>NC_063342.1:61837240-61918124 GCF_021869965.1 Rhincodon typus | reverse complement strand
GTTGGATCCGGAGGTTGGTGGGGTGGTACGTGAGGACGAGGGGGATTCTTTTTTGGTTCTTATTGCGTGGACGGGGTGTGAGGGATGAGGTGCGGGAGATGTGGGAGACACGGTTGAGGGCGTTCTCGACCACCGAGGAGGGGAAGTTACGGTCCTTGAAAAACGAGGACAACTGAGATGTACGGGAGTGGAATGCCTCATCCTGGGAGCAGATGCGGCGGAGGCGAAGGAATTGGGAATAGGGGATAGCATTTTTGCAGGAAGGTGGGTGGGAGGAGGAGTATTCTAGGCAGCTGTGGGAGCCGGTGGGCTGGAAATGGATATCGGTTTCTAGGTGGTTGCCCGATATGGAGACAGAGAGGTCCAGGAAGGGGAGAGAGGTGTTAGAGATGGTCCAGGTAAACTTAAGGTTGGGGTGGAAGGTGTTAGTGAAGTGGATGAACTGTTCGAGCTCTAACACCTCTCTCCCCTTCCTGGACCTCTCCGTCTCCTCACGTACCACCCCACCCACCTCAGCTCTGCGAATATCTCCGTAAGTGACAAGAACCCAAGTATCCCCAACCCAACCCCAATTCTTCAGAGAACTTCCAAAGCCGCTGAATTAAACGAAATTGTCCCAACATTAATAGTTCCCATTATGAAGATAAACTCTTCAATGTCCTTAAACAATATCCTGCAAAGCCAAATTTCAAGAAATTTAATGTACAGCTTGCTGGATCTTTCATGTCATCTTTTGAATAAATTGAAAATGTTGTAATCTCTTATTTTTACTTCATCACATGAATAGGGTTGCAATCTTTGACAGGCTAACATAATCCTTGTGATAAATCTCTTGGGTCATTTCAAGAATAGTTTCATATGCTTTCCCTGAATAGCCTATAGCTTCTTCCTATACAATATCTCCCAACCCATGTCAGACTGGATTAGTTCTCTGTATGCCAGTAACATTTCATTCCTCACTCTGACATTACTGCAAGGATATTAGAAGGTCTTGCAAGCCCTCTAGCTTTCTAATGAATGGCCAACACAATTTCCCTATCCACTATAAATATCCAGAGCACAGTAACTACTGGCTGCCACATAAGTGCAAGAATGTCAATTTATGAAAGAATGATTTAGTTTAAAGCAACCTCCTAAGCTGCAGCTTGCGATATCTTTCAGTTTCTCCTACAATATATCCACTGGTGGCCCTCAGTGACCCTACAAAGACTGTATGGTTAGTGTAATTAATAGCCAACATTTAACAATGCTTAATCACAAAATTTCAACTCAACAGGTTGTACCAAATTTAAGGGTTCAGAACAACTGTTCTTGGAAGGTCAGAAACTGCATAACTTTCTATGGAAATCATTATTCTGCTGGGCACATGAGAGGATTACACGAAAGCAGTAACAAAAATGAAATGAGAAATGTCAATTTCTTCCAAGCCAATGTACCATTAAGGGTTTAATTTGTTGAGTAACGTTGACAAACAATAGACAGGAATGTCCGAGGTGATGTTACTCTGTGAAAACTATCCCAGCCCCAGAGTAAGATTGCAAAAAAAGGGACACCAGTCTCACAGTGTAGCCTGTTGTTGTTTGTCCAGTTGACATGGTTTTGACTATCTTGGCTTTTATTATAAAAATTTGTTATTATTTGACTGCGCTTTGTTTAGTTTAAACAGATTTCTAAATCTATGGTACCCTCTTGGCAAGTGGACTTCTGGTGTGTATTAATAGCACAGGGCTCCCAGTGTCATCTATAGGACTATTTAAAATAAGCCTGAAAAAAGAGTCAAAATTGATGTCAAATCTGAAAATATCCTCTTCAAAAAGCTGTTGAGGCACGGGATCAATAGGAATGTTAAAAACTAAAATTGACAAATTTTGGTTACGCAAGGTTATTAAAAGTTACAAACCTAGGGTGGCTAGCTGGTGTCAAGGTACAGATCAGCTTGACGAGTGGAACAGGCTGAATGGCCTACTCTGATACCTTTTATGGCTTAGCTTAAGAACAGGGCATGGCTTAATTGAAACCTCTTTCGTTTAAATGAAATCTCCTCTTACTGCAATACATTCCGTGGTAATAGGCTCACAAATCTAGAGATACAAACATTTCATGGCAACAGGACATAATGATGCAGAAAGCTACTAAACCAGAGAGTGAATGGTTACTTAGCAAAATCCTGAACTCCCTGTTGTTTATTCTGATATCATCTGAGCCATTTTGAATCTAAGCACGGAAATGTGAAGGGGAGAAGAATAAGCAATCTGTTTGAAATTAAACTTCTCAACAGGTTTTTATAAACAAACGCAAGGGAAACTGGGGAGTTGAACATAATTAAGTCTAATTTAGAGATATAATGGAAGTGTCAAGCACACAGGATTCAGCATGCAATTATGTAGCTTTACCAGCTTGTATTGAATCTTCACAATGTTGAAAACTCAAACAGCAAGCTATTTTAAAGAAAAACTTTTGACCATTTAAAAACCTTCTCCATATTGAACCTCCTTTTGATTTTGGCATCCAGTATAATGTTGCCATGACATATGGCCAACGGCATGGGGAAAAACGCAACTCAGTAACTGGCAAAATGACAGTGATCTAACTAGTCTAATTCAGAGGCTGCCATTTACATCTGTTTATTTCTTTTTCTTCGGCCCTCCTCCAATTTAAGGCTCCTAACGACTATGAACTGATCTCTGGTGCCTCATCTAGATAGCCATTCTTTGGGTAATTTACACCTGAAGTTCAGCAAGGTTATATTGTCGGCTTCCACTTCTATCTTGTCCTGCTTCTGATTTGATATTGCATACAATTTGACCCAGTCTGAGTTTACAACCATATGTGTTCTTCACCAGCAGACAATGTACTTCCAGCTCCATAATATTATACTCCCCAAACTTACCTCAGTCTATCTGCTGCTGACACCCTAAACATTGTCTTTAGCATCTTTGGACTCAAATATTCTCTTGATCCCCTGGCTGGTCTCCAGCTCTCCTGTCTCGATGCCCTTCGCCTCTGGGGAGATGGTGGTGGAGTGGTAATGTCACTAGACTGGCAACCTGGAGGCTAATGCTCTGAGGACAAAGGCTCAAAACCACCATGGTAATGGTGGGATTTATATTCAATTCATAAATTTGGATTATAATGCTTGTCCCAGTTATAGAGACCATGACAACTATCATGAATAGAGGAGGTGATGGCCTAATGGTATTATTGCTGGACTATTAATCCAGAGACCCAGATAATATTCCCGGGACCTGAGTTCAAATCTCGCCACGGCAGATGGTGGAATTCAATTGAAAATTGAAAAATGCCTCAATTGAAAAATTGAATTCAATAAATATCTGGAATTAAGAATCTAATGATGACTATGAATCCATTGTTGATTGTTGGAAAGAACCATCTGGTTCACTAATGCCCTTTCAGGAAGGAAACTGCCATCCTTACCAGGTCTGTCCTACATGTGACTCCAGACCCACAGCACTGTGTTTGACACTTAACTGCCCTCTGGGCAATTAGGGATGGGGAATAAATACTGCCTAGCCAGTGATGAATGAATAAAAAAAAATTGTTGTAACAACACATCAATAGCCCTTTAGTACAGGAAGTCTTTATCTAGCTTGGCCTATATGTGACTCCAGACACAAAGCAACATGATTAACTCTTAACTGCCCTCTGAAACATTCGGTTCAAGGGAATTAAGAATGGGCAACAAATGATGGCCTAAGTGATGCCCACATCCCATGAAAAATAAAGAAATATTCAGATATCAAACAGTCTTCTGCCTTATCACACAACAAGTTCCATTCACCCTTTATCCCTGCATTCACAGACCTCTTAATCGGTCAATGCCTTAAAGTTAACATTTTCATCTTCAGGTTCAAATCTTTCCATGGTCTCCATCCTCCCTATCTCTGTTACTTTTCCTAGCCCTACAAAGCTCCCAGAATTCATTGTTACTCTGATTTTGAAAGGAGGCAAAATAGTGTTTAGTATAGAAATGGCTGAGCAGTTTAAAGGTGAGGGATATGAAAAATGGTAGGGATGAGTTGGAGGATGGGAACGCCACATTCTGAATTCAGAGATGGAAATTATGTCCCAGAAGTGCAGGGGCCTAATTTAAAGTCAAATCTCAAACGGTGTTGAGAGGATGTGCATGCTGTTTTAACCAGGAGCCCTAGAGTGGCACAGTCTTAAAGGGTCCTTGTCAGTTAGGTGGAGCACTGCTGTTCCTCAAGGATAGCTTGGGCAGTCCCTCACCACCCTATTCTCTAGATCATAAACAATTTCTAAATCTTCTCATCCCTAACTTATTTTTCCAGAAGCTGTTTCCCTAGATCCAAAGAACAGCCTGGCCTCTTTTAAATTTCAACTCTCATCCACTGCTGGCAACATCATTCCCCTCAACCTTGAGCAGGAGTCAGTACTCATGAAGTTATTATAGCCCAGGTATTTATTCTCTCAGGTTTCAATTTCCAGGGGTCAGTATGGTTACTGGTCCTTGCATGCCTCCTCCATTCATGGCCCGCTTTAACCATGAGCAGTTTATTTGACCATTAGAGCTTTGTCACCAAACACATACTGCCTTCACCAAACACACTTCCATTACATTTAACCAGACGGTAAACAGTGAATGGTGGTAGGTATATCTTCCTGGCTCATGGACAATAAGATCAATGTCTTGGTGGCTGGGCTGGTATCAATCAACTCAGTTCATTTAAGCCCAGGGGGAGTGCATTAGAAGTAGGAACAGGAGTAAGCCAGTTGGCTCTCAGGCTGACTGTACCATTCAATGGGATCATTCCTAGCTGATCCAAACAGCATCCCAGTTGGTAGTACTGATTTAGTTGTTTACTTCCTAATGCTCAATTTTCTGACATCAGATAAAGCTGGAAATCAAGCCCTCTCTTCTAATGGAAGGCAGAAGGCCTCTATTAGCTGTTGAAGCTTCACAGTCAAATAATTTAACTTTCACAAGAAGATCATGCAAGCAGCTTCTTATAAAGTAGATTGACAGCAATGTGATGCAGTCTTTGATTGGCGCCAATACAATCTTGCAAACTTCTCTGCCCAGACTGCTCTTCAGAAAGGGTATAACAGCAACCTGTCAAAGCCAATTTTAACTTTGCAGTTGAAAGTTAGATGAGATGGCCTGTATGTAAGGCTCCGACGTACAAAAAAACACTTTGGGCATAAAAATGAAAATGGGTTTAAAGGGTTTATTTGTGAGGACAAGTTGCATAAATGTAACCTATTTTTCCTTGAGTATAAAAAAAATTGACGGGTGGTCTGATCAAGGTGATTGACTGTTAAAAAGGATTCAACAGGGTAGACACTGCAGTAAGAAATGAGCTCACCCATAGCAGCTAACTTAGGGTAACACTGGAAAATCTGTCAGTTAGTATGGAATGAAAGGGATAAACACAGAAAAAAAATGATTAGGAAAAGTGATCAAGTTAATAGTTCATATTTCACATCTATGACTGTTATTTATTATTTCCTTTATGCTTACTGGCCAACTATTTAGCTATATCAACTGCTTCATTGCTCATGGATGTCACTGCTGAATCAACATAAGGTGTGATAATATTCAGTCTGTGTGTATATAGACCTGTATATAGATGATTTGTTAAAATTATTTTTTATTTCTAAGGATACTACTTACAAAATTTCGCAACGAGAGAGAATTTGGAAATCATTTTGAAACATTTCTTTTAAAAGTTAATCCACCTGGAGTTGTTCCGAATTGAGGATGGGTGAGAAAGTACAGAAGTTTAGTAAGTATGCATGGCCACACTGTGTGATGTGAACATGTGAATATTTAAAACAACAAAAGGGATTCCGTTATCCACCAATGTACTGGAGTATTAAGCTATTTAAAGCATTTGTTAAAATAGGAAACTGAAGCATTTCACATGCTATGTATAATTACACAATGCAATTTCACTGTGAAAGATAAAATAAATTGAATGATGAAAACTGCATCCCAGGGAAGAGAATACCTAAGGTTCACACTATTTGAATGACATGCTCCTCATGTCTTATTCTGAGATTGTATTCGATGGTTTAAAACCAACATCCCACCCATCCAAGAGAAACATCCTTCATTGTTATCCTGTTGAAATCTAAGAATTTTCAATGCTTCAATGAGATCACCTCTGATTCTACTACAAACTAGAGAACCTAGGCCCAGTTTCCTCCTCCATCTCTCCTCACAGTGCAATCTCACCTTTCCAAAAAATAAGTCTGGTGAACCTGTGAGGCTGGAGGAGATTACAGATGGGAAAAGCCTTGGAGGAATTTGAAAAGAAGGATGTGAATTTTAAAATCAAGACTTTGCTGGACTGGGAGACAATGTAGTTCAGAGAGCACAAGGGTGAAAGGGGAACAGGACTTGCTGCCAGTAAAGGTGCAGGAGTTGATTTGTGGATGACTTCAAGCTTAAGGCAGCTAGCATATTGGAGAATAAAATAAAGTAATTGAGGAGAACCGACCTTCTGCTGTATGGAGAAACTGAATGCATTTGATGTACTTGGGAAAGGGATTATATGGATAATTACCTTGAGGGTGGGGGCAGGAATACTTTCATTCATAGTGTTTGGTTTCTTTCTCAGGCAATGGGATTATAATGGGTGCGATGTTTCTCTCTTACAAGGAAGCAAGGACGGTGGTGGGAGAGGCAAACAATTAGGCGGGTTAGCCCAGGGGAGATAGTCATCCTTTTCAGCTACCTCAGCAGCAAAGTACCAGATGAGAAGGTCCATGAATGTTTTCCACAACCACCAGTTAAGGCTCAAAGGCCTCACACTGACCTGTTTACCTGCCTTCACAGCAGAGGGGAAATCTGCCAACAGAACCCAGACTGTCCTGCTTGCTGGTTTAGGGGAGCAGATGGGTTCAATTTGCCCCAGTCTAGAGATGTAGGGGCAGGAATAGGGGTTGAGTTGGCTAGCAAAAGCCACCCCCACTGCCTTGTTCCTGACACGCCTGGCTCCTCCTCACTCAGGGCTCCAAGCCCATAATACACTTTTCTCAAAAGAAACTGTACCTGTTCTTCATGCCTGTTCTGCCTGGGATTCCAGTAATGTTTTCCACGTCTCCAAGATGCCACTCTTCAACTCACCAGCATCCTCTGACAAAGCAGAATGTCAGTGATGAGGCTGACAGACAGCACCTCAGTACCAATTGGTGCTCAATGTAATGAGTCTTCTCAATGGTGCGCGGGGATGAATTAATTATCCCTGAAGTCATCAGCCCCCACACTTAATGTACTGGGCACTAAATCCCATTTTATATCTGCATGTTTCACAACTGGAAAGCAAGCATAAGAAGCATTCACATTCTATTTGTTTTATAACTTTAATAATCCTCACTCCAAATGGATTTAAATGACCCTATTCAAACAATAAATAATCCAAATTTAAAAAAAAAGGTATTAAGAGATACAACTAATATGCTTTTTATCTCAGATGGAATATCTGATTGTAATTTGACTTGCTGGTGCTAATAAACAGACTGACCAAATGGATTCTGTTTTCCATCACTCTCCATCGAGTGCCCTTAATACAACAATACTTTAAATCTATTTAAAACATCCATGCTTATGAATTAATTTCAACAGATAAAACTTCATGTATGATTTAGTATCTTAATACTTTGAAATTTATACACAAGAATCTAGATTTCCTGCAATTATGTTCATTTTCCTTATAAGTACTTTGATTTTTAAATTTTTTTTATAGTTTTGTGTGTTTTGTTGCTCAAGGATATTATCCAGTTTCAGCACCAGATTGGATCATGTTGCTCTCGGTTAAAGTAGGCTAATTGGTGGCCTGACACAGTAACTAATAAACCTAAAAAACGGAATTTAGGAGAACTTCTTTACCCACAGTTGTAAGATTGTGAGACATATAATCACAGAATGGCTGAGGCAAATAGCATTCATGCCTTTAAAAGGATGATGGGTAATTATGTGAGAGAGGAGTATTCTAACTGGGTTAGATGAAGTAGGATAAGAAGCAGCTCATGCAGATCTGAAACACCAGTCAGAAGGTTTGTAATCAACCCTGTCTGGAACTACACATGGTCAAGGAAATTTCAGATTTCCTTTGCCCAGCCAAGACGTCTTAAATTCATTAAACTCTAGGTTTTTGTAGCCAGTAGACAAAGACAGCATTGAATTGCATTAATCTGTGCTAGATCGAAGTCCAGCCCCAAAGGAGATGCACAAGGGTCTATTCTAATATGCTTCTGGACCGTCCAAAAACAATCCAGTTTGTATATTGTTCTACATGATATCAAAGTATGTTTGACAGTAGAAGTTCTTCAACTTTGTAACTATTCTTTATTTTTGATAGTAAAGCCATAGGAGGAAGGGTCGAGTTCTGAGGAAGAGTCACCGCACCCGAAACGTTAACTGATTTTTTCTTCACAGATGCTACCAGACTTGCTGAGCTTTTCCAGCAACTTCTGTTTTTGTTCCTCAGGGAAAGCAATCAGGGTGGTTAGTATATCATCCATTATAGTTCTGCAAGTACAGTGAATGAATGGAAAATACATTGTAAAGTTGAGTTATAAAGTCAGCACGTCACTCACCAAGTCAGATGCTTAATCTGTCAAATTCTAAACTTACACAACTGTAACAAATATTTATTTAACTCTTATTAATGGAACTGGCTTCAGAAGCCAGTTATTTGCATGCACAGGACAGGCTTTAAAATCTAAATGACTTTGCATGTTTAAATTGGGGTGATAAATACCATTGAAAATTGAAACTAAAATTGAAGTGACTTTCACAACATTTCACAATGCTGGCATGAAACATAGATTAGCAGTGAAACCTTTGGGAAATTGACTGGTGATTTTGAGCAGCTCTTTTAAATTGTAATCGATTGCCTTTGCATTCTTAATATTTTTTAAAAAATCTCGACATACCTAATGCATGATTGATTTATACTCAGAATCTTACTTCTAAAATATACATTTTATTCTTTGCTGTGAGCCATTTAGTTTATGCATAACATATCTGACCGTTAGATAAGAGAAAAATCTTGTTTAATTTCTTCCTACTTTTAGAGGTGGCTGATAGTAAAGGTGCTACAATTAGTTTCAGCACTTCAAGCTGAAGGGGTAAAAATCCATTAGTGCACTCACTGTTTGACAAACTCAGGAAGTTAAAAGTAGAGATTGGATGCAAACAACACTCAGCAATGATATCAAGATTTACTCAGCTAATCCTCAGATTTGAAAATCCAAAGTCATTACAAAGCGATAAGTTGGATAACATTTATTTTTCATAGATTATTGAGAATCCCTAGCATGGAAACAGATCCTTTAGCCCATCAAGTCTACACCAATCCTCCAAACAGCATCCCCCCAGACCCACCCTTTACCCTATCCCTGTAACCCTAAACTTCCCACGGCTAATCCACCTAACCTGCACATCACTGGACACTAGGGGCAATTTACCATGGCCAGTTCACCTAACCAGCACATCTTTGGATGTTGGGAGGAAACCAGAGGAAACCCACACAGACATGGGGAGAATGTGCAAACTTCACACAGGCTGGAATTGAACCCACGTCCCTGGTGCTGTCACACTGCAGTGCTAACCATTTATTTTAGGTGTTAGGTGCCCACAAAGATTTCACTTTTTTTTTGGGATATGGATAGCATGGGCAAAAGCAACATTTGTTGCCCACCCCAATTGCCCTCAAGGCAGCTGAGTTTTTTTTAATCATTGCAGCTTAATTTAAATAAAATCATAGTTTTATTAAGGAGACAGTTCCAAGTTTTATTCCCATGAAACAACTTGAGTGATATATATTTGAGACGGTGTGACACTTAGAGGGAAACTTATGGTGGTGACATTCCAAGTTGCTACGCTTGTCCTTTTAGGCAGTAGAAGCAATGGTCGAGTACATCCTGTCAAAAAACCTTTGGTGAGTTCCTGTAGTGCATCTTCTTGATGGCACATATTGCTGCCACTGTGCAGTAGGATGGAGAAAATGAATGTTTGAGGTAGTGAACGATGTGCAGATTAAGCAGGCTGCACGTGATGGATGTTGAGAGTCGGGCACTACTCAATATACTCTTCCCTTTCCTGAATGAGTTCATTATAATATTGTGAACTTGTGACCTATAGACAGTGGAAAGGCTTTGGTGAGTGACGCAGCATAAAATAATCTGTTTGTGACCCACTTTTGTAGTTCTGCATATTTGTATGGCTGATCAAATTATTTTAAAGCCTATTCTGATCTGCAAGATGGTCGTGCTAGGGTGCCATTTTACATCAAGAAAAGATGGTTAATCTCATGTTGCAGATGATTATTGCTTGGCAATTGTACAGCTTAGGTTTTTCATGCTATTTATCAGCCCAAACCCAAAGATTAATCAGGTTCTGCTTCATATAGGCATGGGCTGCATCAGTGCAAGGAATCATGAATAGTAGTGAATGCTTTGTAATCATTAGCTTACGTCATGGAGGCAAGGACTGCTCTGAGCAACTCCTGCAGCAAAGTCCTGAGGCCAAGATGTTTAGTCTCCATCTTTCTTTGCCCGAGGTATGATCCTAGCCTGTGGGTGTTCCTTGTCAGTTCCCAAGGCATCAATTCGTGCCTTGATGACAAGGGACTTTTCATGTCATCAATAAAATTCAGCACTATCTATTTTTGGACCACTGTTATGATGAGAGCTGGAGCTGAGTAGTCATGATGGAACAGAAATGAACAACTACACAAATACCACTTGACAGCATGGTCAATAAAACCTTCGCTGTTGACTGATAGGATGGTAGTTGGTTAATTTCAACTGCTGTAGCTACTGGCTCGAGGCGCAGCTAGCTCTGGAGCAGACGTCTTCAGTATTACGGGCAGGGTGTGTTGATCTCAGTGCTGACTGTGCCCAATGCCTTCAGCCTTTTCTTGATACCACATGGTGAGTACTGATTTGTCTAGAGACCAATATCTGTGATAACGGAAGCCTCAGAAGAGGTAGAGATGGTTCAATCACTCTGCACTTCTGTCTGAAGATAACTGCAAATTACTTTGCCTTCACTAACATTCTGGGCTCCATAATTATTCTCTGCTTAACTACATTCTTCACTGGACAAGGAATAGGCCCCCAGCTGAATGATGATGGTGAAGTGAGGGATATATTAAATTATTAGGTCAGATTGTCATGTCCTGTTGTAGGTGACAACACAGTGCTCATGGAATCACAGTTGTGAGCTGTCTGTTCTGAAGTCACCTTATTTCGCAGAGTTAGTGGTACACATCATGATTGAGGATCCACTAAGTGAAGACAGATCTTAATTAACATTTAAATCATCCATCAGACTAATTTTTTTGCTTCGCTACCCTCAGTTCTTTTTGTTCCCAATATGTCTTTGCCAACTTTAATTGTGAATATTAGCTACCTGGCTACAAAGGACATGACAGTTCAGGCCAGTCCAGAAGAGGAGCTTTCTCTTCTCAATCATAGGTATTGCAGCCAAGTCTAGTAACACAATCCCCTCAGCTGCTTGTTTTAAAACCTATCCTGAAGCTAGTATGGTGGCATGGTTCATAACCTCCACGCAAATACAAAATTTCAGTATTTTATACATACAGCACAAAAGCAATTTTATGCATAACAAGCTAGTAGTGGGGACAAAGATCATAAACAATATGTCTTCAATAGAAGTAACAAGATATTGCTTCTTTGTTTTCTAAGGATATCAAACTAAGATGTTGTTCACAATATTTGTGGGGGTGTGGGGAATGAGTGTGTGCTACGGGCATATGTTGGTTTTTACTCTTAGGACATTTGTTTTTGCATTGCAAGGTCATGGTAACACAAGGAAACGTATCTTTAATATACAAAACATATGGGGAAAATGATGCATTATACTTATGCTTTTTGTCCAAGTATTTGAAATTTCCAAATTTTACTTACAAATGTATTTCTATACAATTTTAAAACAGTACAATCAGTAACCTTGATTGTTCTTGAAATGTGATTACAAACAATATTTATTTTCAAACAATATAAAACACGAGCAAACAATCGATTTGCAGTGATTGTCAATGGCAATATGATTAGCAATTTTATACCATAAAGTGCATTTTAATCTAAATTGCCAGCTTATTATATTAATAATCAGTACACTAACATTCTACAAATTATTGTACAATTCACTCTGGAAGTTTTAAATCAAGTACAGCTTTAAAAAGTGGTTTGACTTTTATATCTGTTGGCATTAAACTATGAATCCCAAATAACGAGCTGATTAATCACGATGGATTATTTTCAGCTCCATTGCTACATAATATTTTGACTTGAAACAGAATATCTGGAAAAAAAGTAAAGTGAATACTGCCACATTGCTATCACTACAATTCAGTCAGGCTCTTGCTTGCTTACTGAAGTGATTAACTTCACATTTTATACTTTAGTTAACTTATCTCCAGTGCAATGCTGTTTGAAACTTAAAAATGCACTATATTTTGATCTGCTACCCTTTGAAATTACAAGTATATCAATGAAGCATTTGCAGTATTGCATTCATTAAGTAGATAGATATACCTGGTTGGATGTTTGCAGTATGCATTTACTAACATACAAGTATCCTTTACTGCACTTGGCACTAAATGGATTTCAAATGAAGTCTTCATGGCAAATACAACCTTCAGTTTTATCACTAACATTTTGTATTAAGTAATCTATTGCCACTACCTGACCAGTTCCATCAAGTAAAGGATTGTCCGTGGCACAAAATTCTGAACAGGAGCCAGGTTGCTCTATGAAACCAGACTGCAGGACATGATATTGTAGTTAGTGCAATCAGTTAACCTTGTTGGGGCACCTCATTTCTTCAGTGATAGAAGAATCTAAAGTCTCGAGTCTGTAGGCACAAAACCACCAAGCACTGGAAATCCAAATTCCAGATCAACAAAAATTCAAAGGAAAGGCGCACATTAAGCACAAACAAGATGGAGTTACCTGGAGCTTCAAAGGCTCCCTTGTATCAGTTTGGGCACACATGGTTCTTCTTGTGCTTATTCCAGAAGGAAATAAGCTCAACTAAGTGAACTGGTGAATTCAAATAAATGGCTCTGGGCACAGGATCTTTGATTTGGTGCACAGAATTAAACCTACATCAAGAAAAATTATCTTCCAAAATGGAAAACAAAAGAAAACATGATAATTTACAACAGTTTAAAGTCATCCAGCATGTTAAACTTTCCTATGTTTACACAAATCTAAAATCTATTGTTAGTGTACTAAATTAAATGCTGCTAGAATGTTGTTTGCTGAAACAATCTTGTAGTAAATCTGGGAGACTTCATTTCTTTTAATAACTGTATTCACAGTGACAAAACTCATAAGGCTGCCAAACAGGCTCAATACCAATTATTTAGTAAATTACATTATTTCCTAATATCTTTTTGATTAAATAGATGCATCAATAGCCATCACCATTGCGTCTTAATAGGAACAACCTCTGTTCTCTCCAGAATCTAAATTTACCAGAAGGTCCAATGTTTTCTTACAACTTCAGTATCTAGCACATAAGTGAAGGAACTACCAGAAATATCTTTCTTCATAACACGTTGCAAGTATTTGCAGATACCATATTTGACATGGAAGTTGGTTTATGGAACAAACACCAGAATCCTACCCAAATATTCTTAGGGTGAACAGTCAATTAATCATTTTGGTTATGTCTATTAGTAGCACCAAGACATATTACAAACTGACTTCAAATTACACAATTTTTCATGACTCATCAAAATGGTCATCATTACACAGGATCTTTCCTCGAGATGAAAATTAATGTACAAACCGTATCAAATTGTTTAAAAAACAGCAGTTATAATAAACAAAAGTTGGTCAGCAAGCCACCTTAAATATATGAAATATTGGCAACTTGAAAGCAAAACAAAAAGAAAATCAGTGACTTTGGTTTACAAAGGTCTTGTGTGGATCAATAAACTTGATTAGTTACTGTATATCCTTGTCTGGGGAACGGACATATAGGGATAGACTGATAACAGCCACTAACAATGTAATCAAGGCAGTTAATAGTTGCTGAAACCAGATGCAACGGTTAATTTGCTCCTCCAGTCGCCTGTTGGATGCCATTAATTTAGTCATCTGTTAAAACAAAAATTCAGAATCAAAGTTAAAATACCAACATTTGACCAAGGTGTAGATTATTACAATTTGAACACAAAACCACTAACAAGGTCACTCATAATGCATCAGCATACAAGCTATAAGTTCACTCAATCATCAATGGAACTTTCAACAAATCTGGTGCTTCCTCAAACAAAAGTCTGAATATTTTAATGAAACAATTGCAATAGGCTACATAATACCACTACACCAGGAATGTGTGGTAAACATTAAACTAGTTTATCAAGTCTAAACTTAGCTTCTGGTGCCTTGAGAACACTGCACCAAACAACCCTATATTGGCAATCTTTGTCAGTAGTGTGTATACACAGCTAGAATGTAGATAGGTGTTTTCTCGGAGGTTAAGACAAAAACACATTAGAGTAGAAAGCAGTTTACCCTGAAACCGACCGTAAAGCGTGTTTGAAGGTTACATTAAAAAAAAGCAAAACATATCCCTAATTTTTGAAAGGATGCAAAACCATTTACACTTACGCAGTGTTGTCAAAGGTAAAGAATGATCGCAAAACACATCCAATAAAGGAAAACAGAGCACGAAGGGGAATTTGAGGTATAACTGAAGGTTTGGTCAAAAGTGCACCTTGAGTAACAGTTTCTAAATGTTATAAGAGGGTCAACTAAGTTCAGTTGACTGGATGGTTGGTTTGTGGTGCAGTGATGCCAACTGCACGGGTTCATTTACTGCAGCAGCTGAGGTTAGTATGAAGGTCCTTTGCAATCTCACCCTTTGCCCGAGGCATGGTGACCCTCAGGTGAAACCACCATCAGTTAGTCACAAATGAGACAGCAGCGCTATGCTCCTCTGGGACTATGGTAACTTTATCATTACTTTATACATGGGATGACTTCTGAACACTCCATTCTAGTTACGATGTGGAGATGCCGGTGTTGGACTGGGGTGGACAAGGTCAGAAATCACACGACACCAGGTTATAGTCCAACAGGTTTATTTGAAAACACAAGCTTTCGAGCTTCACTCCTTCTAACACCTGAACGAGGACTAAGGCTCCAAAAGCTTGTGTTTTCAAATAAACCTGTTGGACTATAACCTGCTGTTGTGTGATTTCTGACCATTTTAATTATGACATAAAATATATATTTCCCTTTATGTTTCTACTGCACAAAGAATCTGGGGCTACATTGACAAGGTTCTGTGTAGAAAAAAGGATATTGGTATGTTTCTTATACAAAATGGATGAATAGCTGATTAAGATCAATTTTTGTATGTCTTGACTTCTGAAAACAATATTGAAATTTATTCTCATCAGAACTGGCATTCAAGCAAAGTGAGCAGATCACATTTGACATTGTTTGCCACTGATCAGGGTTTAAGACTGCAAAATCAGATTCAATCTATTCTACAGTGCTTAAGGAACTGGGAAAGATAATCATGTTTGACACTGATAGATATTCTAGATTGGTCATAATAGTTTATGATGGTTTCAAAGCATGCTCGTTTAAACTACAAGTATCAAAAACTACTGAGCAGTGATTTCAAGTTTCGTTGAATGGAATTGTTAAAGAAAGTATTAGATCAATCATTATAAACAAACACTTATATGTATCAGAACATTAGTAATATGGCACTAGATGGCACAGGCTGGGTTCCACCAGCACCCTCCCTTAAAACACACAGCCTTGCCCGTCTGGCCAGGCAAACCAGCAACTCTAATCTCATTTTCCTTCCTAAAGTACTTCATCCTGTTGTCACCTTCCAAATCTGTGCCCATTTTCCCCATAACTCCACAGCAGTGAAATAGTTTCCAAAGTCGCAGACTGTGGCAAATTATCTCTCCTCCTCTTGCTCAACAAATCTCCAGTCTTTGGAACAGGTGACAATTCTATTCCCCTGTAATACCTCACTTAATCTACCCTGGTGGGGTAGCACTTGCCTGGTTTTGTTTCTAACTGTGAATTTCTAGCCAGAAAATCTCTTCCTCATCTCACAGCATTACCTCTGAGACTGCCAAAGATCAATCCTTAGATCCTTACTTCTCAACATCAAGTTAATGCATATCACGTTTCCTTTGTACGATGACATCCAGCTCTACCTCTTGACCTTTCCACTGCCCCCGAATTGTCACATACAGACTTGCAACTTGGACTCTGACTTGAGCTCTTTCAAAAATCTCTGCTACCCTTATCTCAACTCTCAACAACCCTGTGCTCACTAATTTCCACTGGTCCAATAATAACTTGATAAGAAAATTTTCATTTTTATTATCAAATCTCTCCATCTTCTCGTCCAAGCCAATTTTTAACTGCCTCAGCCCTATCACCCTCCAAGTTGCTCCAATTCTGATCTTTTGCTTATTCTAGATTTCATTCCCTCAGCCACTGCTGAATGTCCCTTTAGCTTCCCAGGGCCCAAGTTATGAAATTCCCTCACCAATCTTCACAATTTCTCTCCTTACTTCATGGAGTCATCTTATGCTTAGCCATTCCCGATGTGGCTGTGTCAAATTTTATTTGGTAACACTCCTCGGAAACACCTTGGCATTTTATGTTAAAGGTGCAATATCAATGTAACACGTTGACAAAAAAAACTTAAATTCTGCACATACAATTATTAGAAAAGAATACATGGCACGTAGTCATTGGGCAAACAGTGAAATTGGTTGAAAGTTGATTAAATTTGCAAGTTTTAGCTTGGTAATGGTTTTTATGATAGTTTAGTCACAAGAGTTGAGCCCTGAAACTCTGTAACCTGGGATACGGATAAAAGTATTCTAGGTGAGAACTGAATCAATTCAGGCAACAACTTTCTAGCCACCAATATAGACATACAAATGTGGGAATTATATAATTTTCACAGTTACATGTGACACATGGGATGGTACAGATTCTGTGGGGCCAGCCCTCTCAAGGTCCATGGGGAGATGGTTAAAATGGGGATTTTAGCATTCAAAACAAAATCACATCCCATTGTAGTACAATACTGAAGTCATAACATGGCTGACATTTGCTAGTAAGTAGAGTAGCAATCCCACCAAGAAGTGGTCTGGTTGAAGTCAGAGGCGGTGGCAGACCCCTAGTTTCTCAGTGTTCACTACAGCCTCCTGTAAACAGAACTTTACATTTTTGTTAACGGGTGTATTAAAATTTATTTCAACTGGTATTTCATTTACTAATACAGAAATTTAATCATTTAAAGTACTATATTTCAACTTAGGCAAAATAGATATAATTTTCTTTCTGCTAAACAAGTCCCTACCAGTTTTAACTCCAGTTTAAATGTTGATTCCTATGGAAATTACATTCTGTTTCTAATATTTTGTAACTACAGAACAATAAACAGACAAAATTTTAAAATTAATCCAATAATTTCTTCCTACTGCTCCTATCCATGTAAACTATAATAATTAATCCCTACCCTTTGCACTGCAATGTTTAACCTGTTAACAGGTTATATTTCTTCCTTACTTATCACAATATTGCATAAGCAACTTTATAAAATGCTAAGTTCTATCATGAAAAGAACTGTAAAACAGTGGAAAAATAAAAACTATGATGATCAGAAGTTTAAAATTACAAGCAGGGAAAATAAATCTAAAAAGGCACAATTATGTTGACTAAGTTTCTTTCCATGCACGTATGGTTGAAAGGCAAAAAAAGTTCTCATGGCATGACTGATCAGCTGCTAATAAATATCAACTGATCAATTCACCTCAAATGCTTTACTTCATCCTTCAATAAATAGAATTTTACTTCTATTCTGCAAGCAAAAATATCACACGTTCCATCAAAGCAGATCAGTAAGTGTCTGCAACCACCTAAACTGTAGAGAAATACGCATAAATTTATTCCACTACTTAGCAAACTGCATTATAGACCAGTCCGTGTATTGGATGAAACTGTACAATGGTTCACATTGGATGAGTCAGGCGACATTATCCTGGCTCCATTTGCCTTTTGTAAGCTCCAAGATAGCTGTGGCCAACATGGAGTTCTGCACATTTCCCTACCCTTCCCCGATCTCACTGGTCTCATCTCCCCTGCTTCCAGCTCTGTTCTCACAGGCTTTCTCCCCACCACCATTTTTGCAGAGAGGTTATGATAATTTTCAAGTGTTAAAATGGAATCAAAGTGGAAAAAAATTGGGAAGCCACTGTCTAGTATAAGAGATAAGAGATAAGAGCAGAATGTAACTTTGGTATTGGAGGGTTGAAGATCTGTCACTTCAAATCTTGCTTCGCATTAACATAGCTGGTAACAGCTTTCCCTGGTAGGGTCCCAGATGTTAAGCTTCAGGTTTTCTACAATATCAGCTCCTTAACAGCAGAACAACACTGTAGCATAAATGTAAACATGACTGTTGTTATCCAGGGATCAAAACTAGTAAGATGATACCTAGCAGCTGGCAAAATATCTTTTAAAATGTGCACATGCACTCTTTTTGTTCAATTTTTTGCCTGTTTCATATTTGTGGACCCAGTAAATTTTTCTTGAAATTACTCACTGTAAACAAATAATTAAAAAGATAGAGTACCAATGTCACCCAGATAACAATTTAAAACAATATTTACACCTCAAGGCATATGCACCGGTTTTAATTTTGCAATATAAACTATAGTAGCATTCTCTTGAAAATTAAAATCAAATTATTATGGTTCAATCATAAAAGAGGAAGGGTCACCGTTCAAACTACTGATCTGTATTCTCTTCAGCTGTTGATCTGTGTCCTATTGTGCACTTTCAACATTGTTATTAGTACCCAATCACACCATCTGCAATATGCCCAAATATCTATTAAATCATATGCTTTGTAGGACAATGAAAAAGAGGGATAGAGTCAATGCGAATCTTTAATTACAAGATGCATGCAACTTGCTTTCTTTGGCAAAAAGGCCTGGATATTAAAGATAGAAATTAGAACCAGGAATTAAGTCTACTAATATATAGACTGACCCAAGCTTTCATCAGAGATTAAAGTTCAGAAAGAATGATGTAAAATACATTAGTCCTTGGTCAGTGCCCTTGCACAAACTAAACAGAGTTTCGTCATAGATGGAAAGAAAGAGAAATGCTCTAAACAAACATTAGAAATATTCAGCAGCTTATGCATTTCAGTTTTTTTTAAATTCTTTCACAGAATATGGATCCCCCCTGGTCTGGCACACGTTCGCTGCTCAGCCTAAAGTGCACTAAAGATGATGGTGCTGGGTTGCCTTAGAGAACTGCCACAATTCATATCGAGCACAGAGACCAACAGCTGTTAAAGAGGGAATTCCAGAATTTTGGTCCAGTGATGATGAGGGATTGGTCACATGGTTCTTAATCAGTATGGTGTGCAGCTTGAACGGGAACTTGCAGGTGGTGATGCTTCCACGTATCTGATGCCCTTGACCTTCTAGGGGTAGAGGTTCCAGGTCTAAAGGGTGCTGAGGAAGGGCCTTAGCGAGTTTATAGAGTCATAGAGCTGTAGAACATGGAAACATACCCTTTGGTCCAACTCATCTGTGCCAACCAGATATCCTAAAGTAGTCTAGTCCCATTTACCAGCATTTGGCCTATATCTTTCTAAACTCTTCCGATTCATATATCCTTCCACATGTCTTTTAAATGTTGTAATTGTACCAGCCTCCTCCAATTCCTCTGGCAGCCCATTCTATACATGCACCACCTCCCTCATGAAAATTGCCCCTTAGGTCCCTTTTAAATCTTTCCCCTCTTACTTTAAATCTATGCCCTCTAGTTTTGGACTCCCCCACTCTGGGGAAAAGACCTTGTCTATTTACCCTATCCATGCCCCTCATGATTTTAAAGACCTCTATAAGGTCACCCTTCAGCCTCTGACGCTCCAGGGAAAATAGCCCCAGCCTATTCAGCCTTTCCCTATAGCTCAAACCCTCCAATCCTGGCAGCATACTTGTCGATCTTTTCTGCACCCTGTCAAGTTTCACAACATCGTTCCCATAGCAGAGAGACCAGAACTGCATACAGTATTCCAAAAATGGCTGAACCAATGTCCTGTACAGCTGCAACATGGCGTCCCAACTCCTATACTCAATGCACTGACCAATAAAGGCAAGCATACCAAATGCCTTCTTCACTATCCGGTCTACCAGCGACTCCACTTTCAAGGAACTATGAACCTGCACTCCAAGGTCTCTTTGTTCAGCAACACTCCCCAGGACCTTACAATGAAGTGTATAAGTCCCGCCCTGATGTGCCTTTCCAAAATACAGCACCTCACATTTATCTAAATTAAACTCCATCTGCCACTCCTCAGCCCAACTGCCCATCTGATCAAGGTCCTGTTGTACCCAGAGGCATCCTTCTTTGCTGTCCACTACACCTCCAATTTTGGTGTCATCTGCAACCATATTAACAATATATACTATTTTCACATCCAAATCACTTATTTAATTGACGAAAAGCAGTGGACCCAGCACCAATCCTTGTGGCACACCACTGGTCACAGGCCTCCAATCTGAAAAGCAACCCTCCACCACCACCCTCTGTCTCCTACCTTCGAGCCAGTTCTGTATCCAAATGGCCAGTTCTCCCTCTATTCCATTTGATCTAACCTTGCTAACCTCTCTACCATGAGGAAAGTTGTTAAATGCCTTTCTGACGTCCATATGGATCATGTCCACTGCTCTGCGCTCAAAGATCCTCTTCATTATTCCTTCAAAAAACTCAAGCAAGTTAATAAGACATGATATTCCACGTACAAAGAGTTACTGCATTGCGTCTTACAGATGATACGTATTGCTGCTAATGTGCTTCAGTGGTGGAGTGGTGAATGCTGAAGGCGTATAGAATGACAACGCTTTGCATTGGATGGTGTCAAGCTTCTTGACTGTTGTCGGAGCTGCACCCATCCAGACAAGTGAGGAGTCTTCCATCACACTCCTGACTTGTGCCTTTAAGATGGTGGACAGGCTTTTAAGTCAGAAAGAAAGTTATGTGTCATAAAATTCCCAGCTTCTGATTTGCTCTGGCGGTTAGTGTCTATACGGCTGATCCAGTTTCTGAACAATGGTAGGCCCTGGGGTGCAGTAATAGTAATAGTAATGCAATTGAATGTTACAAGGAAACTGTTAGATTCTCTCTACAACCCAAAGGATATTCATCACTATCTTTTGTCCAAGTCTGACCATTGCCAAGGCTTTGTTGCATAAGGACACGGACTGTTACGATATCAGAGCCATTGTGAATGGGATGAACATTATGTAATCAATAAACGTCACCACTTCTCAACTCATGGTGGAGAGAAAGCCATTGATGAAATAACTGAAGATGGCTGGGCATAGGATTTGACCCTGATGAACTGCTGCAATGATTGACCTCCAAGTATAACTGTCTTACATTGTAATATGTATGATTTCCACCACTAGAATACTTCCGTTCTCGTTACAATTCTCATTAGAATGAACAAAATTTGACCCAATTAGGCATACTGTATTCAGTTTTTAGCATTAGGCCTTGGAAAGGATATGCTGGCTTCAGTGGGGATAACATATTCACCAGGTTGATACCAAGGCCAGAACAGTTAACTTATGAGATCAGTTTGCAAAGATTAGGCTTGTACTTCCTTGAATTAAGAGGATTAAAGTCCGATTTAATTGAAGTGGTTAAGATGGTAATGCATTTGATTGGGTAGATAGTAAGAAATTGTTTCCTCTGGGACATAGTCCAGAACAATAGGTGTAACTCTCAAATTCAAACTAGAATGTTCAAAATGATTTTAGGTAACATCCCTTCAACCAGTGTTGTGGAAATCTGGAAAACTCTCTCAAAAAGTGTGGAGGCTAGTTCAATTGAAAGTGTTAAAATTGAGATTGATAATTTCCTTCCTAAACAAAAATTTAAGAATTAGTCATAGCCAGAGAACTAAAAAGCCCTTCGGCTCATCACATCCATGCCAGTTAAAAACAATCCAACTATTCTAATCCATTTTCCAGCACTTGCCCCAAAGCCCTGTATGCTTTGGCATCACAAGTGCACATCTAAATACTACTTGAATGTTATGAGGGTTTCTTACTCTACCACCCTCATAGCAGCGAGTTCCAGCTTCCCACCACCCTCTGGGTGAAAAAGTTCCTCCTCCTATCTCCTCTAAATCTTCTGCCCCTTACCTTAAATTACAGAGCCAAAACAAGCCAATAGAGTTAAGATATCAATTAGGTAATGACTAAATTGTAAGTAAACAAACATGAGGAGGAATGGTATACTGCAATTCGTACGCATGGCAGAATATGAACAACAGCATGAGTGGAAAAGCAAATGTCAAGATCACAAATTGGTAAAGACTGAACCTTTGCAGTTATATTAGCAGAAATTGGTCATTTACAAAAAGTGAACTCAGCTTGTGGTAGAAAATGTGAAAAGTCTTAGATCACTTTCATATATACAGAATTAAGCATTAAACTAACACTATTTTATGCAAAGGACTAGTTCAAAGCAATTGCTTACCTACCTTCGAATGCAAATCCTCTTGGCTGGAACTAACCGCAAATCCTTTAAAGGAATTCTCTTTGGCACTAGCCTTATGACTTTCTACAATATGGCACCTTAATCTGCAAAATACAAAGAACTATCTGTAAACGAAAAGCACTAATACCCAAAATGTCAATCTTACAAAATAAGTTCAAGCAAGGTTCAGGATACTTTGTGAACAGGTATACGAAAAGAAATTGATATTGAACACAATGTTGCAAAGTACTGAAAGCTATATTTAAAAAAAAACAAAAGGTGCAGTCACAACAATGCTTCTTTCATATTTAGCAAGAAGCATACAATGTATGCACAGACAAGCTAGAATTGCAAAATACAGTAGAACCAACTATTTGCACTACAAACAAGCTAACAATATTTTTATCACCTCAAACTTTTATTATTTACAGGACGACAAAAGTTGAATGTGCTGTATGATTTGGTAGGAATCGCACACATTAATTGATGGGATTAACTGAAATCCAAAAGTACCACCTATAGTTGAAAATCTACTCTGAGGGGTGGCCAAGTGCCCAATGTATTAAACTGTCATCAAAGCAATAGTTATCCAACAAATAATTTGGAACAGATTTAAATGGCACATTGTCTGGATTAAAATACTGTATGGCTAATTCCCATTCCCTTATAAGCTTTCAGTTCTACTTAAATATTAAATATTTATATAAAAATAAAATAAGAGATTTCCTCTGTTTTTGCTTAACAATCATTCCATGGTTCAAATCATTTATACCATGAATAGAACTTTGTTTAGAAGAGGGTGAAGTTTTGATATTTGATCACTTAGACGTCTGCTCTACTGCCATTGTGATCTTACCTGCCCCTTTCAATCTCAAAAATTTCAACACCCATCTGAGAAAATGTCATGAACAACAAATCTCTTTGATCTAATGCAATAGTTTCCAGTTGACATTACTTCTAAAAAAAGGAAAAGAAGATACAGTACAGCTGGGAGATGAGTTAATCAGGACTCTTAGATACCTTCCTCATAATCTTTAAATAATACTAGCTGAATTTAAGGTGACTGGATTATCTTTAAACTGCAGATTTAAACAGCATGGTTTTAATTCGTCTTCAATATTGTAAACACATTTGTTGTTGTAAAGTCATACAGCATGGCAACCGACCCTTCAGTCCAACTTGTCCATATCGACAAAGTTTCCCAAACTAAACTAGTCCCATTTGCCTGCATTTAGCCCACATTCCTCTAAACTTTCCTATTTATGAACCTATCCAAATGTTTGTTAAATGTTGTAACTGTACCTGCATTTAACACTTCACCTGGCAGGTTATTCCACATGCAAACTACCCTGTGTGAGAAAAATTCGTCTCTCAGGTACCTTCTAAATCTTTCTCCTGTCACTTTAAAAATATGCCCCTCTAGTTTTGAACTCCCCCACCCTAGGGAAAAGACCTTTGCTATTCACCTCATGTATGCCCCTCATGATTTTATAAACCTCTAATGGGTCACCCCTCAACCTGTACGATCCAGTGAAAAGAGTCCTGGAGTATCCACCCTATCCTTATAACTCAAACACTCCAGTCCCGGTTACATCCTGCTAAATCTTTTCTGAACTCTCTCCAATTTAATAATATCCTTCCTAGAGCAGGGCAACCAGAACTTTACACAGTACTCCGAAAGTAAAAGCCTCACCAAAGTCCTGAACAACCCCAATATGACATCCCAATTCCGACACACAATGGGCTGCGCAACGAATGCAAGCATGCCAAATGCCTTCTTAACCACCCTGTCGACTTGAGATGCAACTTCCAAAGAAGTATGTACCTGAATCCCTAGGTCTCTGTTTGAAAACACACTACTCAGGGCCCTTCCATTAACTGTACAAGTCCTGCCCTTACTTGTTTAACCAAAATGCAATACTTTGCATTTATCCAAATTAAACTCCATCTGGCACTCCTCAGCCCATTGGCCCAATTGATCTTCACTGTTGACCATACCACCATTAAATGTACAAGTGAAAGTGTGAATATCATAAAAATTACATAAACAGCTAGTATGATTGTGTATTAAGATACTCAGCAGCAGAATATTAACGGGGTGAATTAGTGGAGGAGTCTTGTGATCTCGGTGTAATTTGAAAAACAGTGTGAATTGTCTTTATATAATTTTTCTGGAATTTCTGACACTGGGGCAGAAGACAGAAATGCCCACTGAAATCCCAGATGAAGACTTTTTCTACTAAGTTAGTCAATGGCATGGAGGAGCTCAAATGATTGACTACTACAGGGTTTTTGCCAAGCATACATTTTATCAATACAAGAGCAAAATACTGCAGATATTAGAACATTGAAATGGATCAAGATATACAGCATGTCAAATAACACCTGCAGAGAGGCAAGGGTTAGTGTTTCAAGTCAATGACCATTCATCAAAAAGCTCACTAAACCGATCTGACACGATCTGTCAAGTATTTCTAACTTTTTGTAAAACATACATTTTATTAATTTGTTTCCCCTCCATGGCACAGAAACAGCTATTAATTGAAAAATAAGTTACATGGATTTAAGTTTCAATGTTATTAGCTACACACACAAAACGAGGTTCTATGCAAAACCCCGACTGTTCAGAAGTTTATAAACTGTGATTATACCTAGAAAACTAGAAGGTGACGCTTATTGTGAATGACCACATTAAGTGGTGCAGCAATAGCCCATCTGCACAAACAAACATTTTAGCAACGGAATCGCAGCTGCCTGGAACAATATGGTGCTGTCGCTGTAATCACAGTTAAGGCCAAAGTCCAACCCGAGTGCCAGCTCTCTGAAATGAGTAGACATTTCCTGCTGTAACAATAGTTAAAATATTTCAATACAAATTTCAGAACTATAAAAAAAGTTCTTACTAGGTTGATTTGTGAGATGAAATATCTCATTGGGTTGGACTTGAACTGTTCAGACTGCTTCCCCTGTCCAAGTGCTCCAAATACTGACCAGAAAGGGCCTGGGTTCACACCATGGGCTGCTTGTGCGCGAGTAATCTGTCAGATTAATGGGTTTCTGCTGTGTGTTTCGTAAAGTAATTATTTCATTGCCTACAAAATGCTCTCTTTTTAACAACTTAACAGACGTATCTGGACGTGGGCAATGCACCCTGGTAATGAAGGCAGTGTCATGATAATATGCACACGTCAGTGGTCATTTTATTGGCCAAATTTTGGAATTTTGAGTAATCATTCTGTAATCAGAATAATACCACCTCATCAACAAGCTTTACAAATAAACACCATGACATGTGTAAAGTTCCAAGTACTTCAATAATGCCCTGATCTTAAAGTCATCTGAACAGCATCTCTTACCTACATTTCAAAATCGAGATCAGGTGCAACCAGTATGTAATGATTTTCCATCTATTAAGTTTCAATATATTTTAGGACAGAATAAAAACTTCAAGTTACTGTAGGTGGTAACATATGACCTTTTGCACATCAATTTGGATCTCAAAACCATGTGACTTGCATGATGGGCATCACAGACCACTGAATGAGGGAACAAGCGCACTCCAGCAAACAGACAGCAATTTCTTGTGTGCCACACAGCCTGAACCAGAAAGTATAAAATTAGAATGCTGACTTTAACGTTAAATGAGGTACATACAGGAAACTAAGCAGAGGGAAAGAAACAAAATAGAAGGAGAGAATATAAACAATTTTCTTTTCCATTTCTGACAGCTATTAAAATCTAAGGAATGACATTCAACAGTTGCAAATGTTATCTTTCAGTGCAGGAGGAGCTACTAGTAATAATTAAGACTAATCACACCATTAGGAATGATACTCAGTCTTTTTTGCAACAATTTTCATCCAAACCAACAATTTAAATAGAACATCATGACATTCATATTTGCATGAGATAGCCAGATGATGAGTTGTCACATCTTGTGCATTTATGGAGCAGCATTATTTGTGTACAACCTGGAGAAATAATTTTGGATTTGAATACAATTATGCATCTGTTTCATGCAGCGAGTGCTGAGGACTGGAGAACAATGAACAGTAGTAGTTTACAGACAGAACCTGAATAAAAGGAAATAACGCTGATGAAGGAGAACAATATTGCAGGGATATGGGGAAATGAAACTAACTGGAAATAACTACACTGTACCTGTGTCTGCAACTGAATGAAACAAATGGTTTCATTCTGTGCTGAACTATGCCATAAACTCAATGAAAATCTGAGCTGACATGAAATTGTTACCTGATTTGCACATCAATAGTAGTGAGTGGGTTTGCCTCTCCATTATTCTTACAATAAATGCAGCTCCACGGTTATCTTAAATGGAGATTCCACATTTCAACTTTGCTTTCATTCCAATAGATTCAGTTTACTCTCACTGTTGTGACCTCCCAACAGTACTAAATGTCACTATAATTTAAATACAAATTGCTGTTTTTAATTGCACTTTCTACCATGAAGTAGGTTTACATCGAAGCAAATACTTCACATAATAAACCATTTATTTGAACAGTCACACACAAACACACAATTTAGTATTAGTGTTATGCCTTACTAGAGCATAAATTGATTGCGGTGGATGGTCATCAAGATAAACTACGGTTTGCTCCTGTTACTTGAAAGCTGGTTTTGAAATGGAGAATGCAATTATGCCAAACTCTGAATTAAGAATTTAAGTAATGTAGCAAAAATAATAATTTGTGTTTTAGTCCTGAATGATCAGATCATTTAAATTAAAGGCATATTGAATTTACTGGAGTGATAGAAGCTGTAGTTTTGACCAATTGATTAAATGTAATGAAAATTTTTTCACCTAGTAAGTGACAAACATTGTCAGTTCAGCCAGACTCAAATTTGCAAATCGGATTTAGAATTAGAATTAGGTTTATTGTCACATGTACTCACGAGTGCAATGAAAAGTTTACAAAGTTGCCACTTATGGCACCATCTTAGGTACAAAGGTATCCAAGTACAAAATCTTAGGAATAAGTTAGAAAAATAAAGTAGTAAAATGCTGAACTTTTGATTCTTATCCAGACCATGCTGGGCCTCGCTTCTAGACAGCGCCGAACTCAACCTGGGGCTACCTGCTCTTGCCACTGACTTGGGACCTTACTCTCAGCCATATTGGGCTCACTTGCCCCACGATAACTCAACTCCACTGCAGTGGGCTCACTCTCCTCCACGCTGCACAAACTCGCACTAGATTGAAGTAAGAAAAAAATGTGAAAGCAGACGGAGCTGATGAGCTCTGGACACGCTGTACTGCTACCCCACCATCATCTTGGGGACCAGACTATCAACTAAATATACGCCACTTTCAGGCCTGCTTCAACACGGATTTAACCAGCTACAGAAACATGTAGCTTATTAAGCAATTTCTTACACGGGTTTATTTATTGGCACCAAGAACCAGGGATAGCTGACAGTTAAATTAGTTTGAGGGCTGCTTTTGGAATCCTATTAACTTAGCAGTAATGTAGCAATTTATTTTGAAAAATAAAATCGTCTGGGCAATGCATAAAAAGCTAATGACAATTTGCCTCAGCCCAGCCGGTGATATTACACCACTGAGCGGAAAACCGTTTGTATTCTTTTCATAAGTCATGGACATCGCTGGCTGGACAGCGTTTACTGCTCATTTGTAGTTGCTCTGGAGAAAGTAGTGGTGAGCTGCCTTCTTGAACTGCTGCAGTCCACATGCTGTGGGTAGATGCAAATGCCATTAGGGAGGGAATTCCAAGATTGTAACCCAGGGATGGTGAAGGAACAGCAACATATTTCCAAGTCAGGATGGTGATCAGCTTGGAGGGGAACTTGCAGGTCCTGGTATTTCCATGTATCCGTTGCCCTTATCCTTCTAGATGGAAGTGGTGGTAGGTTTGGAAGGTGCTGTCTGGGGGTCTTCGATGAATTCCTGCAGTGCATCTTGTAGATAGTATACACTGCTGCCACTGAGCATCGGTGAAGGAGAGAACAGACGGTTGTGGATGTAGTGGCAATCAAGCGGGCTACTCTGTCTCGGATGGCATCAAGCTTCTTGATTTACGAGTTGCAGCTGCACTCAAGGAAAGGAGATGGGGAGTATTCCATCAGACTTCTGACTTGTGCTTTGTAGATGGTGGAAAGGATCTTGGGAGTCAGGAGGTTGCTACTTGCTGCAATATCCCTAGCCTCTAATCTGCTCCTGTAGCCACTGTGTTCACGTGCCAAGTCAGTTGAGTTTCTGGTCAAGAACCCTAAGGATGTTCATAGTGGGGAATTCAGTGATGGTAACACCATTGAATGTCAAGGGCCAGTGGTTAGATTGTCACTTATTAGAGATGGTCATTGCCTAGCATTTATGTAGCACGAATGTTAATTGCCATCTGTCTGTCCAAGTCTGGATATTGTCCAGATCTTGCTGCATTTGAACATGGACTGCTTCAGTATCTGAAGAGTCATAAGTGGCGCTTTACTTCGTGCAATCATCGCTGAACTGCTGACCTCATGATGTAGGGAAGATCATTTATGAAGCACCTGGAGACGGTTGAGTGTAGGACACTACCCTGAGGAACTCCTGCAGAGATGTTCTGGAGCAGAGATGACCGACCTCCAACAACCACAACCATCTTCCTATGTGCCAGGTATGACTCCAACCAGAGAGTTGGCCCCCTGATACCTACTAATTCCAGTTTTGCTAGGGTTCCTTGATGTCAAGCATTGTCACTCTCATCTTACCCCTGGAGTTCAGTCCTTTTGTCCATGTTTGAACCAAGGCTGTAATGAGGTCAGGAGCTGAGTGGCCCTGGCAGAACCTAAATTGGGCATCACTGAGCTGGTTATTGCTGAGCAGGTGTTGCTTGATAGCACTATCAATGACACCTTCCATCAGTTTAATGATCATTGAGAGTAGACTGATAGGGCGTTAACTGGCTGGGCTGAATCTGTCTTGTTTTTTTCTGTATGGCATGTACCTGGGCAACTTTCCACATTGTTGAGTAGATGCCAGTGCTGTAGCTTTATTGGAACAGCTTGGCTAGTGATGTGAGAAGTTCTTCAGTACTATTACTGGAATGCTGTCAGGGCCCATAGCATTTGCAGCATTCAGTGTCTCCAATCACTTCATGATATGAAATGGAGTGAACTAAATTGAAGACTGGCATCTGTGATGCTGGGGGCTCATGAAGGAAGCTGAGATGGATCATCCACTCTGCACTTCTGCTAAAGATTGTTGTGAATGCTTTAGCCTTAACTTTTGCATTGATGTACTGGGCTCTTCCATCATTGAAGATGGGGATATTTCTACGGCCTCCTCCCCCAGTGAGTTCTTTAATTGCACAGCACCATTCCTGACTGGACGTGATAGCGATAAGATCCGATCCATTAGCTGTGGGGTAGCTTTGCTGCCTGTCACTTGCTGCTTATGCGTGCAATTATGCATGCAATTAGTTCTGCTTGGTAGATTCACCAGGTTGACACCTCATTTTCAGGTATGTCTGGTACTGATCCTGGTACGCCCTCCTGCACTGTCCATTGAACCATGGTTGATCCCTGGCTTGATTGTAATAGTTGACTGGGAGATATGCCGGGCCATGAGGTTGCAGATTGTGCTGGAGTATGATTCTGCTGCTGTTGACAGCCTGTAGCATCACATGGATGATCAGTCAAGTTGCTGGTCCGTCCCATTTAGCACGGTAATAGAGCTACACAACACAATGGAGGGTATTCTTAATGTGAAGGTGGAACTTCATTTCAATGTCTGTGCTGTGACCACTCTTATCAATACTGTTAAGGACAAATGACTTTACAGCAGTGAGAAAGAGGTCAAGTTTCTTTTCCCTCCTGTTGGTTCCCTCATCACCTGCCACAGACTCATCTAGCAGTTAAATCCTTTGGGACACAACTAACTCAATCAGTAGTACAATTGTTGAGCCATGCTTGGTAGTGGATGTTGAAACCACCCACCTAGAGTACATTTTACATCTTTGCCACCCCCGGTGCTTCCTCCAAGTGTAGTTCAATGTGGAAGAGGACTGACTCATCAGCCGAAGGAGGACAGTACATTGTAATCAGGTTTCCTTGCCCATATTTAACCTGAAGCCATGAGACATCGTGTGTCTGGAGTCAACGTTGAGGACTCCCAAGGCAACACCCTCGACTGTGTACCATTGTGCCACTACCTCTGCTGGGTCTGTCCTGCTGGTGGGGCAGGACATATCCAGGGATGGTGCTGGAGGTGTCTGGGTCATTGGCTGTGAGGAGACTATGTCAGACTGTTGCTTGACTGTTCTGTGAGACAGCTCTCCCAATTTTGACACTAGCCCCCTGATGTTAGTAATGAGGGCTTTGCAGTGTCGTCAGGACTGTTTTTGCTATTGTTGTTTCAGTGCCTAGTTGATGCCAGGATGTCTGTCCAGTTTCATTTCTCATGATTGATATAACTCAGTGGCTTATTGGGCCATTTCAGAAGGCAACCCCATTGTTCTGGAGTCACATCAAGGTGACACCAGGACAGGCTAGTAGATTTCCTTCCCTGGGGGGCATTAGAGAACTTGTTGGAAAACATCCATCTATCGTCGGTGGTTTCAACATCATCATTAGATTCTTAACTCCAGATATTTTATTGAATTCAGATCTTACTATCTGCCATGGCAGATTTGAACCCAGGTCTCCAGAAAATTAGCTGACATTCTGAATTAACAGTCTAGTGATAATACCACTAGATCATCACCTCCCAACTTGGGCTAAAAGTGCGTCACCAACTTTCTGGCCTGTCTACAGTTTCCCCAAGCTGGGACGGGAGCAGTTGTGGTGCCTGAACAAGGACTCAACAGGATATTATTACAATGAGTTAAAAAAAAAAAAGAGTCACAGCTCAGTTCCAAGTTAGGAACTCGCAGCTTAAGGCTGTAAACTATTTATCAATTAGAAGAAGAATCCACATTGTCAAGTTTGGAAAATAGGAACGCGAGAATATACTTTCAACGTTACCCTTACTGGGACCAAAAGAAGAGTCACAGCTTGCAGCCAGGAGTGTTTGCTCTCTCCACCCTTGCATTTGGGCACTACAGCATTTCAAATGTATTTCAGTTACCTTGGTAATAACAACAGTGAGCTTTGGTAATTCCAGTGCCTGGTGTAGGACATTCAGATTGAGAAGATCATTTCACATAATAGAAGTGGAGTCATGATGAAGGATCATTTTTTCTTCTCTCATTTCAGCTAGGTTTTTAAATGAACTAGCCAGAATATGTACTGAATCAAACTGATGGCAGAGATGTATTGTGACAATAAATAGTTTTCTTTAAACATGATCAGTAACAGCAAGTACTGTCTTTCAAATAATTTTTGGATAACAATTTATCTAGCGAGTTGATTTTTGGATAAATATTGCTTCGAACACTGGAGAGAATTCTTGTCTACCATCCCTTCTTCACAAAGTTCCATAGAATCTATTAACAATTAACCAATATAATGCACAGTTTTATAGTTTAATATATATAGTAATTATATAGTTTAATAGTTTACTATCTCATCTGTACCAGACAAACAGCATTTCACTACATTGAAATAACCGCTTAAATTATATACTCAAGTCTTGAACCACATGCTTTAGGTTGCCCTGAGCCAAGACTAACAGAACACTTACTTAAAAGAAGAAATCTGGTGAAAGGAAAGTATGATAACAACCTTTTTAGCCTCTCTCTGAAGGTCCAACCCACAGCACTGTGACCACCACCACAGGGAGGACAAAGACTCATGTTCGGAATCCAATCCACCCAGAAAGGAAAAAAACTCCATGCTGTTAGTATCAATGTGATCGGCTGTCCATCTAATTGACCAAACCAGTGCCCCTGCTGGAGCCAGAGTTGCTGAGGTGACATATCAACTTGGAGTTTATGCTAACATATATGCACGTAGCAGTCCTGAACTACCAAGTGATACTGGAGGCTCAAATTTAATTTCTATGACATGGCTGACCATGAATTTCCCTGTTCTTTACATCTGCCACTGATATATGGAAGTATTTACAAGTTGATACTTAACCTGTTTGGCCAGGAGTCAAACGCTCTTCCTTGGCCTTCAAGGAGCTAATGTCAATAAATGGGTGGAAAAGTTCGTCATCAAATGATAGCTCAGAAGGTCCTGTAAGGCCATGCACAGATTTGAAGCAGGGCAGGGAGGTTTCTGTGATACAGGGAGGAACTAAAGCTCAGCAAGGTCAAAGCAAAAAAGACACATGACAGTTTGTGCAGTTAATGAAACTTGAATGAAGGAGGATGTGGTATGAGTATTTAATATTTTTCAAAGAGATAATGTCATAACTGTGGATCTAATGTGGCTGAGCTTCAAATCAGGATCAGAAAGAAATCCAAAGTGATGTATTTCAAGAACATAAGTGATTAAAAGGAATAATATTAAAGCGGATTATGTGGTCTACAAAAAAGTTCCAATTCTTCAATACCTGTGCTCCATCACGAGATCCCTAGAAACTTCCTTCCAGAACTGACTCAAATCAGGAGGGCCACCTCCTGCAGCTTGATTCATTTCAGCTGCCATCACCAGAAACCTGTCCTGAGGAGAGGCTTCAACACCTGAAAATACAAAAAGAGTTTTAAGTCTTGGTAATTTGAGATTTCCATGGCAAATCTCAACACAGACTAATAGTATAAAATATCACATAGTCCCATATATGCATAGAAACCCTTAAACCCAAGACAAATTTTCATTTCTAACCACTTGTAAGATTTTAAATATTTTTTAAAAAAGGACAGATAGAACTAACTTGAATTATATTTGAGGGGTAAAAACGGATAGCGATCCAGATCAGAATTTCAACTATTCACTCACTGATATTGCAGCGGTTGTATTTTTAACTAGCTTAATTTACAAAATGAACCTTTGAGAAAGGAAAAGACGTTAGATGAAAACTATTCCTCTTCGCTTTCCATGTTATAAATGAAGTTTAGTTTTAAGTGCTAGCTTAAAAATTGATCAGGTGCACACAAAAACAAAACAATGCGCATTGCTCAATGCAGAGACTGCAACAGACCAGAAGAGTTTAGAATCTGGGCTTCAGACTTTATACAAAGTTATTCTTTTATCAACAAAATTCTGTTTATTAACAAAACGGTAGCATATAAAAAAAAGTTTCAAATTTCATTTACTTCAACAACTATTTTACTGTTGAAGTTTTAACCAATTATTGATTAGATCATGACATCTAAGCAAAATACATCAACAGCTGAAAAAACAGATCATTCATGACATGAATTGGATCAAGCATGCCAGTGCAAAGACGTTTCCACTTGGGGGAATTCAAGAAATTCCTAGCAGTGATTTACAAATGTAAAAAATAACACCTGAGAAACAGATGAGATATTTATTTAGTTATGTAAAATTTCCAGGGGTTATTTTGAACGTATGACAGTAAATGACAGTGGTGAAAAAGTTGAAGACGACAACAGAATGTTATTTTAATGGCTAACAAGTCCCATTCCAAGAACTGAGCACAAAAATCAGGGCTCATACAAAGGCAGCTAATATTTTGGAAGATATTTGACAAAGTGCCAAAAGGAAATTTATTAAGATGAAGGAAGCCCACAAAATAAAGAGGAAAGTCATGGCATGGGTATCAAGTTGACTCAGTGACAGGGAGCTAAGATGGTATGTGAAGGTTGTTGTGATGGGGTGGGAGTTGGGCTGCCGCGTACAGTGGTGTTCTCCAAGGGTCAGTTTTAGGTCCATTTGTTTCAACTTTTATAAATGACTTAGAGTCAGATGTAGGGGCTGGCAAGAAGTATAGTTGCAGACTTCAAGAAGTCAGATAAGGCAGTGAAATGGGTTAAGTATGGCAGAGTTACTGTTAAATAACTAAATAATTTTAATAATTAAAATATTTTTAGTTTTCAAAATAATTCAAAACAAAGAGACTTTAGTGTCTACAGATAAAAATCCTTAAAATATGGCAGAACAAATTAAGGTCAGGCCTCAGTTGGAATGAGCCAATTCAGGGCACCACACTTTAGCAAAGATGCGAATGCCTTAAAAAAAGGTACCAAGGAAATTTACCCAACATGCTATGAAGAATGAAGCACTTAAGTTATGAGAAGAAGGCAAAAGAATTATGACTTTTCCTTGGAATGAAAAGAGACAAGATATAACCCAAGATAAGTTTTGACAAAGTGTTGAGAAAACTTATTTCTTCTAGATGAATTCAAAATCATTGGCAAAATGTCTAGAGGGATGCAAAGTTTTCCACACAGTTGCCAAGATCTGTATCATGTGAAAAAGTTTTGTTGCAGTAGGATTCCATAAAACATTTGACGGGAGGGGTTTGGACAGGCAGTGGAGATGAGCCCATTTAGAAGGCTAAGGACAAAGATGGGAATGCAGAATTAAGCACAGTTTTGTTTCCAAGACCCAAAGATACAACGGGTTGAATGGACTCTTCCTATGCTGTTACTTCCATGTTTCCATCTCTCCACTTTTGAACCTGAATCGATTAAAAAAAAAGTCAAATGCTCCGAACCATGGTTGCATTGGATAAGCATTTATTCATTCATGATTTTACTACAGTCAGCATTCAAAAGATATGCAAAACTACCCAGTACTGCACTAGCTAGCACAACTCAACAATCGAACCCTTTGAACTGTAATAAATAATAGTAAAATAAACCCAATACAAAGCAGAAAACATGAACCGCATGTTCAGGAGTACACGTTTGCTTTTTTTTTTAAAAAAGTTGTCTTGGGCTTCCTACCTATTAGATTTATCATAGCAGATTTACTTTGCATTTATTTCACTAAAGCTCAAGGGGAAATAGACAGCTTGTGGAAAGTATTCACATGTGTTAATAAGCAGGTATTAGGTGGAGTTACTTGCTGTTGATGAAACATCCATAGCAACCAGTGTCAATATCATTGAAAAATTGCTCAGATACCCTTGTGCACAGAGTCCATGTCAGCCAAAATTTGATTTACCCCACAAGGTGCAAAAATGGAAGACTTTCAGTTCAATTTTCCCTTGATATGGAAAATAGTCTATTTCTTTTGATGTACAATGTCAACTTTAGCAGCAATCAAATTTAATGAAAAGAAACAGCGTTGGGTGATGTTTTTAAAAAAATACCAGGGACAATTCATTTATAAATGAGAGAAAAAAAAGCAGTCCTTACTGGAAATAATCAAGGATGCTGACCGGCTGAACAAAGTAGAACCTTAAGAACACCGAGTTGTTAAACATTGTTCCAAACCAGTTGCTACTACCACCAAGAAAAACATGGTCAACAGAAGAAGGGGAACATCATAACCTCTTAAGTCACACCACCATTCTGACTTGAACAATATCACTGTTGTGCTAGGTTAAAATCCTGGAACTCACATCCTAAAGAGCACTGTGGGAGTACCTATACCATATGGATTGCAGCAATTCACATAAGGGGCTCAAAATGACAATAACAAATGGAACGTGGGTAACATCCACATCATATGAACTATTAAAGAAAAAAAAATCAATATACTGGAATGAAAATGTACAAGACTTTACCCTTTGGAATCACAAGCCCCTCCCCTTCCACTTCCAAACAAGAATTGGAATGGTTTAAGTTGAGTAATAAGAAATTAAGTGCTTAATTAATGACAGTTTTAAAGACTTCTTTTTAAAAGTAAGCTGTCCCATTGTCATATACAGAGGTTCCACTGTCCAAGTATTGTGGATGGGAACCTCATTACAAGGTATTCCTGCGCATCAAATCATCTACGCAAGTCTCATACAGCAGAATTACAGAAGCAAATAAATTTGCAAGAAAAGAAGAATCAGTTCTAAATGATGCATTTGGCTTACATTCTTTAGCTCTATTGTACAGAGTGTGGAACTCCTATAAATATTACAAGCAACACAGTGGATAAATTAGACATTTGGAGCTTCACATCTATGAAACTCACAGAATAAGACAAGTGGATTTGAGAGATGACTAATTTGAAACTCATCGATAGTTAATTATTAGCGCCTCACAGAATAACATTTCTAATAGTAGTTCAGGATACCTGCTATTTCACGTGAGGGAAATTTGATAAAATGGCCAAGTTTTGGAAACAAAATGAAAATTCATTTCAATGGTTCTCTTCAAATGTTTTAAAAGAAAATATTTTATAAAGTTAACTATCTGCTCGACAAAAATGGCACAAGTACCACTGCAAAATGTAGGGAAACCTGTGTGCAAGAATTTCTAAAACAGTTAACTATGGGAGTCATAGTTATTTATGAAGTGATAGATTGTGGTTTGCAAGCTGACAATGCTTTGAAAGCTGATAAATGGAAATGGTAATTCTTGATTGTGCAACTCGCTGAGGGTGCACTATAGGTGGGGAGGGAATGTCAGATTGTAGAAAAAAAACATTGAGCTGAAGGTAGATAATTATGACACTGGATAGTATTCACCCCAACTGGAATTCTTTATTCCTTAAGAGAATTATACCAGTGAACTACAATTAAACTTAAAACAAAAGCTAAATATTGTGGTTCTGAAAAGGACAGATGCCAGATGCCAGATGGTATCAATGGAGAGAGAAATAGAGCTAATGCTTTAGAGTTTTGACTGTTCATTAACATAAAGGTTAGATGAATAGGAAAAAAACACTAAAGATTCAAATAAACAAATTCCTTAAATGTTTTAGTTCTGGTAAAACCCTTCAAGGTCAAGACTGTTGGGTATTATAAAGAGAGGCAACAAGTACATAAGCACATAATTACGATCAATTTATAAAGCGAGACATTGCATGAGTTCAGAGGACGGTACGTGTTGCATTATAGGAAAGGCAACAAGGCAAAGAGCATATCTAGCAGAATTATCCCAGCATGGAAAACTGTAGTTACTCGGTGAATTGGTGATTACAAAATGTATTTTTTCATGGGATGTGAGCATCACTGCAAGACCAACGTCTGTTGCCTATGCCTAATTGCCTTTGAACAAGTGGTAGCAAGCTTCTTGAATTACTGCAGTCTACCTGTTGTAGGTATGCCTGAAGTTATGTTAGAGAGAGAGTTGGAAAGTGCAGAAAACAGTGATATACAGTAGCTCCAAGGCAGAATGGCATGTGGCTTGGAGGAAAAGGCTCAAGCGTTACCGTCCCCATGAGCCTGTCACCCTTGTTCTTCTAGGTGGTATAAGTCCTAAGTTTAAAAGGTGCTATCAGAAAAGTCTTGGTGAGTTACTGGCAGACACGCTCTTGTCCAAAACTGCAGCATCACTTCTGATATATATATCTGTATCAATTGGTCTGCCTCACTTGAACATTTATGCAATAGTTTGGTTCAGTTGAACAAATTACAGGGCATGTCAGAGGGCAGTTGAGAGTCAACCACCAGAGCTGAGGCTCTGGAATTACAGGCTGGCCAGAGCATTTGACGATCGCAGATTTCCTTCCCTAATTAATTGATCTGGCGTCAACTAATTAACCTACATTCTAAACGTGCAGTGGTGGGATTTGAAGTGATCTGTATTCCACTTATACTCCATCTCAACAGGAGACAAGGTATGGTATACGTCTTGAGTCTTGAACTCGTGTTACAACGCAGTTCGTAAAAGAAAACAGGAAAAGGAAAAAAAATTAAGTCACACCAAAATTATGAATTTAAAAGAATTTTAAATGAATAAGCCCATTTTTCAGGAGGTACCTGTTGAAAAACAATTAACAAATTATGAACTTAGATCTTTATTTTAGGTTTGTTGCTCTAAACATTAATTCTGTAGAACATTTACTGAAAGCCATCTAAATCTGTACCAATTTGTTTTTCATGGGGTACGTTGATTCACAATTGAATTTCTTGATCTCTGAAATTAAAGATGTGAGAACAATCTCTGCAGCCAAGTTGAACAATTGTATCAATTGTTAGTGTATTGTTTTTACATTTTCCATGTGGAAATTCCTTATAGATATCAATGTTTTGCACTAACTTCTGAAAGACTGCTTCAGCTACCCTTGAACGCACTGTATGGCAACAGAATTATCAAGCTAGCATATTCAAAAAATACAGTAAAGTGACTTCCTCTGAAAACCTGCAAATGATTGTATTTGTGTATTATTTAAAACAGTCAATTGCAACTGTGCACAGAAAATACTTCAGAATTGCAGTTTTATCATGGACTTCAAGAGATGTACTTAAATTCTAACTAGCAGCTCTGAAATTCAGTGCTTCATGTATGTGAGATTACATTCATTATTAAGGATAGCATATTTCATACATGAAATTGGAAATGCTACATATGTTTCAATTTTCGGATACACTTTACAAATTTGTCACAGTTTTACCTGTCATTTCTACTCATGTATTTTAAACTTAATTTACATGTTATAAAAACCACATCCAAAGCTACGAACGGTTGCTCTTCTGGTGCAGTAGGTAGCTCCAACTGGAGCTCCTCCACTCCTCCTGTTTCTTTCCAGTTACCTTCCTTTTTTTCCCCCCACAGATGCAGAGTGGGCTAAAGGCCCAGAGACGAGCGGGGACAGCCAGCAGGCTGGAGGCCTGAACCGAGCGGGACAGTTGTTGGACTGGGACCAGTGCAGGCGGTCAACAGCTTGCAAGCCGGGTCAGACCACGTATAGAAGCCTCCTGCACTGACCTACTGCAGGCCCTTCATAGAAAGGCTGTAATGCTTATCTTTTTGACTTCATTTCTCATTTTTCTACTTATACTATAACAATGTAATGTAGCTTTTTCCTTTTTTCCTTTATTTCTCTATTTTCTATCTAAGACCCATACCTAGGTACTTTGTACCCAAGATGGCGCCATGTGAGGCAACATTGCAAACTTTTCACTGTACCCCTGTACTTCCATACTTGAGTACATGTGACAATAAGGGATATTCCATTCTAGATCACCAAATATACCAGGAGATCACTTCTCAAAAGTAGCAATAAAGATAGACATATGTATAAATATTGTAAGTTTTTTTTTTAAAATAATCTGATTGTTTTGAATAATTTGTTTATGGTGTAGAATGCAGGTCCGACAGGGCATTACAAAAAATGTAATGTAATGGACACAGGCATCGGTAGCATGGCATCTTGCAGTTACAAAGGGAGCACACTCAGTTTTTAAGAGAGCTCTAAATCAATGGTATTAAAACCAGACAGTTTTTGTATAACAGTTGAACATACCAAATACACAAGTCATGTTTACTGCCATTTACTAATTGTATCTCCTGAAATCTGAAGCTTCACAAATGTATAGATACATGAAATGGAAACCTTCACATTTATATGAAATTTCATGATGTCATCATATCCTTGTGCTTATTCACTGAGAGCTGAGCCATGGTTGATCAAATTTTGGTCCTCCATCATTACCAATTTAATTAATCTATAAACAGTAATTAAGAAATTTTGATGTTCATGGAGCTAAACCAATGCTGACATTTACCGTTATGAATCACATGAAGTAGTATTTTTTGGTGAATTACCAGCAGGTGACCTGAAGAACTACTTCCAATCATATAATCAATTTTACTTTCCCAGAGGTATGGGTGAGGAGGTAGGAGAGTTTATGGATTACTGTTACCTTTTAATCATTTGCATTCCTAGATTTTGATGTTAAGATATTTTATTAAATGTGCATAAGGCTAAGCAGGTAAATATTTGGTAATTTTGTTGCATCTCATTTCTACCAACTGTCAATAACAGCTTCAGAACAAACATCTACTGCAGAACTTGATTTTCCTTAAAAAAAAACAAGTGTCTAAAGAGAATATTTCACATAGAATATCTGCTCCCAGATAGATTTGTTTTTAAAGCACAATGGGGACTAAGAGCCAAAAGGCATAAATAGATATACAGAGATCATAGTTAACAATTAAGATCATGTAGCAATTCAGTAAAATCCAGTTTTCCTTAAAAATAAAATATTTTTTATATGTCCTGTGTGGATTAGAGCGCCAATTGAACAATGTAATCTAGTTGCAGTAAACATGAATTGTATATTTCCAATTACTTGAGCATGATGAGAATCATTGTGTCAAAGGGAGTATAAAAGTTTCAGCGAAACATTCAAGTAGGACTGCAAAAGCAAATATTGCTTGAAGTCAAACAGGAACAAAAAGATTCTCGGTAAACTCGGCAGACCTGAATCATTAACTTTTGAAAATACTTGTCAGAGGACACGTGTGTCGTTGGCTAGGTCTGCATTTATTATTCACACCTAATTTACTCAGATGGCAGTTAAGAGTCACCCACTTTTCTGACAGTCTAGAGTCATATAGTAGGCCAGCCCAAGTAAGAGTTGCAGATTTCCTTCCCTAAAGGACATCAGTGAATCAGATGGCATTTTATGACAATTGATAGCAGTTACTTGATTGCCTTTAGGCTAGCTTTTTATTCCAGATTTTTACTGAATTCAAAAATTTCACCAGCTACCATGGTGGAATTCAAACATGTCCCCAAAACATTAGCCTAGGGCTCTGGATTTCTAGTCCAGTGGCAATGCTACTAGGGCACCACCTCCCCCTAACTACATGACCTGTCGGACTTCAAAATAAGCTTATACTGATTACATTCCTTATCCTGTTAATTTCACTCAATTTTCATTTTGCTTTACAATGACAAAAAGAGTTTATGGATCACATTAAATCTATTATTAAATAAACTATTTACAGACAATAAGATGAGAACATGCCATACCTCCATGGAGTGACACTAGAATATCCAGTGAACTGCCTGGTTCGAAGCTGCCATTGCTTGGTTTCACCCTATATTTCTCTGGAGCTGTTGTTCGAACCTTGTTTGGGGGTGGGGGAAAAAAAAAGGCAGACGGCTTGAATACCACCATCTCTTTATTCTCCATTGATCCTTGGTATTAGATTTTTCCAAACATGCTACATGTATCATTTTACAGAGAAATAATTGTCTAAAAGCATTGATGCAAAGATATCCAATTTTTAAAAAACTATTTTTAAGCACTTGACATTAATTGATATATACACATCTTCAAAAATTTAGAAAAATGCTTAGAAATATCATGTTACTAGTAATTTATTGAATGGCTGACTTGATTAATTTAAAAGTGCCTGGGGCTCAAAATACTTATGTAAGTATTAAATATAGTGGGACTTTTCTTAAAGTATTCAAATTACATTTTGAAGGTATGAATAGCAAATTTCTATCGTTGAGGCGAGAATAATGAATGCATCTTTGGACAATCTATTCTGAATGGCAAACTGGTTGTTTCCACTCCACATATTCAAGCACAAAGACTAGGCTGATACTTCAGCATAATTCTGATTTGAATGTTACAATGTCAGTGATTTGTTAGATAAAAGGTTATTACTGAAAAAGATTTCCCCTACAATATCTAGAAAACAACAGAGGAGTTCACAAAATCATTATCTGACATTAAACAGATTATCTGTTATTATCAAATTGTTTTTGGTGCACTGTACTGTGACTAAATTGGCTTCTAAATCTCTTAGATTAGAAAACATTTCTAAAAGCAGTTAGCAACATCAGAAGATGAAGAAACTCAGCAGGTCTGGCAACATTTGTGGAGAGAGAAGCAGAGTTAACGTTTCAAATCCAAAGACCTTAAAAGTAGTTAACTGGCTATAGCGCACTTTGGGACATCGAATGGTGAAGAAAGTAGTAACACAAATCTAAGACCTTTTCCTAACTGTCACCTCCAGGATTTACACAACTGGGTAAATTGGGTCCACTTTTGCTAGTCAGTTATGTAAAGATTTGAATAAGAACGTAGGAGGCATGGTTAGTAAGTTTGTGAATGATACCAAAACTGGTGGTATAGTGGACAGTGAAGAAGGTTATCTAAGATTACAAAGAAATTTGATCGATTGGTTCAATGGGCTGAGGAGTGGCAGATGGCATTTAATTTGGATAAATGCATGATATTGCATTTTGGTAAAACAAACAAGATTTATACAATTAATGGTAGGGTAGCGTTGCAGAACAGACAGACCTAGGGGTTCAAGTGAATAATTCTTTGAAATTTGCATCACATATAGATAGAGTGGTTAAAAAGGTGTTTAGCACTTTTACTGGAGGTTGCACAGAATGTTGGTAAGGGCTCTTCTGAAGTACTGCGTGCAGTTGTGGTCACCCTGCTATAGGAAGGATATTATTAAGTTGGAGAGGGTTCAGAAAAGTTTTACCAGGCAGTTGTCAGGAACGAGAGGTTTGAGCTATAAAAATAGGCTGGGACTTTTACAACAAGGAGGTTGAGGAGTGACCTTATAGAGCTGTGTAAAATCATGACGGGCACTTAAATGAATAGCATTCCCTAGGGTGAGGGAGTTCAAAACTACGGGACTTATTTTTAAGGTGAGACGAGCAAGTTTTAAAAAGCATGTGTGGAATGAACTGCCAGAGGAAGTAATGGATGCAGGTACAGTTACAATATTTAAAGGACATGTGGGCAATTATATTTGAATGGAAAGATTTGGAGGGATACAGGCCAAATGCAGGCAGATGGGACTAGTTTAGTTTAGGAACATGATTGGCATGGACTAATTAGACCAAAGGGTCTGTTTCCTCGTTGTGTGACTCAATGACTCTATAAATCATTGTAAATGTGTGACCAGATTGTATTCATTCAATTGTTTTGGAATAAGTCAAAGTTTATATGAAATAACTGAAGTATTTCTGGGAGAAATAGGGATTTTTGTATTTATAACACCTTCACTTTCACAAAAGATATAACCAATTACCATAAGAGATAGAAGCAGTGCTAGCCACACGATCAGCATCTGCTCCACCATTCTAAAATTATAACATTAACAGCAAAAAATAGTTCATTTTCCACTTCAACTCCACTTTTCTATCACCATTATCCTTCCACTTCCTAAGTATCCAAAAAAAAAAAGAGCTTTGAATATACTCAATAACTAGCCCTCCTTATCGCTCTTGGGTAGGGAGCTTCAAGGAATAAAGGAATTTCTTCTCATCTCTGTGCTATGTAACCCTCCCCTTATGACTATCTGATTGGACTCTCCAGCCAGGAGGAACAGTGACTCAATATCTGCCCCATCAAGACCTCGCAGAATGTGTGAAGTTTCATTGGTTTGCCTTTAGAGTTCTTCTAAACCTTAGAGAATAAAGGTGTACTATACTTAATTCTATAATTACACATTTAAAAATGCTTGTTTTTCTTGGGAATTAAACACAACAGTTTCTTAAAGGCTTAACATAAATGATCAAATCCAATTCTGCAATGATTGCTAACCCAAAGAACTTACCTTAAATGCAACAGGGTTTTTTGTCACATTTGTCAGCACTATCAAACACTTAGTTTCTCTACTTTCTTTAGAGCCAAACTGAAGATCTTCAGCAGGACTATTTTAAAAACAAAAACAGATATTATGTGTAACTGGTTGGAAAGAGAGGCTATGCATGAGAGCCAGTATGACAGAAGAAATTTCTCCACTACACAAGTTATGTTTTGGTTGAGTTTCTATGTACTGCCGAAATTTTAATCAAAAAACTAACATTCCAAATTTAAATAAGACATAATTTACATAGACAGTAGGCAGTACAATTAATGTCTCAATTTCTTTTGGTGAATTAAAGCATCTATACTGTGATTATAGATTTGAAGACGCAAAAACTACATCGTACCAGTACCACCATTTCAACACTTCTGTCACACCTAATTTGCCACATAAAAGAATGGAGTGAAGAGCATAAAAAGGTTCCTAGCTCAAAAAGCAGTGCATAATAAAAAGCAACAATGGGGCTGAAGCTGCAATAAATTTTAGATTGGAGGTCTGAAGTTGATTTTTCAAGCTTTATTCCCTCAAGTCAGAATTATTGAGCTGATATGCAGATTATAACAATTTTCAGATACCGTAGTACATGTACTTTGAAAGTCATAGTCCCACTTTTCTCTAAGTGATCGACGTAGACAACTGCACACATCTCCAATGCTACAAAGTTTGGCTGTAGAATTCAATAATGTCTGAATCCAGACTGGGATGAGGACGTTGCTGGCTAGGCAACATTTATTGCCCATCCCTAATTACCCAGATGGCAGGTAAGAGTCAACCACATTGCTGTGGGTCTGGAGAACCATGTAGGCTAGACCAGGTAAGGATGGCAGTTTTCTTCCCTAAAGGACATTAGTGAACCAGATGGGTTTTTCCACCGATCAACAATAGATTCACGGTCATCATTAGATTCTTAATTTCAGATATTTATTGAATTCAAATTCCACTAACTGCCATGGCGGTATTCACACCTGGGTTCCAGAATGTTACCTGGGTCTCTGGATTAACAGTCCAGCAACAATACCATTAGGCCATCGCCTGCCCTATGATTGTAATGGACGATTGTAATGCACAATTAACTTGCACCTATTTCAACATGCAAACTTCAGACCAATCAAAAGAACGTAGGTTACAGGCAGGATTAAATGTGCTACTGAATGGCTGCAAGCCGAGCAGCAAATTTGTTAGACACAATCAGGAGCTCAAATTAGTTTGAGCTATTTAAAGTCATTGGTCTCTAATGAAAGGTACATTATTGTTTAAGGATGTGCTGAAAGCAACCGTTAGAGTTTTACCTGGGAGTGGGGGGTGGGGAAACAACATTGAACCAAAGCAGACTTTAAGATTTTCTAGAGTGCACAGGAAGTGGAGGAGTTGGAGAGCAAGAGAAATATCCACAAGAGTCTGTCTAGACAAAATCTTGCACATTTCAATAAGATTATGTTGCATTCTCCAATTTCCAACTATTCAAACAACATAAATCTGTGCCTCTAATGACTTAATGCAAACAACATTAAAAACTACTAAAGAAGATCAGCTAGTATTCATCATATAATGTGATGAATCACCTAATGTGTAGCAATGATCCTCTGAATACTGTTTGTGGTTTTTTTGCCGATTTTGTCTTTAAATCCAACCGTTCAGGATCATCAAAAGAAACCTATATGCAAGAAATAAAAGAAATTCACATTCTGCCAGTGACTAAGATTGTACATTATACTATAGACATCTCATTGAACTCTCATTCTACAATTAATCTAATAAATGTAAAATTAAAGTGCAAAATCCAGTAATTAATATTACAGGTTACAACAAGAAAAAGTAATCAAAGCACACAATCAATTAAAATGTTTTTAACATGAAAATTAAAATACATACTTCTCCAAGGATAATTATATACTTGTTGCACTATGTGGCATCTCGCTTCATTGCCTGGCACCATAGGCTTATATACAGAAAGTGTTAGGCATGTAGGTGTAAAAGTACGGAAGTTTGGGTGAATATTATAATCAAAACAAAACAGGAACAGGAACCTAATTCTAATAGCAACTAATGAAAAGTTATCATTATTGTTGCTTTTGGTTTCAGCAATTCTCATGCTGGCTTTTGGAAAATGAACTCCTAACTTTTTTAGCAGCTATTCCACAAAAGTTATAACTAATTTATGGTATCCGATTGTACAACTGAAAAATAGATGACTTTGCCATACCACATTTATATTGCTGATCATAATTTATCAAAAATAACAAGACTTGTTACAAAGAACCAGTTAGGAAGGCATTTTAAAGGAACATTCATAAAAGCATAGTACTTTTTTAAAAAATACACTCACAGAATAAGGGCATCACTGGGAAGGCCAGTGTTTATTGTCCAGCCCTAAATGCCTTTGAGAAAGTGGAGGTAAATTGCCTTCTTGAATGCAAATTGGAGGCCTGCTAGACGATTTCAGAGCACTGCCAAGAGTGATCACATTGTGTGGATCTGGAGTCATACGTAACCCAGATCAGCAAAGGACAAGAGGTTTCATCCTTTAAATGCATTTTTGAAACAACAACAATCTTGAAGATTCACTGTCACTATAATCCATAGTGAGCTTTTATGTCAGGGTTATTTAATTAACAGGATTTTGATTCTTCGTCTAGAGTTGCTAGGATTTGACATGTCATTGGACCATTAGTCCAGATCTCTGGATTTCTAGCCCAGTAGCACACACTACATTACACAATTCTACTGCAAGAATTGCAAGATCTTTAACTTGGGGTCATTAAACTATGGGTCATAGGAGTGTAGAAGGAGAAGATGACCGCTCAATAGAGTCGTGCAAGAGAACGTAAAGAAGATCCAATAATTTATTACCCCATGCAATATAATGAAAATTAATGAAAATAGCAATGTTGCACTATGGTCTTCGACACATTAAGAGGACAGATCTACCGAGGCTGCCTGTTCCCTAAAGGCCAACATGTTAATGAGCCATTACTTTGCACCAGCATTTCTTCCTGTATGAAAGTACTATCAAGCAAAGTAGCCTGAAGTAAATTACAAACTAATTGTTGCTGTTTGGGGAAGAACATACATTGCACATAAAAATAATGAAGAATGTTACAATTGTATGTTCTCTCACATACAGACGAAGGAACAAAGTAGTTAATCAGCCCCTCAAGCCTGTGTTGTAACTTTATTATGTCATAGCTGGTCAGTACCACAGCTGACTTTGGTCCATATACTTCAACACTGTAACTTCACAATAATTCAGTCTTGAAAACTTCAACGGACCAAACATCCACATCAGTTTCAAGGTTCAAAGTTCTATTTGTGGGGAAAGAAAAAGCTTTGTGATTTAATGCCCAAGATCATCATCATTGTTGTAAACTCCCCAAAAAGGAAATAATTACCTTATCTTTCCTCTTATGGAATCTCTTCATTTTGAGAAATGCTGATTAGATCACCTCTCAAGATTCTAAACTTATGGAAATGCAATGCAAGTTTATGCAACTTGGCCTCTTGGCATAATCTTTATACTCTGGTGTTTTTTCTGGGAATGTGTAAAGTACCTATTCTATGGATGATGCAGTGCCCAAAACGGAATACAGCACTTTACATTAGTCCGAGTTTCTGACCAAATGAAGCAGATCATCTTCCACTCCAGCCCTCTCAAGATAATGACTACCATTCACTTTTACATTGGTTTTTGAACACATGCACAAACTTTAACGATGGAGATTTAAATCCCTTCACTCCTCCAGACAGCTGGTATATCTCCATTTGGAAAATAGTCCAATTGGTCTGTCTTGGATTTAATTTGATGACTTCACATTTTGTCTCATTGAACACTATTTGTCATATTTTCATTCACTCTCAGTCTGTCCATGTCTGCTTGCAACTTCTAGTTTCATCAATACAACTTGGTATGCCTCCTGTGGCATGTCTTCTTGTCAAAAAGAATTTTCTCTGTTATTTGCTCCAAAACAACCAGTTTTTTTTTGTTGTGAGAATCAGTTTACACAATCTAATGGCTGGCCAATCATTGCTGCACTGATAGCCTTCATCCACCTTCTTTTCATAAGCGTTTGGCTGTCGTTTGCTTACTGTGGGCACCCTACCTGACCAGTTGTGTTCATAGAATCATACAGTACCAGAAGTAATCTGTGTTATCAATATGTGAGTCGATCACAGACATATGGATTGGAGGAATGTTGCAATTAACAGCCAGGTGTGTAAGAATTTTATGAAACGTGAACAAAAATTACTGGAACAGCAAATTGCCTGATTTAACTTGACAACAACTAAGCAAATTCGATTAAGTTCTACCTTTTTTTGTTTCTGCAAGGGCTCTTCAACGTTGCTAATGTCAACAGTTTCCTTGCTATCTCCATCTCCCTTTTCTTTTCCATCCAATTCATCTTCACCTGGGATTGGACCATTTTCACATATAGGTGTTTGAAAGTCATCATCGGGCAATGGCGGGTAGCTATATTTAAAAGGATCCTTAGAAGAGGGAGTTACATTAAGATCAGTTTTACTTGGAGAGTCAAAACATGCAAATGTTGTTGAAAACCCCTAAGTCTTTCAGTGTTAGATAACTGGTGGAAAATAAATTAATTTTCTCATTCATTCTATTATAGATAGTAGCACAAATGCTAACAGTTTAAAAGCTACAGAATGTGCATTTTAATTTTCAGAGTAAAATGTGAATCGAAACAACGACTTTATGTATCAGCTGACTGCCAAACATCCAATACCTTAAGTGGTCATCTATTTTTACTGCAGTCAACACTAGAAATGTATATATTGGAAAACAAACTTCTTTTTTTTCATGAAGGACAGCAACAGTTTAGTGAATCAACTGCAGCCTTAGGAAAGCTCAAATGAAGGCAATATCTCATAAGTGTTGGCAAAGACTAATAGCAGCTCAGGGATATGACTGCATGCAAGTTCAATCAATACTGCAATACTAGTCACCACAGCTTGAGAGAACATGACAAGAAACAACACAATCCAGTGAGACCGCTCTCCCAATTTCAGCACTAGCACCCAGGTGTTAGTGAGGAGACTTTGCAAGGTCAAAAAAGCTATTTCTATCATTGTCTTTTCTGGTGCTTAGGTGGTCTGTCCAGTTTCATTTTTTTGTTGAGACTCTGCAGCAATTGATACGGCTTGCTAGGCCATTTCAGAGGGAAGCTGAAAGTGAACCATATTATTGTGGCTCTGGAGGCCAGACCTGGTGAGTACGGCAGATTTCCTTCACCGAAGGACATTAGTGATTATTCTACTACTAACATATTGAAGTGGTGGACACAATTTGCTCTTTAGAAGGATACAACTTACAATTCCTCCCATGTGTGCTGGCAAATATTCTGTATTTATATATTCCTGCACATCAGCCTTGTTGGTAAATTTCAACATATTCACAGCATCTGGTCCCAGCCATGATTTTACAATCTTCCAAGCAGCTAAGAACAACAAACAACAAAAAACAAAACAAAATCCAACAATCACAAATTTCTATTTGTTCATTTGGCCAAAGAAACTCATGATTTAAAAGAGTTAACATTCCTTACCGTTCATTAACCATGGCATTTCATAGATGACCATTTTTGCTGCAACATGAAAAAATGTTTTCAAATGCAGAAACTACAAAATAATCCTTTCAAAAGTTTACATCATAAACCTTTAAGCAATCTGATCAATAAGCTGAATATATAACATCATTAATTAGTCTGCCAACATCAGCTTTATTTGAAACAGTTCCTACCTTTTCAAAACTTTACAGTCAAAAACAGATCCATTATGAACCTTTCAACAAAATCACTCAAATCAAGCTATGCAATTATGCATGGGTAATAAAGACAGCCCAGGAGTTAGATCTGCACAGGCAAAATGTACCATATATTGTGCCTTCATGTTTTGACAGATACTGCATTCCAAACCAATCAGCCTATTTATGAAGTCAGGCTCTTGTTTTGCCACAGAAAACAAAGTTGCTGTTAAACTAGAATTTGAAGGGTTTACAGCATGCTTTCAAGGAGCACTATTTCAGTACAATTTAATAAGACACTCTGTCAGTTTGATTTATTTGGAGAGAGGAAAAAAATGGAAGCCAACATGATATACTAGGTACATTATTTCTATTTTGGTTTTCCTCCCACATTTGGAGATTGAAGATTGCTGCAAATGCTTCAGCCTTATCTTTTGCACTGATGTTGTGGGCTCTTCCATCGAGGATGGGGATATTTGTGGAGCCTCCTTCTCCAGTGAATTGTTTAATTGCCTACCACCATTCACAACTGGATGTAGCTGGACTGTTTGGTGGCTTCAAGTTGACACCTCATCTTCAGGTATGCCTGGTGCTGATCCTGGCATGCCCTCCTGCACTCTCCATTGAACCAGGGTTGATCCCCTGGCTTTATGGTAACAGTTTAAGTGGGGGGGATATGCTGGGCCATGAGGTTACAGATTGCGCTGGAGTACAATTCTGCTGCAGTTGACAGTCCACAGTGCCTCTTGGATGCCCTGCCTTGAGTTGCTAGATCTGTGCAAAGTCTGTCCCATTTAGCACGGTGATACTACTACGCAACACAGTGGAAGTTATTCTCAATGTGAAGGTGGGACTTCGTCTCCACAAGGACTGTGCAATGGTCACGCTTACTGATACTGTCATGGACAGATGCAACTGCAGCTGGCAGATTGGTAAGGATGAGGTCAGGTATGCTTTTCCATCTTGTTGGTTCCCTCACCACCTGCCGCAGACCCAGTCTAGCAGCCGTTTCCTTGAGGACGCAACCAGCTCGATCTGTAGTACTGCTGCCCAGCTACTCTTGGTGGTAGACATTAAAATGCCCCACCCAGAGTACATTTTGTGTCCTTACCATCCTCATTGCTTCCTCCAAGTGTTGTTCAACATGGAGGGGTACCGATTTATCAGCTGAGGGAGGACGGTATGTGGTAATCAGCAGAAGGTTTCCTTGCCCATGTTTAACCAGAAGCCACGAGACTTCATGGGGTCCTGAGTCAATGTTGAGGAATCCCACAGCAACTCCCTCCCCACTGTATACCACTGTGTCACCACCGCTGCTGGGTCTGTCCTGCCAGTGGGACAGGACATATTGAGGGATGGTGATAATGGTGTCTGGGACATTGTCTGTAAGGTATGATTCTGTGAGTATGACTGTGTCAGGCTATTGCTTGACCAGTCTGTGAGACAGCTCTCCCAATTTTGGCACTAGCCCCCAGATGTTACTGAGGAGGACTTTGCAGGGTCAACAGGGCTGTTTCCACCATTGTATTTTCCAGGCCTAGGTCGATGCCAGGTGATCCATCTAGTTTCACTTCTGAGGCTTTGTAGCGATTGGAACAACCGAATGGCTTGCTAGGCCATTTCAGAGGGCATTTGAGAGTCAACCACATTGCTGTCGGTCTGGAGTCACATATAGGCCAGATCAGGTGAGGATAGCAGACTTCCTTCCCTGAAGGACATGAGTAAACCAGGCACATTTTTCCAACAATCGACAATGATTTCATGGTGATCTGTAGATTCTTAATTCCAGACTTATTTTTTTAATTGAATTGAAATTCCACCATCTGCCATGATGGAATTCGAACCTGGGTCCCCAGAACATTAGTCTAGCAATAATACCACTAGGCCATCGCCTCCTCCCGCCTACTAAATGCTCTCCTATTAACCCTTTATAATAGACTAACATTTCCACAATGACAGGTGATGTCAATTGGCCTTGTTTTTGACTCACTACCATTTTCAACAAGGGTATTCCATGGGCTGGTCTCCAATTTTCGGAATCTAAGAATTACTTGAAGATCACTATCAGTACATCCACTATCTCTGTAGACACTTCCTTAAATATCCTAAGATGCAACTCATCAAGACTAGTGACTTAACAGTCTTTAGCCCCATTAATTTCCCGAATACTTTTCCTCCAATGATAATTATTCATTGAATCCCTACAGAGTGGAAACAGGTCCTTCAGCCCAACAAGTCCACACCGACCCTTACAGCATCCCACCCAGACTCACCCTGCATAACCCACCAAATCTACACATTCTCTGAACACTATGGGCAATTTAGCATAGCTAATCCACGTAGCCTGCACATCTTCGGACTGTGGGAGGAAACCGGAGCATTCGGAGGAAACCCACGCAGACACAGGGAGAATGTGCAAACTCCACACAGACAATCGCCTGCAGGTGGAAAAAAACCCAGGTCCCTGGCGCTGTGAGGCATCTGTGCTAACCACTGAGCCACAGTGCCATTATATTCCTTTGCCGTTATATTACATTCCTTTCCAACTCCACCCCCTTCCCCTTCTTCCTTTCGCCCCTTAGTTATTCATGATTTTGACACGCTATTTGTGTCTTCTATTATGAAGAGTAAAGCAAAGCATATACTTAACTCTTTGCAGACCACTGTACTAGACCATAAATTGTGGTTAACATTGATAGAAACAAGAGTACACATTTTGATATTCAATAATTTAAAGCAGAAAACAGAATTGAGCTGATGACTGACGAATTCATCTCAAATTGTAAGTAAGGTGATACCAGATCAATAAATACATTAGCTACAAAGAAACAGGGAAATGATGAACTGTACTTACAAAGGTACTTAGGATAATAGATCTTAAAGCAGTTGATGATGAACTTCACAAAGTCCAGATCCTAGAATTTTTTTAAAGAAATATAAATAGACTGCAGTTTGATTTTCTTTTTGAAAATGCCACATTGTAACAATGGAAAAAAAAACTTTCAAACTTGTTTGCATTTCTATTTGTAGAACACCAAACAAATTCATTGTCTACCTATCAACAAACTCCAATACCCACAACTATTTAGTAAGACTACTGAAATTTAAAATTAGTGACCTGATTTTCAACCCAATCTGTCAGCTGCTGCTTAAAAAATACATGTTCTGGATGCATGACGACAACAGAAATAAAACTGAGTGATAAAACAACCTGTGGGCAAAGCAATTAGCAATACCAAGCAAAGTAAGCATGGTTATGAGAAACTACTTGCAAAACCAAATCAAAAAATGGTGGACATAACTACTTGGGATGAATTAGGGAAAATAAAAAAAGCAAATTTTCCCCTACTTATTAGTATTATCCACCGAGTTGGGAATGTCAGGAGATATGATGGAAAGCAAGACTTTTCTGAATAGTATGCCAGCTTCATACATCAAGCAATGTGCGTGGATGGTTAATTCTCTGATGTTAGTAATCCATTTCTTTTTCTTATAAAGTGATGTTCAATACTAGATTAATAAAGCCATAGAAATATTTATTATAATGGGAATATTTGCACTCAAGATTTGCTTTTTGCCAGTGTAACGCACATTGCAAAGTCTCACGAACCATCTGATGAAGACCAGTTTTGTTGACTGAGGGATAAATATTGGTCAGCAAACCAGAATTCCCCTGTTTTTCAAAACAGTATTATAGGATTTTCACAGTCAACAGAAAGGGCAGGTGTGGTTTTAGTTTAATGTTTCGATCAAAAGAGGGGATTTACAACCATGCCACATATCCTCAGTACTGCTGAGATAATGGATTATGGGCTTAAATGTTTGGAGAACAACCGTTAACTCAAAAACAAGTATGCTAACATTGAACCAAGGCTGACACATTAACTCAAAGAATTTGTTAAGCTATTCGATGCTATAGAATATAAATTCCTCTGCCTTTTTATGTTTCCATACTAGTAAAAAGAATCAACAACAAACTGCCAAACGAGAATCAAATGTGCCCTGAATATAGTGACAGCATCCCTTCTCCTTGTAAGAGAGGCAGCTTCACTTGCCACCTCAGCAGGATTGCATTACATGAGGGCCTTAAGTTTAGTAGTATTTCAAGGTGTAACACAACATCAATAATTAATTTTCAACTTTTTAAGAACAAACTGGAAACCAACAAGTGGTTTGAGTTCTTTCTCTAAAAAAAATGTTAGAATATTTTAGTTCAAATTATCAATTTATAGGTCAATTAATTGGTAATTAAATGGAATTGACACAGCTAAGATAGGCATAACCCAAGACGGAAAAAATCTCTAAACGTAGGCTGTAAGCAATCCTTCTCAGATGCAGAAAGAAAGGGATGGAGAAATCTTACTATATTGCTTAATCCAGTCTCAGTCAGATCAAACACCACCGTCAGAGGTTTTCCTTGTTCTCTTTTTGCGTAACGTTCTAACCAGAAGGCTACATACTTCTTTTTATCCAAAGCTGTCTTTGCATCCTTGACGTGTAACTTTACTCGAAACCAAACTGCAAGACAGAATAAAAAAGATTATGAATTCTTAATTGATTATAGCTGCATGAATCAAGTCAACAATGTTATTCCCTCTTGTATCACTGAACTTTGGGGGCAACATTGTTCACTCTTCAAAGGAGTCACACAAGTAACTCATAAGAAATGTAAGTAAAAATTCATCCTTTGGCATTTTGTTTGTTTATGCATTCAATCGTGCATACCATCACCCAAAATAATTGCCTGGAAGGACATATCAGGGAAATGCTCATCAACAAAAAGTCATTGGAAAAGAATGTATCTCCACTGATCCACTTAGTTCAAAATTAGTTCAGTAGCCTAGCATGATGATGCTGAGTAACTGCTGCAAGCTGTAATATTTAGTTTGACAGATAGAAAAGAAGACAACAGAAGTCTGATTTTTGCCAGAGGAATAACAATGAAGTCATCCGTGCTCAATGTTATTGAGTAACTTGAACATCAAATTCCCACATCCTATATACAAGTAAATGGTGGATTTACTAATTTAATATTTAATTTAGCGCCAGCACAGTAGTTCAGTGGTTAGTACTGGTGCCTCACAGCACCAGCGACCCAGGTCCGATTCCAGCCTCAGGTGACTGTCTGTGGAGTTTGCACATTCTCCCAGTGTCTGCATGGGTTTCCTCCCGCAGTCCAAAGATGTGCAGGTTAGGGTGGATTGGCCGCGCTAAATTGCCTAGTGTCCAGGGATTTGTATGCTAAGTGGATTAGCAGTGGGAAACGCAGGGTTGCAGTGATAGCGTAGGTGGGTGGGTCTGGGTGGGATGCTCTTCAGAAGGTTGGTGTGGACTCGATAGACCGAATGGCCTGCTCCCACACTGTACGGATACTATGATAATATCTGGTTTTCCTCTGCTCCATGAGTACCAAACATTTCAGCTTTCAAAGACATGAAGGGCATGACAATACAGCGTACACAATAAATACACCAAAAAAAGTAGTTGTATTGAAATTGAGGTTAATTTTTAAAAATGAAATCAGTTATAATTACTGGCAAATAGCCTTGTTATTGAAAGTTTACTTCTAGGAGTCTGGTGGCTTATTCCCTCATATTTGCATTATGGTTCAAGATTTTGAGAAAAAAACTGTTTTGTTCTTTTCCTTTTGTCCCATTGCTCAATTCTATCTTGTTTTATTTTGTTTTATTTTCTGCACATATTACACAAATCACTTCCTGGTTTAGGGTCTGCATGTGTAACTGTAGATTCTTGAAATGAATTGCTTGCCCTCCTCATGGATGTCTCAGAACTCCTGAACAGGACACTGGACAGAACTCGATTAACTACTGCAAAAGGCTGCGGGGAGAAAAAAAGTCTTTGACCACCTGTAGACATAATAAACAGCGAGCATAATTCCTTTGCCACTGACTGTAAAATCCAGCCCCAATGTATTGCTTACACGACACCAAATTTCTTCTGGAGAAGTGCCTTAAAATAAAAATTGCAGGAATGAGACAAATTGAGCAATGTACCTATTGAAATTGAAATTAAAATTAATGGGTGACTTTGGGTAAATTTATACTAAATGTTTTCAGTATCAACATGCTCAGCCCTGAGGGATTTAGTGTGCTTTGCCAGTAGGACGTGCAAAGTTTCCTAATCACTTGCATTTGCCATTGAAATCTAGTCTGCAAATTGAGAAAGTCTAGTCATGAGACATGCTAGAAGTTAATTATGCTGACCCTCATTAAGTCAAAATAAATTAAGCACTTGCAGCAGATTGCTCAAAAGCACTGTAGGACATGACCTACAACCTAAGTTTGTTAGCCTTTAAACAATGTGAGTCATCACTAAACTCCAAGCAGGAGTCAAATCATTTGAACAAAGCAGAAGTGGATTTGCAGCAACCATTCCCCAATATTACATTACCACTACAAAAATTTTAAGAACATTTTCTATTCACACATTCCCAGGAAAATATTTTACTTCAAGGGTTGCACTTTTTGGCTAAAAAAGGAGATAGTTTTGTAGAAGTTATTGCTCTTAATACCATGCTACCAGACCCTGCATTGGCTCCTTTTAGCATCCAGGTGCCTTCATGCAGAGGTCTGCTTGTCACTTCTAAATATTAAATAATGTTGAGTGTTAACAGGATCACATCTCCAACATATAACATCTAAAAATAAAGGTTCTCAAACAACCCAGTAGACTTGGCTTTAGACAATCATACAGCAGTCAGTGAAAATGGCTTGCATTTCTATAGTTCCTCTCAATGAAGCACTTTTGAAGTGTACAATTATATAACAAGTGGCATCCAATTTAAACATAACAACATCCCCAAAAATAAACTGCTAATGACTAGATAATCTATTTCAATGACATCGATTGAGAGAAATTATTGACCAAGACAACAGTTCAAATTAGTGCCCTGGGATGATTCACAATGAGCTAAGAGGGCAAATAAGATCTTGGTTTTCCATCCAACCCGAAAGATGTCTTCTGCAAAATTGCAACACTCCCTCAGCACTGCACTGAATGTCGAACGAGATTTTTTAGATGTGAACCCACAATCATCTCAATCAAACAGTAAGCATGCTACAAAACTGAGCTAAGGCTAACACATGAATTGAAAAGAAATTCAAGGATAACAAAATTATTTACACCATCCGAAACAGTGCTGCTGACCATGGCTTCCTTCTTCCATAACCATGGTTTCCCACCCACTGTGATCGACAGGGCCCTCAACTGCATCTGATCGATCACTTGTTCTTCTGCCTTTGCCTCTTCCCATCACTCACAACAGCATGATAAGGCACCCCTTGTCCTCACCTTTCATCCCACCAGCCACCGCATTCAAAGGATCATCCTCTGCCATTTCAGGCAACTCCAGCAGAACAGCACCAAACACATCTTCACCTCACTCCTCCATCTGCATTTTACAAGGATCATTTCCTCCAGGACACCCGAGTCTACTCCTCGTCTAGCAACACCACTCCCTGCCATTTTCATGCAACTGCAGAAGGTGCAACACCCGCTCCTTCACCTCCTCCCTGCTCATCATCTAAGGGCCTAAACAGTCTTTCCAGGTGAAGCAGCATTTCGCCTGTATCTTCTTCAATCTAGTCTGTTGCATTCGCTGCACCCAGTGTGGCCTACTCTACATTGGCGAAAACGAATGCAGCCTGGGTGACCACTTTGTGCAACACCTTCAATCCGTGCGCAAGCAGGACCCTGACTTTCCCTTAGCCAGTCATTTTAACACAGCTTCCTGCTCGCATGCCCAGTTGTCTGTCCTCTGCATACTGCAGCGTTCCAATGAAAACAGTGCAAACAGGAGGAACAACCTCATCTTCAGACTAGGCATTTTACAACCTTGTGGACTTAATATTGTGAACCCATTCCCACTCCTTCCCTTTCTTTTAGCTTTACTGCTTGTATTCTCTGTCACTATGTCCTCTCTCCCTTCCCCCACCCCAGTGGGACTGATTTTCCCCCATCTGGCAGTTAGACACATCATTATTCTATCATTCTCACATTCCAATCACTTAAACTGCACTATCTACACCCTTTCTCTCCCAGCACTCCACTCCACCCCCGCCAACTACTGCATAAATGCTGTCCCCTCCACACTTCATGTCAGCTCTGATGAAGAGTCATCTAGACTCGAAATGTGTTCTTTGGTCTGCCCGAAACTTGTCTGTCTTCCAGAATAAGGAGTTGATCCTGAATGAGTGTTGCAGACTGGCACATTCCAAGGTCTAGGACTATGTGTTGAGGGAGGAACCAAAGCTTGGGGCAGCAGTTACACAGATGCAGTGGGGAAAGATCACTGTCTGAGCTCTTCCTGCTGAAGGTAAATGGGGGGTCCATTCAGTTATCAGAGCCTCCTCGTGCCTCAAATATATGTAAATATTAGTATTGTATGTGTAAGAGAGGTCATTGGTTTTTTTGGTTAGAGTCAAATTCCAACATTTTGTTTATTTACTTGATATGTAACTGTACAGAAGCAAATTGTATATATACAACTTTGTCACGAAAACAAACAGATTTTACATGAATAAAGTATATCCTTGAAATAAATAAAGTTAGCTTGCTGTCTCTCCATGAATGCTGCCTGACTATTGTGATCTCTAGCATTTTTTGTTTTCAGTACAGATTCCAGCATCTGCAGTCATTTGCTCCTGACTACAGATCTTGATTATCTGCTTGGTACCAAAGTACCCTTTTTTCAAGGCAAATCAGTTGAGTGTCTACTGTAGGTTTGAGCTTTCAAATTATGTTATAAAAGGCAATTCATGCGCTTAAGAAAAACTTAATGCCCATTTTATGAATTGGATAACATCCTGGAATTAGTGAGCCATGGACAGAGTTATTTTTCATGTTACTTGTACAGAGCTGAAGCAAGAAAAAAATCAACCAAAAACAAAATATTAGAAAAATATCATATCACAATTCCTGAGCACCAGAAAAAAGTAATGAATTCTACATGATCCTAAATGTTACCAAGAACAATATCGCCATGCACTGATCTCTCATGTCTTTCATTTTCGATGCAATAAATCATATGCGATTAAGAGATACGCTGAGAGCAGACACCACGTAAAGTGAATGACAGTGGTGACAATCTAAATCTACAATGTCATAGGAGAGAGGAATTAAGGAGCAATTCAGTGATCATTCACCATCTTTAATAGTTAGAAGGGCTATGTTTATCTTTTAAACAGACATAGATCAAACATGTTACATGAACACCGCTTAAAAACATAACACACCTGGGAACACATTGATCACAAAAGGCCACACAAAGCAGGTTCAACAAAGAATTGTACATGCGGTGGAACCACTTTAGAAAGGGGTCACTGACTGTATTTAAAGTCAAAGGGATAATATCAAAAGTTCATGGCACCACATAAGCATTGTGATGTAGTTCTGAATTCACAGCCATTTCATTTTAAAAGATGCAGAACTGTGGAGTCAATGATTGCTACAAAGTTCTAGCATAGTATGGAGTGCAAAATGGCCATCTCATGCATTATAAATCTCTATTATCTTAGTCTGTGGTTTGGATCAGTCTGATAGACAAAAACTTTCATTAAAGTAATTCCTCCAATGTACTGCAAAGCTCAATATTGTATCAAAGCCAGGAATGGCAAATTTATTCATCAAATCAGGGGCGCACGGTGGCTCAGTGGTTAGCACTGCTGCCTCACAGCACCAGGGACACGGGTTCGATTCCAGCCTCAGGACGACTGTCTGTATGGAGTTTGCACATTCTCCCTGTGTCTGTGCGGGTTTCCTCCAGGTGCTCCGGTTTCCTCCCACAGTCCGAAGATGTGCAGGGTAGGTGGATTGGCCATGCTAAACTGCCCATAGTGCCCAGGGATGTTTAGCTTAGGTGGGTTAGACAAGGGAAATGCAGGGGTGGGGGAACTGGTCTGAGTGGGATGCTCTTCGGAGGGGCGGTGTGGACTTGTTGGACCGAATGGCCTGTTTCCACAGTGTAGGCTTTCTATAATTCTAATGATTTAAAGACTACTTAAGTTCAGGGGTATGTGACTCTTTGAAAGGACAGGCAGGAAAGAAAGGGTTATAGGGTAGCATCATTAGTACAGGATGGAATGAATACAATAACAAGAAATAATCTTGGATCGGAAGCCACAGAATCTATTTGGGTGGAGGCAAGAAATAAAAAGGAGAAGACAACATTGGTAGGAATAGATGAAAGCTCCCTTACAGTTGCTACACGGTGGGACATAGTAAATCAGGTGAAAATGGGGAAAAACAAAACTGTACATTAAATCATGGGTGACTTTAATCTTCATGTCGATTGGGATAGTCAGATTGGCGGGAGTAGTCACAGGAAAAATTCAGGAATGTGTACAGACAGTTTCCTAGAATAATATGTTGCAGATCAAATCAAGAATTGGGCTATTTTGGATTGATCTGTAATGAGACAGGCTTAAGTTACATCAGAGTAGAAGATCTCCTCGGGAATAGTGACCATAACATGGTAGAATTTAGAACAAATATACAATGTGACAAAGATTAGTGGTCTGCCAGAGGATTGGAAAAGTTTTAAAAAACAACAAAATAAAGAGGGAGAAGATAAACTTTGACAGAAAACTTGCAACTTTTATCAAGATGGATAATGGTCAAGGGGTTGTTTAAATATTTGAAAGGGAAGAGAGTGGCATAAGTTAACAGACCCCTTACAGAACAAGGCTGGAGAAATAATAATGGGGAGCCAAGAAAATGCAGTGGAGTTCAATGAATACTTTGCATCAGTCTTTACAGTAGAAGACATTAATAGCATTCCAAAATTGATAAATAATCAAGATGCAAGAGAAGATGCAAGTAGAAACAAAAACAGAAGTTGCTGGAAAAGCTCAGTAGGTCCCAGATCTGCTTTACAGCATCTGCAGTTCTTTGGATTTTTATTGAGGATACAGGTAGTTCTGGTATAATGTGTGTTTCATTAACACGAATTGGCTGTAATGCGATTGATGAATAGTGGATATTGTTTAGGTAATGCAAATTTTCTGCTGTATAATTATAGCGATTTTCTATATCGGTTTCCATATAACACTATTTTCCATCGCGATTTTCTATAGCGCAAGATCAAACAACACAACTATTGCGTTATAGGAAATCTACCTGTAGGTATTGTTACAGTAATAATCACGACAGATAAAATGCCAGGGCAGATGACCTATATGTCCCATGGATCTAATGGGATGAACCCTAGGATATTAAAAGATGTGGCTACAGAGATCACGGGTGGACTTGGAGTAACCTTCTCAGAATCCTTAGATTCTAGAAAAGTCCCATAGGATTTCTCAACTTAGCCATTCTTTTTATGAAGTTAAGGAGGCAAACGACCAGTTAGTTTAACAACTTATCGCAAAAATGTTAAGAGTCTAATATAATGAATGTAATTGCAGAGCATTCAGCAATACATACAATCAAACAAAACCAACATGGCTTCACAAAGAGGAAATCATGCCTGAAAATTAATTAGATATCTTTGAGGTGGTAACAACCAGGACAGATAAAGGGGAAGCAGTAAATATAATGTATTTGAATTTTCAGAAGGCTTTTGATAAGGTACCACATGTTAAGCTACTTAAGAGCCCATGGTATTGGAGGAAGTATATTAGCATGGATAGCAGATTATCTTCTACTAGTTAGTTAGTTAAAGAGTTGGGATAAGGGGGCATTTTCAAGATGGCAACCTGCAAATAGTGGAATGCAACAGGGGTAAGTGCTGGGGCCACATTATTTACAATACATTTCAATGAATTGAATGAGGCTGGAGAATGTTGCATAGCCGTGCTTGCGGACGACACAAAAATGGGTGGGAAGGCAAGTGGTGAGGATGACAGAGTCTGCAGAGGGACCTAGGCAGGTTAAACAAGTGGGCAAAAACTTGGCAGAATAAACAAGATATGGGACAACTGAGGCAGTCCAGACAAGGTTCACTCAGCTAATGCTGGGTATGGATGGACTGGCTTATGACGAGAGGTTAAGCTAGTTAGGCCTGTACTCATAGCAGTTTAGGAGAATGAGAGGCAATCTTATTAAAACACAAAAAAATGTTTAGGGCACCTAATAGGGTAAATATGGAAAGGTTATTTCCCCTTGTGGGAGAGTTCAGCACCAAAGGGCATAACTCAGAATAAAGGGATAGCCCATTTAAGACAGAGATAAAGAGGGATTTCTCTTCTCAGAGTGAAGTAATCTGTGGAATGCTTTACTGCGCAAGGGTGTCAAGTCTGGGTCAATAAGGTGGAGATAAACAGATTTTTTAATCAATAATGAATCCGAGGGTTATGGGGAAAACACACAAAATTGGAGATAATGACTACCAGATCAGCTATGATCTCACTGAATGGTCTACATCTGCTTCTATGCCTTATGAACTTACTTTCTGATAATTTCAAATTAGGCCTAAATAGATGACGGATTTTTCTGTGCTTCAAGAACTTGACTGAACAGAATGCTCAAAAAGCAGTTTGATCATTTTAGGATGTGTGAAAAAAACTCACGTAACACCAAATGAAAAGTCAGTTGCACACACAGTTCGTCCTTTGCCAAAGTCTGAAATAGCTCAGACTACTCATCCAATTGATTTGGCACAATTTAAATTCATGACTGCTTGTATGCATTTTCCACATCTAGTTTATAGCCCTAAAGGTACAGAAGGAAAATAAATACAAAAATTGGCTTGATGATAAGAAAGATGATAGTAATGGTTAACTGATGTTTTCCAGGCTGGGATAACATTTGTAATGAAGTTTCTCCAAAGTTGAGACCTTTGCTTTTCCTGACATATATTAACGATCTAGGCCTTGGTGTAGAGGGCACAATTTCAAAATTTGCAGATGATGCAAAGCTTGCAAGCATTGTAAACTGTGACAAAGATAGTGTTGAACTTCAAAAGGACAGAGAATTGGTGAACTGAATAGATAGGCAGTAATTGAAGTTCAAGCTGGCGAAGTGTAAGCCATGAACCCTGTATGTTGTGTGGTCAGAAAACTCTGCACATAGTTATCCTCTACTGGATAACTTTTTCTTCTATTTAAACATCCAACTACAGAACCCAGAAGTCTGTGTAGAAAGAACAAATTGTGGAAAACATTGAGTGGTGAGATACATGCAGGTAGAAAAAAAATGGCCTCAGCTGGAGTACTGCGTGCAGTTCCGGAATACTCTTCAGGAGGAACGCAAACGCATTTGAGACACACAAACGAGATTTATGAGAATACTCTGGGAATGAGAAATTTCAACTGTGAAGATAGCTTGAAGGAGCTGGTATTGCCATTCTTAGAAAAGGCTGGTGGAAGTCTGATCGAAATATTCAAAATCATTAGTTTTGGATAGAGCAAATAGAAAGAAAATATTTCTACTCAAGAAGGGTCAAGTAGTAATTAGTACAGCTTTAAAGCATTAATAAAAGAAGTAAAAAAGTGATTGTAAAAACTTTTGCTTCTCTCAGCAGTCAGCTGAATTATGAAATGCACTGTCTGAGAATATGTTGGAAGTCAATCAATGCCTTCAAAAGGAAAATGGATGCCAATTTGAAAAGGAAGAATAGACAAGGTTATACTGAGAAGACAGCAGAATGGCACTAAGTGAGACGCTCATTTAAAATCGAGGACAGAATAGGGGCCAAACAATCCTGCACTTGATTCTGTGGCAGGATGAACCAGCAAGCTATCTGCAATTAATCACTATAAAATCAAATGTTTACTTATATCAAAATTTAAGCATGTGTAGTTATCTAGAAAACAATGTTAGGAAAAAAAGTGTCATATTTCAACCTGCTTTCATTTAAATCAGATGATACAGGATCATCAAAATAATACTCAAATCAACAAAAGATGCAGCCAATTTTCCTTAAAAAAAACCCCCTAAGTTTGAGGGAAGTAAAACCTCCAGGATGAAGAATCAATTTTACAGATGGCCAGCCATGACATAGGACCAGATAACAAGCCATTTCACACCAAGTACGTTCCAACAAGATCAAGGGTCATCTGTATCTTAACTCCATTTACCTACCTAGTCTAAAAACTGTACGACAAAATAAACAAGTTTTAACTCACACATTTTGTTGCCTTCTTTATCATATCCATGAAGATAAACAGCTCCGGTTTCAAAAGTCCATTGAGGAAGGTTGGACTCACTTAAATCTGTCATACAAGTAGAAACAATCATACAAAAGCTTGATTTAAATTTTCACAAGAGCACTATATATATATCCCATGTGCTGACATTTGCTGAATACTTTGACAAAACATTGAAGCACATCTTTAAATTGAAAGCTCATGAAACTACTTTAGAAGAATACGATTCTTAAATGTGAACAACTTCATACCTATGCCGTGTTAGTTGGTGTCACCTTTACTACAATAACTGGAACCTTAATCTTTGCACTCAATAACTGTAACTTTGGTGGTGCCAGTTACTGTGGAAATATATTACCTGCATAAACTAAGCATTATCCTTCTACAAATCATTCACATTCTAAGTTGCCGATTTGCTTCATGCATTTCCTACATGTTGATTTTTAGTCAATATTAAGAACAGGGAGAGAGTATCATGGTTTCCTCCTGACCTCACCTCACCCACAGCCAACCCTCCAACTTTGTGCTGCTTGTTGAGGGGGAAACAAGCAACAGTTTCACTGCTTATTTACCTCATTGAAGCTTCCAGGGTCTTGCTACGTGCAGAATGGATACCATTTACCACTGAAAATAAATTTACTGCAATGATATGTTATAAGACATTTCCAAGGCATATAGTATGTTAGTCAGATGGTAAAAATTGCAAGCCTTTGTCTTCTCAATAAGATGTAGTCAGAACAAATGTCAGTATAGACAATTGATCTTGCAGCCAGGTTTAAGATATACTGAAAAGAATGGAGTAATTGTTATCCTACATATATTTCCATATTGGTAGCAACTTACCATGAACTGAAAATTCTTTTCTCCATTGAAAGCTGTCATCGATCATTTTCAACGTGTCATCCACATTGTGATGTCTCCACTGCAGATAACTCTCAAGCCAGCCATCATCTTGTTTTAGTCTTTCAACATCTCGGGAATCATATTTCTCAGTCTTGTCTGCAGAAAAAGACATTGCTATTAGAAGACTGAAGGAAACTTCCCAAAATACAATTATTGATTTTTGTTTGCTTTGTCTCTGTATTTTTAACAAAGTGCAGCAACAACCAACAGGCATCCTCTATTCTGAAACATTGTAGCTAAGATCAAACAACCCTCACTCATCTGTTATTCAAATTCATAATCTACCTAGGTCAAAAAATTTGCTTGGAATTTCCTCCTTCCCCAATTTTATAGACAATCTCAGAGCGCTCAAGATATCAGATGCAGATAAAATCATGCATGTAAAAACAGATTAAAAACTATTCCTTAAAGTACCAGTGGTTAAAATATATTAGGATTATTCAAGGTTTGTCACAAAAGTGCAGGCTTCAAAGATGGCTGTTGAATACATCAAGCTCATTGGATACTTTAGCTGGGTTTTCACAGGAGTGAAGCAGAAACTAATACTGGAGCCAGTCGAAGAAAGTTTCCAAAATAAAATGAACTGGCAATATTCAAACTGTATGCATTAATCAAAGTCAACAGAGTAAACTATATACAAGTTTCTTTTGTTTATCATGTTTGATGTAGACTTCCAGTAAGATGGCAGCAAAGTAGGATGCTTCAGCTGGAGCTCTGCTCTGCCCGTTCTTTTCTCCCTCTTTTCCTCCTTTCTCTCGGACTCGGACTCCCCTCTGGCCTCCGAAGCATGGATGGCAGTCAGTGGCCCAAAGCAAGGATGCCAGCGACCAGCAGCCCTGTGTGGACTGGCAGCGGCAGTCTAGTGCGGTGTGTGGTGGCAGACCTGTGGAGGCCCCCTGTGCTGGTCTGCCGCGGAAGCCCTTGGAGACAGGCTGTGACGGTTGTCTTTTTAACTTCTGGTTTCTATGACATTCTGACCTACGGTTATACCGTGTATTGCTGTAATCAACTTTTTTGGTCATTTCTCTATTCTATAACAAAGGATTGTACCTAGGTACTTTGTACTTAGGTCACCATTTATAGTGCCATCCTATCAGCTTTTCACTGTACTCATTTGACAATAAAGCTAATTCAATTTAAAATTTTGCAATCTCAATTCCAATTCATCAACTGGTGGTCACTGATGCAAGAGACATCAAAATCACTAAGCAATTTTATAGTTACATAAAGAGAGAGCAGATGGGCAGCAGCAATGTTGGCCTGCTAAAGACTGAAGGTAGAACTATTGTCAATTACTATGAGGAAATGGTAGGCACACTGAATAATTACTTTGCCTCAGTACTTATAGTAGATTAGATTGCCAGAGGTCTCAAGGAAATTAATAATGAGTCAGAAACTGAGGCTGCATAAGTAAAACATTGGTGATGAGGAACTTAATAAAATTAGAGACAAATCTCTAAGATCTGACGGTTTCCATTTGATGGTGTTAAAGGAAGTAGCTAGCACATTGTAGACAACCTATCTATAATCTTTCAGAGTTCCCTGGATACAGGGGGTGTCCATCTGGATCAGAAAACTGCACGTCACTCTACTTTTTAAGAAAAGCGAAAGAGGAAAACCAGAGAATTACAGATCAATGAGCCTAACATCTACGGTGGGTAAATTGTTCTAATATATGACCAAGGGTTGGGTAACTGAACACCTTGAAAATTTTCAGTTAGTCAGGGTGAGCAGCATGGATTCATGACAGCAGGTATGCCCGACAAACCTCATCAAATTTTTTTGAAAAGGTGATTGAAGTAGTCGACAGGGAAACGTCTATGGAAGTTGTGTGTATGGACTTAAAAAAGGCATTTGCTCAAGTTTCACATAAGAGACAGTTAACGAAGGTATAAGCCCATGAAATTGAGGGCAAATTACTGATATGGTTGGGAAACTGGTTGAGTGCAGGTGACAGAAAGTAGGGATATTGGCTAGGTACTCAAAATTGACAGGGTGTGACCAGCAGTGTCCCGTAAGGATCTGTGTTAGGCTCTTAATTATTCATGTCATTCATAAATGATTTGGATAATAGCCTAGACAGTCATATATCCAAATTTGCTGATGACACAAAGTGAGATAGAACTGTAGACAATGTAGATTATGGCATAAAATTACAAAGGGATATTGATAAACTAGGTGAATGGGAAAAACTGAGCAGATGTTGTTCAATGTAAGCAAGTGTGAGGTTATCCATATTGGACCGAGAAAGGATAGGTCAGGGTATTTTCTAGAACGTATGAAGTCAAATACAGTGGATGTCCAAAAAGACCTAGGGGTTCAGGTGCACAGATCTTCAAACTGCCATGAACAGGTAAAGGAAACAATCAAGATAGATAATGGAGTGCTGCCCTTTGTATCTAGAGGACTGGATTGTAAGGATGCAGAGGTTATGCTGCAGTTATATAAAATACTGGTTAGGTCCCCATTTGAAGAACTGAGAGCACACCTGGGCACCACACAGAGGAAGGATATATTGGCCTTGGAGGGAGCACTTTACAAGAATGATACCTGGTTTTCAGGGTTTAAGCGACAAGGAGAGATTATACACATCAGACCTATTTTCTCTAGAATTTAGACCGTTAAGGGGTGATCTAATCAAAGTCTTCAAGGTATAAACATGAGGGTAGATAAAATATTTTTGGGGTTGATGATTCGAGGACTAGGGTGCATAGTCTGAAAATTAGGGTCAGACCTATCAGGAGAGATGTAAGGAAGCACTTACACATACAAAGGGTGGTTGATGTTTGGAACTCTTCCACAAACAGCAGTGAATGTGAGATCAGTTGTTAATTTTAAATCCAAGATAGACACATATTTGCTAATCAAACATTTTAAGGGATTTGGGCCAAAGGCGGGGTATTTGGAGTTAGGCTGCATTTTAACCATAATGTTACTTAATTGCAGGACAAGCTTGAGGGGCTGAATGGCCTGTTCCTGATCCTTTGGTGGGATAAACAAATCTCAAACCAAACCTGTTTCAGAGATAGTAGGAACTGCAGATGCTGGAGAATCTGTGATAACAAGCTGGATGAACACAGCAGGCCAAGCAGCATCAGAGGAGCAAGAAGGCTGACGTTTCGGGCCTAGACTCTTCTTCAGAAATGGGGGAGGGGAAGGGGGTTCTGAAATAAATAGGGAGCGAGGGGGAGGCAGATAGAAGATGGATAGAAGAGAAGATAGGTGGAGAGGAGACAGACAGGTCAAAGAGGCGGGGATGGAGCCAGTAAAGGGGAGTGTAGGTGGGAAGTTAGGAGGAGATAGGTCAGTCCAGGGAGGACGGACAGGTCAAGGGGGCGGGATGAGGTTAGTAGGTAGGAGATGGGAGGAGGGGATAGGTGGGAGGAAGGACAGGTTAGGGACGAGCTGGGCTGGTTTTGGGATGCGGTAGGGGAAGGGGAGATTTTGAAGCTTGTGAAGTCCACATTGATACCATTGGGCTGCACGGTTCCCAAGCAGAATATGAGGTGCTGTTCCTGCAACCTTCGGACGGCATCGTTGTGGTACTGCAGGAGGCCCAGGATGGACATGTCGTCTGAGGAATAGGAGGGGGAGTTGAAATGGTTCGCGACTGGGAGGTGCAGTTGTTTATTGCGAACCGAGCGTAGGTGTTCTGCAAAGCGGTCCCCAAGCCTCTGCTTGGTTTCCCCGATGTAGAGGAGGCCACAACGGGAAGAGCGGATGCAGTATACCACATTAGCAGATGTGCAGGTGAACATCTGCTTGATGTGGAAAGTCTTCTTGGGGTCTGGGATGGGGGTGAGGGGGAGGTGTAGGGGCAGGTGTAGCACTTCCTGCAGTTGCAGGGAAAAGTGCCGGGTGTGGTGGGGCTGGAGGGGAGTGTGGAGCGGACAAGGGAGTCACGGAGAGAGTGGTCCCTCCGGAAAGCAGATAAGGGTGGGGAGGAAAAAATGTCTTTGGTGGTGGGGTCGGATTGCAGATGGCAGAAGTGTTGGAGGATGATGCGTTGGATCCGGAGATTGGTGGGGTGGTACATGAGGACGAGGGGGATTCTGTTTTGGTTGTTATTGCGGGGAGGGGCTGTGAGGGATGAGTTGCGGGAAATGCGGGAGACACGGTCGAGGGCGTTCTCCACCACTGAGGGGGGGGACTTTATGGGAGTGGAATGCCTCATCCTGGGAGCAGATGCGGCAGAGGCGAAGGAATTGGGAATAGGGGATGGCATTTTGCAGGAAGGTGGGTGGGAGGAGGTATATTCTAGATAGCTGTGGGAGTCGATGGGCTTGAAATGGATATTGGTTTCTAGGTGGTTGCCAGAGATGGAAACAGAGAGGTCCAGGAAGGAGAGAGAAGTATTAGAGATGGTGCAGGTGAACTTAAGGTTGGGGTGGAAGGTGTTGGTGAATTGGGTGAACTGTTCGAGTTCCTCATGGGAGCACGAGGCAGCGCCGATACAGTCATCAATGTAACGGGGGGTCCGACCCCACCACCAAAGACATTTTTTCCTCCCCACCCTTATCTGCTTTCCGGAGGGACCACTCTCTCCGTGACTCCTTTGTCCGCTCCACACTCCCCTCCAGCCCCACCACACCCGGCACTTTTCCCTGCAACCGCAGGAAGTGCTACACCTGCCCCCACACCTCCCCATCCCAGGCCCCAAGAAGACTTTCCACATCAAGCAGATCTTCATCTGCACATCTGCTAATGTGGTATACTGCATCCACTGTTCCTGTTGTGGCCTCCTCTACATCGGGGAAACCAAGCAGAGGCTTGGGGACCGCTTTGCAGAACACCTACGCTCGGTTCGCACCAAACAACTGCATCTCCCAGTCGTGAACCATTTCAACTCCCCCTCCCATTCTTCAGACAACATGTCCATCCTGGGCCTCCTGCAGTGCCACAACGATGCCACCCAAAGATTGCAGGAACAGCACCTCATATTCCGCTTGGGAACCCTGCAGCCCAATGGTATCAATGTGGACTTCACAAGCTTCAAAATCTCCCCTCCCACTACCGCATCCCAAAACCAGCCCAGCTCGTCCCCGCCTCCCTAACCTGTCCTTCCTCCCACCTGTCCCCTCCTCCCACCTCAAGCCCCACCCCCATCTCCTACCTACTAACCTCATCCCGCCCCCTTGACCTGTCCGTCCTCCCTGGACTGACCTATCTCCTCCCTAACTCCCCACCTATACTCACCTTTACTGGCTCCATCCCCGCCTCTTTGACCTGTCTGTCTCCTCTCCACCTATCTTCTCCTCTATCCATCTTCTATCCGCCTCCCCCTCGCTCCCTATTTATTTCAGAACCCCCTTCCCCTCCCCCATTTCTGAAGGAGGGTCTAGGCCCAAAACATCAGCCTTCCTGCTCCTTTGATGCTGCTTGGCCTGCTGTGTTCATCCAGCTCTACACCTGGTTATCTCCAACCAAACCTGAAAGCTTTCTAACAGATAATGCACCCTAAATATCCTTGGGTCTAATACTTTAACTGGGAAGCTGCACATAGTCTTAATTCATATGCAAACAGCTTCCATTACATCTTAACATAAGGCAATCATTTAAAGTTGTTGGAATCAAGTGCAGTTCCGAAAAGAATTTTTAAATATATATGTTGAGTGCAAAAAACACAAGATCTACAGTCTGGTTGAAGGTAGGAATAATGCTCCCAATATGCCTCTTGACAGAGATATAAAACACAACCAGTGTCTCAGCCTAATCTATTTGGTATTCCAACAGCCATTCTAATAAGTCCTCTCAGAATGCAGATTTTTTGTTTCATTGTTGCAACACAGGTATTGCTGGTTGGACCAACATTTATTTCCCATCCCCAGTTGCTCTCAAGAATATGGTGATGAGCTGCTTCTTGAACCACTGCAGTCCACATGTTGTGGGTACACTCACAATGTTGATAGTGAGGAAGTTCCAAGATTTTGACCCAGCGACATTAAAAGTGATATTTTTCACATCAGTTTAGTGAGTGACCCGGAAGGAACACCACCTCCAACTTTCCCATGTATCTGCTGCCGTTTTTCTTCTAGATGCTAGTGGTTGAGAGTTTGGAAGGTACTGGCTAAGGAGAATTGGTGAGTTTCTCCAGTACATTTCGTAAATAGCACACATTGCCGCTGCTGACGATTGGTAGCGGAAGGAACAAATGCTTGTGGATGTGGTGCCATTGTGGCTCGTCAATAACAAGCGAGCAAACTGCAGACAAGGCCTCCTAGACTATGACCTTATATCGTTAGCACAATATTTATACAGCTAATCCAGTTTAATTTCTGGTCAGTAGTAATCCCTTCAGATGTTGATCGTGGGGTTTCAGTGATGGTAATGCCATTCAACTTCAGTGAACATCCCCACTTCTGATCTTATTGAGGAAAGGTCATTGGTGATCATAGTATCCCTACATTGTGGAAGCAGGCCATTCGGCCCATCAAGTCCAAACCGACCCACCTCTCTACCCTATCCCTCTAACCCCGCATTTCCCATGGCCAAACCACCTAACCTGCACATGTCTGGACTGTGGAGGAAACAGGTGCCTGGAGAAAACCCATCCAAACATGGGGAGAATGTGCAAACTCCACTCAGACAGTTACCCAACGGTGGAATCGAACTTAGGTCCCTGGCACTGAGGCAGCAGTGCTAACATGTGCCACCCATGACGGAAATCTCATGGAGATATAGAAGTCTTAGCAGAACATGGGAAAACCTGCATGCAACTTGAAGAAATTAATGTTTGTTATTTTTCTGTAATATCTCACTTTTAACACTAGGTGGTGCTCCAACAAAGCCTCACTTGCTGTTGCAGCACAAATTGAACTTCCCAGTACAGTTCATTCCTCTTAATTGAGTAATCTAGCGATAATTACCTGATCATTCAATTTGTCTAACATTAATTATCAATTTTGCTGGGTCATTTAAGTTACTGTACTTCAAAGTATTAAATATTCCTTCTTTACACCCATCAGGAATACATGGCATCGACTGGATAGTTAAGCTTCATGTTTCAATAGCATTACTATCATTGAATTTCCCCCTCAAACTGCCAGGGATCATCAATGACCAGGAAGTTAATATGAAATAACAAGGCTATACAGCAGATCAAAGGCTAGGAATTTTGTGACAAGTAACTCACTGCCTGACTACCCGAGGCACATCAGTCAGAAATGCGATGGAATACTCTCAACCTATGTGTACACATGCAGCCATATGGTTCAAGAAACCTGGCACCCATCCATAACCTTAAACGTTCTTTCCTTCCACCACCAGTGCTCATCACCACAAGATGCTCTACAGCAACTCACCAAGTCTCCTCGACAGCATCTCTAAACCTGCAACCCCTATCACTAAACACGAGGGCAGCAGGAGTGTGGAAACACCACCGCCCTGCAGATGCACCTCCAAGCCACACATCATCCTGACTGAACTATATTCCATCACCTTACTGTCACTGAGATAAAGACCTGGAATTCCCAAACATCACAATGCGGATATGTACATTATTTAGATGGGAGAAATTTAAGCAGGCAGCTCACTACCACCTTCAAGGAAAATAAGGGATTATACACAGAAACTAGCCTTCAATACCAAACATTAGATGAATTTAAATAAAACCTCTCCCCACTAGTTTCAATGAGACATGGTGATGTTTTGAGAATATTACTTTTGTAAAAGGCCATCTGGTAAGAATGAAGTTTGTAGCATAGTTAAAATCTCAAATATCTTTACACATTAGAACAAACTATCCTTGTAATAAATAAACTGGAAAGGTAGTTATAATCCCCCTTAAGGTTGGAGCTTGGTGTTTTCAGCAACTGTCAAACTTGAAAAAGATACTGCACAACCGCCTACCCATATCAGTTTTCAATTTAAATGCGAAGCAGCTTGCCGCTTGAATCAAACATAGCCAGTAAAACATTGCTGCAGGAGGCACAGTGGCTTACAAAGTGTGCCTGACACACTTTTTCACAAGAAATTGCATTTGCACAGACATTCCCAGCTGCCAATAGCAGCAAACATGTCACAAGCATTAACTTAAAGGAACACATGCAGCTGTTTTATGGTATACTTACACTGCAACACTGTCTACAGGAGACAGGTCTGCAGAGATAATGGCCTACTGGTATTATTACTAGGCTGTTAATGCAGAAACTCAGTTAATGTTCTGGGGATCCAGGTTCAAATACCAACATTGCAGATAGTGGAATTTGAATCTGGAATTAAGGGTCTAACGATGGCTATGAAACCATTGTTGATTGCTGGAAAAACCCATCTGGTTCACTAACATTCTTTAGGGAAGGAAACTGTCATCCTTACCTGGCCTGGCCTTCATGTGATTCCAGACCCACAGCAATATGGTTGACTCCTAACTGCCCTCTGGGCAATTAGGGATGGGCAATAAATGCTGGCCTGGCCTGCGACACCCTCATCCCATGAATAAATAAAAAGGTCACACTATCAGTTGAGGTTGGCCATTTCTCTAGAAGCAAGAGACAAGACATCAGTAATGTTGATTGCCACTGATACTTTTCTCCCTCAGATTGCAAAGAGAAATGGTTTTCCACAACTAGATTGAAGTTACAAAGAAAAGTACACAAATTTACACAAGGGGAGGTCAGTTGGCCATTTGTGTCTTCTTTATTAAAAGAACTCAAAACTAATCCACTGCCCCATTCTTTCTGCTTCAAATATAGATCCAGTCGTCCCTTTAAAGTTGGCAACCTGTCACAAACTTAAATTTTCTCCTTCGGCTGTAAATTATTAAATATTAATCATTAATATTTTAATGACACCAAATATTATAATCATAACAGATCACTGTGGTATCCCAACAACCTAAGCTAAGCTACCAAGCAATTATTGATTGTAATCTTGTTGTACTTTCATATGCAGCCCACTATCACAGGAGAAAGAAAAGAATTACAGTACCCAGACTGAGTTCAAATCACAACATGGCAAGCAAGAGACTAACACTCTCATTTCGCTTACAATTCTAACAAACTACAAACTTAACTTTCTATTCTACACCAGAGTTACCCATGAAATTAACAGTGCAGGATAAGCATTATCAAGACACACTTTAACACAATCATGTCCTGTTAATCATCAGGATGCAGTGATTACAATTCTTTGAAAAATGAAATGATCGTGTCAAAATGGAAGAGGCAACAATTGATAAACTACGTGTGCTTCACTTCCGTGGTTCATGACATTAATTGAACTTTTTAAATGAACTTCAATATTTACCAATGTCTGTTGAGTGAATTTTAAAAACAAAAATAAAATCCTTAAGGAGGAAATCTCTTTGCAGCATGATAACAGGGCTAAATTAAAAGAATAGATTGCACTAACTTAGCCTGATTTTGAGGTTAGAAGGCTGGGAGGTGATCCTACAAGATCATTAGATGTAGCAGCAGCATTAGGCCACTCAGTCAATTGAGTGCTCGGTCATTCAATGAGATCATGGCTGAACTAATAATCCTCAACTCCACCTTCCTGATTTTCCTTTACAACCCTTTATTCCCTTAGTGATTAAGAAAAACTGTCCATCGCAGCCTTAACCGTACTCTGCAGTAAACAATTCCACAGAAGAAATTCCTTCTTACCTGTTTTAAATGGGCCATCCCCTACCCTGAGAATATGCCTTCTGGTCTTAGACTCTCCCACAAAGGGAAAAAAAAACTTTTACACATCTACTCTGGCAAGTCCCCAAAAAATCTTGTATGTTTCAACAGGTTTGCTTCTCATTCTTCTAAATTCAAATGACTACAAGCCCAACTGACATTCTCCTCACAAAGACAGGATCAGCGTAGTGAACTTTCTCTCAACACTCTTGCTAATATATCTAGTATACCATTTGCTTTCCCTATTACCTGTTGAACTTGGATGCTAGCTTGTTGGTGATTAGTGCCCAAGTACCTCCAAATCCCTTTGTTCTGTAGCTTTGTTGCGGTCTTTCTCTACTTAAATAATATTCAGCTCCTCTGTTCATCCTGTCAAAGTGCATAACCTCATATATTCTCATATTGTATTGATTCTGTCACATTTTTGCCCACTCATGAAACCTGTCTGTATCCTTCTGCAGACTCTGTCATTCTCAGTGCTTGCCTTCTCATCTATTTTTGTGTCATCCACAAACTTGACTCTGGTACATTAATGTTCCTCATTTATGTTGTAAATAATTGTGGCCCCAGCACTGATCTATGTGGCATTTTGCTAGTTACAGATGCCATACTGAAAATGCCTTCCTTTTCCCAACTCTGTCTTCTGTCAGTTAGCCAAACCTCTATCCATGCTTACATACTACATCCAACACCATAGATTCTTAGCTTATATGTAGCCTGATGTTGAGATCTTCATTGTTTAAAACTTTTATTATTTTTGGTTTGGAGCTGCGAACTGTGACATTTGGTCTGTGAGCAACAGCTTGATTTTTTTCTTTGATAAACAAACAAACAACTGATATTTGTTTGAGGCCAAGCCTAGAAGGTAATTGCAGGTTAATTCTTGTTCAAAGAACTTTATGGAGGCATCATGTTCAAACAAGAAGCACAGGTTTCAGTGTTAACTGGGTCCTCACAGGAGACCAATGTCAACCAGGCCAACAAACAGAAACCAAAGTTTGAACTGGTTTTGAAATGTGTTTAAGTCAGAAGTATTGTGTCTGCCAAAGCTGCAAGGAGATCTGATTGCTCTCTGGTTACCTTCCCATTATGATCTTAGCAAAAGTTCAAAGAATAGAATCTCAGTTTTAAGAATTAAATAAATGTTCCTTGGAGCCTAATCAAAGCTATTTGCATTTACTGATGTCTTCTGAAATCAAGTTAGATCTAAACCCACGTGCCGATGTTACGACCCTGCATGGAAACTGCTTAAGTGAACTGGCCAGTTACATTTTCTTTAATTTATCCCATAACTATGTCTGTCTATGAGAGAGTGGAGGCTAGAATCAAAGGGATTGGGTTTAAATCAAAGACATTATCTAAATTATCTAGGTTAACTTCAATCTGTTAAAGATACTGAATTAATAAAGTATTAATTCTTTTGTTTAAGCTATAAACTCATTCTCTGGAATTGGTTATTCAAGAAGTCTGGTTAGGAACCACTGGATCAATTTTGAGGGGTATTTTTAAATTCACTGTGTTGTAAATACAGGGATAAGAAAGTTGTTTCGATTTGGGGCTGCCTTTTTCTATCATTACACGAGCTTGGTACCTTATCAAACATGTTCTGAAAGTCCAACTAATTGTACCCACTGCTTTCCCCTTTATCAATCCCATTAGTTACCTCTACCAAGAATTCTAGAAAATGTGTCAGGCATAATTTCTCCTTTAAGGCATGCTTACTTTGCTTAATCATATTATCAATTTGTAAATGCGCTACTATTCCAGGCTTTAAAGCAAACTAACATATTCCTAACAACAGAAGTTAAGCCAACTGACCTCTAGTTACCTGTTTTTTGTCTCCTTACCTTCTCACATGACAGTGTTGCATTGGGAGAGATCCAATTCTTTGGAACTTTTTCATAATCTAACGATTCTCAAACGATTGCTACCAGTTCATTTACTTTCTCTGTAGCTACTTGCTTTAGTACTTTGGATACATCCCATCAGGTCCAGGGGACTTAGTGGCTTTCAGCCCCATTTGTTTCCTGAGCACTTTTTCTCTAGTCTAGTTGCATTTATTTCCCTTCCTCCTTTTGCCCCTTAATTATTTAAGCATTTGAAATGATATTAGACTCTTCCACTGTGAAGACTAATACAAAGTATTTATTTTACTCCTTTGCCATTTCCTGTTTCCCCATTATTATCTCCGCTGCCTCATTCTCTAAACTGCCTGTGCTCACATTGGCCTCTCTCTTCCTTCTTCACTCCCTGTGCTGTTACTTGCACATTTACTGTTTACAGTGTTTAAAATTATAAAAAGAGCTTCAATAGTGTAGATGTGAAGAAACTATTTCCTGTGGTAGGGAATTTATAATTGCTCAACTTTGCAAGGTCGTAACAACAGGGATAACACTAAAGTCAAAGGTAGACCATTTCGGACTGATATCAAGAACAACTTTTATCCACTAAAGATGATGGAAATCTGGAACCTTTCTGCGGAATTTTCTGGATGTTAGGTTAATTGAAACTTGAAAGCATGAGATTCAATACCTTTTTGATAGATAGGGAATACGGATCGAAAGTGAGTAAAGAGCGTCAAGATACAGGTGAGTCATTATCTGACTGAATAGCAGAACAGGTTCAAGGAACTGATCGGATACTCCTGTTAAGACAGTCACCAACAACAATGGAATCAACAGTCAAAAGCTATCACAATTATTGTTGGATTCTTTGGTATTTTCCAGCAAGTGCACATTTTTTCATTCAGTAACCAACGATGTGTGACGAGACAAAGTGGATGGCTGGAGAACTGGCTTCCGACTGGTGATCCTGACAATCAAAAGTAAATGAAAATGGAACTGTTTCTTAAAGGTTTATGTATCTTTTTCAGTAATATAGTTTTATTGGTTTTAATTATGTGCTTAATTCCTTTTAAAATGTATAAGGTGACACAATCTCAGTCAGCTACTTTATTTTTTCCACTTTGGTCTAATTTCAGCAAAAACTGAAAGAAACACATGACAACTGCAACACTACTGACTGCAACACCAGATGCATTGCATTTCAAGAATGTAAATCTTGATTAAATTTCAGTACAGCTATTCAACATTTGGTTAGAAAACTGTCACATTTTAAGATAGTTAAAAGAAAAAGTAAAATAATGCCCATAAACAAGATAAGAAAACAAAATATATTTAGAATCCACATGACACTTATTTCCTTCCTCTCCATGGCTTTCAGTAAATTCTCTGTTCAGTGTGTCTTCAGACTTAAATTTGCATATATCTATGACAAAGTGAATTCTTGTCGATGATTTTCTTTTTTAAGCTTGCAGAGAGCCTGTGATTCTCGAATGAGTATGTTAGGAGTTAAGGTCCAAAGTAGGTTTTCAGAAAATGCTGCTGGCCTAGATTTGCAGTCAGCAAAAAAGTAAGGTCAGAGGACTGCAAGGAGTTTCATCAACAAGAAATGATTAGTGGCAATTTTTTTCTCTCCCAAGTCCTGACAGAATTTTAAATCTGCTATAAGATGATGGGATGATTTGGTGTGCCAAAACAGGCAAGCAAACAGCCAATCGCACTGAAGAGTCCAAATTTGAAAGCTGATTTAATTTAAGATGTCAGATAGCGAAATAAATGATGATTAGATTAAGTTGAAAGCTAAATTAAGAGTGAATATTTTTTTAAAAATTAGAATGGTAAATTTATTATAGAGAATTCTGACTTTCCACAAACATAAAATTGCCTTCCCAGGGTCAGTGAAGGTGTTTAACAGTAATGATGTTGTTAGTACATTATTTAAAAACCCACTTACATCTAAGTCAACAAGATGCACTGTTAGGGCTCTTGTGGAGTAGTGGTAGTGACCCTGCCTCTGAGTTAGGAAACCTGGGCTCATGACCCACCTGTCCCAGCGTGTGTAATAACATCTCTGGACAGGTTGGTTGGAAAACATAAAACAAGATGCAACTTCTCAAGCAGTTTTACAATTAGACTAAAAGTGTTCGGGAGGACATTCTCAGTAAGTTAATTGATTTCCCAGTCGTTGCATTCAGGAGCTGCCTCAAATGCACATCCTCTGAAGAAACGCAGAATCGCTGAAGTATTTTCCAGATTTCAGTGTTGTTCTACAAATGCGCAGCTCACAGATGTTACTGTCAGTTTCACTGGATTAATGACAGCAAATGCTGACTGCCCTGCTATCAGTACCACAAATTCCAAGATATTAATGCAAGGTAAGTGATACGCTGTGGTAATCGTCAAGTAGGGGACATTTCTGATTCGTAAGAGAGGGTTGAGAATTAAACAACTACCTCAAACATATCTTAGTACTGCTGGAGATGACATACTGTCCTAAAACAAACTTGGAACCTAAGAAAATACCTAGCATAAAATGCCAAAACTGTAATAAACGTGCGCATAAACACATACAGGAACAAAAAAGTTAAACACAAGGATTTATTTTACCCAAGTTTCAACACTGGTCGGGATTGTGGCTCTAAACAATTTATATTAATACGCCTGTAATAATTCCATCTGATATGGATTACAATTGCAAACAGTCTGTGCACAAATGCTGATTGATGTTATATATTTAATTAGTTAATTAGTAATTGGTTACCTACTTTGACTGAAATTTTGCACTGTTTGAACAGAAATACCACCTACCTACCAACATTTAGATACCAATTATTTAGCAATGTTAAATTTCCTAGAAACATAAATACTCGATATTTGATAGTTTCATAATCAAGATTAATTTGTTGCTAATGTGGGGAGAAGAAAGTTGGAACATATACAAGAATGATACCAAGAATGAAGGATTTTAGATACAAGGGAATATTAGAGCTTGGGCTTGTTCTCCTTGGAGCAGAGAAGTTTAAGAGGTGTTCAAAATTCTGAACAATTTTGACAGGGTGAAAGAGAATGTTCAATTTCCACTAGTAAGCAAGTCATTAACTATGGATCACAACGTCAAGATTGTCAGCAACCAGGCTAGGAGTGCGATGATTCTTTACTCAGAATTGTTAGATTAGAATTTGGAATGCATCACATAGGAGTGTGGTGGAGGTAGATTCCATTGGTGGTTTCAAAAGGGAGCTGGATATATGTTTGAAATGGATGAAGTTAGAAGGTGTTGAGATAGGGCTGGAGAATGGATCTACCTGGGTAGCTCTTTCGGGACTTGGTACGTTCATGATAGTCAAATGGCCTCCTTTAGTACTGTACAATTCTGTTAAATTCTATAAAGTTATATAATTCTATTTCAACATGATCTCTCTGAACAACATTGTAACCATTAGTGGTTATACATTTGATTCAGATTTAGTAGCATAAAAACTCTTCCAAATGTATCCCATAGATCTTATTTGTGGATTTAGGCTACTCTGCATCTACTTATATGACGATAGCATACCCAAGGCTTTGAAAATAGGTGGTTTGGGAGATTTAATCCAGGTTTGACCACACCGTTCCAACCATTTGAAGGCAGGCTAAGTAAGTAGCAATAAGGTCAGATAAAAATGGATTTTTCACAGCTTGTAACCATACAAAGTCAGAAGTAACACGACACCAGGTTATAGCCCAACAGGCTTATTTAAAACCACAAGTTTTCAGACTGCTGCACCTTCATCACTTCAACTGTCAAAGGAGCAGCGCTCTAAAAGGTTGTGATTTTTAAAAAAAAAAACCTGTTGGACTATAACCTGGTGTTGTGTGACTTCTGACTTTGTCCATCCCAGTCCAACACCAGCATCTCCACATCATAGGCACCATACAGTTCAATGATGATCACTCTCAGAAGTCCACCAGTAAAGCTTATCTTCACACAATGTCAGTGTCAGTAGGTAGCAGTCTTGCCAGAGTCAGAAGGAAGGTGTAGAATTTTTGCAGACGGATTTGAGCAACCGCAAAGTGAAAAACACACTGATGGCAGTTGTGTACAGGCCTCCCAGCAGTAGTTAGAATGTGGGGAAGAAACTAAATCAGGAGATAGAAGAGATATGTAAGAAAGGCATGATTACAATAATCATTAGAGACATGCAGGCAGATGGGGGAAATCAGGTTGGTAGGTGATCACAAGTAAAAGAATTTGTAGAATGTCTATGAGATGGTTTCTTGAGCAGCTTATGGTACAGCCCAATAGCTAACAGGCAGTTCTGGATTTGGGGATGTGTAGTGAGGCAGACTCGGGGAGACTACTTAAGGTGAAGGAACCCCTCAGGACAGTGGCCATAATATCTTAGAACTCCCCCTGCAATTTAACACAGAGAAGCTGGAATCAGATGTAATGATATTACAATTGATTAAACGTAACTACAAAGTCTGAGAGTGGAGTTGGCCAGAGTTGATTGGAAGGGGAGCCCAGCTGGGAAGACATTGGAACAGTAATAACAGGAGTTTCTGCAGGTAACTCAGGTGGTGCAGTGGAAATTCATCCCAAGGAAGAGGAAACATACTAAGGGAAGGACGAGGCAACCATGGCTGATAAGGCGAGTCGGGAACAGTGTAAAATCAAAAGAAAAAGCATACAATGTGTTGAAGATTAGTCCAAAGCCTTTAAAAACCAGGTGATAAGTAAAAAAGCAATGGGGCGGGGGGGGGGGGGGGGGGGGAGAAAAAAAGGGGGGGGGGTGGACAGAGAGATATAAAAAAGTATATGAGA
>NC_063342.1:61831477-61837140 GCF_021869965.1 Rhincodon typus | reverse complement strand
TGTAATATTAAATAAGATTACAAGAGTCATTTTAGATACATAAAAGGTAAGGGGGCAACAATGGACATTAGACCGCTGGAAAATGACATTGGAGAGGTAGTAATGGGAAAGAAATAAATGGCAGATGAACTGAATTGGTACATTTCATCAGTTTTCACAGGAGACAACACCAGCAGCAGACCAGAACATCAAGAGAGTCAGTGGGCAGAGGGGAGTGCAGTGGCCATCACTAAGGAGAAAGTGCTGGGGAAGGTGAAAGATCTAAATGCGGATAAATCACCTGGACCAGATGGACTACAGCCCTCAAGTAGATAGCTGAGGAGATTGCAGATGCATTGGTGGTGGTTTTTCAGAATCACTGGAATCAGGGAGGGTCACAGAGGACTGGAAAATGGCTAATGTAACACCCGTTTCAGAAGGGAGGGAGACAGAAGACAGGAAACTATAGCCTGGTTAGCCTGACCTCTGTCATTGGTAAGAGTTTAAATCCATTATTAAGGATGAGATTGCCAAATATTTGGAAATGTATGAATAGGGCTGAGTCAACATGGCTTTGTCAAGGGGAGGTCATGCCTGACAAATCTATTAGAATTCTTTGAGGTGGTAACGAGCAAATTAGACGAAGGCGATCCAATGGATGTGATCTATTTGGATTTCCAGAAGGCCTTTGACAAGGTGCCACACAGGAGGCTGCTATGTGAAAGCTCACGTAGGAGCAAGGTACTGGTTTGGGTGGAGGATTAACTAGCTGGCAGAAAGCAAAAAGTGGGGATAAAGGGGTCTTTTTCAGGATGGCAGCTGATAACTGATAGAGTTCTGATCAGGTCAGAAATGGGACTACAACTATTCATGTTACACATTAATGATCTTTACAAAGGAACTCAAGACATTGTTGCTATGTTCGCAGATGACAAACATAGGTGGAGGGGCAGGTAGTGTTGAGGAGGAGGGGCAAGTAGTGTTGAGGAGACAGGCAAGCTGCAGAAGGACTTGGACCGGCTAGAAGAGTGGGCAAAGAAGTGGCAGATAGAGTACAATATTGAGGTTGTGCACTTTGGTAGAAAGTAGAGGTGCAGAATATTTTTCTAAACAGGGAAAGGCTTCAGAAATCTGAAGGCAAAGGGACTTAGGACTCCTGGTTCAGGATTCTCTTAAGGTTAGCACGTAAATTCAGTTGGCAGTTAGGAAGGCAAATGTAACGTTAGCATTAACTTCAAGACAGCTAGAACACAAGAGCAAAGATGTACTACCGAGGCTATATAAGGTTCCGGTCAGATCGCATCTGGAATACTGTGAGCAGTTTCGTATCTAAGGAAGGATGCGCTGGCTTTAAGAAGTTACCACGGAAGTTTACAAGAACGATCCTGGGATGAAGAGCTTGTCATATTAGGTGCAGTTGAGGTCTCGGTCTGCATTCGATGGAGCTTAGAAAGATGAGGGGGATCTCATTGAAATTTAGAGAATACTGAGCGGCTTGGATAGAGGGTTTTAGAGATGATGTTTCCATTTGTAGGAGAGGCTAGGATCTGAGGGCACAGCCTCACAGGTGAAGTGACGACCCTTTAGAACTAAGATGTGTAAGAATTTCTTCAGCCAGAGGTTGGTAAGTCTATGGTACTTGTTGCCGCAGAAAGGTGTGGAGGCCAAGTCATTGAGCATATTGAAGACAGATATACATAGGTCTTTGATTAGTAACGGGAGGAAGGATTATAGGTTCAAGGCAGGAGAACGGGGTTGAAAAACATTTCAGCCATGATCGAATGTCATAGCAGTCTTGATGGGCTCCTCTATCTTATGGTTTTAGAAGGGGAGTTATCTCTGAGGTCCTTGCAAATATATATATATCAAACAATGTCACACAAAACAGATTATCTGATCATTATTGCACTGACAACTGTGAGGTTGCTACATATCATTAGTTGCCACAAGCACTAGATTACAGCAGTGACTATACTTTAAAAGTGCTTAATTAGTTATAAAGCACTTTGGGATGCCCTGGTTTGTGCAAAGTGCGACAAAACTGGGAGTCCTTCTTATAGTGAAGATAGAATCCAAGAGAGGGATAAAACTTCTAAGAGGGGGATAAACAAACCACAGCCAACCAAAATTCAAAAGTAAAAGCATATAAGGAGGCAAAAGTCAGTGACAGTTGTAAAGACTGGGACAAATTTAGAATCCAGCAAAAGAAAACTAAAAAGTTACAAACAGAAAATAAACTATGATGGCAAACTAGCAAGGAACATAAAAACTGACAATAAGAGTTTCTTTAAATATATAAAAAGAAACAGAGAGGTCAAAGTGAACATAGGTCCTTACAAAATTAATCTGGAGAGATAGTTACAGAAACAAGAAATGGCAGAGGGGTTAAACAGATATTTTGCATCATTCTTTGTGGTGGAAGATACTTTGAACATCCCATTAATACTAAGGAATCCAGGGGGAAATTAAGTACCATCATCATCACCAGAGAACAAGTATAAGACAAACTAATGGGGCTAAAGGCAGATAAGTCCCTTGGCACTGATGGCGTGCATCCTAAGATCCTAAAAGTAACAGCTACGGACACAGTGGGTGCATTGGTTGTAATTTTCCAAAAATCCTTGTATTGTGGAGAAAGACCAGAGGATTGGAAAACTGCCAATGTGATTCCTCTATTCAAAAACAGAGGGAAGCAGAAAGTGAGTAACTATAATTGGCCTAACATCTATGATTGGAAAATGTTGAAATTAAGGACATAATAGCAGTGCATTTGGAAAACTATAATCTAACCAGAGTTAGCATGACTTCATGAAAGGGAAATCCTGTCTGACTAACTTATGAGTTTTTCGTGCAAGTCTCAACCAGACTGGATAGAGGAGAACCGGTAGATGCGTTGCATTTGGACTTCCTGAAAGCATTTGACAAGGTACCTTACAAAAGGTTAAGTCATAAGAGCCCACAGTGTTGGATGTAGTGTATTGGCATGGAGAGAGAATTGGCTACTGGGTAGAAAACGGTGAGTGGGGACAAAGGGTTCTTTTTCAGGTTGGTTCCACAGGGATCAGTACTGGAACCACAACAGTTTACAATACGTATTAACGACTTGGAGGAAGGAAGCAAATGTATATAACCAAATTTGCAGATGAAACAAAAATAGACAGAAAGGTATGTTGCGAAGGGGATACAACTGAGATATTGAAACAATAGGTAAGTGAGCAAAATGTGACAAATGGAGTGTAATGTGGGAAACGTGAAGTTCATTTTGGAAAGGAAAACAAAAGAACAAAGTATTATTCAAATGGGGAAAAAAAAATGCAAAAAGATGGAACACAAAGGGACTTGGGGTACTTGCACTCAAGACACAGAATGCTTGCACACAGGTTTAGCAGGCGATCAGGAAGATTAAGAGAATGTTGGTCCTTATTTCAAAAGAGTTGGAGTAGAAGTGTAGGGAAGACTTACTGCAACTGTACAAGGTGCTGGAGAGACTACATCTGGAGTACTGCGAGTAAATTTGGTCCCCTTATTTAAGGAAAGATATCACTTCCTTAGAAGCAGTTCAGAGAAGGTTCACTAGGATCATCGTTGGCATGGAGGGATTGCATTATGAGCAAAGGCAAAACAAGTTGGAACTCTGCTCACGGAGAATAATGAGGAAGTAGAATAATGAGAAGTGATCTCATTAGAACATGAAGGATTCTTACGGGCTCGAAATGGCAAACGCTAAGAGGATGTTTCCCCTTGTGGTTCAGTCTAGAAACAGAGTATAGTCTCAGAATAAACAGGCACTAATTTAAGACTGAGACGTGGAGGAATTCCTTCCCAAGACTAAAAGAGGGTTGAGTGTCTTTGGAACTTCTTGCCACAAAGAGCTGTGGGAACAAAGTTTTGTGTCTATTTAAGGCTAAGATAGATTCTTGATCAGTCAAATCAAGGGTTATAGGGAAAACACAGGAAAGTGGGCATGAGGAATATCGGATCAGACATGATCCTTCTGAGTGGCAGAGCAGGCTCCAGGGGCCAAAAAGATTATTCCTGTTCTTATTTCTATCGTTTATGACAAGCTACGACACTTTTGTTTAAGTCAAGATAAAAGATCAATTAAGCAACCCCAATAAATTCTTGTGTGTTACTATGGTCCAAGCAAAATTTGCCCTCATTAACATTCTTCCAAGAAGCAGATAAATCTTCACATTTTCTGAACTTTCTTCTATTGTGTGCCTGCTTCAATACTCTTGTTCACAAGTACAGGAACATCCTGTGAAACATTCTAAGTACCCAGAACCAGAAACTTCCTAACAATATCAAAGAGTTGTCTTGCTTATTGTTTATGGTCTATGGAGAAACAACTTCCAACCCTTGCTCTCTAGCATTTTAGCCACCATTAATAAAAATAAAACATAAATATAACTCTTCCCCCAAATCCTTGGTGGCAGAGTTAAAGAATCAGGAAGCATGGTAATATGAGGAAAAGACCATCTTCTGGCCATAAACAGATCAGCTAATGAACTGAATGAATAAATTTGCATTTACATAGCTTTCCAAGTCTTAATACGTCTCAAAGCACTCTGCAGCCAACGAAGAATTGTTAAAATTTAGTTACAACAGCTGTAACCAATTACCACACATCAAGATCTCTCAAATAACAATGAGAAATTATTGTATTATCTACTTAGCTCTTCTTCAAATCATGCCAGAGAGACCTTTTGCTTCCAATCCAAGGGTACAGACAGCTTAATCTTATCCCCAGAAAAAGCACCCTTGATAACAAATTAATGTTTTGCCTCTACACTGTAGTGTCAGACTCTGGATCACTGGAATGGGATTTGAATCCACAACCTTCACACTGAGCTCAAAATGTACCTGGTTTTGTTTTAGCTAATAACCAACATTTTCCTACCCAGAATTCAACAACTCATGACATTACATTTCAAAGACACCAACTGTCATTAAATAATCTGCCTGTGTGGCAAAATGTCGGTGACAGTTTTTTTTTTAAACAAGCCTGACCAGATATTTCCTCAGACCAAGCATTACTAATCACACCCATAAGCAGACTTCATCCACCTAAAACCTGGAAGGCGCCACTGCTGTCCAATATTTAGTTAAATTAAGACATTTGTGAGGCAGTGCAATATGAAATCAAAATAAAGGATAAAGCAGCACAGAATCAGAAGGGAGATTGAGAGCAGGGTGACTGCAAATTGCACATACTGGATCAAACTCCAATCAAAAGGATTAAAATGTGAAATAAATGGTCTTGATACAACAGGTGAGAGATTTGAAATTTCACATCAGGGTCAAGGAGTACAGAGATCATCCACTGCCGCACTCAGCTACATTAAGCACCCAGGGAGATGCATGAAACTGACAGCTAGCAATAAGCTTCTGCATCATACAAGTTAATAACTAAATAAATCCTGGAATGATAGAAGCCAATGTGCACAGACACAATAAAGCCAAGCCTGGTGCATGTGGGTTAACATCAAGCCTATTCTCAATCAGATCAGAGAAGCTATAGACAGATTTTCCACTAGACTGTGATCTGAGACATACCGTTCGTGTGTAGACATGGGTACTTTGACAGCCATGCTCTTTACAATTTCAACATTTTGGATCGATCGAATAAAACAACATAGCTGGAAAACTGCCGCGCATCAACAGACACACTCAGCTACATTAAG
>NC_063342.1:61799167-61816477 GCF_021869965.1 Rhincodon typus | reverse complement strand
ATAAAAAGGTTTTTTAGGGTTCTATGCTGTAATTAGTTAGCAACACATAATGTTCCCTTTTTATCAGCACTCTTTATAGAGAATTTGCTTCTTATATGTATTTGTATAATGAAGGTGCATATGTATATAATTTAGGAATTTGGGGAAGTATCTTTTTGAAAATTTTCACATATTTTGGATCTGCATTCATTTATTGACTAATAGCCATAGCCAATACATTTTAATACTTTTTCTATGCTTTAGTTAATATGGTTCTTTCAAGAAAAGTCAGTTGGACACTTGACAAAGTTTGTTTGAAAAATGGGGGAGAGGGAAAAGAGAAATTATGGCAATGGACATTGCCAGCTCGTCCGATGTGTTCACCCAGTTCATTGTGCTGCCCACAGTCTGAAGGAATGCACAGCAATTCCTTAAGAAAGTTACACCCTTACTGCACTCCTCAAGGGTATGAGCCAACCATCTTCTGTCTGCTGCCAAGTCACTCTAACTTTGGCATTGCACCCATCTGCAGCCAAGGCACCTGGTCTACCAGTCGCACTATTGTATACAGCATCTTCCCTCAATAGCTCTCACAGTCTGTTCACGAAGCATCCCTGCCCGCTGTGTTTCCTACTGACTTGCTCTGAACATATCTCCACCATTCCTGCATCATCACTAACATTTGTAGGAGTATTTTGGCACAAATTGTCAAGGCTCCACCATAAGGCACGCAACTTCCACCACGGCTGCAGATCCCAGGACTGCACCTAGAGGTAGTGGAAGGGCAAGGAAAAAAGAAATCTTCTGAGGGCACTTGGTTGGCATGTGGTGATACTTCATTGTAAGTAAGGTGTTTTACAGCTGCATGACTAATTGAAATGGGGACTCCAGGAGAACAGGTAATGATTGTTTATTTCATGCATTTATGGAGAGAAGCTGTAACACCGATCTAAGATTACTCTGCTGATTTACAGAACTCCTTCAAGCTTTATACAGTTTATAGCATCTGTGTTTCAATTACAATTCCCACACATTAACACCCTTTTGTCCCATATTGTCATTGTTTCCAACAGTTTTTGTAGGTGTTGTCTGTTTCTCACCCAACGCCTTCAATGGCTACTAACCTTGACAGTCTGGATGCCTTGTTTGTTAGTTTCCACATGATCATTTATCTCAGTTGGTTGGATAGCTGGATTGCAATGCAGTGATATCAACAGCATGAGTTCAATTCCCACACCAGCTAAGATTACCATGAAGGACTTTCCTTCTCAATGTCTCCCCTTGCTTGAGGCATAGTGACTCTCAGGTTAAACCACCACTGATCCTCCTCATGAGAGCAGTTCTATGGCCCAGCAGGACAAGAGCAACTTTATCTTTTAATTTGCTAGCTTGTTTATTACTGACTATAAGGCTAAAGCTTTAACTCCTTCACTGACTTCATCCCTCAGGTACCCCTTTTTGGCCCTTGGCCTTGCTAAAGGTAGCTGATACAGTGGTGTTGGCCTTTGCCATTATGCTCTGCACCCATCGATAATGAACACGATCTATCTTGGGGTTTCAAAGGCAACAAGTCAAACCATCTGTACTATCTAGTCTTCAGTCAAGATCATTGACGTAACGCCTTGTTGCCCCAATTTTTGAATCCCCACTGCCATACCTCCTGGTGTGATAACTTGGGCATATTAGACATGAAATTAATGAGCTGTGCAACGACCAGGGCATGGGAGATGATTCTAATCCACCTGCATATTCATTCCCCTATTCTACAGTTCCTCCCACAAGGTGGTAAAGTCTAGAAGTTCAGTAGCGTCTACTCAGCCTGTTGCTGGAGTGTATACTATCTCTTGTACACTTGTACAGTCACTGTGCCACTTCCTAGGCCAAAGTGTTCATTCAGTAGTGGGATAACATCGTAGAAATGGTTTAGTCATTGTGTCAGGTTGCCTTTGATGATTTCACAGCTTGCCTCTTTATATATAGCTACAAATTCTACCTTTCTGACTCTCGTTGGCACCGCTGGGTGTAAGCACAATGAATGGTTGTAGATGGAAAATGGTCTGCTGTTTCTGTATCAAAACCCCTGTTGCCGTGTGTTAATAAATATTTAGGGCGGCACGGTGGCTCAGTGGTTAGCACCGCAGTCTCACAGCGCCAGGGACCCGGGTTCGATTCCAGCCTTGCGCTACCATCTGTGTGGAGTTTGCACGTTCTCCCTGTGTCTGCATGGGTTTCCTCTGGGTGCTCCGGTTTCCTCCCACAATCCAAAGATGGTTAGGCTAGGTGGATTGGCTATGCTAAATTGCCCGTAGCGTTCAGGGATGTGTAGATTAGGTGGGTTATATAGGGATGGGTCTGGGTGGGATGCTCCAAGCGTCAGTGTGGACTTGTTGGGCCGAAGGGCCTGTTTCCACATGGTAGGGATTCTATTCTATTCATTACTACCATTATCCATGCACATGACAGTTGTTGGACCTTTTAGAATTGACATATAGCCTCCTATAAATCCACATATTGCCTCTTCTGTTACTCTTCTCTATCTTGGATGAGCATATACCACTAAAGAGACTTCTACACTACATCTATTTAAACTTATTGTGTTAGGTATAGTACTTATTACATTTCCCCCTGTCTCTTTTGTATGTGGTGGTTTATTATGATACCACTCATAATCCCCTTTATTTAACCCAAAATTCTCTTCCCTACAAAATGTCTTAATAGGCATTGATTCTGGTATAAGTGGGATTGCCGCTGATCATCATGTTATCATGCATACACTTGTTTAACATGAGTCTCACTCATCTAGAGGAAATAACATTGAGGATGATAGACACTTGGCCTCCTTACCTCCTCCACATCCTGAAGGGACCTTCAGCTGTGACTTCTCTAAGGATGCAGTTTAGCAATCACTGGAGGTTGCTGCTGGTGCTGGGCTTGCTGACACCTTTGTGGCTTCTCAATTTTTATCTACACCTTTGTGGCATTGTGGCCACAGTGATGATAACACCTGCTGCTGCTGAACCTGTTTGGGACAGTTGCATTGAACCTATTTGGCGAACATGAGAAATCGAACAGCTTCTTCGTATTGGGACTCATTAGTAGTCACAACAGATATAAATAAGACTTTTGTAAAGACTTTTTACTCTGTAGTTTTAAAAGGGGACTGTAATGAGAAGAGATCTGCCTTAAAACCAAGGATTGCTGCGTTGTTCGAAAGGAAGTAACGTGATGCTCATTGTAAGCACTTTTTACACAGCTGTTTGTTCAAGTAGTGGTTAAGTATGGTTGTAGTCAAACAGAACTCAAGAGGTTATGTATGGTTAGAGCTTTCATTGGTAACAAGTGGCTGATTAGTTTATGGACTAGTGATCAGTTATCAATGACCAGGCCTTTTGTTTGCCAACAACTGTGTAATTGGTTCACAAGCTGAACAATTTGGGGCCGTGGATGAGAAACCAGAAAGATATCAAATCTCCAACAACTTTAGAGGTGTCTCTGTTCTCTGCAATACAAGCACTTACCTGAAGAAAACTAGTTTATCTTCCCTTCAGTTTCTTTAAACTGTGATTTTTAAATTACAAGTCAGATGTTTCATAAGCTTCTCTTTCTTTTTCACTGCTCCTTCTCTGTGACTAACACTATATTCTGCTCTCTGTTCTGCTACCTGATGCTTTTTGTATGGTGCCTGATCTGCCTGTAAAGCAGGCAAAATAACACTTTTCAGTACCTCGGTACATGTAACAATAATAAATCAAATCGAAGCAAACCAGCTGTAGTGATTGTAATGAGGTCAGCCAGGTGAATCTCCTAGAATATGAGTTCCCTAATTGTTCCAGGTTAACAGCCCCTATTAGGGAGCCTTGGCTGACAGAATAAACAGGATTTTCAGAGGTTTTGTACACTGAGAGCTGGCTCTGGGAGGCCAGACCAGTTTCAAGTACTGTGCATGTGTAAATAAAGGGTGACTTGGTGATGGGATATCAGCTTCTGTGGACTTATTTCACCAACCACTCTGTGTGTCTCTTGTGAAACAATAGAAGCACCTGGAGAAAGATAACTGAGACCCAGCTTTCTAACTAGCAGGAGAATCTTAAGAATCATCTCTAGAACCTTGGAACTGTCTTCCCAGGCTTTCCCTCTGTCCAAACCCCATGTTTTTTTTTGTCTGTGCATGTGTGTAAACGTTGGAGTTTATAAGAGGAGTAGAATAATGTGTTGATGATTCATCTGTCGCTAGAGTATACTTGGAATAAATAGTAATTTATGTCAAGTACAGGAACCTGGGCCATGCTGGGTTCAAAAGACAAGTAAATTACAGAACCTTTCCATACTTTATAAAACATTTAACTTTTTTGATGCTGCCGGGACTGGCAGGCCTTGATTTCCAGTACATGACCCCAGTAAGGGCTAACACTCTGCTCTAGGCCTCGCTACAATTGGACATGGAAATTTCCACCAAGGAAGACCATGGGATGCTTCGGTATGGACCTCTGACTTTATCTAGTCGTATGCAGCACAAGCCATATCATGCAACTGTACTAGGAAATGATAAATGCAGTGGGATTTGACCCCCACCTCCGCCAACCACCTTGCAAATCAATCGAGAAACACAGCATTTCCCATAAGAACATGTTTTCACATACCTGCAGTGCAATGTGAGAGTAAAGCAGCTCCATGCCCTTATTTAGCCAACGACCCTGTTGGAATGCATTTGGGAATTGTTGACCATAGGTGCGGCTTTAAAGGTTGCCTGTTATCAATTATCCATTGCAGAGATTCCTACGATTGTCTTCATCATTTCCTAACTTTCTTGTCATTCCTTCAGAAGCTGAGAAATTTTACCCACAATGTTTTTTTTGTTCATGGAGCTGTTGCAATTCTTTGCTGTCCTAATATTTTCATGCATTGCTTTCAGCTAGGCCTGGCCTCCCTTGAAGAACTGCAACAACTATTGAGAGCTAAAGAAAGAGTTTTACTTCAGTCTACCAAAGCTCTAACAAGTCTTATTGAAGGAAAGCGGTCCACCCTGCCCAAAGCTGAGGAGGTATGACATTAGTAAATACTAACAATATTTAACAGCTTAAGCAAATCTTTGAACAAATGTATGACAATTTTGTGCTAATGTATATCATGTTGATTATAGTAATCATGTCAAAAATTACATTAAAAATCACTACTAAATTCAGAATTTTTGTAATTCTATTTGACCAAAACAATCAGTTGTAACAACTTTGTGTAAATTTCTAATTTATTATTCTACCCATGTGTTTTTAAATATCATAAAATCATTTGCTTCAGCACAAATGGAATTAAATCTAATAATTAGTAATCAAAACCTTGTACTTGCACAGGAAGGTTTGGTTTCTCTTTGGAATGAAGAGGAGTCGGACCTGCAGCCTCTTGCAGAGGAGGCTGGTCCTACCAGTCAAGTGTTAAACTACCCAGTACAGAAGATCTGGCAACGCGTAGTGGATAGTAGCTGGATTGTGGGGATACAATTATCTGAATCTGTCAGCTTGTAAGTAAATTGGACAAACACAAAGGCACATTTGCTGCAATGGTGAATGCTACCAGTGGTTAAAGAGATGGAACTTCCATATAGAAAAATTGACAATATTAATAATCAAAAGAAAAATATTAAAAGTCTACAACTTTATCTGATTCACATATCAGGTGCAGATTTGCTGATTTTGTTCATTTTTGTAAAACAATAATTAACATACAAATTATAAGCAAGAGTAAGCTATCTGTTCCCTGAGCCTGTTACATTTAACAAAATCGTGGCTGGTCTGATTGTGGCCTCAACTCTGCATTCCTGCTGATTCATAATAACCTTTGTTTCCTGCATCAATCAAAAATCTATGTACCTCTGCCTGAAAAAAAATGGATAACTCTTCTTCCACTGCTTTGGAAAACCGAGTTCCTACGACTCATACCTCTCCGAGAAGATTCAGCAGTACTTAGAAAACCTCAATGAAATCAGACAGAGTCAATGTGTTTTTGGAAAAGTGAAATCACGTTTGACTAAATTTTTTTAAGGAAGCAACAAGCAATGTGGATCAAGGGGAGCATTTGGAAGCAGATGTGCTAAACTTAGATTCCAGAAGGCATCTGATAAGGTGCCATATCAAAGATTACTGCACAAAATAAGAACTCAAGGTGTAGGGGGTAACATTAGACAGTAGATGGAGGTTTGTTTAGCAAACAGGAAGCAGAGAGTAGGCTTAATGGGTCATTTTTGAGTTGGCTGTGAATAGCGATACAGAGCAATCTGTGTGTCCAGGTACGTGAATCGCATAGAGTTAAAATTCAGTTACATAAAGTAATTAGGAAGGCGAATGGAACAGAATATAAAAATAGGGATGTTTGCTAATTACACAGTGAATGGGTGAGGCTACATCTGGAGTAGTGTATAGTTCTGGTCTCTTTATTTAAAACAGGATGCAAATGCATTACAGGCAGTACAGAGAAGGTTAACGTAATTGAGGGGGAATGGTTACCATATGGGGAAATGTTGGATGGGCTATCCTCCATCCATTGGAGTTTAGAAGAACAAGAGGTGATCTTATGGTGACATACAAGGGAAGCTTTTATAGGGTTGATGCTGCAAGGATGATTCCAGCAGTTTCCCTATGACTGATGTTAAACTAACACAGGCCTGTAATTTCCTTCTCACTCTGTCTGTCTCTCTCACATGCTCTGTCTCGCTCTCTGCTCGTCACCCCCAAATAGAGGAGTCACATTCATTATTTTTAATCTGATGGAATCTTGCCAACATTGAGGAAGTTTGGAAAATTACAGCTATTTCATTTGCTCTTATAGCAGCCACTTTTGTAACACCCTAGGAGGAAATCCATCAGGATCTGAGAACTTAGCTGTCAGTTTTAATAATTTTCTCAGTTTCCTTTCCATAGAGAATGTTATTGTTTTACGTTCCTCCCTCTCTCGGGATGTCAGTTCTATCCTCTACAGTGAAAACAGGCATAAAATATCTGTCCAATTCACCAGATATTTCCTTATTTTCCATTATTAATTTCCCAGACACTCACTTCAGGTGATCAAAACTCACCTTACTTAATTTTGTTTTTTTTTAATATGTGTAGAAACTCTTGTTATTTGTTTATATATTTCCAATTAGCATTCTCTTGCACTCTTACGTTCTCTCTGCTTATTAATCTTCGTTTGCTGTTTAATTGTTTGCTGTTCTTTATGATCTGTCCAGTCTTCTGGCATGTCAATCACACTTGAAGAACTGCACACTTCTCTTTTGATTCTATCTTTAATTTCCTTAATTAGTCACAAATTGTGAGTTCTCCCGAGGGGATCTTTCTCTTATCAAAATGTGCCATTTGTGAGTATTCTGAAATATCTCCTTAAATGCCTGCAACTGCATCTGTACTGACTAATCCCATAATCTAATTCTCTAGTTCACTTTTTAGGTAGCTATGTCCCCATGCCTTCACAATTGCCCTTATTTGTATTTAAAACATGAGTCTTATATCCACTCGTTTCTCCCTCCTCGTGAATATGTGATATTCAATCATATTGTCATCAGAGCTACATAGGAAGCCTGCACTTTGAAGTCATTGATTAATCCAGTCTCATTGCTCATTCAGTCTAGTTTGGCTTGCTATTCGGTTGGCTATAGAATGTACTGCTAAAGAAACTGTTCCAAAAACACTCCATGAATTCATCATCCAGGCTACCTTTGACAATCTGATTCATCTATATGTAATTAAGATCACCCACAATTATCACCATATCTTTCATACAAACCCCTATCATTTATTCCAGTGTTCCTGTCCTACAGTGTGATTACTGTTGAGAAGACTAACTACCACTACAACAAACAAATTCTTAACATTTAGTATTTCTCATTTCTATTACCGCCTATTCTGCATCTTGATCACTAGAACTAAGGTAATACCTTTAACTAACAGAATTATCCTTTTTCCATTTTTTCCAAACTTCCTATCCTTTCTAAATATCATGTATGCTTGAGTATTCAGGTCTCGGTTTTTGTCACCTTGGAGCTAAGTCTCTGTAATGGCTACCGGATCATATATATTTTTCTGTTTATGCTGTCCAACCACCTGATAGCAGAAACAAAAAATTACTGACAAATCTTGGGCTTACCTTTAGGCATCATGTTTAAACTTACTAACTGTATTGATGTATATGTACATTGATGAGTCACAGTTCTAATTGTTGATAATTGTTGATAAATATGTAATCCGTCTCAATATTTAAAGTACACCCTATACCTAATAAATTATTTTAGTAAACACAAAGCAGTTTTTACTATTCAGTGCAATACTTTGTTACTTGGATATTCACAATCATGTGGGTAACATTAATAGTGATTGATTAATTGTAGACGGTATCAGGAGGCTCAATCCTCCTTAATCATGTTAAACACTGAATTTTCAGTATTTGTTATTTTTACACAATTGTAACATCACTAAAGATAGGAACAGGAGTAGGCCGTTCAGTTCCTCAAGTCTGTTCCACCATTCAATGAGATCATGGCTGACCTGTGGTCTAATTGTGCCGATGGCCCATACCCCTTAATATCATTGTTTAATAACATATTATCTATATCAGATTTTAAATTAACAAGTGACCTTGCATCCCTGCCATTTTCAGAAGAGGCATCTCTCCCTAATGATCTGGCCTTAATTCTCATCAATGAGATGTTACCTTTGCTGCATGTTGGATTCCATTCCTTCTTAAACAAATAACTTCCTAATTTTAAGTAGTAGAGGTGAGAGACTGTGCAAAGAAACCAGAATATGTTTTGCATGAAAATACACCTTAAGATGAAACTAGATATCTGAGTCAGTTACAAGGGACAGTAATGAGAACTAAAATGTAGGCAATCCAAATTAAAAATTGTTATGGTAGATTGATTTCTTGAACCTTAGCAATTTATCCTTATCTTTTTAATAGTCACAAGTTAGTTTATAGTGATGGTCCATGTGAAACCTTTGTATTGTTCTTTGCAGAAATTTTGACTATCTGAGTTTGTCACTGATGATGGATCATGACTTTACTGCTGCTCCAGTGATTCAATCTCAAAGTAAAGTACTGAAGGTAAACAAATCCCAAGTATCAGCATCATTTCACCAGTATCCATCGAAACCTCCAATGAAGAAGCCAAGACTGGAGGTGCAAAACATACGCACTTTGAGTAGCAGCCATAAGGAAGACCCGTGTTTTCATATTTACAAAGATCATGCACAGACCATCACAGTTATCACAGACTTGTCACCGCTACTGGTATACAGTAATATTTGTTGCTACGTATTACTGCATGGTACAATGGGTCCTATTCAGAAAACTGGATTCATGAAAAAAGAGAAGATTATATCATGTGGCAGAATATCTTTAAACCTGGAGGATATCTGGAATGAAAAGTATGCAATAAGCCTGTTGCAGAATCCTTTGCTATGTACAGGTAACTATATTAGTTTTTAAATTAAAGTGAGTTTATGTGAACATAGGGAACATTTTGTTATAGAGCCTCTCAAAAGGTTGATCTTAAACTAGAAGCTACTTGGATGTTTGTAAAGCAATTATATATTGTCACCTTGGATTTCAATACAATTCCATTAGCCAACTTACAATAATTTTCATATTTAAAGCAAATTTTAATTTTCCTGACAAACTTGAAAAAGACATCACAGGTTGTAAAAGTAAATCTTACAAATGCGGAAAATCATTTTAGAAAAACACATGAAATACTTACCAGCATCAGCATCAGTAAAATGGAGAAAGAGTGTTAATTTTTCAGGTCAATGATGTCTACTCTGAACTGGAACATGGTAAGGAATTTAAGAATGTACAATGGCAGGGAAAGTGGGGATAAGAGTAAAATTTTTCGGGTTGGACACAAGATAAATGAATTGACAAGTGGGACAGTAGTACAAGGTAAATGCAAATTGTTGTGGAATAATTTTGTTTCACAAAACAAATCACCCAACCTGCATTGCAGCCCCCTAGCATGGAGAAGACAACATTGTGAGCGGTGAAAGCAATGCACAAAGCTGAAAGAAATGCAAGTACATCACTGTTTAACCTGAAAGGTGCGCGTGGAACTTCAGACAATGGGAATGTAGGAAGTATAAGGCCATGGATTTGCATAAGAAAAGGAAGAGATGATTGGAAGTGACTCGGGAGTGACCAAGGTATTGCAGAGGGGGCAACCCCTTTAAATATTGAAAAGAGAAGGAAAGTACTGCTTGTTAATGGGGTCATGTTACAGGTGGCAGAAATGCCAGAGTCAAGGGCCAGAATCTTCCCAGTCCCTGAATGATGTGAACAATGTTGAGTCGGTTTGGAAAATAAAAGTGAAAATTTTCAAACCTCTTGAGTCTTTACAATATGTGATGCTCCTACTCTGTGCAATGAGGTGATGTTAGACTACACTAGGCATTAGAGAAGAAGTAGCACTCCCCTCGATAGGGTTCTAAGATGGGATGACACTCAGGAATGAACCTGTGTGGCTTAGTTCTTAAATAACAATACGTTTATAAATGTGTTCTCATATTTAGAATGAATTGTCAGCAGTGCAACATGCGTGCTGTCAGAATTGTTTCTTTCTCTTTCCCCTCCCACTATGTGTACTATGAAGGACAGCTCTTGGCAGCACTTTATTTGGTGCCTGGCTAGACTCTAAAACTGATTCCAGTGCCATGAATCCTGGGATTTCCCAGCATTGGCAAGTACTTCTGCCATTGCTGAATGGAAGAAAACACAAGTGGGGCACCAGACAGGCATCATAGCTTATGAGGTGAGCTGCAGAGAATAGCCTGTGAAAACTCACTGTAGCTAACTAGAGAAATCCTACATGAAACTGACTGAGATTAGTCGTGCATTAATGGTACATTAAGGTTACATTGCTAGCTTAGTAATCCCAAGATTTGGATTCATGTTCCACAGGCATATGTTCAAATCCTTCCATTGTAGCTGGAAAATGTCTGATGGATGTTTTCAAGATTGTGTAGGCTGATAGAGTAGATTGGGTGAAACGTCTCATAAAAGAGTCAAGAATGAAAGAAAACAAATGTCAATTGCGTTGTAAAAGAGGCATCTGATTTGTGAGAAAAACGTTTTCATACAGTGAATGGTTCAGGTCTGGAACGTATTGTCTGGAGATGTGATGGAAGCAAGTTCAGTTGAGGCATTCAAGAGGGCATTAGATGATTATTCGAGGTGAAACAATGTGTAAGTGTGTGGAGAAAAGGCAGGAGAATGGCACTAATTTGTAATGCCCATTTGGAGAGCTGATGCATACATAGTGGGCCATATGCCCTCCTCCTAAGCTGTAACACTTAGGTGCTTCTGATTGTGGAGCTTGGTGGAATGGACACTGAAGACAGTGGGAATCCATTTATGATTCTGAGAACAGAGGGAAATGGAACAGAACAGTCAGTCATAGTTGTGGAAACAAAAACATATCAGAGGCACTGGTATGGGTAGTGGCATCTTCAGAACTACTGAGATGGAAAAGCTGCAAGAATGGAACAAAGACCTTACAGGAAACAGGATATGAAAAAGTGTAGTCACGAAGTAGCTGTAGGACGGTGTCAAGGACATTCAACTTGTTTGAAAAATTCTAGAATTGCTGCCGAAGCCAATTCAAAATGAATATTCAATGTTCTCAAGTATTTGGTTCACACACTATTGTAGGAGCTGAGTTAGGTCTCAGCCAGGATAGTGCCTAAAGAACATGAGCACAGTTTAGTTTGCCAGAGTAATCTTTAGCCTTTTTTCTTTCATGGTATGTTGGTGCACTGGCATGGCAAACATTTGTTGCACATCTGTATTGATTTTTAAATGGCTGCCGTGTGATGCAGCCTTGGACCTCTGCAGAAAATTTCCGAGATTTTGATCCAGAGACATTGAAGGAACAGTGATATAGTTCCAAGTTATGATGGTGTGTGACTTGGAGGGTAACTTGCAGGTAATGGTTTTCCCACGTGTCTGCTGCCTTAAGGTCTTCTATGTGATAGAGATGATGGGTTTGCTAGCTGTTGTCAAAGGAACATTAGTGAATTGCCGCTGTGCATCTTATGAATAATACTGCTGCCATTATGCATTGGTGCTAAAGGAATGAATATTTAAGATTGTGGGTAAGTGATAATCAAGTGTTGATTGATACCCCAACAACCATCTGAACCATTCATTCATAGGAAGCACGGTGACACTGCTGCCTTATAGCACCAGGGACCCAGGTTCGATTCTAACCTTGGGCGACTGTCTGTGTGGAGTTTGTACATTCTCTCCCTGTCTGGGTTTCTGCCAGGTGCTTCAGCTTCCTCCCACAGTCCAAAGATGATTAGGCCACTTAGTCATTTTACATTGCCCCATGATGTCCAAGGATATGCAGGCTAGATGGAGTAGCCATGGTAAACGCAAGATTATGCGGATAGGAGATCTGGTTGGGATACTCTTCAGAGGGTCTGCGCAGATCTGATAGCTTAAATGGCCTCTGTCTGCACTTTAGGGATTCTGTGATTCTGTGACTTCAGACTGCTTTGTCCTGGATCGTGTCGAACCTCTGGAGTTTTATCGGTATCCTACCCATGCAGGCCAGCGGAAAATATTCCATCATGCAATAGTCCAAAGAGATTCTACAAATACATTAAGAGCAAGAGGGTAACTGGAGATAGGGTAGGGCCTCTTAAAAATCAAGGAGGTCATATTTGTGTTGAACCCCAGGAGATGGGAGAGATACTAAGTGAATATTTCAGGCCAGTTTTTACTTGGAGAAAGAAATGGAGTCCAGAGAATGCAGAGACATAAACTTGATGTTTTAAAAACAGTTCACATTACAGAAGAGGAAGTTTGAGATGTCTTAAAGAATATAAAGGTGGATAAATCTCCAATACCAGATCTAATGTATCCCAGAACATTGTGGAAAGTAAGGGAGGAAATTGTGGGACCCCTTACAGAAATATTTGCATGATCTGTAACTATAGATGAGGTGCCTGATGGCTGGAGGGTGGCTAATGGTTGTACTTTTGTTTAAGAAAGGTTGTAAGGAGAAACTGGGGAGCTATAGACCAGTGAGTCTGTCTTTGGTTGTGGGTAAATTGTTCTCTACCTTATAAAAGGTAGAACTTACGGACATTTAGAGAGGCACAAGTTGATCAGGGATAGTCAGCATGGTTTTGTGCAAGGAAAATTGAGGAAGTTACCAAAAAGATTGATGATGGCCATGCAGTAGACGTTGTTTATTGGGATTGTAGTAAAGCCTTTGACAAGTTTCTGCATGGTAGACTAATTACACATGGGATTCAGGGTGAGCTTGCCAATTGGATACATAATTAGAGATAGAGGACTTGATGTTGTGGTGCAATGAGAACAACCTTTCTCTCAATGTGAGCCAAACTAAAAAAAACTGATCAATCATTGACTTCAAAAAGAAGGGAAGAGAACACGTCCCCATCTACATCTATGGAGATAAGGTTGAGAGGGTGGAGAGCATCAAGTTGCTTGGAGTGATGATAACTGACAACTTGGACTTCCTACGTAGATGCAATGTTCAAGAAGGCACAACAACGCCTCTTCCTCCTTAGGCAGCTCAGGGAATTTGGCATGAATATAAGGACCCTCACCAACTTTTACAGATGCACCGTTGAAAACTTACTGCCGGGGTGCATAACAGTCTTCTATGGCAACTGCTGTGCCCAGGACCGTGAGAAACACAGAAGGTTGTGTGCACAGCCCAGACCATCACGGAAGCTATTTACACAGCCCGTTGCCGCGGAAAGGCTGCCAACATTGTCAAAGATCTATCACACTCTAATAATGCTCTCCTACAACCTCTCCCGTCAGGTAGAAGATACAGAAGCTTGAACATACACACCAGCAGGTTCAGGAATAGCTTCTTCCCGGCCGTTATTAGACTGATGAATGGATTGTCTAACTTCAAATAATGCTGATTTTTGCTAATGTTGATCTTGCCTAGCGCACGGCCTGTGCGACGTAACCTGTATGCCTCTAAGTTTTTCGTCTCACCCTATAATCTGTATATCCTTGCTAACTATGATCTGCCTGTACTGCTCGTAAACAAAGCTTTTCATGTATTTAGGTACAAGTGACGATAAATAAATCAAATCAAATCAAATCAAATCAAATCAAATCACATAATTGGCTTAATGGCACGAGATGGAGAGTAATAGTGGAGAGTTGCTTTTCGGACTGGAGGCCTGTGATCAACGGGGTTCGATAGAGATCGGTTCTGGGTCAACTTTTGTCATTTGGATGAGAATATAGAAGGCATAGTTAGTAAGTTTGCGGATGAAACCAAAATTGGTGGCATAGTAGACAGTGAAGAAAGTTTTACAAAGAGATCTTGATCAAATGGATCAAAGGGCTGAAAAATGGCGAATGGAGTTCAATCTGGTTAAATGCGAGGTATTGCATTTTTGGTCCAAAAAAACGAAGGTAGGGCTTAAACAATTAATGATAGAAGTTTATAAAATAATGAGGGGTATTGGTAGAATCATAGAATCCCAGAATCCCAACAGTGTGAAAACAGGCCCTTTGGCCCAACAAGTCCACACCGACACACAGAGCATCCCACCCAGACCTATCCCCCTAATCTACGCATCCCTGAACACTGCAGGCAATTTAGCATGGCCAGTCCACCTAACGTGCACATCTTTGGACTGTGGGAGGAAACCAGAGCACCCAGAGGAAACCCACGCAGACACGGGGAGAATGTGCAAACTCCACACAAACAGTCACCCGAGGGTGAAATCGAACCCGGGTTCCTGGCGCCGTGAGGCAGCAGTGCTAACCACTGAGCCACCGTGCGGCCCACAATTTATTGAAATGTACAAGATTCAGGGTCTTGACAGGGTCGATGCTGAACGGCTTTTCTTTTGTGGGAGGATCTAGAACAAGGGGACAGAGCGTAAAGATTAAGTGTGCCCCATTTAAGAGTGAAATAGTGTTTTTTTTTCCTTTTAGCGGGTCGATACTCTGCAAAGTTCTCTTCTCCAGAGAGCAGTGGAAGCTGGGTCATTGAATACATTCAAGACCGATCAATAAGGGAGTGAAAAGTTACGGAAGGCATTCAGGAAAGGAGGAAGTCACAATCAGATAGGCCTTGATTTTGAGTGACAGAACAGACTTAAAGGCCTACTACAATTCTTGGGTTCTTGAACGTACTCACATTCAGGCCAATGCCTTGATGCGTCAAACCTGTTGAACTAGAAGCACAAAGTGCGTCCCTGAAGAGAGAGAATATCTATCTACAATATCTACAGCACATGGGCTGCAGTGGTTCAAGGTGATAGCTCATCATCACCTTCTCAAAGGCAACTTGGGATGGGCAATAAATGATAGCCAGCCTGCGATGCCCACATTCAACAAGTGAATAGAAAAAATAAATCATGGATGGAATTTTGAGTCTATTTAATTTTGGAAACAGAAACACAGTGATGTGCTTCTGCAGAACGAATGCCAATCTTAGCAAAAAGAAAAGTGTGTTCGTACTTTGACTTCAATTTTACTAGCTGAATCAGTGGAAGTATGTTCCAAGAGGAGTAAACTTTTTCAAAGTCAGTGGCCTAGTTCCAAGTGCCAAAATACAAATTCAGTGTTCAGGATCAAATTGAATGCAGTCCTGACCATTTTGAAAAGTTATACACCTTCAAGCTGAAAGGTAAATGCGTATTCAACAACCTTTCATTTTCATAGTTGACAATTTCTCATGTTTACTAGTTCTTGGCTCTTAACTGCAGTGCTAATTTGTGAAACATTCTTTTTAAACAAGTCTTCAGAGCTCTTATTCTTGTATAAAAACATTTAAACATATCACACCATTGATCCTTTCTGGTCAGCGGCACTTTTAAATCTTTAACTTTAAAGCATCATATAGTTCTTTTATAACTAAATGCACAACCCGATTTAAACTTGTGTATAAATACCATTGTCATCAGTAAAGAGTTAATGGTAGTTGTCTTTTCCCTAGGATGGAGGATTTCAAGACTTGGGGGCACAATTTTGAGGTAAGAGGAAAGAGATTTAAAAAAGACATGACAGGCAAATTTTTTACAAAGGGTGGTTCACGTATGGACTGAACTTCCTGAGGAAGTGGTGGATGCGCGTAGAATTACAATGTTTAAAAGACATTTAGATAGATACATGAGTAGGAAACATTTGGAGGGATATGGGCCAGGAGCAAGCAGGTGGGACTAGTTCAGTTTGGGATTATGTTGGTATGGACTGGTTGGACCAAAGTGTCTGTTTCTGTGCTGTATGACTCTATGCTCCTATCTTGCCAATGCTTGTAGCTACAGTATTTATATGGTGGTTCTATTTTCAATATTAGATCAGTGGTAACTTCCAGATGCTGATTGTTGGTGGTTCAGTGATGATAAAGCTATTGAGTGTCAGAGGGGGCTGGCTAAATTCTTTCTTGTTGGAGGTGGTAACTTCAAAGCACTTGTGTTGTGCAAATGTTACTTGCGCTTATTAACCCAAACCTGAATGTAGTCCAGATCTTTCTCCATATTGACACAGACTACTTCAGTATCTGGGGAGTTACAAATGGCACTGAAGATAGTGTGCAATCATCAGTGAACATCCCCACTTCTGTCCTTGTCATAGAATTACAAAATTGCTACGGCGCAAAAGGAGACCAGTCAGCTTGCCTACTCTGGCTGTTTAAACAAGCATCATTAGTCATAAAGTCACAGAGTCGTGCAGCACAGAAACAGACCTTTCAGTCCAACTTGTCCATGCTGACCAGATATCCTAAATTAATCTAGACCTTTGCCAGCATTTGGCCCGTAACCCTCTAAATCCTTCCTATTCATTTATCCACCCAGATGCCTTTTAAATGTTGTAATTGTAGCAGATTCCACCACTTCTTCTGGCAGCTCATTCCATACATTCATCACCCTCTGCATGAAAAGGTTGCCCCTCAGCTGCCTTTATAATCTTTCCCCTCTCACCTTTAACCTATGCCCTCTAGTTCTGGACTTCTCTAGTGAAAAGACAAGCATCATTAGTCTCATCATTCACCCTATCCATGCCCCTCATTACTTTGTGGCGATTTCCTACTTTCTCCCCCCCATACACTCGCAAGCTATTTTTATCCATATAATCATCCAGTATCAAATTGAATTTTCCTCCTCCACATTTTCAGACAGTGCATTCTATACCCTGGCTACTCGCTATGTGAAACAGGTTTTTTTCTAAATCACCCTTGCTTCTTTTGCACATCATTTTAAATCTATGCCCTTGTGTACTTGCTCCTTTTATGAGTGGGTTCATCTTCTCCCTATCTACTCTATCTAGACTTTGTGATAAATC
>NC_063342.1:61787022-61798667 GCF_021869965.1 Rhincodon typus | reverse complement strand
AAGCAGGGTCCAGACCCGAAACATCAGCTTTCCTGCTCCTCTGATGCTGCTTGGCCTGCTGTGTTCATCCAGCTCTACACCTTGTTGTCTCAGATTTTCCAGCATCAGCAGTTCCTACTATCTCTGTAACGTTTTTATAATGTGACTCTGATGCTCATTATAATGAAAAGGTTTCCACTACGGAAACTGATTGATTCATGTTACAAGCTTCTATGGAGCAAATGTAAATACAGCATTGTGTAAGTAATGGCAGAATCTTCTGTAAACTGAGGACAATTACAGGCAGGTCACTCATTCAGACACAAGAGATTAAATCAGAAACTCTTTGCTCTAGTTTATTTTTTTTTAATAAGGACACAAAATCAATGCAACTGGGGATCAAAGCAACTCGTCCAAAAAAAAAACCTGGTTCATTCGGAGGATGGGTCACTGGACCTGGAACACTAACTCTTATCTCTCTCTGCGGATACTGCGAGACCTGCTGAACTTTTCCAGCAATTTCTGTTTTTGACTATAAAAACCTATCTCCAGAGGAAAAATCTCATCACCTCAGAAGATTGAAGATTTAATCTGTAAATTTTTAAACAGAAGTCAGAAAAGAGGTAGTTTAATCTCAATTGACTGCATGTGAATAATTTCTGATTTCTAAATTACCATAACCTTTTCTATGTTTTTGTTGAACCATGAATGGATTTTGATTAGATTCCTTCTGGTAGCCCCAGCAGGAATATTCAAAACGATTGGAATTCACTGAAATTAATGTATTGTCACATTTGTTTAGCTGTTCGAATTATCCATTTGAACAGATTCAGCACTAGTAGATCATGTCCATTTTCGTGTTGGCTCACTGCCAATGTTGCATTACTACGTACTGGAAACTACAGTCATCTTTTCTAACTCTAAACAGACTGTTGTGTAAATTTGAAGCAGGTAGTGAATTATAGTGCTATTTTTAAAATAAAAATGAAATATCAAGGTAGCTCTAAAGGATACAACCAATTCAAACATGAATTAAATAACTGAAATAGCTAAAGTTATGACATGGAAGTTCCTAAGATGAAATCTATCATTTGTAAATGTAACTTTCCTTGCAATCTACACACAAATACTTTCCTTCAATATTGTTCAACACATCAGGTTAAGAGGCAGAGATCAAACAATAGCAGCAAGTTGGGAAATGTTGGAAGTGAAATTTGGATAAATCTAATTGTCATTGCTTTTGATCTCAATGTCTGTACCCATTTTTTCTTTTATCACATATCAACTTGTAACATGAGGGAACAGTTAACTCAGGTGGCTAGACAGCCGGTTTGTAATGCACAGTGATGCCACCAACGAGAGTTCAATTCCCGCATCAGCTGAGGTTACTTTCAAGGACTCTCCTTCTCAACCTCTCCCCTCATCTGAGGTGTGGTGAACCTCAGGTTAAATCACCAATTACCTCTCTCTCTATGGTCCTCTGGGACGATGGCAACTTTACCTTTACCTGTATTATATCAGCATATACTTAAACCTTAATTCAGTTACCTTTACAAGCTTTGGTTACCAAAATAACTTTTTTACAATCTGGGAGAAATATTGTCTGACATAGTTTTATACATTTTTCTTGTGCAAGTTTCTTCACTCCTTAAAAATGCGCTAGGTTTATTAATGTACTACCTATATTGATCTTACGTTGCCACAAAGTCAAACTCGACTTGTAACATTCACACTGTTTTTGTCTTCACAAATTATGCCAAACCTGCTGATCCTTCCCAACACTTTGCTTTTATCTGAGATTAGTAAATGGGTGACGATCTCATGGAAACCTCTAATATTCTTAAAGGCTGTTTCCCAGATTGCAACATCTACAACTATGTGTCAGAACTTCAGGATAAAGGGTTGACCACTCACGACTGTGTTAAGGAGATACATGTCTTCATGCAGAACACTGTGAATCTTGCGAATTCTCTACCCAAACGATCATGCATATCCTACTTGATGAGTATATTCAAAACTTAAATCTATATATTTTGGGTATTGAGGAACTCAAGGAGTTTGGAGATTCAGTAGGAAAGTGGAGTTGATGCAGAAATTTACTCACGATTTACTAAACGGTAAGTAAGTTTTGAGCGTTTACATCTGCTCTGTAACATTATGATTATCTAAAGAAATAACCTGGATTATTGAAAAGACAACAGAAAGATACATTTTATATATAATACAAACCTGTAATCTTGCCTCCAGAGCTTGGACAGTGTGGTAATAATTTACATCTCCCATGTCATAAGTCAATATTCCTTTCTCTTCAGCGTGCCCAGAGTTAACCTAGATCGTAAAAATATTTTAAGTAATTAGAGGATAACGACAGTGGAAACAAAGAACAAGGAAAATTACAGCACAGGAACAGGCCCTTCAGCCCTCCAAGCCTGCGCCGATCCAGATCCTCTATCTAAACCTGTCGCCTACTTTCTAAGGATCTGTATCCCTCTGCTCCCTGCCCATTCATGTATCTGTCTAGATAAATCTTAAATGACGCTATCGTGCCCGCGTCTACCACCTGGGTTGGCAACGCGTTTCAGGAACCCACCACCCTCTGCATAAAGAATTTTCCACGCATATCTCCCTTAAACTTTTCCCCTCTCACCTTGAAATCATGACCCCTAGTAATTGAGTCCCCTACTCTGGGAAAAAGCTTCTTGCTATCCACCCTGTCTATACCTCTCATGATTTTGTTGACCTCAATCAGGTCCCCCATCAACCTCTGTCTTTCTAATGTAAATAATCCTAATCTATTCAACCTCTCTTCATAGCTAGCGCCCTCCATACCTGGCAACATCCTGGTGAACCTCCTCTGCACCCTCTCCAAAGCATCCACATCCTTTTGGTAATGTGGTGACCAGAAGTGTACGCAGTATTCCAAATGTGGTCGAACCAATGTCCTATACAACTGCAACGTGACCTGCCAACTCTTGTACTCGATACCCGGTTCGATGAATGAAAGCATGCCTTATGCCTTCTTGACCACTCTATTGACCGGTGTTGCCACCTTCAGGGTATAATGGACCTGAACATCCAGATCTCTCTGTGCATCAATTTTCCCCGGGACTTTTACATTTACCGTATAGTTCACTCTTGAATTGGATCTTCAAAAATGCATCACCTCGCATTTGCCTGGATTGAACTCCATCTGCCATTTCTCTGCCCAACTCTCCAATCTATCTAGATTCTGCTGCATTCTCCAACAGTCCCCTTCACTATCTGCTACTCCACCAATCTTAGTGTCATCTGCAAACTTGCTAATCAGACCATCTATACCTTCCTCCAGATCATTTATGTATATCACAAACAACAGTGGTCCCAACACTGATCACTGTGGAACACCACTGGTCACAGTTCTCCATTTTGAGAAACTCCCTTCCACTACAACTCTCCGTCTCCTGTTGCCCAGCCAGTTCTCTATCTATCTAGCGAGTACACCCTGGACATCATGCGACTTCACTTTCTCCATCAGCCTACCATGGGGAACCTTATCAAACGCCTTACTGAAGTCCATGTATATGACATCTACAGCCCTTCCCTCATCTATCAACTTTGTCACTTCCTCAAAGAATTCTATCAAGTTGGTAAGACATGACATTCCCTGCAGAAAACCATGCTGCCTATCGCTAATAAGCCCATTTTCTTCCAAATGTAAATAGATCTTATCCCTCAGTATCTCTTCCAGCAGTTTCGCCACCACTGACGTCAGGCTCACCAGTCTATAATTACCTGGATTATCCTTGCTAAACTTCTTAAACAAGGGGACAACATTAGCAATTCTCCAGTCCTCCGGGACTTCACCTGTGCTCAAGGATGCTGCAAAGATATCTGTTAAGGCCCCAGCTATTTCCTCTCTCGCTTCCCTCAGTAACCTGGGATGGATCCCATCTGGACCTGGGGACTTGTCCATCCTAATGCCTTTTAGAATGCCCAACACTTTCCCCACCCCGCTCCCAACTCCTTATGCCGACTTGACCAAGAGTAATCAAACATCTATCCCTAACCTCAACACCCGTCATGTCCCTCTCCTCGGTGAGTACCGATGCAAAGTTCTCATTAAGAATCTCACTCATTATCTCTGACTCCTCGCATAACTTCTCTCCTCTGTCCTTGAGTGGGCCATCCTTTTCTCTAGTTATCCTCTTGCTCCTTATGTACGAATAAAAGGCTTTGGGATTTTCCTTAACCCTGTTTGCTAAAGATATTTCATGACCCCTTTTAGCCCTCTTAATTCCTCGTTTCAGATTAGTCCTACTTTCCCGATATTCTTCCAAAGCTTCGTCTGTTTTCAGTCGCCTAGACCTTATGTATGCTTCCTTTTTCCTCTTTGCTAGTCTCATAATTTCACCTGTCAACATTTAAACAAAAGTCCAGCAGTAAAACTAATTGTCAGTTCCTGTGGAATTGGCACACATGTGGCTTCCATAGTGCAAGGAGCTACTTTTATTAATTTGCATTAATTTATAAGTTAATTGTGAGAAGATTGCCAGCTGGCCATCTCCCACACTGCCTCATAATATGGCAGATCAGATCTCCTTCCAGTTTATGTCTCCATTCAGCAATGTCATTTATCATAATTTCATCATGCAGGTATCCTCATCAGAATCTTTTCTAAAGCCATCGTATTCTTTCTGTTAAAGTGTGGTCCGCAGGATTGTACACAGTTTCCAGTTGTGACTGAAACAGTGTTTTACAAAGTTTCATTATAAATTCAATGCTTTTGTACTCTTTGCCTCAATTTATAGTCCAGAATCCCATATGCCATTTTAATCTCTCTTCATGGTTGAGTGGGTAAATACAGCCAATGGGAATTCAATCTGGAGAAGTGTAAGGTTATGCATATGGGAAGGCAAACAAAGCAAAGGAATACACAACAAGCAGATGGTATTGAGAAAGGTAGAGAAAGTGAGAGACCTTGGAATGTATGTCAACAGTTCCATGAAGGTGACAGGACAGGTAGATGAGATAGTAAAGGAGGCTTACGGGATGATTTCAGGGGCAAGGTACTGAACACAAAAGTAGGTGGAGGAACAGAAGAGATGTAATATTAAACTGCAAAATATACAATATGACACAGAAATGAAGTAAAAGTAGATACATACAGTGTGACGGAATTCACCAAGATCAGTTAATACAAAATTTTTGAAGCCGTCTTCAACAGTGCAAGTTGCTGAAGGGAGCAACAAGATTTGTTCTGTTCCTATGCCTAAGAAGTCATCCAACTGTACTGACCACATCTCCTGCCAAACAGCAACAACCTAAGGTAAAAGAAAGATTGTTATTTTATTTAAGCCATGATATATTACATATAATTAAGGGCAGAACTGTTGCATAAACCTTTACAAGTTCAAAAATTTATGCACCCACCAGGAGCTTGAACAGTTCATCAACTTTACTAACACCATTCACCTGGACCATCTCTGACACCTCTCTCTCCTTCCTGGACCTCTCTGTCTCCATCTATGGTGATTGCCTCGAAACCAACATCTATTCAAGCCCACTGACTCCCACAGCTACCTAGACTACACCTCCTCTCACCCACCTACCCGCAAGAATGTGATCTCCTACTCCCAAATCCTCTGCCTCCGCCTTGTCTGCTCCCAAGATGGGGTGTTCAACTCCCGAACATCCCAGATATTTTCCTATTTCAAGGACCGCAACTTCTCGCCTTCGATGGTCGAAAATACTCTCGACCGCATCTCTTGCGTTTCCTGCACCTCTGCCCTCAAATCCCTTCCCCGCAACAAAAACAGAGACAGAATCTCCCTTGTTCTCACATATCACCCCACTAACCTCCGTATTCAACGTATCATTCTCTGCCACTTCCACCACCTGCAATCCGACCCCACAACCAAAGATATATTTCCCTCCCCACTCCTATCTGCCTTTCGTGGGGACCGCTATCTCTGCTCCACACTCCCTACTAGTCCCACCACCCCCAGCACCTTTCCCTGCAACTGCAGGAAGTGCTACACCTGACCCTACACCTCCCCCCACACCTCCATCCAAAACACCAAACAAACCTTTCACATCGGACAGAGGTTCACCTGCACATCTATCAATGTGGTCTATTGTATCCACTGCTCCTGATGTGGCCTCCTCTACATCAGTGAGACCAAGCGGAGGCTCGGAGACCGCTTTGTACTGCACCTGTGCTCTGTTCGCGACAAATGACAACACCTTTCAGTCGCGAATCACTTCAACTCCCTCTCCCACTCCCTGGGCGACATGTCCATTCTGGGCCTCCTCCAGTGTCAGAATGACGCCACCCGGAAACTGGAGGAGCAGCACCTCATATTCAGCCTTGGGAGCCTACAACCCAACGATCTCAATGTGGACTTTACCAGTTTTAAAATCTCCCCACCCCACCCTGGCCTCATCCCATGACCAACCCTCCCTCTCATTCCCGCCTCCTTGACCTGACACAACCTGTCCACCTTCTCTCCCACCTCAATCCCCACCACTGCCTACCTGCACTCACCCATCACCATCCCATCTACCTTCCCCAGCCACACCCCTTCTCTCTCTCTTTATTTCGAAGCTCCCTTCCCCCTCCCCCATTTCTGAAGAAGGGTCCTGACCTGAAACGTCAACTTTCCTGATCCTCTGATGCTGCCTGGCCTGCTTTGCTCCTCCAGCTCCACATTGTGTTATCTCTGAGTCCAGCATTGACAGTTTTTCCTATCTCTTCAAAAATTAACTGTCCATTCTTACCCTATTTGGTTGACGGTTTGCAGAATTTATAGGTAGCTGTTAAAATCAATAGAATTCCTTGCCAACAACCATGAAATATTTTCTGGCAGTGATATTTTTAGTTCAGAAATGTCTTAATTTATTCAAAGCTGTTTTCCCACTTAATTGGAGCTGCTGTGCTCGAGTTCCACAGTAAGTCAGTGCATTGTTTTGGCTAGTCTACAGGATATTTTCAGGAATATTTAAAGTTGTTTTCGTAAATGTTTCTTTTATTTTTGCCACTTTAAACCTATCCTTTCTTATTCGTGATTTCTTGACTGGCAGTGTTTTGCTAATTCATGTGATTGATGAACCATCAACACAGCAAATGCTAACTTGTCTCCCTACTCCATTCCCAGAACAACCCCCTGGGGAAAGGCAAATAAAAAACAACCCGAGACTTGAACGTGAACTAGAGTCTCTAATAAGATCAATTTTTAGTGCTACAAAAATAGCAGCCTCATCTCCTGATTTTAGAGCAGTTGCAAATAACTTTTTAAAAAATGAAAGGATTCTTCTATTTTATCACTGAACTGATTATTCTATCATTGGAACTGTACATAAAATGATACTAATGTCATTTTATACTGAAATGGTAAGAACAAGATTATTTCAATGCCACCTATTACTGCTTTTAAGATTAAATATTATCTAGGGACAGATTATGGTGTAGTAGTAATATCACCAGACTTGCAAGCCACAGGCACAGGCTAATGCTCTGGGGACAAGGTTCAAATCTCATCTGGACAGTTAGTGGAATTTAAATTCAATTTAACAATCTGAAATTGAAAGCTAGTCTCAGTGGTGAGCATGACAACTATTATTGATTATGATAAAAACCCTTTGGTTCTCTAATGTTCTTCAGGCAAGGAAATCTGCTGTCCTTCTATGGTGTGGCTTATGTGCAAATCCAGAACCACAACAATGCGACTGACTCAACTTCCCTCTGATATGGCCTTTCAAGTTCAGTTCATGGGCAATTAGGAATGGGTAAAAATGCTGGATTTATTAGCAGCACCCATATTCCACAAAAGAATGGAGCTACAAATCATAACGTGTTTCTTCTATTCAATTGCAGGATGAGAACATCACAGTGGGCCAGCATTTATTGCCCATCCCTAATAGCTGGTCATTGTGGGTCTGGAGTCATATGTAGGTCAGACCAGGTAAGGACAGCAGATTTCCTTTGCGAAAGGGTATTAATGAACCAGATCGTTGTTTTTCCCCCCGACAATCGATAACTGTTTCAATGGTCATCGTTAGACTCTTAATTCCAAATTTCTTTTACTACTGAATTCAAATTCTACTATCAGAACACTAGATGGATCTCTGGATTAATAGCCTAGCAATAATACCACTCAGCCATTGCGTCTCTTTGAAATATCCACTTCAGAAATATCAAAGTAACAAAAATAATTTTTTCTTTCTGCCACTTACACAAGCAATTTGTAGAAGAGAGCAAGCAGAAAAGAAATTCAGAAAATTCATAACAAAGGCTGCAGTATTACTGGACAACTGAGCTAAAAGTTCCCAAGCATACCTGGTCTTAAGATCCACTGACAGAAAAATCTAAAAATATGCAGAATCGTGCTTTCGACCAATCAATGGCTTCTAGCAACATTTATTTCTTATATGGCTAAGTTCATAAAGGCATGCTTAGAATTCTGTATTATATGAACATAAGATAATAAAATTTGTAATGCAGAATTGTTAATTTAGTGAATATTTTTCTCTTCTTTTCCTGGACACATTTAAATGATTTCTCAATAAAAATGTTTTCTTGAGTAGGTTCAATTAGATTAAAATCAGGCAAAAGTAAATACACCTGAACAGAAGAAAGTTTGCCAACACATGAATATTAATTATCTGTCTAGACTTTAGTAAAAGCAAGCTCTAAACTTTGTAAGACCACAATGATCTACAAGAGCATTTTGATATGAGAAAATGTAGAGAACCAATATTCATTTGCATCATCTGAACCTTGTCAGAAGTAATTTTAGACTGTTTGAATTGTTTAAAAAAACTGCTTTTTGTAAATTGAATGAAGAGATAAATTCTATTTGTTAGCCACAGTTGCTTTGACTTACTGTTTATTCAAATGTTTCAAGAACAAAAATGAACTTTATGGCATAATTTGCATTCATTGAAATTATCTAATAATTCTTGAGAATGCAAAAATGAACTTGAATTATTGGTAGGCTATTATAATGATGCTGCAATATCTGATAATTAACATCAGCTTTTAGGACAGCTTATTGCATAGGAGCCAAATGGCACTTCGTGTATGCATTAGGTATAACACTTCCAAATTCTAAAACATTTGAAAACAATTAATGATATAAAGACCTATCCATTCTATAAACAAATAATAACCCAGGTGTAGTCTTAAAGTGGACTGATAAACAAAGGTACCAGATTAAACATCAAGACCAAAAAAGAGACATTGTATTTGTACCTGCCAAGTTTCCTTCGAGATAGCACAGACCCTTCCAGCCTTAGAAGACACGAGGAAGAAGCAATTCTCTCTGCCTGTTGTTACTACTTTTATTTGATGAGCTTCTTCAAAAGGAAGCTGGCAGACATTCTTGGGGACAGAGTTTTCAAACAATACCAGTTGCTTCTTACATGTGGTTGCTACAACTATAGTCTTTACTTGATTGTCTATTTCTTCACTTGGGCAAATAAGTATGTTTGTAACTACAGAACTGTAAGCATGTGGGATGAAATGATGGCTGATACAGAAGTTTTCCCTCTTTTGTAAGGAATAGGTGACAAATTCACAACCCCAGATCAATTCATCAGCGTGAGTAATGGAGGTTTCATCACTTTTCACAGGTCCAACAGTTTTTCTTACACCTAGTATGATTATTTCCCCATCAGAAATCTCTCCAATCCATTTAACTGCAGTAAATGAAATGGGAATGTTAAAAATTCCATTAGTTTCAAAAGATACATAATACACTTGGTCTCCACAGGTCCACAAAACACTAGGTCCAGTCAATAGGGTTACATTTACCTTCATTTCATATTCTAATTCAAAATCCAAACAACGTTCAACTTGATTTGAACTGTGCAGTATCAGTAAACTATATCTAAATTTAGAATGAGCCTTTTTATGCTTCTCAAGCAAGATGCAAGGGACATTTTGTCCTGTTCTTGAATCAATAGCACAACAACAGGCAACAATTTGCAAGGAAGAACTTTTCTGATGGAGGATGAATTTTCCTAAAAATTTCTGGATGAATTTCCCAGTCTCTGAATCAAATATCATTCTTTTAAATTGCAAAACTGCATCAATTTTCCCACCAGGCTGCTTTTCCTTGGACACAGTAAAAGAGATCACCTCTCCTTTTAAAGTTGTTACGTCCACAGTTTTGTTTTTGGATTCTGGCTCCATTACAAACAGTTGTCTGCTTTCAACCAAACTTGAGCTTTATTTGGAGAAATGTTTAAACCAAAGTGGGCTGATCAAGGTTTTCCAACGAAGAATGTGATGAAATAGTACAAATGAATTGCCGGTCTTTTCTCAGGTTTTTGATGTTCTATGTAGAGGAGTCTCATGACAACAACTCATGCTCACTTCATGAACTTCCTAAATTGTCACACATAAATTATGTTGGGATCTCACTTATAACAGGACAAAGCACGTGGGGATTTCCCCCAGCAGACACAATAGCACATCAACTTCACTTGTGAGACCTCACTCCAGCAGACATAAGAGTACATGATCTTTGTGAAGTGTGGATCTGCTTCATTAGATGTGACGGTATATCACTAATATATGTGCATCTCCGGTAGAAAATACAACAATGCAATTTCTCCAATAACGTGTGGCCCTCATTTTCACCAGATATGTTACAGTATTTTGTGATGTGGGATCCTCACTTCAGTAGGTATTATTTCCAAATTCTAAAAAAAAATACAGCACATACATAACATGTTCAGTGTGTGGAGGTACTATTAAAGCAAACATCGTGTGGAATATGCAATATATACGACTAGCAGTAACACAAAAAACACTTTTTCAACTACATGGAGTACATACTGCTTCCAATAACTAGTCATGCACCCCTCCCACCTTTCCACTAACTGAAGCCAACTATCTCCCATTCCTCCCCCTTCCACATTCCCAACCAACATCCTTCTCCCATCCTCTTCCCAACCCACCTAAATCCTTAATTCACCACTACCTTGTCTCTTCCTTCTCTCCATTCCTCACTACCTCCTTACCCATCAATACCCTCACCTTCACCCACCATCCCTCCCAACCTTTTGTAACCCACCCCTGCCTTGCCCTCCCCTACCATGCACAACCACCTCACCATCTCCATTATCCGTAGCTCCACTATCTTCTCCTCCCTGCCCTTCTACTGTCTCCATTATCAGATGCTCCCCATCACCCCCTCCATTACCTAGAGCTCCCCACAACTCCCACCCCACCCCAAAACTCACCATTATTTGGAGCTCCACTCCCATAATCAAGAGCTTCCCCCACCCCATCTCTATTATCCAGAGCACCCCTCCTCTATACCGTCTCCACTATTTGGAGCTGCCCCCGCCCCCAATCTTCATTATCCAGAGTTGCCCCCTCCTCCACCTCGCCATTATCTGGAGCTGACTCCTCCCCATTTATATTAACCGGAGCCACCCCTCCATATCGTCTCCGTTATCCAGAGCTGCTCCCGCCCCCCACCCTTCCCTCTGTGTCCATCAACCGAACTGCCCGTTCCACCACTCCGCGTCTCCCTTATCCAGAACTGCCCCATTTCCTCCCCGCCGTGTCCATTATCTGAGCTGCCCCGTCTCCATTGTCCAGAACTGCCCCCTCCCCCGTCTCCATTGTCCAGAACTGCCCCGTCTCCCCCACCGTCTCCATTGTCCAGAACTGCCCC
>NC_063342.1:61780576-61786522 GCF_021869965.1 Rhincodon typus | reverse complement strand
TATAAGATCAAGTCAGTGCTGTGCTGTCCCTCTCCCTTCTCCTCCTGGGGATGCTCTATTTGAATTGGGAGCAGTCTGTAAATATCTGAAAACAGGAGCTGTGAACTGTCAACCAAGGACATCGTTGAGATGAAGGAAGAGGGATTAGGATGGAAAGCAAGATATCAATGGACACACCATCACCAACTTGCTCATCATACCAAGTAGGATGAAGGGGAGCTGGGATCCGAGGAAGGCCATAAAGCAAGAACTTATTGTCCTTGTCACTGTTCTCATTACTTTTGGATGCCATTTGTTCTTCCACGGCCAACACTATGATGCAGAAAACCAACAGGTTCATACTGAAGAGTTTATGGAGTTCTTGACCCTGACTGTTATGTTCTGCTTCCTTCTGCCTTGCAAAGAGTGGACAGAATATGAATGATCATTTTTGCATTATACTCAGATGATATGCTGACCATAGCTGAATTACTCAGGCAAATGGAGGTGGCTGTGAGATTGTCAGCATTGACTCATGTGTGACGGTATCTGAATGTTAAGTGTGAGTTTTGAGTGTGAACACTCGGTGCTAGATGAATGTTGGAGGTGTGACGCTTTGAGCAATGTGTAAGGTTGGTGGGTAGTGGGAGATTTTATGTTTTCATACCTTTGCAATTGCCCTGATTTAAGCTTGAGACCTTACTTTCATACCCTAAGTGAAATCTAGGTTCTGAATCTAGTGTTCTAAATCTAAATTTAAATTAAGTCAATTGAAACATGATCTGATGCTCGCAAACTCCACCTCCCCCAGCTCAGGATACTTGGAAAGACATCCTTTCCAGCTTACTGGATTTTAAGGTTAAAACCAGCCCAGACATGGCAGAGGGCATTATGCAGAGCTTTCCTTTTTGATAAAGTATACTGCAAAAATAGATTAGGTCAGAGAGAACTAATTGTAGACATTTAAGGACATACTTTATAACTCTCAACAAAGAAATATTTCACTGAAAAAGAGTGTCAACCAGAAAGATAGATCATTGTGACTAATCAAGGATGGTAAAGATGGTATTGAATTGAAAAGAAGGATATATAATTCTGTGAAGATAAATAGTAGATCAGGGGACAAATCTTTGTTCGGGAGTGGGGATACCCAAACTGCTCATGTTTGCAGCTCCAAAACAGCATCCTGCCTTATGTGTGAATTCACATGCAATTGTCTTTATATGCAAGCATTATGTTTGCAGTGTGTATTGTGTGCTATGATGGAGTAGGTAGGAATTGTGGTTGTTGGAGGTGAGCAATTAGAAGGCTTGTCTCAATTCTCCAACACAGCAGCTCAGCTTCCAACATTAGTTAAAGGTGCCTAAACTTCCCGCTCATTTCCTTCAGCACTCTTAAATCTAGGTTGCTTTTAATTCCATAACCCTGTGTCATCAGATGTTAATTGTGCTTGCGAGCAAATCCAAGTTTTGGTCCCCCTCTAAATTGGGAACCTGCGAGCAGAGCCAATGTTTGTACACTTGGCATTCCGACCACTAACAAAACCAGGGAAAAATAACAGGTGGAAGGAAGTGCATCCCGTTCCTAACAATGTAATGAGAAGTACACACCACTTCTTACATTTCCACTTTCCCACATGAGTACAATTAAAATGTGAAGTACTGGTGTCACACATTGTATATGCATGCAATCACACAATGGCAGAGAGTTTCATAGTGAAATCCACTTTCTGTTGACTATGCTGTAACTGCTGGTCAGCTTTAGGAGAACCCCCTGGTCAAACAGGGAGGCTCTGCATTACCATCAACACATTTCCATTAACATAGCACTTACTGGGAGCACAACGATGTTTCTCAAGTTTTAATTTCCATTGTAAAAATTTCACATTACAATGCAATGGTTTCACTTTATTCATCCATTATTTGTTTAGGCTAACTGTGACAGAGCGATAAATTTGTGAACATGTTTCATTATTCACTGTGTTATGGAGGTTATTCCATTGGTAAAGCATGGTAATGCCCATGCCACCTTTGTGGACTGATGGCTATATGGGAATTGGGGGCATTTCTTTCATTGCGGAAGAAACAGAACTGTGTTTTATTTGTTTACTCATGACTGAATATTCACTTTAGTGTTAAACTCATCACTGTGGGCATTTCAGAACTTGTAGGCTCAACTGGATCCGTCATTCTCTGCATTGTAAAACTATTGCAATAACTGATATGTTGTGGGTTTTGAAAGTTTTTTCGTGTGATGTGGCAAGGCCTGTATTTGTTGCCTATTTCTAACTAGCCTTGAACTGATTAGCTTGTCAGTCCATTGGAGAGGGGAGTTAAGAATTGCTGTGTGTTTCAAGCCATACTTTGACCAAGCCAATACAGCGTGGAGCTGGGGGAACACAGCAGATCAGGCATCACCTAATGAATGGTCCCGACCCAAAACATTAACTTTCCTGCTCCTCTGAGGCTGCCTGACCTGCTGTGTTCCTCCAGCTCCACACTATATTGACTTGATTACAGCATCTGTAGTTCTTGCTATCTCCATACTTTGACCAAACCGGGTAAGGACAACAGAATTCCTTCCTTAAAGGACATTAAGTGAACCAGATGATATGTTGCAACTATTGTCATTAATTGTCATGGTTGCTATTACTGAGACTAGCATTATAATCTAGATTTATTAATTAAATTTAAATTTTACCAGTGACCATGCGGGATTTGAATCCATCTCCCAAGAGCATCAGCCATGGCTTCTGGATTCATGACATACGTCTCCACCTTCCCATCGGTGAATTCAAAGCCACACTAGGACTGTACCAATCAACACCCTAGACAGGCAGTTACTTAGAAAATATGGACATTACCATTTAGGCCCCCATTTTCTTGAGATTATCATCACCACTATCACATCCAGGGGATCAAGCCCTTTCCATTTAACTCCTCCATGCCTCTGTCCTGTCCTCTGAATTCCATTAGATTGCTGTTTCACTACTCTATACCCCAACTGCACTCCACTCTGTACACCTACCCCTCATCACTGACTTACTTCTGTTGATCCTTCTTCCACAAGGTAATGATTCTGAAAGGGTCAGTGGTCATGTCACATTGGATCCACCAATTATGTTTGTGTCACACACATTCTGTGAGTGGAGATAAGGAGTTCTACTTTAGGTTTCAGGGGGAGCAAATGTAGTTGTGCCAACTCCTTAATGTCATGGAAATTATGATTGATCAAATGTAGTTGTACTTATTGCTTTGAAGCAATAAACCATCTTGTTATCTAAGAACAGTGCCTGTTCTGTAGATGCTCTATGGCGGAGTATCCTCTGAGACCAGCCTATAATAAATATAGGCCCGAGACAAAGCAAAGACAAGAGAGATTTGATGGCAGCAAACTACCTTAAAGAACTCTTATCCAATGCCATATGCTGGTATAGGTGGCAAATGCTCCAAGGTATCAGGGTAATCATACTGACACATATGGTAACCATACTGTACTTGAATTTCCAGAAGGCTTTTAATAAGGTGTCACATTAAAGTTATTGTGGAAAATAACAGGTGATAGTGTGGGGGCTGGCATATTAGCATGGATAGAAGATTGATTGGTGGAATGGGATAAGTAGAGTCTTGCAAGGATCATTGCTGGTGTGGCAACATTTTATAAATTCCGTCAATGAATTAGATAAGTGGAGCAAAGGCATGGTAGCTAAATTCAACGTGACACAAAGATAGGTAGAAAAGAAGCCTCAATGAATATGATAGTGTGGCTGTGCAGTCTAAGGTGCTTGATTAAGGTTCCAGTCTCTGAGGAGGCATGTGTTCAATCCCACTGCTACTATTTGTGCTGATGCCTTGTTTGATTCCAGCCTTGGATGACTGTCTGTGTGGAGTTTGTACATTCTCCCTATGTCTGTGTGGGTTTCCTCCAGGTGCTCTGGTTTCCTCCCACAGTCCAAAGATGTGCAAGTTAAGTGGATTGGCCATGTTAAATTACCCATAGTGTTCAGGGCTGTGTAGGTTAGGTGGATTAGTCTTGGGAAATGCAGAGTTACAGGGATAGGATTGGGAGATGGGTCTATGTGGGATGGTCTTCAGAGGGTCGGTGTAGACTTGTTGGGCCGAATGGATTCTATGTTCTGCCTACACACGGTCCGTATCAGTCTATTCCCTGCCTGTTTGTGTTTCTGTCTAAATGCCTCTTAAACTCTGCTAACATTCTCCTCGTGTCTGCGTAGGTTTCCTCCAACAGTCACAAAGATGTGCAGATTAGGTGGATTGGCTGTGCTAAATTGCACCATGGTGGGAAATGCAGGGATAGGGTAAGGGGTGGTTCTGGGTGGGATGCTCTTCAGAGAGTAGGTGGTGGGCTGAATGGCCTGCTTCCACACCGTAGAGGTTCTATGATGACCTATGAGTTACACAAAAGACGTTGAATGAATGGGCAAAAATCTGGCAGATGGAGTGTAGTATGAAAAAAAAAGATTATTCTTTTTGGCAGGAAGAAAAAAAAACTGACGATTGCTCAAACAGGCAACAACTGTGGAAATCCGAGTTGCAAAAGGAACAAAGTGTTCTAGCGCATGAGTCACAACAAATTAGTATGTAGCTACAGTGTAAAATCAATAAGGTTAATGGGAAGCTATCCTTTATTCTGAGCAGAATTGAACATAGAAGTAAGAATAGTATGTTTCAGTTATACAGGGCATTGGTGAAACTACATCATGAATATTTTGTGCAGTTTTGGTCTCCTTATTCAAGGAATGATATAAATGCATTAGAAATCACACGACACCAGGTTATAGTCAACAGGTTTATTTGAAATGACAAGCTTTCGGAACACTGCTCCTTCATCAGGAGAAGTGGGGGGAAGTGCACAGAATTTATATGCAGAGAGATAATGACAAGATAATTCTAGGTAATTAAGAGTGTCTGAAGATAAATACAAATAGTGTGAGTAGAGTGTCGACAGGCTCAGTAACAAGTCATTGCAGGTGATCAAAAGTGGATCTCGAAGAAGTTCACGCGTATTGACACAGATACCAGGTTTCTGCAGAGATGCAAGGAAGCAGCGAAGATCCCAAAAGGACAAAAAACTTTACTCATGCCAGTTGACACTTTTGATCACCTGCAAACACTTGACATTCAACACTCTGCTCACACTATTTGTATTTATCTTTAGACACTCTTAATTACCTGGAATTATTTTGCCATTATCTCTCTGCATATAAATTCTGCACCTGTGTACTTCCCTCCACTTCACCTGATGAAGGAGCAGTGCTCCAAAAGTTTGTGATTTCAAATAAACCTGTTGGACTATAACCTGGTGTCGTGTGACTTCAGACTTTGTCCACCCCAGTCCAACGCCAGCATCTCCACATGGTAAATGCATTAGAGATGGCTGAGAGGAGGTTTACTAGATTAGTATCTGGAATGAATGGGTTGAGATGGGGATAGGTTGGACAGGCTGGGACTTTTTCCACTGGGAGTTTAGAAGAGTGAGGGTAAGTTGATTGAAGTTTATAAGATCTTGAATGATCTTTGAAAAAACAGATGTGGACAGGATATTTTCTTTTGCGACTTTAGTCCAGAAATGGGGGCACTGTTTTAAAATTAGAGGGACAGAGATGTGGTGAAGATTATTTTTCTCTCTCAGATGGCTGTGTGCCTTTGGAACTCTGAGCATCAGAAGGTAGTAGAAGCATGGTTATTGAATAGTTTTAAGAAAGAGGTGCATATATATTTGTTAGGCAGGAGAATCAAAGGTTACAAGAGACAGGTTGGTATTTGGAATTCAAAACTTAAGCAGATCAGCCATGATCTTAATTAGTGGTGCAGCAGGCCTGAGCAGCAGAATGATGTGCTTCTGTTTCTCTTGCCTGTGTTTGTATCTATGTACAGACATCTTGTGGGATAGATTTTCATAGCCAGACATGGTGAATTGATCTGAGACAACAAGGTGCAGAACTGG
>NC_063342.1:61727113-61780176 GCF_021869965.1 Rhincodon typus | reverse complement strand
TAGGAGCAGGAAGGCTTCCTGCTCCTATGATGCTGCTTGGCCTGCTGTGTTCATCCAGTTCTGCACCTTGTTGTCTCAGATTCTCCAGCATCTGCAGTTCCTACTATCTCTGATGGTGAATTGATCTCCTCGGTCATCTGTTCTCTTCAGAGTGCAGCCTGGCCTTCTGGTCTTCTTTGGAATCATGGCATCTCTTTGTCTTCCCAATTCCACCAAGAGCTCCAGGACCATATATATGAGCCTGAAAGTCCTTTCTGCCCTGGTATTCCATTTCCCTTGTTTACAATTGCAGCAGTTATATTCAGAAACAGCTCCCTGACATCTAGTGCAGCTTCTCTTTAAGGTCCAAAGGCTGACGAAACCACATGCCATAGACACACATTCTTTGATGCCCTGTTGAACACTGAGGCAGATGACAGTCAAATAAGTGAGGTGGGAGCATGTAATTTGCGTTCTTCCTACCTTAACTTCAACATTGCGTATCTTAACTTTAGTGCCTAAAGAATGACAAGAACCAATTTTTAGCCCTAGGACTTTCATGAGTCTTAGGTGACTATTTGTTTCATTCACCATGTTGAAACACTCATTCTGAAAAAAAACTTCGGATTGCATTTTATTCCAGGTGACATGCGTTGGGCAAACCTTCTGGGGTAAGTCACTTCTGTTCCATTTTATGATAGTTAACATGAAACAGAAATTTGTTTGCCTGATAAATTAACTAGAATTATATGTTTGTATCCTCATTAACCACTGGAGACGTCCCGGAGCACACTAGTGAGTAGCTAATGTTATTCCTCTGTTCAAGAAGGGAAATAGGGACAATCCAGGAAACTAGAGACCATGAGTCTCACATCGATGGTTGAAAACTATTGGTGAGAATTCTTAGGGATAGGATTTACGCGCATTTGGGAAAGCATAGCCTAATTAGAGACAGTCAGTATGGCTTTGTGCAGGGCAGGTCATGTCTTACTAAATGGATTGAATTTTTCGAGGAGGTGACGAAGGTGATCGATGAGGCTAGAGCAGTGGATGTCATCTACATGGATTTTAGTAAGGTTTTCAACAAAGTCCCTCATGGTAGGCTCATTCAGAAGATTAAGATGCATGGGATCCACGGTGAGTTGGCCCGTGTACATTCAGAATTGGCTTGCCCATAGAAGGCAGAGGGTAGTGGTGGAAAGGTGTTTTTCAGGCTGGTGGTCTGTGACTAGTGGTGTACCGCAGGGATCCGTACTGGGATCTCTGCTGTTTGTGATATGGATAAATGCCTTGGATGAAAATGTAGGTGGGTGGGTTAGTAAGTTTACAGACGATACGAAGATCAGTTGAGTTGTGGATAATGTAGAAGGTTGTCAAAGGATACAGCGGGATATAGATCAGTTGCATATATGGGCGGAGAATTGGCAGATGGAGTTTAATCTGGGTAAGTGTGAGGGGCTGCACTTTGGGAGATCAAATATTAAGAAAAAGTATACAGTTAATGGCAGGACCCTGAACAACATTGACGTACAGAGGGATCTTGGGGTTCAAGTCCATAGCTCCATGAAAATGGCCACGCAAGTAAATAGGGTGATAAAGAAGGCATATGGCATGCTTGCCTTTATTGGTCAGGGAGTTAAGGACAAGAGTTGGGATGTCACATTGCACCTTCATAAGACTTTGGGTAGGCCACACTTAGAATATTGCATTCAATTCTGGTCACCACATTACAAGAAGGACGTGGAGGCTTTGGAGAGGGTGCAGAAGGGGTTTATCAGGATTCTGCCTGGATAAGAGGGTATGAGCTATAAGGAGAGGCTAGTAAAACTTGGGTTGTTTTCTCTTGAGCGGTGGAGGCTGAGGGGAGACTTGATAGAAGTCTATAAAATTATGAGATGCATAGATAGGGTTGATGGTCAGAATCTTTTTCCCAGAGTTGGAGATGTCAAAATCTATAGGCATGCATTTAAGGTGAGAGGTGGAAAGCTCAAGGGAGATGTGAGGGCAGTTTTTTTACACAGAGCGTGGTAGGAATGTGGAACGCGCTGCCAGAGTTGGTGGTGGAACCAGATACGATAAGGGTGTTTAACAGTCTTTTAGATAAGCACATGAATATGTAAGGAATGGAGAGATATGGACCAAGGAGGCAGAAGGGATTAGTTTAATTTGGCATCTTGCTCAGCACAACATCATGGGCCGAAGGACCCGTTCCTGTGCTGTATTGTTCTATGTTCTGTGCTCTATGTTTTCCATTGTTAATTTTTTTTAAAAAAGGTAGCAATTGTGAATAAGATTTTGATAAAGTATTATTTGAAGACGGAGTATGGCTGGTTTTCAATGTGTTAAAACAGTTTTTGTATCCAGCAACTGAAATTTCACAACATTTTTGCCAATGGCCTGGGATTATGTGATTTATTTTCTCGTCATTTTAAATCAACAGATTCCTAGCCATATGTAAATCAGTATCTCCTCATTTTAAACCATCAGAATCTATCAAAATTCAGCTGAAAAATATCTTTAACATGAACTTTGATTAAGGTTTGATTTTTTAAATATAGAACAGGATGTACGTTAGACATTAAATAATTTAAGCCATAAGCACAGGGGCTGCTATTTTCTTTCATTGTGTCTGTAAATTAGTGCTCATCCCCTGATTCCCCAAATTATATCCACCATCTACAAGGCTCAAGTCAGGAATGTGTTGGAATATTCCTCACTTGCCTGGATGAGTACAACTCCAACAAGCCTCAATAAGTTTGACTCTATCCAGGACAAAGCAACCAGCTTGATTGGCACTACATTCACAATCATTCACTTCCTCCACACCAACATCTTAGCAGCAGTAGTGTATACAATTTGCAAGATGCACTGCAGAAATTTATCTACAATCCTTAGACAGTACCTTTCAAACCACAACCGTTTCCAAGGCAGCAGGTACATGGGAACACCACCAGCTTCAAATTTCCCTCCAAGCTACTCACCAACCTGACTTGGAAATATATCGCCATTCCTTCAGTGTTGCTGGGTCAAATTCCTGGAACTCCCTCCCCAGTGGCATTGTGGGTATACCTAAAACACATGGACTACAGTGATTCAAGGGCACTTAAGGACAGAGAATAAATGCTGGCCCAGCTAGTGATACTCATATCCTACAAGTGGGGTATGATTTGAACTGGAACTTGTTGGTGGTGTTATAACTATTGTTGGCCTCGTCATTCTAGATGCTAGAGTTTGCAGGTGTGACCGGTGGTGCTGGAAGAGCCTGAGGATTTGCTGCAGTCCACTCTCTATATTGCACTGCTGTCAGTGAGCCAGCGGTTGAAGGAGTAAATATTTAAGATGGTGAAAGGAGTGCTGATCAAGTGGCTTCTTGTTTCTTGGATGGTGTCAAGCTTCTTAAGTTTGTTGAAGCTGCACACAGTCAGGCAAGTGGAAAGTACTCCATGACACATTTGACTTGTGTTTTGTCGAGTGTGGTCAGATTTTGAGGAGGCAGGAGATGAGTTACTCACTGCAGCATGCCCAGGTCTGATCTGCTCTTGTAGCCAAAGTATTATTGTGACTGGGGTTCAGTTTGGTTTATGATGTTAGTAGGGGATTCAATGATGGCAATACAATTGAATTGCAAGGGGAAATGCTTTTATTCTCACTTGTTGGCAATTGTCATTGCTGGGATACAAATGACACCAATGTTACTTGAAGTGATCAAAGAGCTACACTGCCATAGATAACTACATGTTTTACTGTTCTACCTTCTATGAGGAAGATAATGTGAATGTATGGTCTGGGAAGGGGTGATGGGAATAGAGGAACAAGTATTTTGAAAATTCATATTGCTTTATGAAATTCTATACTTTTGGTTTGGGGCAATTGATTTTTTTTTTAAAAAATGGTTCATATAGCCCAGTCACATGTATCTTTGAGCTTAATCACACTGTCAGACACTGTTAAACTGTAAAAGTTTTTGTGTCAGCCTTAGCCAACATGGTAAAAAACTCATAGAGCAAACATCACTGCAGGATTGCTTTTGACAGCTTTCACTCATCAAATAAATAGGTTCTGAGGTATTTTATTACTGAATAATGTATTTTGTGACAAAGTAACAGTCGGGTATTGTATAGAAATGGCCTGCATTAACTCATTTAATGCTGTAAAGTCAAATTGTTAGAGCTGGAAAATGAAAGAGTTATCAAAGATTAAGTTATTTGTCATCTATTGTAACAACTATGTTAACATCAGTTATATAAAATAACAACTTAGATTGTCTGATAACTCGTTATTATTTTCATTAATAGAATCAAAGTTGTTATTTTATGATGTTTTGAATGCTGATGAGAATAGAAAATAATAACAAATTCTGGAGTCTGAAAGAAAAATGGAAATTGCTAGAATCTGTGGCATTTGTAAAAAGAAAGTATACAAGCTCTCATTTTCAATATGTACCTTCATTAAAACTGAACCCTAAATGATGGGGAAGCAAATTCATAAGGCTGGAAAACACAGAAGACAAAACAAAGAAAGGGTGGAACAATGGACAGTCAGATGACTAAGAAGAGTTTGTCATTCAGGTGGATGACATTATTTAACTCAATGGTGATCAGTGATGCCGTTGTTTTCTAATGGACTGTGTTTGTATCAAATTACACATTAAGGTATCACATTAAATATATCTGTTGCTAAAAGTAAAATTAAAGGGGCCACATTTTCACATTTACTGAAGTACACAACTCAAGCGTACACATCCTCTGCAGTATAGATCAACAAAGATGCACGGAAACCTATGCACTCTGCTTGAATTCTGCAATTTCAACATATCCTACCACATTAACACACTTTATTTTTCAAAGTGGTAATATTTGCTTTTGTTCCAGCTAAAGATATAACCAAGTAAATATTCTACCCAATCACAAAATGCTTTTGCTATTGGCGTGCCTTTTTAGATCATTACTTTTATATATTTACAAATATAACATGTATTTGTAAGAATTGAAGTTTTAACTGCAGAAGATCTGATTAAGAAACTGATAAGCAATTCTGAAACAAATTCAAACAAGAATTTGGAGCTTATTACGACACTTAAAAGTTTGGGACTGCATTGACTTAAGTGGTTGGCAGCTTTACAGGTAACACAACTGGGTTCTGGATGCTTTTGGCAGGTGAGAACTGAATAATACGCTTATGAAAACAGAAGAACATTTTCAACTATTTACACCATATACAGAAGCTTCGTTGAGCAGGATGTCACTAGAACCTTCTTACTCAGTCCCAGTTACATGTGAACTGACATTGTTTGACATATGACATAATAGCTATTAGCATAAAGCTGTTAAATCTCAGCTACTATACCTCACCTAAGTCTTTCACTATACTTGCCATGGCAACAGATCAGAACCCGAAAGTACCGTGGACAATAATAATTTTTAAACTTCTAAGTGTATTATTTAAAAGAAGTCTTCTACAGATGCAAATTAATAACTGTCTGCTAATTCCTGTGTGAGACCTAAGGAATATTGCACTTGTCAGGGAAACTTCAAACTGAATGAGAAATGTAACAGGAAGAAATAATGAAAGAGCTGACTGTCTCATCTCTTGCAGAATTTATGTGTTTTTAGCCTTCCAGGGATACACAAATAAAGAGGTTAAAAACCAACTGCAACACTTGTTCATGTGTTAATGGCCTGATAATGTAATTTGTGGAGTAGTGTGCTGTGAGGATCACATCTCTGAGTGCAGTCATTTAAACATCCCGACATTGCAGGTAAAGCAAAAAAAAACCTCTGAGTTTAAGTCACTGCCAAAAGAATCAGAACAGAAGATCTTCAAACAACACACAAAATCAAGAATCTCAAAATTGGCTGTTCAACTACAGACGTTAATGCTACAGTGACATCCACTGCAAAGACCATAATAATCAACTATCTGCTCTTTATGCCAAATTTGACACTAATGTGTATGCATTATTTTATTCACTTGGATTCACCTCTTATTTCAAATCTGTATATTTGTGCGTTGTGTTACTTTTTTCTCCTTGTGATTAGTAATTAATAAACTCTCTTTTGTATTTCAAGGAAGTGTGGTTAAATTGGTTCCTTTTAAAAGATAAATTCATTTGGATTTGGGAGAAATTGAAATTCTGGATAAAGAAATTTCTGCTCATCTCAACCCAAAATAGCTTACCTGAGCTTACTTTACCCTGGGACCAAGATCTTTTGTTCCCTACATCCAGGGAAAACATCATCCCTGCATCCAATCTTTCCAGTCCTGTCAGAATTTTATATATTTCTCATTCCTCTAAAATATAGTTACGTATATTCCATTGAGCTCTCTATTTATAAGAAATGTGGCCTTATTCAAAGCAATGTATATTCATGTCATTCAGTAAGTAAATTGTTTGAGTGCATTCTTTGTATAACCCATTGCTGTCAATCTAGCTCAGGGTTGGATTTTTGATGTGACTATTCTGGCCTGATCCTGACTTTGAATGTGTATAATAAATTCAAGACCTTTCTTTCTTCCTTTCCACAGTCTCTCAGCACCACCTCAAAAGTCTCTTCCTTCATTATTCCAAAGGATGTTTTAAGCTTCCTGCATTTTTCTAAGCAGCAGAATTTCAGCTGAAAATTGAAGCTTTTCTATCTTAGAAAGGTTTAATCTTGCTCAGTGTATCAAAACTTTACTGTAATGGATCTGGTTATGTACCCATTGAATCTATACATGCATGATTGCTCTAACAATCACTTTCTTGGATCCTATCATAATTCTGTTGCATTTGCCACAGAAAGGTTTACTTGAGGACATAGATGGATTTGCAAAAAGTCAGCTCAATAATAAGGAACTTAACTGTGGAAATCCCCGGTAACTCTTTCCTTATCAAAGCATTCGACTACCAGAGTGGTATGAAATCTCTATGCAGAAGAAACTGTGCTTTTGTCTGCATCCTTGCTGAGATTTGGCAATGTCTGGATCTATATTGAAATGTTCCTAACATCATATAACTTGAATCAAAACCAAGGAGAACTGTTGTAATGCCATCAATCATCTTTTTAAGTATTCTTCCATTATCCTTCTTTTAGAAGATTATTTAAATCTGCTCCCCTCTTAGTCATGGCAACTGTTAAATTATAATTGTCTAAATTCATTAAATGTATTCTTCTCCCTGCTGTGACTATTCAGATATTTATTCTCAAAGGAGCAGCTTGACCGTAATGAATGCAAACCTCACAGTGTAATACATTTGATAGTAATCTGTCGAGATAAGAAAACATTTTGAAAAATGGCAAAGAAAAGTCCTGATCCCATCAGCACTCAGTTCAGAATGCCTGCCTCCTAGCTGTACTGAAGACTTGGACACAACAGCTAATGTTACACTCTGTATGAATCACAGTAACATTGGCTGCATTCAGAGACCACAACCTGAAGCTACAATTTCTGTCATTTTCGGGGATAACAATTGAGCTAAGTCTCTTAATGCAGATGCTATTCTGAAACTACAGAACTTCTATCAGTATGACTCAATCAGAATATTCATTCAATTAAGTATTGAACATACTGAGGTAGTGCCACATGATTTTCTCTCATATCCATTTTCTAATTGACACTACCATGGCTTAGAGCTTCAAGGATTGTTTTGCCTGCCCAGTGCCAGGGTTAATGGCATCTTGTGGATGGGGAGAAATGTGGAGTGGGAAAAGAAAGATGCAGTTGGCATGGTCCACGTGGGAACCAACGACATTGGTAGAAATAGGAAGGATGTGTGCTTAAGAGAGCTAAAATGCAGATTAGTAAAAGCACTGTAATCATCTCTGAATTGTTACATGAGCGACATCCAATTGAGTGTAATGTCGGTGGATTAAATGCCTGTCTCAAATGTGTGGTGTGGGAAGGAAGTGTGGGTTTCGAGTCATAAGGTACTGGCATCAGCACATGTGGAAGATATAGCTATTCCATTTGGATTGGTTTTATCTATAATGGACCAGGACTAGAATTCTGACCAACCATGTAACTAGACCTGGGAGCTATAAACTAACAAATTGGGAGAGGAAGGGTTCAGATGAAGGGAGATCTAGAAATGCAAACAGAAGGGTTGAAGTAACAGAGCAAATGTGACAGAAAGGAACAGAGGGTCGAACATAGATTGGACAGAATGTGATCGTTGCAGGGAATAGAAGTAAAAAAATTAAATTAAGGCTTTTTCTTTGTTTGAATGCACAAAGTGTCTGCAATGAGATGAATGATCTTGTGGCACAAAGAGAGAGAGAGATGGTTCCAATCTAATTACCCATGTCCGAGGCAGGGTTACAAGATGACCAAGGTTTGGAAAGAAATGTTAGAGGAGCACACACAATATCTAAAAAGACAGACAGAATGGCAAGGTAGCCCTTTTAGTAAACAATAGCATTGGACATTATAAGAAAAAAATCTGGCTTCAGAAGATAATGAAGTAGAATCTGTCTGGGTAGAAAGTTAGGAATAGCAAGAGCTAGAAAATGCTAATTGTTTATAGGAGTGGTTTATAGACTATGTTAGTAACTGGTTAGGGGCTAGTTCTCGGTCGAGTCAAAGGACGGCTGTGTCTGTCAGTGAGTCTGGTACCATCAGTCACAGGCTTAGATCACACACAATCCAGGGGCTTGGACATGGTCAGTCATTCTCTCAGGCTAGGCACAGTCAGGCCTATTGCAGTACAGGGGAGTTGCAAACACACTAGCTAGGGTCTGGTCTGTCATGGCTGGGGGCTGCTCATTAAAACCCATCAGAGGCCTGGTGTAAATACAGTGCTTGGGTCTGTCCATCGATCATTTGCGAGGGTGAAAGTAGAAGCAACAGGTGAGAGGGAGGAGTTCATTGCCAAAAGGTATAGGGCAGTCAAGCTTTGGGGATGGGGAAGGAGGGGCCTTTGTAGTGTTGAAGACAAGGATGGTGACAGGGGAACCTCAAGGTGACAGGAGGAATGGGTAGGCAGAACTGCATCAGAGGGTGTGTTGGCAATGGGAGGGGAATTATGGCAGTGACTACTAGTGTGGCCTCCACAAGGGAATGTGGAGGGTCAGGGTGGTCATATTAAGTTGTATTATTGGGGTTCAGAAGGCAGGGAGGACATTTGGAGGCAAATTTTGATGTTATGAGTCTCTCCATTGGGCGGGGGAAGGGGCAGATGGGTGTAGAGTGAACTAAAAATGGACATGGAAGCTCAGGTGAAGAGGGTACCTGGGACCAGGCAGAGGACAGTTGTGATGGTGCCCACTGTGAGCTTCGTTCCCTGACATCACAGGCTATTCTCTACATGTGAAATGGAAACTGTCTGGGACAACACCCAGGGTGGGTGGAGTCAGGATCAGTTTGAAGGGTAAAAGCATAGGGTCCATATCTGCTGGACGCCAGGACAATGAAGGGGCAAAGTACCTGACCTATGCACTTGTAAACTACAATTACATCCGTAACCATTTCATTGCCCATTTGTGCAGTGAATGTGTTTGAGAGTTCAAATGAAGGTCAGCAGTGATTTGAACCATGTTCATTGTTCCTTGCAAATTCAATGTTGACATCTCAATGATGGTGAAGATAGTAGCAATGATTTAAGAAAGAGATGAACACCGGACAAAAGCAGCCCATAATTTATACAATGCCAGTGCTGCTGTAGGAGACAAAGACCATCACTTCATCATCTGTCATATAAGTTTAACAATGCTCTGTACTGAATACAACGGAAAGTTGAATGATTGAAGGGTGTCTAGGATGGGAAGGGGGTCAGAGCACAGCAGACACTCCCTTTCAGATGTAATGTACAGGTCCCTCAGCTGGTGCCACACCTTCCCCAGGTTACTATGTGCACTGAAGCTGTAGCTGAATGAACAATGGAGACATGTCTCTGATTATCAGGACAGTGCCTGTCTCACTGTGTGGAGGAGTGTGTACAGTCTTTAGCTGCAGGGTATGACAGCACTGCCTGTTCTGAGACCTAGGAATGTCTTTTATTCCTTACGTTCCAACTCAGATCATTTGTCCAGAAGTCCTGTACCCAGCCTCTGGTGGGCCATTGATTACTGTGGCCACTTTCTTAAGAAGGTGAAGAATGGATGCAGGAGGAGCAGGGCTAATGGTAAGTGCAGGAGCAGCATAAGACCACCACTGAGACTAAGGAGCTCCTAGCTCATGGACAGCTCACAGAGGCAGGATCTCTCAGGATGCATGGGGTCTTGCTGAAGACTGAGAGTTTATCAGTCCCAACTCCATTCACTGGAGATGAGTGAGGTATAATGTTGGAGCAAGCTCCACATGCCTCAGGACACTGACAGAATTATGCCACATGCTGTATTGGGATCTGAGGGCTGCAGGAATGGGTCCCATCCCATCCCAGTGTCTATGAAGGTGACAGCTGCTTTGAACCTGAGTGCGACTAACTCCTTCCAGGGAGCAAAAGGTAACTGTGTGAGCTGTGTACCCACAAATACATCAGGACAGTGGCTGATGCCATCTGTGGAAGATCACATTAATTCACTTTGATCTCCTCAAACAAAGTCAGTGCTGTAGCCTGGGCAGTACGATTCAGGGACATAACTGACTTTCTCCAGATGTAGGGTGCCATCGACTACACACATAGCACTGAGAGGGCAGTATCACAATGCTGCAGAATTCATCAACAGGTCAATGGCAAATACCAATCACACACAAGTTATCCAGGTTTGTCTTTGAATGACTTGATAATGTTTTTTTTTAGCAACTCCACCACCAACCTATTCACTGGATAATTCATTACATTCCCCATCACCAACCTATCAATAATCCTGAATAATTAATTAGTGGCTCTGCTTCACCTCACCCACTGTAGTTGCTGGGCACAAGTGAATTCCTTTACCTAGGTTGTGTCTGCTACACTTCACATCAGCAGTATGTATGTATGTCTCAGATCCCATTTTCAAATGTTAGGAAGTCTCATGGCACCTAAACAGAAGGCTAATACAGAGTGCTATAGATCTGCCATTACTTCTCCCTTTGGTAGCTGCTGGTCCCTAGCAATTTAGGTAACAGATTTTAAAATCTCAAAGTAGTGTTTCTTCTCTTCTATATTTTTTGTCTAACTAGTTAAAAATGTATTACTCCTGCAGGGGCTGTTGTCCAGCTCTCACTGCTTATTTTATTTGCAGTTTTGCAAAATCGTTCAAAGCAATTTATGCAGAGAATATTTTCTGTGTGTACCACTGTTTCTTCAGCTCAGCAATTTTGTTAGTTTTTGTGTGAAGATCCCCATGTATTCATTCGCTTCATCTGCTGTCTTAGTTATTCAAGATTTGACAGTGATATAACAATATAGCAAAGGCTGTTAATAGATGATACATGGCCGGGCTCAACTTGGTCTGATTTGCTTCCCCAGTTCTGCCCTTAAACACGAACAAACATTTACAAAATACAATATTCTGAAATCATATTTTGTCAGTTCAAATGGTTAACTTTATGAAAGACTGTCAGGACTTCACACAATCTGCATCCATCTTCCTGCAGTGCATTATGTGATCATCCACTAGCGAGGTGTTAATATAATGTTGGTTATTTTTCCACCTGGCAAACAATAGTAAGAAATTTCATTGGACTTATGGTAAGGAAATGATGCGGAGAATCAGAAGGAGTTGGAAAAAATGGCACTGCCCTGCTAAAAAACTATGAAGGATTTGTGGTTGAGCAAGAGATTTATCAATAAGCAGAATACAGTAGTTCACTTTATCAGGCTATCTAACTTAATATTTCATTAAGGTTAATTTGCAAATTTTCCCCTGTGCATTTTACTGCAATATTTGTACAACATTAAGAAATTGTATTTATATAATGCCTTAAAGGTAGTAAAGTATTAAATCATGCAAAAAAGTGTATAAGTATGAAATAAAAAACTTATTAAAGTGGTTTTCTCAGTCTTCTAAAACCAAAATTCATTGAAAACTATAATTTGCATTCATTTGTCTTAATCAACAACTTATGAAATTCAATATGTAATGCTGGGTAATGATCATTCTTACTGGTTATTAAACCCTCCCCCTTCTTTTGTTCTCCAGACTGGCAAAGAGTTGATATTCAGGTTTCCTCTGCACAAACTCTGTAAGACTGATATCTGGTCTCCATGCAGACTATTATCTCCATCATTTTACAAACTTCAATGAGAAGAATGTACATTAATTAGGTCAGCCCCTTTTCCCAACCTCTGAGAATTAGCTGTGGACTGAAACTTTTCTTTACAAGAGGGGTAAGTTCTTGGAGTTGCCTCATTGTCTTTCCTACCTATTCTTTGCGAGCACGTCAAACATTGTCATTATACTTCAACACTTTAATCTAGTCTGCAGCATGCACTTCTGATACACATCACATTTCGTTGCTGTTACACTTCAGTTATGAAAAGTTCCCATGTACTCTTTCTTGTCATGAGTAACCCTACGAGAGATCATTCAATTACTAAATATATTTTATTCATACATAGTAGATCCATCAACAAAACTACCTATAGGATTCATCCACTTCTGGTGCTCATTATATAGTAATTAGAAATAAGATGATGAGAAATAAAAACAACATAAATGTGTTTAAGCGCAATTAGGTCAGGCCATGAAAATGCACTAGATAATTTTAAATTATTGTATATTATAAGAAAGATTATGCAGTAGTAAAGTTATTTCAAAAATGAAAATATTAATGTAAAGGGCCAATATTGTCATCCTCGTGCATAATTTGCAGGATCCAACACTGTCAGCACATGAAAGCTATAGAATATACCCCAATTTTGTCAGCATAGTTCATTTGTTCTCAGAGGTGAACACAATGATACAACGGGCATTGCAACAGTGGGCTAGGATTGTGCACAGAGGACGTGCTTTCAGCATCCATGTGTAAATGTCAGGGGCCAACCCACGGCCACTTGACCTGCTTGTTCCACCTTAACTCTTTGGCCAATGGTGTTTGAGTTAGGAGGCTAGACCTCCACTGTTGGTACTGCAAGAGGATTCCCCCGGTACCTAGGGAAGCCCAAGATTGCACCAGGGCTAGACTGACAGGAACTGGTACGAGGGTTCTATTGGCAGCAAGTTAAGCAGGGCAAGAGAGAGGGTGAATGTGGGAATGGAAGACTGGGAGTTGAGCATCTGGGTGGTTGATCTGCGATTGGCATTGGGTGCTCAGAAAGAAGGCATACCATTTTCCTGTAAGGTCTAACCTGCCAGGCCACAGGTTAGCTGTGCAGCAGGGGACTGAGCTCCTCAAGTGACCACTAATGCCCACTTAAGGCGTCAACTGCGCCATGGGTGTGTACCACATCCGGTGTCTTTCTGGCTACTCATAGCATTACACTGACACAGCAGGTATGCAGTCAATGGTATCACACCCAGTTTTACCAATCAACTTGTAGCAGGCCTGTAATATCCAGCCTTTTGAGTACTGAATGACAAAAACAATCCTGTTCATCTCAGTTTGAATGGGTAAAACATTAAAGTTTCACAACGATGTACAATGTTCTCATTGTAATAGACATTAGGGCATCTGAGAGGACAGCCAGTGCAAATTTTCAAACCAGCCTGTTCTATGCCCCAATCTTATCAAGATATTCTACTACACATCGATGCTTTTACTTTGTCAGTTTAAATTAATCACTTTTTTCTCTCTCCTTCAGTCCTTCTTTCATTCTGACTGTGACATATTACAAGTTGGGTTAGAAATTCACCTTGAGCTGTCAGAGTCAATTGAACAGCAGAACAATGGAAGGAGTATAAACCAGCAACCACGTGATGCCACTCAAGTTGAATTTCTATCCCCATGAGTTTATGCTTCAAAGCCCTTGTAGTCTGTTTTATGATATGATCTTACTTGAATAGCGCTTTCCATTGTCAGAGCTTTTAAAAAAAATATGTTTTCTCTTAAAGAAAATACATAAATTACATATGACGTTCCTTCCCTCACAAAATATCTCCAAAGGCTAGAACTAATAACAGTGCAATCATTTTACAGATTGCAACATTAAAATAAACATTGCACTAACGATAGATTATTCTTCATGATGTCTGCTCACATTGTTGTTCAAAATATTGGCAACTATTTTGAAATGTTCATATAAAAATGCAAGTCATTTGAAGACAAGTTGGAAACAGCAGGACAATAAAGTAAATAATACTTGAACAACTTGTTATACCTCTGGACATTTCTATAATGACAATTTTCATGTGAAACATATATCTAAACAGTTTCAGTATATGGCTTTCAAATAATAATGCCAAGTCAGTATGATTTTGGCTTACGAGGTACAAGCACGAGAGAGATAGAGAGATGGCGGATACCAGATAAAAACAGCAAGATGAAAGAAGAGAGAGGAAGCAAAAAGCAGATAAAATAGTATGAAAAGAGAGGAGGCTAACACCAGATAAAACAGTATAAGGAGGGAAAGAGGAGACCCCAGATAAACCAACACATGAGAGAGAAGAAGAAAGTAGATAAAATATCGTGCAAGAGAAAATGGACACGATATAAAACAGTGTATGTGAGAGACAGAGAGTGAGAGAGAGAGAGGAAAAAAACACCAAATAAATAGTGTGAGGAGAGACAGGGAGCAAACTCCAGATGGAATAGTATGAGAGAGAGTGTGGACAGCAGATAAAGCAACATAAGTGAGAATGGAGAGTGGATATCAGATTTAACTGTGTGAGAGAGACAGTGGGCAGCAAGTGGAACTATATGAGGAGTGGAGAAATATTCCAATCGTGTCATCACAAGAAAGTCATGAGTAGATGGCTACAAGCCAGATGGATTGCACTTGAACAGAGCTAGGACTGAGTTTCTTGTGGAGTGTTTTGATAGTGTTGTTGGGGAGGGTTTAAACTACTCAACAAGGGTTTTAGATGCGAGAGAAAATGTTAGGGAATAATAACAAAATGCTCAAAATGCTGAGCGCGGCAGTTAGCTGAGAAATAGAGAATAAGTTAATAGACATAGTTGGAGTAAGAAAGTAATAAACTCTAAATCTGTGTTATGCTGCATTAATGTGAATGCACAGAGTACTGTTCATAAAACTGAGGAGTTACAAGCAGAGATTACTTTGTGGGATTATGGCATTGTGGTGCTAACTGACAGCTGAATAAGGAATGTCGGATCCGGATGTTAAATATTTCAGGCTACAAGCTATGCAGCAAAGATAGGAAAGGAAAATTTGGAGGACCAGTGGCACTTTTGGTTAAGGAGAGTATTACAATTTTGGAGAAAGAGGATGTTTCAGATGGTTTCAGGTCAGAATTGATAAAGTAGATCAAGTGACAGTTGGTGAATAATTCTTCTACAGTAATCGGTGTATCAAATAGTTTAGGATGACGGTGGAAAATCCAGAGTAAGTCAATAAACTGAAGATGAGCCAACTTCAATGGACAAGAATGGAGCTGGACTGGTGAGACTGAAGCCAAAGGTTGTCAGGAAAAAAATGGAAAATGAAGTGTGGGCTATCTTCAAAGATGAGATGGTTTGGGCATAGTCAAAATATGTTCCCATACAAAAGGGAACATACCAAAGGACAACAAATACAAAGCTCCCTGGCTGACAAAGGAGATAGAAATTAAGTTAAAGTGGAAAAAAGTGTATTTATGACAGATGAAGAGAAATCAATTTTAACTTTTTGGGTTCAGTGACCCTTCCTCAGAACTCCAGCAATTTTCCAGTAATTTCTGTTTTTGTTTCTGATTCAAATGGCATCTGCAGTTCTTCTAGTTTTTACTTATGACAGGTGTCAGATAGTAAATACAATGGACAGCCAAGCTGAATACACAAGGTTCAGAAGGGAGGTGAAAATACAAGTACGAGCATCAAAGAAGGATTATGAGAACAAGATTTACAGCTAATATGCAGGGAAATCCCAAAGTCTTTGATTGTCACACCGATAATAAAAAGGTGGTGAAAGGAGAGGAAGTCCAATCAGCAACCAAAAAGTGGATTTACTCATAGAGACAAGAGACATGGCTGCAGTGTTAGGAACATAGAATATAGAACAGTACAGAACAAGAACAGGCCCTTCAGCCCACCATGTCTGTGCCAATCATCATGCCATTCTAATTTATTCCATCTGCCTGCACATGGTCTGCATCCCTCTATTCTGTTTAGATGCCTCTTAAGCATCACTATTATATCCGCTTCTACCACGTCCCTGGTAGCACATTCCAGGCACCTACCACCCTCTACGTAAAAATCTTACATTGCACATTTTCTTTTAAAATTCCCCCTCTGACTTTAAATCTATGGATCATGGTATTTGACATTTCCATCCTAGCAAAAAGACTCTGATTATTCACTCTATCCATGCCTCTCATAATTTTATATACTTCTATGAGATCTATGAGTGGACATGTCACTCACTCGTCCATCCTGGGCCTCTTCCAGTGTCACAATGACACTACCCAGAAGCTGGAAGAGCAGCACCTCATAGTCCACCTCGGGAGCCTACAGCCCAATGGTCTAAATGTGGATTTTACCAGGTTCAAAATCTCCCCACCCCCAACCTCACTCCATGACCAACGCTCCCTGTCATCCCTGCCTCCTTGCCCTGACACAACCTGTCTATTTTCTTTCCCACCTATCCGCTCCTCCCACCTCACTGACCAATCCCCACCACTGCCTACCTGTACTCACCTATCACCATCCCGCTTACCTTCCCCAGCCCCAAACCTCCTTTCTCTGTTTATTTCTGAGCTCCCAGTCCCCCTACCTCCATTTCTGAAGAAGGATCCCAATCCAAAATGTTAACTTTCCTGCTCTTCTAATGCTGCCTGACCTGCTGTGTTCTTCCAGCTCCACACTATGTTATCAGTATCGCTTCAAGGATCTTTTTTCTTTAATTATTCATTAACAGGATGAGGGTGTTTCTGGCTAGGCAGCATTTACTACCTGTCCCTAAGTGCCCAGAGGGCAGTTCAGAGTCAATCACATTGTTGTGGGCCTGGAGTCACATGTAGGCCAGACCAGGTAAGGATGGCAGGTTCCTTGCCTAAAGGACATTAGTCTGACCTCAAGAAAGAGATGGTGAAGATAGTGATGGGAAATCACATTTAAAACATGAATCCAATCATTTAATCCTTTTCATAATTACCTTTCAGCTTACTTAAGAAAGAAACATCATTAAGGGGAATACCATGCCAAGCACCCAACATAGAATAGCAATGTGATCAACCCTCTCATGCAAATTAAATTCTACAGCCTATTGAAGTACTTGTTAAAACATGGCTTAAAAGGCTAGAAACAAGGCCTTTTTATAAGAAGTGCTGGACAAAGTCCCCGCTTAAATAAAGAATTCAAAATTCTGTGCATTTCAATGTATATTGGTAGAATAGTGCTTGTTGTAATGCTGGATGCAGTCAATATGTGCACAGCTAGATCCCACAGACAGTGATGAAATATTGATCAGACTATTTGTTCTTATGATTTTGGCTGAGTGATGTGTTGGTCAGGGCACTAGACTGAAGTCCCTGAAGTTTGAATAGCTTCAAGGAAACTGTTGCTTCCACTGAGAAGGCAGATGTGCTTCAGTTTAATATCTCATCTGATAGACAACATTTCCAACTGTGTGGCATTCCTTCAGTAGTGTAATGAGTCGGCACTCTAGCTTTTGGACTTAGTTATCTAGAATGGCACTTCAATCTATCACCCTCTGACTAAGAGTCAAGAAAGCTAGTACTGAGGCACAGCTCTATGATCTTTGCAATACAGTGTGTTGTTAATTAGGTCTTCATGCAAAATAAGCAAGTATCTATCCATGACTTAATTTGTGGCACTAGCTAAATTGTTCTGTTTTTATTTAATTAATTCACAATATGCGGAATCACTGGCAAGGCCAACTCTTATTAACCATTATAATTGCCCTTGAGAACATTCTGTGGTATGTTTCGCATGATTCCCAATTCTTCTGATGTGATTGAGAGATTCTCGAAGAAATTAAAAGTATCAAAAATAATTGAAACATTTACTTATTAAATTTAAAAATCTCTTTTGAAAGGGACATTCCAATCAGTTTCTTAAATTGCAATTCATCCAAGCAGAGATTTTTCAACACTTCTGTTGTTTTACACATTTTCTCAATAATAGACCAGTTAATTAATTTTATATTAACAAAAGGGAAATCATCATTTTCATATAAATGAATGGCAACTTGTGAGAAGTGTTATTGAGACCAACAACATCATTAAGTCAAGAGAGAACAGTAGACTCTTATGAGGAGACAGCAAAAATACATGTGATAAGATTATGGTTTAATGGTCTTTTTCATAGAGAATCAACAGTGCATGACAAACAAAACTGAGTAATTGTTTAGTTTTGAACTTAAAATGTTTGTTCTCACAAAATATTAAGTAAGCAAGAGGCTTTAGATTATTTTCTGATGTCATTTGGCAAGTCTCCAATGGCAAAAGAGTCTCATGATCCTTGGTTTCTCAATGTCCTGGAGGAAGAACTGTGCTATTTAACATATACATGCAGATATTCCTTGTGATTACTCAGTGATGCCTATACTATTGGCCTTGGGTTTTCAACTAAGACATTCGGGAAGGCAAATAAAAACAAGTTTGTTATATTTCAAAAGGGAATGCATTAAAATCAAAAAGACATAAATCCACACTTACAGCAGAACTTGTTCTCCTGAAGGAATTTACTTGCGAATTGTGATCAGTTCTTAGAATAAAGAAGTAAATAAGAAAAGATGGGATTATTTCCCTTGAAATGAGTACAAGTGAACAAAATGGTTAAGAACTAGGGCCTTAAAGAATCTTAGAGGGAATTATAGTTATAGTGTCCCTCTTCCTTACTATGAGTCTGGGGGGTCAAATTATTAAAAATAGGAAACATGACCACAAATCATTCAAATGCAGTTTAACCACAGGAAAGGCAGTCAATAACTTCAATGAGGCTCAATTCTTACAACTATGGCTGCCATTTCAATTTAATAGCTACAGGCTCAGAAATCTTGCAGCTAAAAGGAGGTAGAGTTGTCCAATCCAGCAATGCTTCTGGATGAGGAGCGGTCAAGCTAATTTAGTGATCACTCTCCCATAGCATGATCTGTCTCTTCCATGACCTCTTCATCTGATTAACTCTATTTTCCCATCATTTCTCCCTTGGGTATTTCTGAAACCAATAGACATGCTGTTGATAACACAGTGTGGAGCTGGAGGAACACAGCAGGCCAGGCAGCATCAGAGGAGCAGGAAAGCTGACGTTTCGAGTCCTGACCTGAAATGTCAGCTTTCCTGCTCCTCCGATGCTGCCTGTCCTGCTGTATTCCTCCAGCTCCACACTGTGTTATCTCTGACTCCAGCATTGGCAGTTCTTACAATCTCAGACATGCTGTTGAATCTTTTTGTCTTGCACTTAATCATAGCATCCCTTCAATGTGGAAAAAGGCCATTCGGCCTATCAAGTCTGCACTGAAAATCCGAAGAGCATCCCACACAGACCCAGCCCTGCACTTTTACCTTCGCTAAACCACCAAACCTGCACATCTTTGGACTGTGGGAGTGTATAGGATGCGCTGAAGGGCTAAAATTGTTGATGATATTCAACACCTGCATCACCTTGAATAAGTCCTGTGAACATTCCTATATGTGCCGAAAACGGCGCAATCAGCTTATTTTTCTGGATTTGCTTTTCTGTTTGTTACACTGTACAAGACAAAGAGTGCTGTTCCAAGTTGTTGGGCTTTGCCTCGGCTGGGATTGCAAACAGTTCCAGGAATGACCTAATCCTCCAGACCAGCCGTCGATCGAGGAGTCCCCGATGGGCAGAAGGGCGTGATACTTTTTCATTCCTTCCCTTTCTTTTTCATTCTTTTTATTTACATAATAAATGTTCTTTTCTTTTTCCTTTTTTATTTACTCAGTAAATGTTCATATTTAAGCAAATTGCTGTTGTCTAGTCTTGTCTTAAACAGATTTAACTGAAACCGAAAAGAACCACTTGGATACACTCTGTGATCCAAGACAGGGAGGAAACTGACATAGACAGGGAGTATGTGCAAACTCCACACAAACAGACACCCAAGTTTAGAATCAAACCCAGGTCCCTAACACTGTGAGACAGCAGTGCTAAACACTGAGCCACCGTGTCACCCATCAGGGCAGAACTGTAAGAATACCAAACTTCATAGTGAACAACAAAGTATACTGCATGAGAAGAGGCTGTTGATTGGTTGACAAGTGGACCCTAATTGGTAACGGCATTGCCATGGAGAATATACCAGGGAACACTCAGTTACCAAACAAAACTGAAAGAAATGCGAATGCTGGAAATCTGAAACAAAAACAGAAATTGCTGGAAAATATCAGCAGGACTGGCAGCATCTGTGGAGAGAAATCAGAGTTAACATTCCGGGTTCAGTGACCCTTCTTCAGAACCGAAGTCAATTGCCAAGCTTCTGTTTAAATTCAAAGTGGGCAAATCGACTCAGATTAGTCAAAGCACTGACTTGGTTGTTGTACAAGGAAATGGCTATTCCCTAGGTTTTTGTTTAGTTGAAGGAAACACGCAATGTGTTGTCATGTGTTTTCAATTTGGAAAGGACAGAGCACTATGTGTGAATGTATGTAGCATACAGCACATGTAAGTGAGCCAAAAAAAAAGTTTTGCCCAACACACAATGTGTCATGTGATATATGATTAACAGTATTTATGTGATTCCAGGAATATAGGCTTTATGTCCCAACAGCTGGCAGACCATACTAAACAGTGTGCCATTTCAGCTGTTAACAACAGTTAGAGCACAGATTACACCCATTTAACTGTGCTTGCCAAACTCATCTCCAACATTGGACCTGATTCCATGATTGGACAACACTTGACAAACAATGCTGTCTGAACCAAAAATTACACTGGCAACTATTTTAACATCATCAATCGGGCTCACAGTGTGACTCACAGGAGTAAACCATTCAACTTCTTGAGTCTTTGGCGGCAGTCAATGAGATAGAGGCTGACGTATATCCTAGCTCGATCCACCTGTCCTGCCTCTATATCATTTAATACCTTTGGTTAGAGAAACATCAATCAGTGTAGTTTTGACATTTTCAATTGAACTAGCCTTAAATGTAACACCAAAAGACACTTAGATAAGTGCATGAATAGGAAAGGTTAAGAGGGATATGGGCCAGGAGCAGGCAGTGGGATTAGTTTAGTTTGGGATTATATTTGGCATGGACCGGTTGGACCGAAGGGTCTGTTTCTGTGCTGTACGACTCTATGTTTCTATGACTTAGCCATCCTTTCAGTTCCGTGTGGGATACCTTAACATGTAATTGAATTAGAGCTGTTGCTGATCATAATTGATTTACCACAGCAACATATGTAAACACAATGTTGGAAAAGTGAAGTAAATTTCACAGTTTAATCCCCTGGGCAGAATTTCTGGGTCCTGCTGAGGTTGGGAACTGAGGCAGATGGCACTGGGAAATACCTATGCTGGCTGTTTTCCAGACTCCCTATTTTAGAGGAAATGGATTCAGACCCTGGACAGGAATATCTCTCCCCATAAAATTGATAGCCAGTTAGGCTCATTAGGAGCTTGGTTAAGGGCAATTAAAGAAAGTCAACTGTGGCATAGTGGTAATGTCCTTACTCCTAGGTTCAGGTCCCACCTGCTCCCAAGACATATCACAATATTTTTGAAAAGGTTGACTAAATGAAACTTTATTTTCTGTGAAAAAGTCCCGACCTTCATTGAAAAAATTAACAGAGATGAAAAGATGGTCACACAGCAAACAACATCACATCTGTGAGGAGGATGTGGGGAACCTTCAATGTGATTTGAACAAACAAATGCACAGCACATGAAGTACAATGTGGAGAAATGTGAGGTATCTACTTTGGTAGCTAAAACAGGAAGGTGGATTATTATCTGAATGTCCCTAGACTGGGCAAGGGGGAGGTGCAATAAGACAGGGGTGTCCTTCCACACCAGTTGCTAAGGGTAAGCATGCAGTGCAGCAAGTAGTGAAATAGGCATATGATATTTTGGCCTTTATAGTCTGAGGATTCAAGTATAGAAGCAGGAATTTCTTGAAGCAACGGTAGATGGCTTTGGTGAGACTATACTTGGAATATTGTGCGCAGCTTTCGTCACCTTATCTGAGGAAAGTGTTTTGACTAAAGAGGGAATGCAACAAAGATTTACCAGACTGATTCCTGGGATAGTAAGACTGGTGTATGAAGAGGAACTGGATCAGTTTGGACTATATTCACTGGACTTCAGAAGAATGACAGTGAGAAACCTATATAATTCTAACAGGACTAAACAGGGTAAACACAGGAACGATGACTGAAAAGTCCAGAAGCAGGGGTCACAGTCTAAGGAGGTATGACCATATATGACAGAGATAAGGTGAAATTTCTTCAGAGAGTGGTGAACCTGTGGAATTCTCTGCTGCACAAAGTGATTGAGAGCAAAACATTGAAAGTTTTCAAGAAGGAGACAGATGTAGGTCTCAGTGTTAAAGGGAACAAAACATATGGGGATAAAGCGGAAACAGAGTACTGAGTTGTATGATCAATCCTTCAGGCTTGAAAGGCTGAATAGCCTACTGTTGTTCCCACCTTCTCTATATCTTGAATACGTGAGAACCGCAGGTTAAAAAAGGAATGAAACAAATGGGATCTTGAACATTATAAATAGTAGTATAGGATACAAAAACCAGAAGGTTGTTAAACTTGTATAAAATGTTAGTTAGGTCCTCATATTGTATCACACTCTGGATACCTCACCTTCCAAAAGAATCAAGAGTTTGGAAAGTGTACAGAGGGAAGAGGCTTACAGTGATATGAATTGACTGGAAAAGCTGAGTGTGTACTCCTTAAAGTAAAAAAATGGTTAGCAGGAGATTTGGTAGAGGTGTTAGAACTCATGAATTTTGAAACTACACTATATAACCCCAGGTCCATGTCATTAATGTAGATTAAAAATAGCAGCAGCCTAGATGGGACCAATCAGGAGCACCACTATAATCCTTGCTGCAGTCTGAAAACAGCTATTTATCACGACAGTTTGTTTTCTATCCCTTAGTCAACTTTGTATTCATGCTGCTGCTTGCCTTTTTATCCCATGGATTTTAATTTTACTGACAAGCCAAACATCTGGTACCTAATCAAAAGCATTTTGAAAGCTCATATACACGACAACTGCACTCACCCTCACTGTTAACTCAGCAAAGAGCTCAACCAGCTTAGTCAAATACAATTTCCCATTGATGAATCAATGCTGACTCTCTTTTATTAGATACCTGTACAAATGAGTGTTAATTTTTCTTCCTGATTTTTTGTTAAAGCTTTCCCACTACTGATACTAAACTATAATTCCCAAGTCGATTGTTCTCCACTTTTTGAAAAGGATGCAACATTTGAAACTATCCAGCACAACCATTGTATCTCACGAGGATTGGAACATTGTGGCTGATACCTCACTTCTCTCAGCAACTTAGGATTCAGTACATCATGCCTGGACTAGGTGACTTATCCACCTTAAGTGATACCAGTCTTTTTAATGACTTACATTTATCTGGCTTTATCTAATTAAATATACCAACAATCTCTTCATTTACCATAGCATTTGTAGAATATACCTGCCTTGTTGAAAAGAAGTAATGCAACCCACCTCAGCCATGTCTGCTGCCTCTATTAATTGATCCCCATTTTGGTCCCAGTTGATCCCATTCTTCCTTAATAAGCCTAACCCTAACTCTTTTCACTGTTAGTATTCCTTTAGAAGGAGGCTGTTACAATTACAACAATTAAAAGGCATTTGGATGGGTATATGAATAGGAAGGGCTGAGAGGGATATGGGCCAAAAGCTGACAAATGGGACTAGGTTTATTTAGGATAGCTGGTTGATACGGATGAGTTGAACAGAAGGGTCTGTTTCTATGCATTTCATTTCTATGACTCTAGGATGGTTGGATTCCCATTTTTGTAAATAGAATTCCTATATTCCAGCATTTTCAAACCTTGTGGAGAATTTGGTTAATTCTGTCTGTGGTTATCCTTATAGCTTTTCATTCATTCCTAAAAAGATATATATTCAGTTATTCTAAACCAACAATTTATAATGTAATACACTATAAACATAGACCTGTATTGTGACTGGAGTGAAGCTGGCCTGGTTTGCAATAAATTTTCAACAAGGTAATTCAGCCTCGTAAGTTTTAGCGAGTGAATCCCTTATCATGAGGTCGCACTCATCAATGCCTAAATGAAATTCCAGGTATTCCAATTCATTTTCCTCTTTTCCTTTTCTAATGTTGGAAGGTTTCAAATAACAAAATTCAGAAGATAAACCAGTTGGAAGGTATCAAAAACACTGTCATTTAGCAGTGCTTGGTAAGTAAAAACCTGTGATCCCTTACGTTTGTCTTTGACCTATTCAAGAATTTTATGGTGAACATATGTCCCTCCACCCAAAATAAAACTGCATGCATTTATACCTTTTCAGCTAGTTCATTCAAGGAAGGACTAGATTAATAGCTGGGAACATACAAACAGAAAAGTCTATTCACCTATCAAATGTGTTCAACATCTTATTATGTAATCGCTGATCTATAAATGAACTCAAATTCATCAGCATCTGCCAATCTAAAATCAGACATTTCCATTTGAACACTAGCCTCAAAAGCTTTCAGTGTGTGTGGGTTGTGAGTTCCATAATTCTCAACAATTTTTTTCTGAAGAAGCGCGTCCTGAATGCCTTATCTCTAATTTTAAGATAACGTCTCCTTGTTCTAGATTCCCACATCAGAGAATACGGTTTCTTTCCAGATCCCCTCTCAGAAATGGACTCAGTGGCATATTGAACAATACCTAATAATGATAATAAAAATCAAAGAGCAGGACATTTCCCTTTGGGACAGGAAACACGAGACAGGAGAGTTCTTAATGTTGCAAACCTATTGTAGCGATTCAAACCAGGTTGACCTCATTGACTACAAGATCATTGATTAGGGTTGTTAACCTGGGCCAATCAAGAAAGCTCTGGCTGACCAATATAACTAAGAGATTAGAATCTCCTCAGTTCAAGCAACTGACCCCAAGCTGGCCGGCCACAGTCAATGTACCTTGCATAAGTAAATAAAGGTGACTTGGTGACACGATACTGGTATCTGTGCACTCATTTCACCTATCTCCTGCAAGGCATTTGCTACCCATTCTATTTACATGCAGGTGTAGTTCGGATGGACTGAAATCCAGGCTGCAGCTTCCAAATTGCAGTGCTGAAGATGGGAAAATCCCAAGAAGGACTTGAAAGATAGAAGGCCTGCCTCTATTCACTAAGACAACAGCTCAGTTCTGTGCTAAGCAGCCTAACCATCACCCCTCAACCTCTCATCCATAACTTGCTTAGTCCCAGTGATTTCAAAGCAACCCCTTTCCCCCTCCATAAGCACATTGACCTCTCCAAAGCACTGCTCCTATATCCTCTATGCTCCTCCACATTCCCCATATTCCCTATGCATACTCACCTACTATAGTCAGAACACATAAGCCCTACACCATCACTGGAAATCTTTGAGATCCCATAAAACTCTTCAAACAATAAAGTCTGCTAAGGAGCTCATAAATCTGTCAATCTAAACAAATCTCTTAACCCACTTGACAATGGTAGCAACAATGCCTGCTGTACTGAATTCACTAGAGGTTCAGATGTCAACCAAACATTCACAAGAAGCTTTCATCACACAACTGTGTCCACAAAACCACCAGGGTTAAACAAATTAAAGCTTTGAAGTAGTAGAATAGATGAATATCTGTTTGAAAAGTTGAAAAAGTGGCTGACCTGTCAATTAAAGAACTCAAATCATTTCTTAGAATACTTTGAAGACTAAACGGATAGCTGACCTGTTAATCCGTGAAAATATCAAAGCACAGTGTAAACTGACACAGTAAAGTATTAAATTCAATAGTGTCTAATGCAGAAGAACTAGGTAAATTAAGCTCATGAATCTGAAGGCTTTACCATTTATCACACAGGATTATGACATGCAAAGTTACAAACACCTTTCTAAATTACACATTAAAAAATTCCTGTCTCCAGAATGGGCTTCATCCATGCTTCACAACATCTCTTAGCTGGTCCAAACCATATCTCCCTCAGGAGGCTTTGAAGCCAACTCCATGAAAATTACAGGGTGTCTGAAGTCATTTTCCCTGCAATGTACCCAGTACCATTTGGATTGCTGTGTATGGATTTGTGACCCATGCCTTTAAAAATATCACACAACAGGAATATTAGCGGGGATCTCAGAACTGGGTCCCATCTCTTGCTCCCCCGGCTTTCATCTGACACACGTTTGTTCTGTGGTAGAATAGCAAAATCCAGCCCAAAGCTTACCTCCATCTTAATCTGTTTCCAAAATATTGTAACTGAATTTTGGAAAACTTTGGAAAATTGGAGACCAACCTGATGAGTGGAACAAGGAATCAAATTATAACATAATTGTCATAATACTTTATTTTCTTTTTCAGGAAGGATTGTTCCTTGATACCATGCACAGAGATTTGTCCACCTATTCCCATAACGTGCTCTAAACATAACACCTACTTTTTAAATTAATGAAAGAAAATGCCTGCCATATCATATCTAATGCCTTCTATCTTGCATGGAATTTCTTTTTCTCACTTCTCTAAATCCTCTTCTGTGAAGTTCCAAGAATATCCTGGTCAGATAGGCAAGATCATCTGTGCATGAAACTCAGTGAATATGTTTTAATTGCTTTCAACTTTAAAAGAACTAATAATGTGCAGAATTTGAACATGAAAGATGCTGAATCTGTCCTAAGTTGTGATGGGGCGGAGTTGACAACAAGAGAATTAGGCTAAAATACAGAACCACATTCACCAGTCTACACTTTTATTCTGAGTTCAGTATAAATGTTTGTTACTACACGGTTTATTATAAGGATATAAATTATTCAACGATGCACTCTATTGAGTGGGAAAATTGGCAGAAGTTTAATTTCAACTGAGGCCTCGGCATTTTACTGGCAATTTAATGTCTTCTGCCTTTCAACATTGGAAATTACTTATGTTACCAAGATTGTGTTACCAGATGCTTTTTGCTGTATATTACATTTTTGTTTGTCATTTATATAAATGATTTAGAAGAGAATATAGAAGGCATGGTTAGTAGGTTGCGGATGACACCAAAATTAGTGGTATAGTGGGTGGTGAAGAAGGTTATCAAAGAGATCTTGATCAAATGGGTCAATGGTCTGAGGAGTGGCAGATGGAGTTTAATTTGGATAAATGTGAGGTATTGCATTTTGGTAAAACAAACAAGGGACGGACTGAAACAAATGAAAGTAGGGCCTTAGTTAGGAATGTAAATCTTTGAAGTTTGTGTTACATGTAGCCAGGGCAGGCATTTATCATGCTTGCCTTCATTGCTAAGAGCTTTGAGTATAGGAATTTGGAAGTCATGTTGAATTTGTACAGGATGTTGATGAGGTCTCTTCTGGAGTACTGTGTCCAGTTCTGGTTGCCCTGCTGTAGGAAGGATTCTATTAAATTGGAGGAGGTTCAGAAAAGATTTACCAGGATGTTACCAGGAACGGAGGGTTTGAGTAATAAGGAGAGCTGGAAAAACTGGGACTTTATAACATTTAAGACATTTGGATAAGTACATGAATAAGAAATGTTTGGAGGGATATGGGCCAAGCGCAGGCAACGTAGGGCTAGTTAGTTTATTTTGGGATTATGGCCGGCATGGACTGGTTGGACCGAAGGGTCTGTTTCTGTGCTGTATGACTCTATGACAGAGACAGAAAGGAATGTAAGGTATTTTGAAAAAGGAACAAAATAAATTGTAGCCACTTTATTTATGTTGTGGATAAGTTGACGTGAACAGTTTCTTATTTCTGAAAGATTTGATTTACTGACCTAGTAAATCAAAAGTAAAGCTAAATGAAAAAAAAGTAGATCAAACAAATAGTTTCTCAGTTTCCAAATAATAACACATCTACACCTAAACTCCTTTAATAGTCTGCCGTTGATCAAAATAACCTCACACCAGAAAATAAATGGTTAAGTGTCTTTCATATTGCATTGAAATTGAAGAGCAATTTTATATCAGAAGCAGATTAAGGAATAAATTAGGAGTTTAATATTCTTTGACACAATAACCTATCTAAATGCTATTGGTTTCACTTATTACTAACATAAAAAGCTACAGCATTAAGACCTGTACAAGGCTAAACTGAGCTACAGCATTAAGGAAACAACAATCTTGTTAATTATACAGTGGTGGAAGTCACACAACAAGATATTTACAGTTTGGCACCTTGAGATACATATGAAACAAAGCAACATAATTTTTTTTGAAAGCACAACTCCCTAAAAATTCAAATAATAAAATTAAAAAGTATATGCAATCTAAGTATATGCCTTTAAATAAATCACACAACATAAAACATCATTTTACTACTTCAAGTTAATGATTAATTTCTCCTGAAATGTGAAAAATTTAAAATGTTCTACTAGAATATCAAAGTATATGATTTTTTTCATATATATATATATATGTGTGTAGAAATAATATTTCTAAGCACAGAATGACTCTGGTGATTCTGGCAATGGAATGTAGCTCAGTTGGACATTGTTTTAATATAAAGGCAGTGATTTCTTGTAAAATTTTGGTCCACTCTTGATTCATTGTACTGGAACCATTGTAAACATACCAATCTTTGAAAAAAAAGTGTGATCTTGTTTCTGTTGCATGTCCGTAAAAACTACCGTTCGTTAAAAATATGAAACAACTGTAGACTTGCTTTATTCTTCTGGATGCTTTCTTCCTCTACCATCCCCATGCCACCACCAGACACCACACCCACCCTCTCATCCCCACTCAAAGGCCTGGCTTCTAACCTGGAACACTTGGCTCCTTTACCACAGTTTGCCAGAACTGCCATGGATAGGTTTACAGGGGAAAATTATCAGCCAAAGTTAGACACTGGAAGGACATGTCCCAGTTGGCAAAGCAGTGCGTTATGGCCTGTTTTAATACTTTCATATTATAGCATTCTAATGCTGGCCAGATAGAATGCAAACATTTTCAGCCTTCTTTCAATCTAGGTTAGTCACTGAGTGAGGAACAGTCAGCAAACAACAAAGACAACTTAGCATAACTTTGTCATGAGCAGTCCAAGTGAAGGGAAGCCTTCTGGTGGAATGTTGCCTACTGCTGATGGGCAGCTTCATGCCGTATAATTTTGTATGTAATCCAGTAAAAGATGTTAAAAATGAGGAATGCTAAAGGGAAGGCAGCACGGGATATCATGTCAATTCTTTTTGCTCTGTCGACGAACTTCTTTCTGATGGCTTCTGCATCCTTGGGCTGTGGTGGTGGAGGATTTGGAGCTGCTGTTTTGACAGCTGTGCCATCTTTGACTTGAAGGCACTGACCCATCCCATATCCACTGAAGTTAAAGCGACTCTCCCGAACCAGTTCTTCATCCTATGGGAGCAAAGAGATGACAGAAGAGAGCAACTCAGAATGCAGCAGAAGCAAATCTGACAAGGCGACAACCTGATTTCGATATGTATACACAACATTTATTCCTGAGGAAGTATCTGGATAAACCATCTAATTGTATTTTTCTTTTTATTATTGCTTAGCACATTTAACCTCATGCTTGAAATTGCTTTGAGAACTTGAAATTTCACATTACATTCTGGAATCAACATTTTTTGATCTAAAAGCTATTTTCATTTTGTTAAAGTAAATAAATTACCAGCTGAGAAAACTGCAAATGATGTCAGTCCTTGAGGCAGCATCTGACATGGTAGCCTCCTATAATCTTTTCTTCAAGAATTTGAACGAACCGAACGTTTTTCTTAAATACTCTGATGGATACAGCACCGCTTAGCTTGGTACTAAGTTGCACAGAACAACTTAGACCTGGGTTCAACACTAGGCTACATTGTTTTAACAGATAGCTAGGGCATCATAACAAGTGGCAAAATTGATCTCATTATGACATTTTGGGCTATAGATGTCGGGGAACTCTTTATGCAGGTTACAAAGACAAATTCTGCAAATGATGGAAATCTGCGCTATGAACAGAAAATGTAATGTTGCGCCTGGGAGACCATGAAGTCCCTAGTCTGAAGGTGAACCACTCATCTTTGGGATTCCATTGAGCTAAGAAGCAATAGACTGGAGATCAACAGTACAGCGGTCAAAATAGGAGTGGAATGAAGTATCAAAATGACAAGCAGCTGGAAGGATCATGCTTGCAGGCCAGAGATGTTCAACAAAACAATCACCAAATATGCATTTGGTATCCCTAGTGTGGTGTTTTTGTTTATGTATTCATGGGAGGAGGACATTTCTTACTAGGCCAGCATTTACTGCTCATTTCTAATTGCCCAATGGGCAGTTAAGAGTCAACCACATTGCTGTGGGTCTGGAGTTGCATGTAGGCCATATCAGGTAAGGATGGCAGTTTCCTTTCCCAAGGGGATTAGTGAACCAGGTGGGTTTTCCGACAATGGTTTCATGGTCATCATTAGACACTTCATTCCAGATCCTTTTGTCGAATTCAAATTCCACCATGGTGAGATTTGATCCCAGGACTCCAGATCATTAGCTGAGTTTATGAATTAATAGTCTAGCAATAATATCACTAGGCCATTGCCTCCCCTACACTACAGCATGTGTATCATGTATAATACATCATGTGAAGTGAACAATATATTAAATTGAATGCAGTAGAAATAAATTTCTACTGGAACCTAGGAGGACCATTTAAACCAAAGGGACTTGGGAGTCCTAGTCCAGGATTCTCTGAAGGTAAACTTGCAGGTTGAGTTGGTAGTTAGGATGGCAAATACAATGTTGGCACTATTTTCAAGAGGACTAGAATATAGAAGTAGGGATGTACTTTTGAAGCTTTATAAAGCTCTGGTCAGACCACATTTAGATGATTGTGAGCAATTTTGGACCCCATGCCGCAGGAAAGATGTACTGATCCTGGAGCAGGTTCAGAGAAGGTTCATGAGAATGATCCCAGGAATGAAAGGCTTAACACATGAGGAATGTTTGAGAACTCTGTGTCTATATTCAATGGAGTTTAGAAGGTTGAGGGCGGATCTAATTGAGACTTACAGAATACTGAATGGCCTGGACAGAGTGGACATTGGGAAGATGTTTCCATTGGTAGGAGAGACTAGGACCTGAGGGCACAGCATTAGAATAAAGGGAAGGCCTTTTAGATCGGAGAAAAGGAGAAACTTCTTCAGCCAGAGAGTGGTGGATCTATGGAATTCACTGCCACAGAAGGCTGTGGAGGCCATGTCATCGAGTACGTTTAAGACAGAGATAGATAGGTTCTTGATTGTCAAGGGGATCAAGGGTTATGGAGACAAAGCGGGAGAATGGGGTTGAGGAACTTATCAGCCATGATTGAATGGTGGAGCAGTCTTGATGGGCCAAATAGCTTAATTTCTGCTCCGTTGTCTATGTCTTATGGTCAAATGAAGGAAACCATGAGTTGGAACTAATTTAATTCGAGTATGGTGGTGATTGACTACTTCCATGCAACCTTAACACAACATTAGTGTCCTGGGTAGAAATAATATATCTTTAAATTCATTGCTTTAACATTTGAAAAATATCAGAATGTAAAGGATTGATCCAATCTTAGTCCAGCAGAGTCAGATTCGTTCTTTACATGAGGATTTTCCGTTTTGAAAGCAATACTTTCCTGATGACATCTTGCTTCAGAATTCAGCAACTTTGCTACATGGTTCAATGTGACAAGTTGATTAATAAAAGAACGAGATGGATAAATGAATCCACAAAAAACACATTCATTCGGTGGCGCTTAGGCTAATGTGTTTTATGAGATTAAATTAAAAAAATAAATCAATTGCTTGGTTAAATTATCAAAGACATTGCCAGTCTGAATGAATGTTAAGAATGTAACTTATTTTGAGCGAAGGCCAAAAATCTTGAAGAAAAACAAAATACTGAAGATGCTGGAAATCAGAAATCGAAACAGAAAGTGCTGGAGAAACTCAGCAGGAAGGGCAGCGTCTGTGGAGGAAAAAAACAGAGTATTTTGAGTCTGGTGTGACTCTTCTTCAGAACTGAAAGAGGCTGGAAAATTGAATTTTTATCGAATTGACAGAGGGGACGGGGTAGAGTGGGTGAAACAGATGGTGAGGGTGCCCAGAGTAAAAAGCAAAGTGGGTACTAATGGTGATGAAGGAGAAATGGATATGTAAAATGGGTGTAACTGAAGGTGTGGAAAGGCAGAAAGGAGGAGAGGAAAGGATCCGCTCTGCTGAGAGCAAAGCCAACAAGATACAAATAAAATATTCCAGAGAAGGAAGGGGATGTAAGAAAAATGGAGGACACAAATTATGATGTGAAGTTGTGGAACTCGATATTGAGTACCAGAGGCTGTAAAGTATCTAAAGGGAAAATGAGGTGTTGTTCTTCCAGCTTGTTTTAAGCCTGCAGCAGGCCCAGTATGGAAATTTGAACATGGGAACAAGATAGTTTATGCAAACGGCAAGCACCTGGCAAGTATGGGTCACTCTTACATGGAGAGTGCAGCTGTGCTGCAAAGCAGTCCTCAACCCCATTCTCCCGCTTTCCCTCTGTAACCCTTGATCCCCTTGACAATCAAGAACCTATCTATCTCTGTCTTAAATGTACTCACCAATGTGAAGGAGACCACACTGTGAGCAGTGACTAGATCGAAAGAAATACAACTAAATGCTGCTTTACCTTGAAAGTGCATTTGGGGCTTTGTACAGTGCGGAGAGAGCTGGTGAAACAGCAAATTTTGCATCTACAATTGTGCGGGAAGGCACTAGGTTGTGGGGGGGTGGTGGTGGCAGGGTGTAAGGAAGTGTCAGGAGTGATGATGGAGTGGACCAAGGCATCACAGAGGGAACAGTCCCTGTTGAATGCTGACTGTGGAGGGGAGGATCATAAGACATGAGATATAAGAACAGAATTGGATTGTTTGGCCCATCAGATCTGCTCCACCATTTGATTATGGCTGATATGTTTTACAACCTCATTCTCTTGCCTTCTCCATGTAACTCTTGACCCCTTTACTAATCAAGAACTTATCTACTTCTATCCTAAATGACACTCAATGACTTGTCTTTCACAGCTTTCTGCAGCAATGAGTTCCACAGTTCACCACCCTCTGGCTGAAGAAATCCCTACCCACCTCAGTTCTAAAGGGTCATCCGTTTGTTTTCAGGCTATGTCCTCAGGCCTTAGTGTTTCTTATTACTGGAAACATCTTCTCCACATCCACTCTATCCAGACCTCTCAGTATTCTGTAAGTTTCAGTCAGATACTCCCAATCCTTCTAAACTCCACCGAGTACAGACTCAGCGTCCTCAACTGCTCTTCGTATAATAAGCTCTTCGTCCCTGCGATCGTTATTGTAAACCTCCTCCGGACACACTCCAATGCTGGCATGTCCTTCCCTAGGCACAGGCCCGAAACCACTCGCAATACTACAAACATGGTCTGTCAAGAACCTTATGCAGCCTCAGCAGTACATCTCTGTACTGTATTCTAGTCCCCTTGAAATTAATGCTAATATTGCATTTGCCTTCCTTACTGCCAATTGAGCCTTAATGTTAACCTTAACAGAATTAACAACTAAGACTCCCTAATGTCTTTGTGTTTCAGCTTTCCTAAACCTTTTCCCATTTAGCAAATAGTCTATAACTTTTCTTCCTACCAAAGTGCATAACCTCACCCATTTTTACATTGTATTCCATCTGACACTTCTTGGCCAACTCTCCTAGTCTGTCCAAGACTCATTCAGCCTCCCCGCTTCCTCAACATTACCCGTCCCTCCACCTATCTTTGCGACACCTGAAAACTTACCAACAATATCCTCAGTTCTTTTATCCAGGTCGTTAATGTACAACGTGAATAGTTGTGGTCCCAACATGGATCCCTGCAGAACTCCATTAGTCACTGGCTGCCATTCTGAAAAAGCTCCCTTCTGCCAGTCAGCCAACCCTCTAACCAAGCCAATACCTTGCCCTTTACCATGAACTATCTTATACAGCAACTACCTATGAGGCACCTTGTCAAAGACCTTCTGGAAATCCAAATAGATTATGTCCTTTGGCTCACCTTTGCCTAATTTTCTTGTTACCTTTTCAAAGAATTCCAAAAGATTTGACAGGCATGACAGTCCTCTGATGAAGCTGTGCAGACTCAGCCCTATTTTACCATGCACTTCCAAGTATTCCGCAATCTCCTCCTTAATGATAAACTCTAAAATCTTATCAACAACCCAGGTCAGGCTAACTGGCCCATTGTTTCCTATCTTCTGCCTTCCCCCTTTCTTAAACAGGGGTGTAACATTACACTTGGTGGTGGGATTCTGCTGGAGGTGGTGGAAATGGCAGAAAATGAGCTTTTAAATGCAGAGACCAGTAGGTTAGAAAGTGAGGACAAGGACCTATCATTGTTCTGGGAGGGAGCAGAAGGAGTGAAGGCAGAAATGCTGGAGATGGGTCAAACACATCTGCGGGCCCTGTCAACCACCATGTGCAGAGAATCCTTGGTTGAGAAAAGAAAAGGTCATGTCAGAGGCATTCTGGTGGGAAGTGGCATTATCAGAATAGAAGTAACAGAGAGGGAGAAATTCTGACAATTGAATAGATTCCTTGTATGAGGCAGGGTGTGATCTTGAGACTGTTTGAGGATCTAATTATGAAATGGATGTAAATGATATTGAATTCAAAACAATCAAAATATTAAGTGTCACTTACATTAAAATAAATCAAAATTCCAAAGACATGGAAACCTCCAGTGAAAGCTATTACATTTAAGGCTGAACATATTTAGTAACTTTGGTTGTGTTTATTCCCATGATATCAATATTGCATCGAAATGACCGCCCAAGGATATTACTAGTAATCTCCTTTCACATTTCAACCCCTACATCATCTATTCAGCAGGGTATTCCAATTAACTGAGTAAGCAGTCATAATCAAATAATGTAAGCTTCTGTGGATTAACAACTTGCATGCCAGGCAACTATTCAACATTTACAGTAAGCCCAGCAATTGTTCCTTTTCAAAAGGGGAGATACTTGGTATACACAATAGACTTGTAATTTGGTTTGTACGACAATAAAGAGAACTCATAAAATCCTTACAATGCGCAGAAGGTGGGAAATATATTGGACTCAACCTGCTGAGAATTACAAGCTAAATTCCAATTTGAATCCACAGCTTAATAACAGCAGCTGTTTTAGGAGAAGAAATCCTTGCCACCTGGAGACTGTAATTCCTACCAAGCCATTTTGCTATCATTGAATTGCTTACAACATTCTGAGTGTGTCAGAACCAGTGATGCAAATATAACAATCTCCTATTGATTGACAGACTTGTTCAAGATATTTGGAGGACAATGCTCTACTTTCTAATAAGGTGCAAGGCTGGATGAACACAGCAGGCCAAGCAGCATCATAGGAGCAGAAAGGCTGACGTTTCGGGCCGAGACCCTCCATCAGAAAAGTCTTTCTGCTCCTATGATGCGTCAGCCTTTCTGCTCCTACGATGCTGCTTGGCCTGCTGTGTTCATCCAGCCCTGCACCTTGTTGTCTCCAGCATCTGCAGTTCCTACTATCTCTACTTTCTAATATATTGTTTTTACAGTGGATACAAAACACACTGGACAACAACATTTCAAACAGCTCTTCAGCTGGCTCTGTTAGTTGTAATCTCTGGGTACATGAGATTCCGATAGGTACAATCACCAGCTGCAGAAAGGCGATACTTCCCTTCATATAATTTCCTCTAATTTACTCCAAGGTTAAAATGTAACTGTGTTGCTTAGGCAAATTATAGTTTAATAACAATTTGCATTAATACATTTTGTATTGTGGCAAAGATCCCATGGAGATTAATCAGTTAAAACATACAGACACAGTCATCTGATTCCTAAAGTGTGGTGTCTAGGCTTCATAGAATAGTACAACACCGAAGGAGACCATTCATTCCATTGAGGATATACTGGCTCTTTCAAAGAGCAATCTCACTATTGCTCCTCTGCTGCTCTTTCTCCATATTCCAGCAATGTTGACACCTTCAAGTATTTATCCAATTCTCCTTTGAAGGCTCATATTAAGTCTGCATCCTCTATCCATTCAGGCATTGCTTCCAAACCTTAACCATCCGTTGACCACCTCTGTTATAAAACACCTTAAACCTATTTCCCCATATTATCAACATTTCAGACACTGGAAACAGTTTCTCTTTATTTACCAACATTGCTATCAAATCTTTACTCTCCTCTCTTCTAAACAGGGGAACTATAATTCCACTATTCCAGTAAATTTCTTCTGCAACATTTCCAAAGCCTTCACATCCCTCCTAAGGTGTAGTGCCCAGAAAAATACTCCAGCTAATACTGAAGTATTATTTTATGTACATTTAGCATAAAGTCTTAATTCCAGTACTCTATAACTCTGTTTATAAAGGTCAGAATTCCATATATTTTACGAACTGCTTAGTATTTCCATTAAGTCTGTGTTTTGCCTTTAAAATTGTACCAGTTAGTTTATTTGTTCTCTTTTTCTTCATGTCAGACTGTATAAACTTGCACTTTAAAGTTGAGCAATTTCAAGTTTCCTCATATTCCACCAGTCTGTTTCTACCCGTATGAAGTTCATTGCTATTTCCCTTACTGTTTACAACTCCTCCAAGTTCCATGTAAAATGCAAATTTCAGAGTTGTGTCCCACAATCCTAAATCCAAGTCATGAATATCTGTCAGAAGCAACAGTGGTCCTAGTTCTAAACCGTGGGAAATGTCACTATATTCCTCCCTCAAAATATAGCCATTCACCAGAACACTCTGTTTTCTATTTTTAGCTAATTTTGTATCCATGTTGCTACAGCCAGTTTTAGTCCAATTGTACCAACAGGATTAATATGTTAAAACCAAAAGAACTGCGGATGCTGTAAATCAGGAACAAAAACAAAGTTGCTGGAAAAGCTCAGCAGGTCTGGCAACATCTGTGGAGGAGAAAACAGAGTTAATGTTTCGGGTCCGGTGACCCTTCATCAGAATTAATATGTAACACCTTTTCAAGTGCCATTTGAAATTCCATATTAAAAACTTCAACTGCACTGTTCTCATCCAACCCCTCCATTTGCTCACCAAAAAGCACAACCAAGTTCATAAATGTGATTTCCCCTTAACAAATCCATGCTGGGTCTTATTTTGTCCAAAAGGCTGTTAATTTTCACCTATATTATTCTCTCTTAAAGCTTTCCCACTACTGATGATAACGCAACTGACCTGTATTAGCCACACTTAGCCAGAGTGTAAAATTTGTAATTCTCCAAACCATTGATATCACCTTGTACATACAGAGCATTTCCGAAATTTCTATCCTCATTACTCTCAGCAACTTAGGATGCAACCCATCCTGATTAGTTGGTTTATCATATAAAGCACTGCAAGTCTTTCAAGAATCCTTCCTTTCTCTATCTTCATTCAGTCTCTGAACAACCTCCTTGTTTATCAGAACTTTGGCAAACTTCGTAAACACCAATGAAAAATTTAATTTAATAACTCAACTATGTTTTCCTTCTATTTGGATTCCATTTCCTCTCTAACAAGCCTTTTACTCCTAATATACCTCTGGATATATAACTTTTGGATTTTCTTTTATATTAGTTGGTATTTCATTCTCATAATTTGCCTACCATTTTATTAGCTCTTGTTTTCTACTTCTGAATCTATAATCTACGGTGATACTGAGGAATATTACGCTGTAAGAGAAGTCAGCTTTCAAATGAGATACTAAATGGAAGCCCCATTTTCCCTCTCAGCTGGATGTAAAATGTTTGTACTATAATTTAAAGAGCAGGCAATTTTTATCTCTCTGCCAACATCCGAAAGCTGACGGTTTAGAAATTTGTTGCTGCATGCAAAACTGTCCGCTGTGAATGCTGACATATTTTCTACATTACAGCAGTAAACCATGCTTTTAAAGTACTTCATTCATTGTGAAGCTAAAGTTAGGGATATTCTGAGCTCACAAAAAAGTATATCAAGTAGTTTATTCCTCCATTTCATGTTTAACTGCCTTAGTACATTTAGACACACATGAGCATTTGGAGAATTAAAATTTCCAGCTGAAGACTTATCACTTTTAAGTAAACAGAACAGCAGTAGTAATCAAGTTCACGGTCATGACAATACTCATTATAAACTCATGATCACCTACTAGCTGGCAGACTAAAGTGGACTTAATTGTTCCATTCTCTGATTTGAATTGATTAGCTTAGAATCACAAGTCTGTGATATTGTCATCCATCTACAAGCAGGAGAGATCTAATTTCCCACGTCCTCACTAACACTGAGAGGCACAAGATTTTGCCTTATTTTGCTCCTGGGAAAGATCTGCCAAACAGATATCAAAGACATAAATCATAAGTAAGATAACTGAATAAGCCAAGCTTAAATTTGTTGTGATGATTCCAGGATTTTTTTAGACTTTTGGGAATTGCATTCCCTGCTCTTGTCAATCAATCATTCATTTTACAATAGATAAGCCCAGCAAGTCAAGTCAAAGTACATTTTAACAATAGGAGACTACAAGATTTGCCAGGAATTATGTCAAATTTTTGGAGACCATTTCTGCAAATGTTACGATCAAAACAACAAATCAATGGCTTTTATTGCAATTTTGTTTTTAAATTGCATTGTTTGTGGCTGCCAGTTTTGTGGCACCTACCCCGCACTATAAGTGAGTCAATACCTCAGCTCTGAATAACCCAACCTACTGTAGTTTCTATTCTAAATGCTCTAGAAGAATTAGCACAGCACTGGAAACTTGCTGTTGTATGAGGTACCAGAATGAATCATCTACCTCACAAAGAGACAGATCACCAGCACACACACACACCCATCAACCTAGACACTAAAGCTAAGTAATTGTGGGTCATTAGCCCTACTGTATGACATTTCCATTTAATTTGCATGGAATGTAAGATACAATGTAGAAAAAATATAACACCACTTTTTATTCTGTTATTCATATAATGCGTGCTTACTTAATTAAACTAGAGGAAGATTTTCAATTCTCATTTCTGATTCTGAATACTTTCCAATCGTGAAGGAAAGCCTGTACAGGTGAGTACGACAAAAAAAAAACCTTGCCTTCATATAATGCCTTCATTGTATAAAAACATCCTACTTCACAGAGGTGCAATGAGACAAAAGTGAACTACAAGCCAAAAAAGGAGACATTAGCTTGGTCAAGGATATGTGTTTTAATGAGGGTTATAAAGAAAGCATGCAAAATGGAGATGTTTAGAGAGAACATGGGAAGGATAGACCCTGGAAAGTAGAAGGTAGGCAGACAATGGTTGCTAGATGTGGATACCCAACAGATAAAATTCCAAAAAAAGTTCTGTGGGATTTATAGGTGTGGAGAAAATGACTGAGGTAGGTAGGGATTAAAATTCAAGGATCACCATTTTAAGTTGGAAGTGTTGGAAGATCTTGAGCCAAAGTAAACAGTGAGAACATGGAGCATGAATGAGCAATTTGAGGAATAAGATGGATTGAGCTAAAGCTTCTAGAGGCTGGAAAGATAGACTGACTATAGCATGCAACATCTTTACTAGTGAATTTTAAGTATTAATCTTGTTGTCTTAGTCAGTTCATGTACTACACTAGTGATTGTCCTTTTTGTCAATATGGTAATTCATGACAAGATTTTTCTTAAATTGGGGAATAGTACAGTGTGCAATTGCTAAAATTGTCCAGTAAAATTTATTTCACAGGGGTATTTCTGAAGATAGGAGTCCTTTAAAGGACGTTCTATCATTGAAGTGAGTGTCATCTAGTTATAGCATTTCCTTTTGTCATAGCAGGAATGAGAGGAAAAAACCTGCTACTTATCAGCCCAGATTACATCAGAATTCAAACTCCACAGGTGAAAGGAAAATCTTCAAACGCACTGCTTCACCAAAGCTCAGAAAATGTTCACCATTTCGATTAGACATGCATGAACTTTAAAGTGCAATATTTTCCAGGAGAATGTTTTAACAGGCATTATGGTCCCAAGGGGACTGATGTTCTTACAATATATATGTGTGGAATTCGCAGTATGTTTTGTAGAATTTTATCCACTGATACAGTTGTCTAGAAGAATTAAATTATAAAAGTCACTAATGCACTGTCATTCCTCAATCACAAATCTTACAGATAGATGAGAAGATGATGTTAAAATATCAGACATCACTTTCATGCAGAACTGTAATTTGCTTTAAAGAGAAACACTTCAGTAATCCTTGGGATATGAAAAACTGATAAATTCCCCACAGAATTACAGAAAAAAAGTACAACTTTCTCGACCTGCAAAACATGAAATTCCAATGATGCTATGATTTAAACCAAAGATGTGTGGGTGACAGGGAGAACAGAAGTCAAATGAAAGTGCGAAGAAACAGGAAAAATTATCAAAAGAAATGAAAACCTGGAAACACAAAGACAGGCATCACGTTGTCATGATGTTACTCTTGCTTATTATAATATAGTTCTACTTTACGAAACATGCAAATTATTGAACCCACAACTGTGCACAGTAAGCATTTCATGACACCTTTATGTTTCTGCTGCTGATACCAGAATTAATTCCAGTACCCGAAATATTAATGAGACAAATATGTTATTTTTTTGCAAGTGCTGAGTTTCACTAAAACAATCGTGAATAAATATGTATTTTAAGAATGCAACACAGCACAAATAGGTGTTGTCTGAAAAAATCAAAACCATTAATTCTAAATGACATGGCAGAAGATTAAAATCAGAGATCTTTTTCATGGCTAATGACGCATAAGGCAGATAATGCATGTCCTTATTTCTGTTTCCATAACTACTTTTCCCCAAAATGTGTCGTCATGCTGCTTCCATAGGTTACATAACCATAAGGGTGCCACTCTGCACCAATCACGGTGAACCAGAAGACCTTAACACATTTTTCCTGTTGGTCTCAGGACGATTTATAAGTTGAATCTGTTTGGATATATTATGAACTTACCATTTGCAGCCATTAGGAACTAGAGTGGGACTTGAGATCAAAAGTTCTGACTCAGAAGTGGTAACATTACTTGCGGTAATGTGAGATCAGCACCCTTGAAAATGAATAGCAACAGGCTTTACTATACAGAACTATAGACAGTGGATAGTAAGTGAGGACATTTTACTAGGAATCCTACAAATCCAGGCTTCAGTTCCATCTGATTTGATATCACGATAACATAGCTCCTTTAGCACATGCTGAGAAGCTATACTTATTGGAAAGATTGATTGTCTGATTGATTTATTGTCACATGTACCTGAGTACAATGAAAAGCTTTGTTTATGAGCAGTACAGGCAGATCATAGTAAGCAAGGATATACAGATCATAAGGTGAAAAAAAAGCACTTGAACAGAGGCATACAGGTTACATCGCACAGGCCATGTGTTAGGTAAGATCAACATTAGCAAGATCAGCATTATTTGAATTTGGAGAGTCCATTCAGCAGTCTGATAACGGCAGGGACGAAGCTGTTCTTGAACATGCTGGTGGGTGTGTTCAAGCTTCTGTATCTTCTCCCTGACAGAAGACGTTGTAGGAGAGCATCACCGGGATGGGATGGGTCTTTGATGATATTGGCAGCCTTTCCATGGCAATGGGCCCCATAAATGGAGTCCATGGATGGAAGGTTAGCTTCCGTGATGGTCTGGGCTGTGAACACAACCTTTGTAGTTTCTTACGTTCTTGGGCAGAGCAATTGCCATACGAGCCTGTTATACATGCCAAATGTCCTGAGCTGTCTGAGAAAGAAGAGGCGTTGTTGTATCTTCTTGAGCATCACATCTACTTGGGAAGTCTAGGACAGGCTGTCGGTTATGTCACTCCTAGGAACTTGACGCTCTCCACCCTCTCAACCTAAGCTCCGTTGATGTAGATGGAGGTGTGTTTTCTTACATGTTTCTGAATTCAATGATCAGTTCTTTAGATTACTAAAGTTTACTTAAAGTAATTCCCTTTACCTGTGGCCATGTCCACCTCATTGAAAATTTGGATTTGTTTTAAGACCTGTTCCTTGCAAGAATGAAGATGTATTTCTAGATTCATAATTCATATCTCTGATTCTGTGGTCACTTTACTGTCTGTAGAAAGTTTTAAAGTTTCACTTGTTTTCAGTAATGATTGAATTAGTATCAGGATTTGCTATTGTGACCCAGCCTCTACACAGGAAAGGACTTCCTCATCTAATTGTGAGTGCACTTGTTCCTGGGAACTTCTGCGCAATAAGAACTTGGCTTTAGTCCTTCTTCAAGACAGGACTCGTTTTCATTGGAAACAGAGAGCTGGATTTTCAATAATGGCTTTCCATGAATCTAAATGTACAGCAAGGTCTGATATTTCAGACTCAAGTAAATTAATAACTTGTGTGCTGCTTTGTATTTCTGTGACTGTATTCTAAATGTGAAAACCCATGGTCTGGAGTGTCTTATGGTGGCTGACTATCCATTTCTGTGATACCTTTTACTCAAGCTGTTTTCAATTTCTGACTCGAGAGAAATGTCCACAATACTCTCTTGCAATACTTAGGATTTAAGTGTAGGGAGTCTATGAAGTGTCTTGGTTGCCTGCTAACCAAAGATGTTTAAAGTTCGATAAACAGCTCGGCTTACGAAAGAATTGTAACGTTTAGAAAACACGTATGAGGTCTCCATAATCTCTTTTCATTGCAAGAAGATATAGTACGCATTTGACCTATTACACTGAATTTTGCAATGCTTGAGTCCCATAGTTTAATGGACAATTGGCTGGAGATGGCTGGTCTCAACCATGGTACAGCATCTGAAAGGATCAGTGCATCTTCCAGAATCTAATTTAAAATAGGTTCTCTGCCATTTATATTAATCTCTTTGTACCACAATTCATCTCATAGGTCTGTTTCTTCACCATAGAATAATATTTGTTCATTTCAGCCCTCAAGGGAATTTGTATTCTTTTCTGCAGCAGACTAAGTGATATATCTTCAAATGTTTGAACTGTAGATTGAAATTGGCTATGCCTACTTTGGCAGGCCATCTAAAAATGGCCAATTCTATGGCATGAATAGCAATACTGCATTAATAACTGGAAGGACTGTTGTCAATGTGAACTTTTCCATCCACAATGTGGGCATGGAGCAACAGCAGAAGCAACACCATCTTTCCAGATCTGCTTTGCCAGCTGATTAGTAATTTCCTGATTAGCAAACTAGACTGCTTTGGAGTCAATAGTTTGATTCCAAGCTCATTCCTTAGCAAAGCACATTTTAAAAAAAAGTTCCACCTGTGAAGTTCAGTCTGTCTGGCATTCTGCACTGCTTTTTATAATGTAAGATCTTACTTAGACTGCCTGACAGGGCTTCATCTGATGCCCCTACTACAATGTCATTGTGTATGAAGCTCTTTTCAAGTTTCCCCATTGGAAACCAGACTCATTCAATTGCATCTGTACTTAAATGGTAAGATATTACCATATTAGGAGAGTAGGTTATCAAGTGTGAAATTTGTGAGGGAATTCAGCATTTGTCACTCTAGGTCATGCTGTTGGAGAACGAGAAGTCCTGGCATGCCTGGGAGATCCGGTGCAAGCACAGAAAGCGGGAAGGAGGACAGAGGTAACACAATATAGAGCTGGAGGAACACAGCAGGCCAGGCAGCATCAGAGGAGCAGGAAAGCTGATGTTTCAGGTCAGGACCCTTCTTCATGTTTCTGAAGAAGAGTCCTGATCCGAACCGTCAACTTTCCTGCTCTTCTGATGCTGCCTGGCCTGCTGTCTTCCTCCAGCTCCACACTGTGTTATCTCTGACTCCAGCATCAGCAGTTCTTACTATCCCCTAGGAAAGGGGACAGGTTGTGCATACGCAACCACTGAGGAGTGTGGAGGATTGAGAGTCTGAAGGTGCAAAGAAGCCTGTGAGATGAGAAGAGTGCCATTTCGAAGGCTGCAAGTTGTGCGAGATTGAAGTGATGGGATTATCTCCTTTCAATTGGGCTCTGAGAAGTCTAGGAGTGGTAGATGGTTAGTGCAGCTGACGTGAAGTGCTGAATGGCCTACTCCTCTTCCTACATCTCGGTATGTTGCCAGTACTTATAGACAGATCAAAGTCAAGCAGGCAGCAGGACAGGGATAAAGCAATATGCTTCGATTATAGAGTTGAAGTGGGTGGATAACATGATAGTCAATCTTTCCTGACAGAATTATTGATTTATTCTAATCCGTATGGTAGGTAATGTACTATTTGTCCACCCACCATAAAATCTATTTTAATCTAACACAGCTTTCTTGGCTACTGATTGAGGAGTTATTCCTATTCTAATGTCTCACCTCTAACATATCACATTTATAAAGTGGTGTTTTATTTCTATTTCTGCCACCAAATGTGGCTTGGTCTCTAAATAGAAGATGCACTAACATCTCCAGTAAGAAAATGCACAGTTGCTGAGTAACAATGGGTCGGACCGCTGGAGTAATGAATTTAAGACTGTTCTGTTACAAATTACAAAAGGCAATAATAAAAATGTGTGTAACATGAACCTTCCTAAGCATTGTTCTACATGGCCTAAGCTTGATCACATCATCTTATTCATACATTTTGTTATCTCTTCGCTTCTTTTTCCAAATTTATAAGAGGTCATTATCAGAAGCAATATTTCCTAATATCTGAAACAGCTGTAAAGCTAGTAAATTAGTTTCATGGAATTTTTATTATCCCTTTCATATTGAGGAATTATGGATGCCAAGGTTAATTTTAAAGTACAGCTAGGCTTAACATGTAAACTGATTAGAAATCTAAATCTGAAATAGGTTGCACCAGGTTATTAGTAAGGTGTGAAGGAGTCTATTTATTTCTTATCATGGTGATAGTTTATGGATTACCCTGGAGTCACACAACAAGAATACATGCTAAAAATTAGGAATCTGTGACAGCTTTTTTTTGCATTTGAATCCTCGCACATTATAAACTAGATGGTGATCTATTCTCTGCCAAGCCTGTGCACTATATAGAGAGTGAAAGCATTGATAGCTGTGCAGGGACATAGTTCTTAACCATTTAGTACAATTATATGGGTCTGATTATCAACAGTGTGGTAGCTATATTTGGGTCTTATCCTTTTCAGTCTCGCAATACTGGATGAATCTGGCACCTGACAGTGTCATAGTGATATATAGATTTGATCGCTGAAAATGCAATTATAACATATTGGTCAATACCTATCAGTCTTGTAATGATTTGTAGCTCTGGCACCTGAAAGTGTATTATTAGTGTATGGATCCAATCCATTCAGTAGTTTAATTTGTATCAGATGACTGTTGGTCTAATAGGGGAAGGAGGAAGGAAATTCAGTTCTAATATCTATGTGTTAATTGGGATATCGAATGCTCAGCATCTTCTGAAAACAAGACTTTGATTAAAGCCATAACGTTTGCACCACACAAATATCAGGCAATGACCATTTCCAAAAACAGTAAATCTAACCATGGTCCCTTTGACATTCAATGCCATTATCATTACTGAATCTCTATGGTTAACATCCTGGGAGTTGCCGTTGACAAGAAACTGAACTGCTCTAGCCATATAAATACATGGTTACAACAGCGGGTTAGAGGCTAGGAATACACCAGCCAATAATTCATACATGACTCCCCAAAGCTTGTCCACCATCTACAAGGTACAAGCCAGGATTGTGATGGAACGCTCCCCATTTGTGTGGATAACTCTTGCTCCATCAACACTCCAGAAGCTTGCCACCATATAGGTAGTGGGGAACTGCAGTAATGAGTGCTTGGACCAGGTTGTTCACAACATATATTAATGATTAATGATGAGGGAACAAAATGTTATATTTCCAAGTTTGTGGATGACACAAAATTGGTTGCAAGCATGAGCAGTGAGGAGGATGCAGAGATAATGCAGTGTGATTTGGACAACTTGAATTAGTGGGCAAATTAGTGCATAGCAAATGAAGCATTATGTGGACAAATATGAAGTTACCTATTTTGCTAGCAAAAACAGAAAGGCAGGTTATTATCTGATAGATTGGGAAAGGGGAGGTGCAATGATACATGGATGTCCTTGTTCATCAGTCACTGGAAGTAAGCACGCAGGTGCAACAGGCTGTCAAGAATGCTAATGGTCTATTGGTCTTCATAGCGAGACGATTTGAGTGCATGATTAGAAATGTCAAGCTGCAATTGTACAGGGCCTTGGTGAGTCTACACCTGGAGTATTGTTTGCAGTTTCAGTCTCTTTATCTGAGGAAGAATGTTCTGGCCATGGAGGGTTGAAGGCTTATTAGTCTGACTGCTTGGATAGCAGGATTGACATATATAGAGAGAATGGATCAGTTAGGACTATATTCATGAGGGGTAATCTCTTTGAAACCTATTAAGTTCTAAAAACACTAGACAGAATAAACACATGAAGGCTGTTCCCAATGACCAGGGAGTCCAGAACAAGGGGTCACAGTCTAAGGATATGGACCGAGCCATTTAGGACTGAGGCAAGGAGAAATTTCCTCACCCAGAGAGTGGTGAGCCTGTGGAATGTCCTGCTACAGAACATAGTTGAGGGCAAAACATTGAATGTTTTGGAGAAGGAGTTAGATATAGCTTTTAGGACGAAAAGGATCAAAGGGTATGGGGAGAAAGGAAGAACAGGGTGCTGAGTGGGGAGACCAGCCATGATCGTTTTGAATGGTGGAGCAGAATCAAAGGACTGAATGGCCTACTCCTGTTCCTATCTGCTACGTTTCTGAAGGACATCAGTGGACCAGTTTTAATGACATCCAGTAATTGAATGATCACCACTATTGAGGCTTGCATTTCTTCCAGATTTATTAACTCATGGAATTTAAATTCCCAGGCTGCTGAAGTAGGATTCAAACTCATGTTGCTGCAACATTGGTCAATTGTGCTGGATTACTAGCCTAGTAGCATTGTCGCTACGCTACCAATCTCATTTGTAAACATGAGAGCAGGTTAATCTGTCCATTTCCACCTTTCACCTTGTTCACACAGTCAGCATTGCTTTGGGCCATGATGAATTGACCTGGTGGCTATCACTCAGGTTTAATGTTGCAGGGAGCTTTCAAATCACTTGGTGTGTTGAGACATATTAGTATTAACTGCTGACTGTCTTCCTTCCAGTCAGAATTATTTCAAGCTGACTGCTCTACCCACTAAATGCAAACCTCTAGTTCTTTGTTCAGTTCAAACCAAGAGGTGAATATCAATAACTTTCTTTCATATATAATGGACTCAGTAACTGTTGACAACGTTAACATTCCTGAAAGATGCTGATTGTAATTTTTAAACAAAATTACATACACAAAAATATAATTGAAATGAAACTAAATCAGCTACAGATTATGTTGAGGAATTCATATTCGAAAGTGAAACAATCTTCTCAATAATACCTACAGCTCTCTTGGGAAAATAACCTTTCCTTTCAAATTCCATGATAAATTTATTAATACCAAGTGCAATAGTAATATTAACATTTCTCTACCGTATTAGGAGAAAGCTATTTTAACTGGCTTCCTGAAGAGAATAACATTTCCCTTCCCTTGCTTGACAGAAGGAATTATTGCTTCAGCTGACTATCTAGTGAGCAAAGCATTCTCTCTACTTTCATCAAAAAATGAGTTATAAGAAAAGATACATGAGTCCCTTGAGAGTAAATCAGATTACTTTAATCATTCTTGCAGCCAGGGAACAAACCTGAAGCTAGTTACTCATTAGAGCAGAGAAACTAGAAATGGAAGCTTGCTAATTAAAACATCAAAGACAATGAGAAATTTCATGTGGAGAAATTGAAGAATCTACATCAATGTTGCAACAATAATGCCCTTTAAAGTCTCGAATGAAGATATTGCTTTAAAAATGTATTGTATTCAAACACTACATGATTTTCTCTTGCTGGTACATTCAGTGAAATCGTAAATAAGCTAATAAGAAATACAGAGCTGTTACACATAGCAATTAAGGAAATGAATATGTTGCTCATAGCAACTAGAAGAGATCTTCCTCATTCACATAGCAACAAGAGGAAATCATCCTGATGCATAGTAACTGGAGGAATCTTCCTGACATACATAGACACCAGAGGAAATCTTCCTGCTCCACATAGCAACCAGACAAAACCTTCCTGACACGCATAGCAACCAGAATAAATCTTCCTCGCTCACGTAGCAACCAGAGGAAATCTTTCTGACATACATAGCAACTGAAGGAAATCTTCTTGATGAATAGCAACTGAATGAAATCTTTCTGAAGCACATGACAACGAGAGGAAATCTATCAGACATACATAGTTACAACAGTAAGTCTTCCTGATGCGCATAGCAACTGAAGGACATCTTCCTGTTTCATACAGCAAGTAGAGAAACCTTCCTGATACACACAGCAAACATGGGCAAAAGAGCTGAATTCTAGATGTGGGATGAGTGTGACTGCCCTTCAGATCATGGTAATTTTGACCAAGTGTGGCAACAAAGAGACCTTGTAAAAGTCAATGGGAAACAAGTTGAAACTGTACATCAGTTGGAATCGTATTGAACACAAAGGAAAATTGCTGTGGTTGTTGGAGGTTAATCATCATAATCTCAGCACATCTCTGCAGGGGTTCCTCAGGGTACTGTCCTCGACCTGACCTACTTCAGCAGCTTCCTCAATGATCTTTCTTCCATCATAAGGTTAGAAGTGTAGATGTTGGCTGATGATTGCACAATTTTTAGAACCATTCACAATACTCAGATAGTGAAGCGGTCAGTGCCAAGTTGCAGCAAGAGCTGGACAGCCTCCAGGGTTGAACTAATTAGTGGCAAGCAACATTTGTGCAACATTAGTGATAGGCAATGATCATAGCTAACGAGAGAGAATCTGACCAGTTACTCTTGACATTCAATGATATTATCATTGCTGTATCCCCATTATCAATGCCCTGGAGGTTACTGCTGGCAAGAAACTAACAGGACCAGATATATAAATACTCTGTCCAAAAGAACAGGTCCAAGGCTAGGACTCCTGGGGCTAATGAGTCATTTCTTTATTCCCCAAATTCTGTACACAGACTACAGGACACAAATGAGGAATGCAATGGTGTATGCTCCATTTTCCTGGCTGAATGCAGATCCAACATTAATGAAGCTCAACGTTATCCAGGATAACACATCCCACTTGATTGGCATCCCATATACAATCTTAAACATTCACTCTATCCACCAGAAATATATTGATAGGTTAAGTTAGTGGGCAGAAAGCTGGCAAACAGAGACATGGGAAAATGTGAAGTTGATTATTTTGGAAGAGAGAACTAAAGAACAGAATTTTATTTAAATGGAGAAAGGTTACAGCACAAATGGACTTGGGGGGTACTCATGCATGAAACACAGAAAGCAAGCACACAGATGCAGCTGGTCATCAGGAAGGCTAATGGAATGTTCGCCTTTATTTCAAGAGGATGCATCCCTACCCTAGATCAGGAGGCCCAGGTTCAAGTCCCACCTGCTCCAGAGTTGTGTCATAACCACTCTGAGCAGGTTGACTAGAAAAGTAGGTTATATGAAAAAGAAATATCAGTAGGGAAGTCTTACTGCAACAGTACAGATTCCGGTGAGACCACATCTGGAGTGCTGTGAGCAGTTTTGGTCCCCATATTTAAGAAATGATATTATTTCATTGGAGACAGTTCAGAGAAGGTTCACTGAGAACTGTTCTGAGGAAGGGTCACCGGACCCAAAACGTCCTGCTCCTCTGATGCTGCCTGGCCTGTTGTGTTCCTCCAGCTCCACACTGTGTTATCCAGGATTCTTCAGGGATTTGACAGGACAAGTGCTGAGAGGTTATTTCCCCTCATGAGAGAGTCTAGGAGCAGAGGTCATGATCTTAGAATAAAAAGGTACCAATTTAAGACTGAGATAAGGAGGAATTTCTACTCTCTGAGGGTTGAGAACCTTTGTCACTCCTTGCAACAGACAGCTGTGGGAGCAGAGTCCTTGTGTATATTTAAGGCTGAGATAGATTCTTGATCAGTTGTGGAATGAAGGGTTACAGGGAAAGGGCTGGAAAGTGGATGTGAGGAATGGTGGAGCAGTCTCAAAAAGCCTAAAGCTTACTCCTGTTCCTATTCCTTACGGTCTTATTGATGTACAGTGGCAGTGCTGTGTACCATCTGAAAGTTGTACTGCAGCAACTCACCAATGGTCCTTCAACAGCACCTTCCAAATCCAAGACCACTTGAGCAACAGATCTGCAATTTCCCCTCACACAACCCTGACTTGGAACTACATCGTCATACCTTCGCTCTCACTGAGTTCAAAATGCTGGATCTCACTTTAAAGTTTTTGCAAAGATCTGTAGCTCGGGTTGTGGGTGACGTTGTTGACTTGCTCGCTGAGCTGACTTGCTTTTGTTCAGACGTTATGTCACCATGCTAGGTAACACCATCAGTGAGGCCTTTAGTGAAGCGATGTTGTTCTACTCCGCTTGGAATTTATACTGTTAGTCTGTTATGGTGAGTTGTGTCATTTCCGGTTTTGTTCTGTATGGGTTTGTATATTGGGTCCAATTCTACACATTTTTGATTGCATTATGGATTGAGAACCATGCCTCTAGGAACTCCTGTGTGTGTCTATGTTTGGCTTGGGGTTCTATGGTTATGTTGACCCAGTTAAACTGATGGCCTTCATTGTCCGAGTGTACTGATATTAGGGAAAGTTTGTTGTGCTGTTTTGCTGCTAGCTGTTGTTCGTGTATTCTGATGGCCAGTTTCCTTCCTGTCTGTTTGATGTAATGCTTGTGGCAGTCGTTGCATGGTATTTTGTAAACAACATTGGTTCGGCATGTTGTGGGAATGGAGTCTTTAATCCTTGTGAGTGTTTGTTGTAGCATAGCTGTGGGTTTGTGGGCCACCATGATTCCTGGTGGTCGTAGGAGTCTCATTGTCAGTTCCGATATGCTCTTGATGTATGGCAGTGTGGCCTGTTGTTGTCTATTTAGTAGGTACGTGTGGATGAAGTTGCAGGGATACCCGTTCATAGCGAAGATTTGGTCTAGGTGCTGTCCCTCTTTCCTGTGTAGTTCTGGCATGTTGCAGTGAATGGTGAACCATTTAAATAGTGTCCTAATACAGCTTTGCTTGTGGATGTTGGGGTGGTTGCTGTGGAAGTTGAGGATTTGGTCAGTGTAGGTTGCTTTCCTGTATACAAGGGTTTGGAACTCCCCATTGGTCACACGCTTAACTCTGATGTACAGAAATGGAAGCTGATTGTTCTTTTCTTATTTTCTCGTGAATTTGATCCCACGAATACGTTGTTGATGAGGCGATGAGTCTCTTCTAGTTTGGTGCATTTAATGATGATAAATGTGTCATCTACGTACTGGATCCACAACTTAGGTTGACTGTGGAGGAGGGTGGTGTGTTCTAGTCTTTGCATGACTGCTTCTGTGATGAGTCCTGAGATGGGTGACCCCATGGGTGTACCATTGATCTGTTTGTATACTTGCCCATTAAAGATGAAGTGTGTGGTGAGGCAGAGGTCTAGTAGTTTGAGTGTGTTGTCATTGCTGATGCAGCTGCTGGTGTGCATTTCTGCTTCCTCTAGTAATGTGGTTAGCATTTCTTTGGCTAGTGAGATGTCAATTGACATGAATAATGCTATGACATCAAAGGATACCATAATCTTGTCATTGCTGATTTTTATGTTCTTGAGGATATTGAGGAATTCATGAGTTGAGTGGATGGAATGGGGTGATCCATCAAATAGGTGTTTCAATCTCTGTTGTATGTCCTTGGCCAGTTTGTGTGAAGGTGTGCCTGGTAGGGAGACAATGGGTCTGACGGGGATGTCTAGTTTGTGTACATTAGGAAGTCCATAGAAGTGGGGGGTGTTCGTGCCTTCTGGTTTCATTCTCATGAAGTCTGTCTTGGTTATCTGTCCTGCATCCTTTAGTCTCTTCAGTGTCTGGGAGATCCTATTAGCGAGCTGTGGTGTTGGGTCTATCGCCACCTGTTGGTAAGTGGTTGTCTCTGCAAGCAGTGCCTGTGCTTTCTCAAAGTAGCCGGTTTGTTCATGATGACCGTCATCCGCCCTTTATCCTCTGGTAGGGTTATAATGTTTTTGTGTTTCTTGATTTTTCTAGAGGTTTTCTCTCTGTGTTCAGGGTGTCCCACTCTTTCCTTTGGCTTAGTGTGGGGATTATAGTTTGTCAGATGGTTCGTTGTGTTTCGTCTGTGAGTCTGTTGTCTTTTAATGTAGTTTCCAGAGCAGCCATGAAGTCTGTTCTGTTCACATCTTTGTGGTTATAGTTCAGTCTCCGTAATAAGACAGCTTTCTCAGTTTCATCTGCTGGATAAGTTTCTTATCCATGTGTCCGGTTTGTTGTTGTCCTTGTTTTTGTGGTGGATCAGTTTGGTGAGTTTCTCCTGTATTTTGTATCTCTTCTTAGTTTTGGTTTTGTGTTGATTGATGGTGATGACCTGTTCGAGGGTTGTAGACCATTGCTGGTCCGTAGTGTTTAGGTACTGTGACTTTTGGCGCAAAATTTCCCATTCGTACTTGTAGAGTTGGTTATGGGCATCATTAACCATTACCCATAGCATTCTGCATCTGTTCTGTTCAGCTATTTTATAGCCTGTGGGCTGTTGAGTGGATGTTTGTATTTCATGCTGTGGGGCAGTACCTGGTTCCTGAGGCATTCATGGAGGAAGTGAAGTTGTTCGCGGGTAACGCTCAGTTGGTTGCCAAAGGATTCCCATTGTCGGGCAATTTTTAGTGTGTTATGCCCGTAGGTGTTTAAGGTTTTTGCAAAGATTTGTAGCTCGGATTGTGGGTGAGGTTGTAGACTTGCTTGCTGAGCTGAGATAACAAGGCGTAGAGCTGGATGAACACAGCAGGCCAAGCAGCATCAGAGGAGCAGGAAAGCTGACGTTTCGGGCCTAGACCCTTCTTCAGAAAATCTTTTCTGAAGAAGGGTCTAGGCCCGAAACG
>NC_063342.1:61711689-61726713 GCF_021869965.1 Rhincodon typus | reverse complement strand
TGATTGGCCTGCTGTGTTCATCCAGCTCTACACCTTGTTATCTCAGATTCTCCAGCATCTGCAGTTCCTACCATCTCTGCTTGCTGAGCTGGCTTGTTTTCGTTCAGGCGTTTTGTAACCATTTTAGATAACATCATCACTGAGGCCTCCGATGAAGTGATGTTGTTCTACTTTGCTTGGAATTTACACTGTCTGGTCTGTTATGGTGAGTTGTGTCACAAATTTTGTAACACAAAACTGTGTTAGGGCTCCATTTAAAAGGGCTATGACTCACTGCAACATGCTAGAACTATGCAGGAAAGACGAAGAGCACCTATACAAAATCTTCGCCATGGATGGATATCCCCGCAACTTCATCCGCAGGTGCCTGCTAAATAGACAACAACAAGAGCACACAGTATGCCCTGACACACTGCCATACATCATGAACATATCAGAACTGACAATGAGACTCCTACGACCACCGGGAATCATGGTGGCACGCAAGCCCACAGCCACACTACCACAAACACTCACAAGGATTAAAGACCTCATTCCCACAACATGCAGAATCAACGTAGTTTACAAAATACCATGCGACGACTGCACAAGCATTACATCGGACAGACAGGAAGGAAACTAGCCATCAGAATACATGAACAACAGCTAGCGGCAAAACAGCACGACGAACTTTCTCTAATATCAGTACACTCGGACAATGAAGGCCATCAGTTTAACTGGGACGACGTAACCATAGAAGCCCAAGCCAAACATAGTCACACACAGGAGTTCCTAGGGGCATGGTTCTCCACCCATAATGCAATCAACAAACGTATAGAATTGGACCCAATATACAACCCATACAGAACAAAACCGGAAATGACTCACCATAACCAAACAGACAGTATAAATTCCAAGCAGAGTAGAACAACATCGCTTCATCAGAGGCCTCACTGATGGTGTTACCTGGCATGGTGACGAAATGCCTGAACAAAAACAAGCCAGCTTGGCGAGCAAGTCAACAACCTCACTGGGACTCCCTTCCTAATAGCATTGTGACTGTTACCTATCCTGTTGGACTGCAGTGGTTGATAAATGCGGTTCACCACCAATGAATGCCCACCTCCCATGACTGAATATTAAACATGAAAGTACTGTCTTTGTGAGTGCCAGCCAACAAATGGCCAGTATCTCTGTAGTCAAAGCAATGCTGTTGTAAAATGGGGAATGAATATGTTAATGAAGATGAAGGTGCAGACATCAACAGCCACATATTATCAGCACTCGAAGAAGAGAAGCAAACGTTAAACTACAGAATTGTAGCCAGTATAATGCATATCAGAATGTGAGTGAAGAGTATACAAGACTAACTGAGAGTGAGAGAAAGTTTCTCTTGTAGAAAGATAGAAAGGGAGCAGACCGCAGGAGCGGTCCAGTCAGATGGAGTACAATACTGACACCAGTTGGATATGGTGAACAGAAATCATGAAGGGAAAGTGAAACAGGCTTTATTTAAAGAAGTAGCACTGTCCATGAATACAGTCATAGCAGTATAAAGCGTGTTAGCATCGATACCTACTCAAAGCAATGTAACCGTGAGCAATGGTCACCACAGGGATTAGAGCTGTTCTAAAGACCTGTACTTTCGGGTATGTCCAAGGTCTTGCCAGTGCCAGGTTAGGGAACTGGGGGGGCCTGGGGTCTGGTGGGGGAACCTGGGGGCACGGAGTGCCTGCCAGGAGGCAACTTCACTGCCTTGACATGATGCCACCAGGTAACATTTGGCAGTGGCCATTAATCGGACACTTAAGGCACGTAAATAATCCATGAATGGGCAATTTGCCTGAAGCCTGCCCCATCATGAGGAAAATGGAAAATACCTGAGAGGATGGGCAGATTTGTTCAAGGCAATAAGGCTCATGTGTTATGTGCTTTTTCTGATCTACTGCATTTTATCTTTAACGTTTTCAGCACTGGGTTTGTCTTGCTTTTTCTGCCAATTTTGTTTCCTCTCTTGAGGGTATTGATTCCTCACTGGGGTTTGACCTCATAGCTTACTAAACCATGCCAACTACCTAGGCATCAGCCCAGACAATAAACGTTAACAAGTTGTTTGGTCTCGTGCAGCATTATAGCCAATCCTAAATGGGGGGGTGAGGTGACAGAAGCAGCGTCAAGACATTTTTTTTGTGGAGGAAGGACAGAAAAGGTGCTTCTGCTGCCACCTGCCACTCATATAAATATCCACTTTAAGCTACTTTTCAACATCTATTTAAAGGCAAATGGTTTCACTACTCAGCACGTGTTGTATGTATTTGGGATTTGTGCAGTATGGGACTAGTATCTATGAAGATTAAACTGATGTTAGGTTCTATGCGCACCTCAGAATACCAACCTACATGTTGTAATCAGATGCAGTTGTTCCTCTTTCACTTTTTTTTTCTGCCTCCATTATATTTTCTCTCATGGCTATTGTCTGATGAATCTTTATAGCTATATCAGCTATCTGGACTAATTTACCTCAACATATGTTTCCTTCGAACATCCATCTTTAAGGTAGGGATCTGCATGACCAATTTGGTCCAGTGTGGCAGAGACAAAGCTTAATGAGAGACAGTAGAAACTGCCGATGCTGGAATTTGAGATAACAAGGTGTAGAGCTGGAGGAACGCAGCAGGCCAGACAGCATCAGAGGAGCAGGAAAGCTGACATTTCGGGTCTGGACGCTTCTTCAGAAAAAAAGCTTACTGAGAAGTGGCTCCTATCTTAAATAAGTTGCAGTTTATTGAAGTATAGCAATTTGGTACAAATTATATTGGTATAACAGATATTGTCACAGAAGTATAATTCTCCAAGATCCAAAGCCATACTCTCACCAAGTGCATTTTGGGTTATGCTTTATGCTTTCTTCAGCACCGACTCTTATAAAACAGTGTTCTCCAAAGCTGCTAGTCTCCAATTCTTACTCCACTAACATTAATGGTGCAACACTCAGCATTTATAGGACATTCCGTGGTCTGTTATTTTACTGTAGGTACAAGCCACTTATTTTAAGTAATTCTTTATGATGTTTGACAAAGGAATGCCATATGTGCATTACTTCTTGTCCTTACTTTCTTTGTGCAATCAAGCCTACACTTTTGAACAAGCTTTTCTTCATCCAACCTAATCCAGTGTTACCCTATGTGACTTAGTATTAAATTTTCTTTGACAACACACCTGCAAAAAGCATTTGGATGCTAAGTAAAGTTAGAGAGCCTGTATAAATAAAATAACACAATTATTTATATTCTACAAGCTTCTCAAGCTTTGACGATCCCTTTTAACGCTTTAGTGACTAACTTTAAGATTTGTTTTTTTTTGCAGCTACTCAGAAACAGGTTATAATTGGACAGCAAAAGGCTGGGAGAGGAGTAAGCAGGTAGACATTATCAGATGATACCGCATTTAAACGTGAAGGTGAAGAAGAAATGTATGGCCAATCCTTGGCTTGTACATTCTAATTTATTATTTTGCAGAATATGGACACTGCTGGCCGGGTCAGCATTTGATGTCCATCTTTAATTGCTCTTGAGAAGGTGGTGGCGAGCTGCTTCTTGACTCATTGCAGTGCTAGGGTACAGGTACATCCAGAGTGATGTCAGGGAGGGAGTTCCAGGATTTTGGTCCAGCAACGCTGAAGGAATGCTGATTTATTGCCAAGTCAGGATGACGCATGACTTAGAAGTGTTGGTGTTGCCATACCTCTTCTGCCTTTGTCCTTTTAGTAAGCAGAGGTCATTGTTTTCAAAAGTGCTGTCAATGGAGCCTTGGTGAGTTGTTCAGATGGATTGTGGAGGGCTATGTAGAGACAGATGGCAAGGGACCTTCCCTAAAGTGATGGATGTAAACTGAAGATGGAGATAGGAGGGACTTGAAAGCCAAGGCCTGAGTAGGGATATTGTTTCCCTCTGGTAGAGAAGAGTAGGGATGTTACTCATTAACTCTGTGCCCACCAAATGAAGAACAACAACACTTCACAGGATTTATTCAGTATAGGTTACAGTTTAATTTTTATACTTTTAAAATATGTGTAGGGGACTTACCTAAAAACACTGATGGAGTTTAGGCTGTTTTTAAATTTTAGACTGATTTTGTGAATATGTGCTCCTGTCAGGAATTTTTTAATGCTTTGAATACATATGGACAAATAATTAACAAGGACCATGAATTCAAAAGAAATAGACAATTAATTGGAATTTTCTATCTGTCGCCATGCTGGACAGGTAAAGGAAGATGACAGTGTCTTATCTGGTGAGGATAGGTGGGATTTCACTCATAAGTATATGTAACAATCCTATACTGCAACCAACTCAGTATTAACTGGGCAAATGCTTACAGTGTGACAGTACATTTATTTGAGGTAAAAATATCAGGGATCCCAATACAAGGAACCCATATGTGGCAAGAGGTATTGCAAACCATCAAGATAGCATCTTCAATTTAAACATAAGAGAACCATTAGAATAGTGACCATAATTTGAGACCAGTCAACACCAACAAGTAGTGTATAAAAGTGAAGACAGTAAAATAGTGGTGAACTAATTGCACTACACTCATGATATTGATAAATTATTGGAAAATGTATAAAATTATAATGTTAAATAAGCTAATGAGAAATAAAAAGAAGACATAGTGAAACACATGCTACATAAAGTCCACAGAGAAAAAAGAGGCTACAGAACTTTTGCAATGGTCTGAAACCATGTTAATATGGGCTTATGTCGATATTTAGGGAGACAGAAAAAAAGGCACAAGAGAAAATAAAGGAAAGATTATTAACCAAAGTAGGACTTTTTCTATGAAAGAATGCTCTGGGAGAAAGTTAATCTTAAAAAAAGATAAATATAACGGATTAATTGAAGATGAAGGGAAAATATTTGAATTACTTAATGATAATTTTCCAGATATGTTCATCAGCATTACAAAATACATTTTAGTATCTAATTACTGTAGTACAACTAATATAATTAAATTGAAATTTGTAAGGAGGAGGTACTCGATAAACAATTCAGACAGAAGATCCCTCAGTCTAGAAGTAGGCCTACTCCTCTATTCAATAAAATAATGGCTGATCTGAATGTGTCTTAACTCTACATTCCCACCTTTCCTCAATAAGCTTCAAATCCCTTGTTAGTCAGATAGTGTGTATGGCAAAGTGGAGAAATGATTCAAATGTTAAAATATTCTAAGAGATGATGGCCTCGTGGCATTAGTCCTAGACCATCGATCCAGAGACCCGGGTAACGTGCTCGGAATTCAGTCCATCCGGTTAGTGCAGTGTGAATGCAACAAAAATCTGTAATGATTATGAAAACTTTGTCAATTATTAAAAAAAACCCATCTGGTTCACTAATGACCTTTAGGGAAGGAAACTGCCATCCTTACCCAGTCTGGCTTACATGTGACCCCAGACCCACAGCAATGTAGTTGACTCTTAACTACCCTCTGGGCGATTAGGGATGGACAATAAATGCTCGCCTGCAGCAATAGCCACATCCTGTAAATGAGTGAAAAAAAGCAAATATAAATCTTTAGGATATGAAACCAGAACAGTGGATTGGAAAAGTGCAGAGGCTTTAGTTTTGAGGTTTGAGGGTATCAGGCTGCACTTGGAGAGTTCATTTGGATACTGGGTAGAATTTGCACAGGGGCTTTCTCCCTCCATTCTAATGGTCTTTTAGAACAAAAGTATAAAAGACCAACTTGACACTAACTTCAGTTAAATGATGGTAGAAATACTAAAGAAACATTAAATATCTGGAGGCTTGCCCATCTTGTTTCTTCATTATCTTGCTCCAGCTTCTTTGACTTTCTTTATTTCTTGTTTTTCCCTCTCAGTCTAGCTTCACCGATAGAGAAATAATTTGTAATGTAATTAGGCAAACTATAAGACTATATTTAGATGCTTGTCTATATTGTTTGCTGCAAAATTGTAAGGTTTTGTTTAATGTTCTAAATGGCTTCTCTGTATGCTAAGGAGAGCCATTCCACTGTGTTGCTTTATTTTTGTTTCAATGTTATAAGTATTCTTCATCTTACTTCACCTGTCCAGACATCCATATCAAATTAAGATCATCTAAATGTATCTCAGGGTATCTGAGTCCCAGTTTCTCTGTGATTTAAATCCATTTCAAACTAATTGGCAGACAGACTTTCACATCTCTGTTTTAATGGCCTTTCAGAACAAGGCTACAAAATGAAGCCCTAACGTGATATCCAATTTATCGGTAAGTAGGTTCTGTTTCTGCAACTTATGTGCACTGGGAATGGAATTAATTTCACTTTCATCCATTACGACACATTATAAATTGCTAGGTCATTTCTAACTAAGAAAATGTCTCTATGGACGCCAGATAGCACAGCTAAAGCTCCTTACAAATCCGACCAAATGAGTGATTTTTTTTTATAGAGTACAAACTAAAAACATATTTTACTGAATTCCAGTCATTGTCCACACGTTACCCGCAATATTTTTGATGGACAGATTTAAAAAGAATTAATAACTACCAATCAAAATGTTTAAAAGCAATCGAGATGTTACACCTGAATTTCTATGGTCAATTACATGATTTTAAATGGCATTGAGTTACTTTTAAACACATACAGTTGGTTGGACATTTCACATGCTGGCCAACAGAAAAAACATAGCAGTTACTTTTTGGAAGGCATTTACTCAGCAACACCGGGATGAAGCATTCTGAGATATTGGGGCAAAAGAGCCTACAGCACACTTTGGACCGTGGAGCTTTCTAAGTGTAGTTAGGAAGCAGGATCTGTGAGCAGTATTGTAGCGTTATGTTATTGATATTATCAAAGATATTTATAGGCATTTGAGCCTGTGTTCACCAATTGATATTTGGAAAAAAGGAGAATGATGACTATTGGGAAAATGATCATGAGACACAAAAAAAGGGTCTAAACATACATGGAGAATTCAGATTTCATTGCATCAGTCTTGTGTGCAAAAATGACAAATCTGCACATCTGCCAATGTGGTATACTGCATCCGCTGTATCCGGTGTGGCTTCCTCTACATCGGGGAAACCAAGCGGAGACTCGGGGACCGCTTTGCAGAACACCTACGCTCGGTTCGCAATAAACAACTGCACCTCCCAGTCGCGAACCATTTCAACTCCCCCTCCCATTCCTCAGACGACATGTCCATCCTGGGCCTCCTGCAGTGCCACAACGATGCCACCCGAAGGTTGCAGGAACAGCACCTCATATTCCGCTTGGGAACCCTGCAGCCCAATGGTATCAATGTGGATTTCACAAGTTTCAAAATCTCCCCTCCCCCTACCACATCCCAAAACCAGTCCAGCTTGTCCCTGCCTCCCTAACCTGTTCTTCCTCCCACCTATCCCCTCCTCCCACCTCAAGCCGCACCTCCATCTCCTACCGACCAACCTCATCCCGCCCCCTTGACCTGTCCGTCCTCCCTGGACTGACCTATCCCCTTCCTAACTCCCTACCTACACTCACCTTTACTGGCTCCATCCCCGCCTCTTCGACCTGTTTGTTTCCTCTCCACCTATCCTCTCCTCTATCCCTCTTCTATCCGCCTCCCACTCTCTCCCTATTTATTTCAAAACCCCCTTCCCCTCCCCCTTTTCTGATGAAGGGTCTAGGCCCGAAACGTCAGCCTCTCTGCTCCTATGATGCTGCTTGGCCTGCTGTGTTCATCCAGCCCTGCACCTTGTTGTCTAAGTTTTACAATATGATATCTGGTGCTCCTAAGTCTGTCCTAAGGAAGTTGGACACATTTGGATGATTTTTCAAATAGTACAGGCTGCATTTATTGAACAGATGTTCGCCCCTTGGAATATGTTAATATGGCCCTTTCTGGAAGAGAGTTTGAGGTAGGGCATATTCATGCTGCAGCATTGCTACACCATGCTGTGATGACTGGCTTCACTGAATTTACTTTACACTCAGAACCTAATAGAACATAGATGAGGGATAGGGGTTTAGACATTTGTATTTATGCAAGTCAACTGGAGATATACTTCAAAACACTGTAAACAATAAATTATAAGAAAAGGTTAAAAATAAGTTCATAATTCCTTGGAAGTAGAGTTGCAGGTAGACAGGATAGTGAAGAAGGTGTTTGGTATGCTTGCCTTTATTGATCAGTGCATTGATTACAGGAGTTGGGAGGTCATGTTATGACTGTTCAGGACATTGGTTAGGCCACTATTGGAATAGTGCATGCAATTCTGGTCGCCCTGCTATTGGAAAGATGTTGTTAAACTTGAAAGCGTTTAGAAAAGATTTACAAGGATGTTGCCAGGATTGGAAGATTTGAGCTTTAGGGAGATGCTGAATAGGCTAGGGCCTATTCCCGCAAGCGTTGGAGGCTGGGGGGTGACCTTATCGAGGTTTATAAAATCATGAGGGGCATGAATAGGGTGAAGAGTCAAGGTATTTTCCCCAGGGGTGGGGAGTCCAAAACTAGAGGGAAAAGGTTTAATGTGAGAGGGGAAAGATTTAAAAGGGACCTAAGAGGCAACTTTTTTATGCAGAGGGTGGTGCGCTGTATGGAATGAGCTGCCAGAGGAGGTGGTGGAGGCTGGTACAATTATAACATTTAATAGGCGTCTGGATGGGTACGTGAATAGGAATGGTTTAGAGGGATATGGACCAAATGCTGGCAAGTGGGACTAGATTAATTTAGGATATCTGGTCGCCCTGGACGAGTTGGACTGAAGGGTCTGTTTCTGTGCTGTACATCTCTGTGACTCTGTGACTCTAAGTGGAACCAAAATTGAGACAGCAACTTACACAATGGGAAGCACATCACTTCATGCTGCCTGCCTTCTCATTATCATGATTGTAGTGGTTGGTCAGTGCTAACTGCACTGTGTGCCTCCACCAGAGGTCTAAAATTGGGTGAGGTTAAGACCAGTGACTCACCAGCCATGAGTTTCAAAGGAGAGTCATATTGGGCTTGAAACATTAACTTTGATTATGCAAGAAGGAGGTCTTTAGATTTCTAGCATATTCAGACTAATTCCAATCCTGTACAATCCAAGCAGATTGTATGTCAACAAGGTTTGGACCAATGCCCCTATGGGGCAGTATACTAGTGCAACAGGAGATGTATTTAAATTAACTTGACAGAGAGAAGGGTGTCTCTATATAATATAGAAAGAAGAAACAAATTGAACAAAGGACTGGGAAAAACAAATTGCCCGAGAGTACAAAATAATGAAAGTGGAGTCAGCAGAAGAGGGAACAAAGCAATATCTAGATTAATTTAACAGAGGAAGTGATAGATGCAGTTACAGTTACAACACATAAAAGACATTTGGATAGGTACATGATTAGGAAAGGTTTAGAGGGATATGGGCCAAACATAGGCAAGTGGACTAGATTAGTTTGAGAAACTTGGTCGGCAAGGACAAGTTGGACTGAAGGAACAAAAACAAAGTTGCTGGAAAAGCTCAGCAGGTCTGGCAGCATCTGTGGAGGAGAAAACAGAGTTAACGTTTCGGGTCCGGTGACAGATCTGTGTCTGTGCTGTATGACTCTATGACAAGGCATATTTTTAAAAAAAACACAAAGTGACATGAAAAGGCTTAGTTCGCTGCAGGTTGGGATACTTGCATTGGAAAATTATGCTGTGGCAATAACAGAGAGCTGGTTCATAAAAGGGCAAGATTGAGTGCTAAATATTCCTGGATACAGGGGCCTCAGGGAAGACTAAAAACAGAGGGGAGGCAGTATTTCTTTTCTTTCAGAGGAGGTGGGAGTCAATGGAAAGGCTAACATTTGATATCCCTACTTATTCATGAACTGAATAGATTGCTAGGCAATTTCAGAAGAGAGTCAAGAGTCATTCACATTTCTCTGCATCTGGAGTTACATGTCGGCCAGAAAAGGATAACAGATTTTCTTTTCTTTGGGCTTGTACAACAATTGATGATAGTTTTGTGGTCACTATTGCTGAGACTGTCTTACAATTTCATGTTTACTAATTAAATTTAAATTCCACGAGCTGCCATATAGGCTTTGAACTCATGTGCATCATTCTGGTCCTATGGATTACTAGTCCTGTAATATTACCTCTATGCCAAAATTCACCCACCCCACCTGTCCAATGCCCCACATTTGCCCTAATTATTGTTGAAAAACAAATCGATTAAGGAGGATGTTACAGTGTTCGTGTCGGATAGAGACATTGTCCTGCAATGTTCAAAATTACAGAAAGTAATAATAAGGAGGCTTGAGGTATCCTGACAAACGTTGGCCTAGTATGAAGGGCAGAGAGGGAGAAGAGTTTCTGAATTTTTTCAGGAGAAGTTTCTAGTTAGCATGTATCCAGCCTAACAAGGAAGAAGTACTGGATTTGGGGAATGGGGTAAATTAAGTTTCAGTCAGGGAATATCTGCAGAACTGCAATCAGACCATGATAAAGCTTAAGTTAAGGAAAAAGACGAGGAGCAATATAGAGCAAAAATTATTAACTGGAAGAGGAATAACTTAATTGGACTGAGAATGGATCTTTGTGCGTAAATTGGAATCAAAGATGATCAGGTGAAACTGTAACAGGACGATAAGCTGTCTTTGAAGAGGAGATTCAGATGAGGTATAGTCTCATTTGGAGGAAATGTAGGGCAATCAAAACCAGAACTCCCTGGATGAGAAAAGTGCTAGAGAATAAGCTGAGGCAGATTCCGTGTAGATAAGAAGATACAAATTTATGAACAAACAAAATAGGAGCAGGAGTAGGACATTTATCCCTCAGGCCTGGTGCACCATGCAATAAGCTTGTGGCTGATCTGATTGACACTCAAATCTGCATTCCCACCTACACTGCTGACCTTTCACCCCTCTACTTGACAACCATCTACTTCTGTTTTAAATCCATCAAAGAATTGTGCCTCCATCACCTTTTGAGGAAGGTAACATTTCAAAGACTCATGACCCTCTGAGAGAAAAAAAAAGTCTAATCACTGTTTTAAGTGGGCAACATGTGGTTTTGAAATATTGACCCCCCTAGTTCTAGATTCGCCCATAAGAGGAAACATCCTTTCCATATTTATCCTGTTAAGCTCCCTCAGGATCTTATATGTTTCAATGAAATCACCTTTTATTCTTCTAAGCTCCAGCTGATACAAGCTTAACCTGTCTAACTTTTTCCCAAAAGACAACCTATCCATTCCAGGTATAAGTCTCACAAAGCCCCTCTGAACTGCCTCCAAAGGATTTACATCTTTCCTCACATACTGGGACAAACACTGTACACAGTACTTCAGATGCGTTCTCACTAGTGTTCAGTATAACTGAAGCATGACCTTCCTACTTTTGTATTCAGTTCCCTTCACGATAGATGAGAATATTCTATTGTCTTTCCTAATTACATACTCCACCTGCACACTAACCATGCATGACGACACCCAAATCCCTTTGCATCTCAGAACTCTGCAATTTCTCACTATTTAAATAATATTTTTATTCTTCCTGCCAAAATGGACGATTTCACATTTCCCCATATTATGCTCCATTTGTTACATCTGTGACCTCTCACGTAAACTGTAAACACCTTATCCTCTCTTTGCAACTTTGTTTCCTTATTTCTGGTTGTCAGCAAATTTGACAACCATTCTTTCGGTCTCTTCACCAACCCATTTGTATAAATTGTAAACAGTTGAGATCCCAGCACCAAACCCCATGGTACACCACTCATTATATTTTACTAGATGGTAAGATGTAAGAGAAGGTTTGGGACTGATTAAGGACCACAAAGGGAATCTACATCTACAGCAGAGGGCATGCCTGAGGTGCTACATAAATGGTTTTGAGCTGCAATTGCTAAGAAAGAAGATGCTGCCAACGTTATTACGAATGGGAAGAGAGTTCAGATACTGGTTGAGCTAACAATGATTATGAGATGGTGTCAGAATGTCTGGTGTATTCGTAGTTGTTACATTACCAGGACTAGATGGAATATATCAAAGAATCCTAAGGGAATTAAGTGTGGAAATTATGGAATTATTAGTCTTAATTCCTCCAATTCTCCTTAAATGTAGGTTCGGTGTCAGATGACTGGAAAATTACATGTGCATTATCTTTGTTCAAAAAGGGATGTAAAAATGAAACCAGCAACTACAGGACAGTTAGTTTAATCTCAGCCATGAGAATATTTTCAGGAAACAATAGGCTGAAAAAAATTAAATCTACTTTTCTAATCAATCTGTTCAGCGATGTTATTACACACTTCTCTGGCAGATGGAACTTAAACCTGGGCCTCCTAGACCAGGGTTAGGAACACTGCCACTGCACCACAACAACACTGATTGGCTTGTGAATCAACATTGACCAGAAAAACAAGTTGCTGTTATGTACAGGCAGCCAACAGTACTTTCATCTCAATTTTATGCACAGCAGCCATCTAAGTACCATCCTGGTTTGAAAAGCCGACGGTGCAGAAGGGTTTCCAGCTCAGAATCAATACCAACACTCCCAGAAATGATAATCATGAGGGAGGGAGAATGGAGACATGCTGCATTGGGATAGATTGTGAACAGATCAGCAACTCAGAATTGGGGATCCACAAGGTGCTGTGGGCTGTCAGAAGCAGAATTGTATTCAACCACAATTTGGAATCTTATGACTTGACATATCCCATTATTATGAAGCCTGCAGATCAACACAGGTTCAGGGAAGATTGCAGGAGAATGTTGTATTAACACCATTGGAATTATGTCCCCTCAAAAACTCAACATTCAAGTGAGCCTACTACACCAACATTATGCCATGACAACAGACTCTCTGCACTGTAGAACTCAAGGCACAGGCTGTGTCTGAAGATTACTCGGTACTGTATATCAGATTAGTCGTAAATAAACGCACCAGAGATCTTCAAATAAACAGAATCCATATACCTTGTTTATGTTACATTTAGGTTATTCAAGAATATGCAGCTGTAGCTTTTTTTCAAAAAGAAAAATAAAACAATGCAGAATCCAGGAGAAACACAACCAGTCTGGCATCATCTGTAGACAGAAAGTAGAGTTAACGTTTCAAGTGTAATGACCCTTCGAAGCCGCTGGAATTAAAACATGAACTCTGTTTTCTCTTTTCAGATGCTGCCAGACCTGCTGATTTCCTCCAGCATCACCGGTTTTTGTTTCAGAGTTTCAACATCCACAGTTATTTGTATTTAGAGGCCAAGGAGAGAATGATAGCAATCCAGAAGCTCCCACAGTACAGGATGCCGAAGAAAATAAGTTTACTTCACAAACCATCTCTGAGTTGGCCAGGTACATGTAGACAACCATGGATTGCCCTATTTGAAGGCTATTTCAATTTTTAATGGCTGTTGGGAGCCAACCTTATACTGAATTAAGGAAAGTGCACCTAAATTGCAACCACATTCGCAATCAGTGCAGAGCCAACAGAACAAGTTCACAAACAAGTTTCAAGCTTCAAGGAAGAGTGTACAATGTCATATAATGAGTGAAAAGACAAAACAAAGCAAAAAGTGGTGTCAAATTCCCAATCATGTAGGTTGGGAGCTTGTTCCACCTCAGAATTTTTAAACAAAGGATGTAGCTGTTATACTGGATATATACAAATGAACAACATGGACATCAAGATGGAACAGGTGCTCAAAATTGATCTATTGCAATTTGGTTAACCTAAATGTGACAACTTCAATCAGAAATAACTAACAACACATAACTGAAGGCACTATGAAATGTCATCAATGAGAGATGGCCTGATGTGTAAAATGAGGCATTGGACACTCTCAGATGGTTTTGGCCTTACACATTTGAGCGCAGTTTTTTGAGGGGTGTTACTTTCAAAGGAAAAAAAGTATATATAGAGTCATACAGTACAGAAACAGACCCTTCGGTCCAACTTGTCTATGTCCACCAAGTTTCCCAAACAAAACTAGTCCCATTTTCCTGTGCTTGGTCAAAATCCCTCTAAATGTTGCCTATACATGTACCTGTCCAAACGTCTTTTAAATGTTGCTGCATCTACCACTTCCTCGGGCAGTTCATTCCACACACGAACCACCCTCTGTGTGAAAACATTGCCCCTCAGGTCCCTTTTAAATCTTGCTCCTCTCATTTTAAAAACATGCCTCTAGTTTTGAACTCTCCAGCCCTAGAGGAATGATCTTTGCTATTCACCCTATCTATGCCCCTCATGATTTTATAAACCTCTATAAGGTCACCTCTCAACCTCCTACACTCCAGCAAAAAAAGTCTCAGCCTATTCAGCCTCTCCTTATAACTCAAATCCTCCAGTCATGGCATGATGCTGGTAAATCTTTTCTGAACCCTCTCCAATTTAATAATATTCTTCCTACAGCAGGGTGACATGAATTGTACACAGTACTCCAAAAATGGCCTCACCAACATTCTGTACAAACTCAACATGACATCCCAACTCCTGTACTCAATGGTCTGAGCAGCAAAAGCAAGCATGCTAAATACCTTCTTAATCACCCTGTCTACCTGAGATGCAACTTACAAAGAACTATGTAGTGGAACCTCTTAATCTCTCTGTTCGACAAGACTATCGACGGCCCTACCATTAACTCTCAAGTCCTGTGGTGGCTGAAGCTCTCCACCAAGCCATACTATTACAACTTCACCGAGGACATATGGGTGTAGAGTAGCACATGATATGATCTATTGGTTAGGAACTAATGTTGACATCAAAACATTAATAAGGATGTATGAGGCATATCAGATTTATTACTCGATGTTAACAACCTCTATACTTGCACAAGATTCTGTTGTCCCCTTCACCCAAAATCACTACTGATTTGATACAATCAACGGAGCTGACTTTATCTTCATTATCTCTTTTTCTCCAATTTTCCAAATGTCATACCAGCAAGGAATACTTCACATCTGTGGCAGGCACACTGAGTACTGTGTACAGTCTGTTTGGTTCACCTAAAGAAATCATTTCTGATGATGGGAAAGCAGACAGGCAGAGCTTTTAGGGATCTATTGCCATATGGGACTTTATCCATGTGAT
>NC_063342.1:61702222-61711589 GCF_021869965.1 Rhincodon typus | reverse complement strand
TTGTTTTTGTTCCTGATTTACAGCATCTGTAGTTCTTTTGGTTTTTATTTATCCATGTGATGTTATCCTACATGTAGTTGAGGTGGTTCTGCTCCATTCTGATGTGTAGGACTATTAAGTAAGGCCATAAGATTGCAAAATATAAGATCATAAGAAGGCTGTTCAGCCCCTCAAGCTTGCTTTGCCACTTGATAGGATCATAGCTGATCAGACATTGCTCGCATCCACTTTCCTGCCTTTTTCCCTTAACCCTTGATTTTCCCTCTGATCATGAATCTATCTATCTCAGCCTTAGATATATACAAGGATTCTGCCCCCACAGCTCTCTGTTGCAAGAAGTTCCAAAGACTCACAATCTTCTGACAGAAGAAATTCCTCCTCATCTCAGTCTTTATTCTGAGTCTATATCTTCTAGTCCTAGACTCTCCCATGAGGGAGAAATAGCCTCTCAGCATTTACCCTGTCAAGTCCCTTATGAATTCTATATGTTTCAATGAGATTACTTCTCATTTTTGTAAACTCCAAATGAGAGAGTCACAATCTGTTTCACCTTTGCTCATAAAACAATCCCTGCGTACTGGAGGTCATCCTAGTGAATCCTCTATGAACTGCCTCCAATGAAACAATATCTTTCCTTAAATTAGGGAACAAAAACTGCTCAGAATATTCCAGATGTGGTCTCACCAGCACCTTATACAATTGTAGTAAGACTTCCCTACTCTTATACTCCAACCCCCTTGAAATGAAGGTCAACATTCCATTAACTTTCCTGATTACCTGCTGCAGCTGAGTGCTAGCTTTCTATGTTTCATGTGCTTGTAACCCCCAAGCCCCTTTGTGTTGTAGCTTTTCTCCATTAAATAATACCCTGTTCTTTTGTTCTCCCTTCCAAAACGAACATTACCTTTCCCACATTATACACCATTTGCCATCTTTTTGCCTGTTTACTTTATCTAGCAATACAACTTTAAATTGTTGGAATCCCCTCACAACCTGCCTTTCCACCTATTTTTGTGTCAGTTGCAAATGTAATAGTTACAATACATTCGCTTCCTTCCTTTGAGTCTTTAATATATGTTGAAAACCACTGATCACTGTGGAATCCTAATGGTCACATGGTGCGAACATGAAAAAAATATTGTCATGTTATATCTCAACACTATCCAGCTGATTATGGGATATCCATCATCAGCAGGGATCATATTTGGAAGGCATATGATAATGACATTGTTAAGCCATTGCCTATCCAAATTCTGTAAGCTGTAGGATGCTGTTCCCAACTAACAAACAAAAATAATTTACTATCCTCACAGTAGTCAGTACTACCTTCAAGGTCATAAACAGGCTGCTCAGTTGGGCTGAACAGTGGCAAAAGGAAATTAATCCTGAGAAGTGAGAGGAGCAAAATGAGAAGCAATTAAAAGCAAGAAGATGATTTTGGAACAGAAAGATCTGTGGTAGTAATGCACAGTCATTGAAGATGGCAGAGCCCTTGGGGCAGGTATGGCCTCCTATTCAGAGCCCTTTTCCCCTTCATCCAACAATTTGGTCTGTTCACGTGGTCACTGCTCATGCTCCGAGTCACACTATCCTCAAAAGAGGAATATTTACTGCTGCACACATTTCTGGGAGCAACTAGGTTGTGCAGAAGCATAAAGTCAGGAACAATTCCTTCAACATCTACCACACAATTTCGAATAGACTTTACCAACTTTAATGCTCTAGAAAGTACAAAATACTTGCACAATTGTAACAAAAGCCAGCAGGAATGAATCAACCGTGAACTTGAAAGTAATTCTTGATCCCTTTAAAAAAAAGCTCTGGTGGGTTTTCTTGCTGCTTAATGCATTGATCTGTGGTGTTCAATTAAGAGAAAGGGTTACTTAGAATATTGGGCTCCAAAATCACAATGTTGGACTCAAATCAATGTTACATGGTGATTAGCCTCACAATATGCCAACCCTGCATAATTGTGGCATGTGCTATTTAATCACATGCTGCGACCCTGATCAATATGAAAGAAAATGACATCTAGCATGATACCCACGAAAGAATGAGGAGGCAATGGCTTAGTGGTATTATCACTAGACTATTAATGCAGAAACCCAACTAATGTTCTGGGGACTGGGGTTTGAATCCCACCATGGCAGCTGGTGGAATCTGAATTCAATAAAAAAAAGTCTGGAATTAAGAATCTACTGATGGCTATGTAACCATTATCAATTGTAATAAAAACCCATCTGGTTCATCAATATCCTTCAGGAAAGGAAATCTGCCATCCTCACCTATTCTGGCCTGTAGTAATTGTAATGAGGTCAGCCAGGTGGGCCTTATAGAATATGAGTTACCTGATTGGGGCTGTTAATCTGATCCAATCAGGGAGCCCTGGCTGACAGATTAAAAACAGGAGTGTCAGAGGTTCTGTTCACTCTGAGAGCTGGCTCTGAAGGAGCTGGATCAGTGTGAAGGACTCTCCACATGTAAATAAAGGGTGACTTAGTGACCGGCCTCTGTGAAGTTATTTCATGTCCTACATGTGACTCCAAATCCGTAGCAATGTGGTTGACTTTAAACTGCCCTCTGGGCAATTAGGGAGGGCAATCAATGTTGGCCTAGCTAGTGACTCTCACATCCTGTGATTGAATTTTAAAAAAGACACCTAGAATAATGCCCACCAAAAGAATGTTCACATTGCAGTGCCCATACTTGATCTTTAAGATTATCCTAACGCCCAAAGGAAAGGTATTTCAAAACCAAATATTGTGCCCTTGCATTTAATTATGAAGGTTTTATTTTCCAATTTAGTGCTTTCAACACAGAGCTTCCTATGGTGGGATTATTGTGCAGAATTACAGTATGGAGGCTAGCATGCTTAATTCGTGATTGACACAATCTGCTGTCAATTTCCACACACCAGAAATACAAAATTATGACAGTTATACTTTAATTTCTTATCCATATCTCTCAAGAATGCTCCAAAGTGCATCAGGGACAATGAACTACCTGTGTGTGAAAAGCAAAGATTGCTGATAACACACAGATGAAGGTAATGTAAAATATGATCTGGCAATGTTAAATTTATTATTAAGGTGAAATGCTGAGGGAGGGTATTGTCCATTTTATAAGACTTTACATTTACCTTATTTTGTCTTCTTTGTCTTCTTCTAAGACGCAAAAATTCTTTGTGCTGACGTGACACAAAATTTACGGCAGCATATTCCAGCAGGGCCGAAAAGACGAAGAGGAGACAAACTGCCATCCAAATATCAATAGCTTTGACATATGAAACCTAGATGAAACAAGAAAAAGTTTGAGAATGAGATAATGTTAGCAATGAAACTGACAATTCTTCTTGTAGATCAATCCAACCATTCCAGTTTCAGATTTTGTCATCATTCTGCGCACTTACGAATTAATGCTGGGAACAAATGAAACTATTTCTTAAGCTCTTTGAAATGAAATGCAAAGAGTAATCATCGATTTATGTTATTAAATATTGATAATTTCGCATTTCTGTCTACGTGTGACTTAGACCTCATATGGAATCATGCATTGTCACTGCTCTGAGAAACTTGTGTATCCATGATGTGACCTTGAGCACAGGCAGGTCTGACAATGTCAAGTAAAAACAGGACCTAAATTTACCTTCACCCAAAACCATCTGTGATCCTGTAGAGTGCAGTTGAGGAGTATGAGAACAGAAAGGCTATCCTAAATTTGTCCTTGAACTTCATGATCATAATCGTAGGGAGAGATGGGCACCCAACGATTCTGTGATGCAACTCAGTCAGCAGACAGGTAAGCATAACCCTACAATGGCTACAATATTAATGTTGGACTCCTGTCATTGTCCTGATTCCACATTGAGGCAATTGAAAAGACATGTCTGCAGCTTTTTTTCATATTTTGTTAACAGCCTTGATTATTCCAAACATAAACACTTTTGACCACAATCAGAAAACCAGATGCTCATGGCTCAAATGGTTGAATTCCCAAACAGGGTCATTCTGTGATCTGGTCATCCCAACATGCAGTGACCCCTGCAGGCAGTAACTGGATTGTGGACTCGCCTGTGATATCCACTCCTCGTGTTCGTAATCCTGTGTGTTAAATGCAAAACAAGGCTGCAAAATATTTTCACCATTGCCATTTCATAATTTTGTTTTTTCTTGCTAGATTTTAAATGTTCAGTCATGTTAATAATGCTCAGGTCTTCTTTTATTTTAATAAATTGTTTTATGGTGTACAACTAATCTGAATTTTGAGAGGAAGCACATTATTGCTTCTGCAGTTACTGAGGAAATGGAATTCAACAGATGAATAAATGTGAGAGTTAATATATATTATGAATTACATATTGAATCGCACAACTTTATCTGTGGGCAACATGTGCAATTTGTTATATTTTCGAATGAATGTTATTCATTATCATCCACAGAAACATAGACTTTCATAATTTCTGTTTTCTTTAACAAAAGACAATAGTGAAGATTCTTTTCCTCAAGCACGTTGTAAGTCAGAAGTAACAACAACTTGCATTTATATAATACATTAAACAGGTCAAATAGTTTCCAGTGCAAATGGTATTGCACTGTACACATTCATTAACTTCAAATGTAAAATGGAATTCCAAAGAGAAACCTTTCAAACCACACTGCGTGTGCTCAGTCTCATCCAGAGAGAATTTTGGCATTCAGATTGGGGTCAGGAAATTAGCAAAAATTGCCAGTCCAAATTGTCTTATAAAAAGACAGCAATTAAAACATCAATCCTCAGATTTTACAGAATCTCACATTATTGATGTAAAGTGAAAATGATGAAGCAAGGAACATAGGCATTCAAATGGTTTAAGGGCAGATTGACCAATGCTGGTAAAATGTTCCTATATTGTGTGATTTGTGTTCCAAAAAAGATTGAAACATCCTGAAGCACATGATCCAAGCCAGCAAAATGAGCTGTGGTGGCAAGCCAGAGAAAATATTTTAAAAAAGGAGATTGTAGAGATGGATGTAAGTCTCAAAGGCTGAGTGAACTGTTGCTTCAGAAAGATTGACAGTTATTCAGCATCTTTCGTAGGACATCCTAAATCACTTTGCAGCCGACGAAACACTTTTGAAGTGTAACCACTTTTGTGATAAATGCAACAGTCAAGTTGAGCACAGCAAGATCCCAGAAGCAGCAATTTGTTAACCAACAGACCATCTGTTTTCTTCATGATTATGTTCAAGGGATAAACCTTAGCCAGGATATCAGTGATAAGATCCCTGAGCTTCTTTCCGATATCACTGTGGGATCTCCTATACCCACTGAAAAGGCAGAAAGATCCCAGCTTAACTAAAAGATGGCACCTCAAACAACAAAGCCCTCCCTGGTACTATACTCAGTTATCAGCCTTGATTGTTGTGCTGAAATCCTGAGGACAGAATCTGGGATAAAAGCCTAAAAATTTCATACTAATGAACAGAACTGATAAATTACAGAACTTGCCCCAACGACACAGGTAAGGGTAGATTTTGAATTCACCATTTGATCTAGTGCAGTAGATTACCCACTTCATATAAAGCTAGCCTGACTTTTAGCCCAGGGCTCAATCTGACATTTTTGATTCGGCTAAGTATTAGTTGTGATGAGGTCTGCAGAAGATATTTTACCATGAGGCCTAATGAGATCTGTTGCACTATCTTACCAAATTCACCTCATTAACTACCAGACTTGTGCTTATGGCGTCCATCTTGTTTAATGCTAGTCCCATTTTACCACATGCTATTCCAGGAACAGATTTTCACTCACCAATGTCTGCCAAAAGATTACCATTCGTGGTGCTCACACCATGTTTAAAAGGCCATGGTGCAGCCAGGTAAGCATTGGCAATTCATACTGACTTTATTCGCAACATAATTCTGCACAGCAACATAATTCTGCACAGCAGCAACACTGCTCACAACACAGAGCAAACATTGCTGACACTCCTCCGCACTTGCAACCCCATTGATGAGAAGGTAATGGCATAGTGGTACTGTTGTTAGACTAGTAATCTAGAGGTACAAGCAACGTCATGGGTTTAAATCTCACCATTGCAGATGAACTTTGAATTCAACAAAAGTCTGGAATTAAATGTTTAATTATCACCATGAAATGACTGTCACAAAAATCCAGCCGGTTACACTAATAGCCTTAGGGAAAGAAACTGCTGTGCCTGCTTGATCTGGCCTACATGTGATAATGTTTACTACCATTAGCAGCAACACGATTGGTTGAGCTGGTCGGGTCCTAAAAGACATAGCTGCCAGACCGGCTCTGTGGCAGATAGTGAGGGAAAATGGGAAAGACAGGAAATAAAATACTTGACCTTAGCCTCACCAATCTGTCTGCTGAAGATGTATTTGTCCATGACAATGTCTGTGAGAGTGAACACTAAATACAAATCCTTTCCAAAATGAAGTGCCGTCTTCATATTGAGAATAAGCTACATCAGATTGTATGGCACTATAACAGTGCTGAATGGGATAGATTTCAAACAGATCTAGCAACGCATGACTCGGTATTAATCTGGTGCTGTGGGCCAGCAGCAGCAGGATTGTACTGCAACACAATCTGCAAACTCACAACTTGTTATATCTCGCATTCTAACATTACCATTAAGCCAGGGGATCAACCCTAATTCAATGGAGAGTGCAAGAGGGCATGTCAGGAGCAGCACCAGGCATACCTAAAAAGGAGCATCAATCTGGTGAAGCTATTAAACAGGACTACTTCCTTGTGAAAACAGTGCAATCAGCAAATGATAGATAAAGATAAGTGATTGCAAAACCAATGGATCAGATCCAAGCTCTGCAGTCCTGCCACATCCAGTTGTGAATGGTGGTGGATAATTAAACAAATCACTGGAGAATGAGGGTCCTCAAATATCCCTATTCTTAGTGACTGGGGGACCCAACACATCAGAGTGAAAGATAAGGCTAGCTCTATTAGCTGGAAGGCTGGTTTGTAATGTAGATTGATGTCAACAACACTGTCTGAAGTCCACGCTTCTCAACCTCTACCCTTGCCTGAGCTGTGGTGACCCTCACATTAAACCACCACTAGTTGTCTCTCTCTAATGAGAGAGTAACCTTATGGACCTTTGGAACCATGGCAATATAACATTATTACTACAAGTAATAATACTGAAAATTAATAATGTAATTTAAACTCATATTAATGCTCAATTCGACAGATATGGCTCATGACTATGCACTGTCCTATTTTAGGCTATATGCTACATTAGTGAGATTTTTTTCTGCCTCATGAAACATCACCATACAGTCACTTCCACTGTTTATACAACAAAAACATTGGACAGAATTTTCTATGCCTGTTTGGAATGGGAACTTGTTCATGTAGGAAAAAACAAATGTTAATGTCATAGAATCCCTACAGTGTGGAAGCAGGCCATTCAGCGCATACCAACCTTCCGAACAGCATCCCACCCAGACCCATCCCCCCACCCCATCCCCATAACTCTGCATCACTCATGGCTAACCCACCTAAGCCTGTGCATCCCTGGAGATTATGGGCAAATTAGCATGGCAAATCTATCTAATTTGCACATCTTTGAACTGTGGGAAGAAACCAGAGCACCTGGAGGAAACCTACACAGACACGGAGAGAACATGCAAGCTCCACACAGATAGTTGCCTGAGGGTGGAATCAAACCTGGGACCTTGCCAACAAGCTGTCAGAGCCTTTCTGGCAGGTTGGCTTTGTTGATCTTCATGGTCATGAACCTGTTTTGCGTTCTTCAGCATGTCATGGATCCTCATTATTACCCCAGTCTGCTGGAATTACATCCACAGGCACAATCTTCTTTAGTCAAAAACAGCAAACATTTGTTCACAAACCAAGTGATTTCTATATCACAAACAAATCTATACCTTGTCTCATGCCTGGTGAAAAGCTGACAGATGTGTATGCGTCCCAGTTGTGAGGGAAGATCAGTGAGCTGATAGTGCATGTGAGTTGCTCAATGCCGTAGCTGTTTTTTTGTGTGTCATGTAGGAACACAGGCAGAAGTGAATGAATAGTACCACTATTGAGGTGCTAGTAGTTCTGTATTGCTAGCTGTAATTAAGTAACAGGCATTAAATGGATATGAAGAAACTGATGGAGATGAAGCAACCCCAGTGTGAAAGTTACAAGCATTTTACAAGCTAACGCCCAGAAATGAATGAATACTCAAGTAGACAGTGAAACAGCAGACTGTAGCAGATCATTTATTCTCTTGCAACACTGAATCCACCTTCATGGAGTTAACCTGCACAGTCACCTCTATCCAGGGTGACTTTGACAATCAGGATGGTCTCTTGTTGCCATCCACAGGGAAAAGAACATGGCTTCTTTCTTGGGCAGTTTTCAGGAGAACTTTCAGGGTGACATTGCTGAAGCATGGTGCCAGTTTTTACCCGGTCTCTGGCATCTCCAGGGGTGGGTGAGGTTACGGATCAGAGGTTGACTGATGCTTGGGTTAAAGAGAGTGAAGTACTGTCTGGGTGCTTTTTAAATATGGAGTCCAGAATTGGAGCTCAGAAGGTCACAATGGTTTTCACGTGATCTTGGCCATAAAACTTGGTGCCATACCTACACCAGAGTATGTAGTGAGATGCAAAAAAAACACTATGGGAAAACCTGCTCCTTATACCCTCTCCCACATTCAGTCTCAAAACAATAAAATTCCACCCATCATCTCAGCTAATGAGTTCTAATCATATTCAGTCCACCATAGTCTTCAATATAATATAAAAAGATGCTTTACAGTATATTTAATACAACTACTTTTTTTTATTAAAATCTACAGTGAACATGAAAATGCTCAGAGCAAATATATCTGCAGAATTCATTTGAAGTAATGAAAAATATGATGGCTTCTTCATTTTAATTGTCTATGCCCTCAAATGCCTTGATTATGTTCAATAATTCTATAATTTAACATAACACATTATGAAATTTTCAATAACCCAAGATGGTTCGGGAACTGGAAATCTGCTGCAATCTGTTTCAGAGATAGCAGGAACTGCAGATGCTGGCGAATCTGAGATAACAAGGCGTAGAGTTGGATGAACACAGCAGGCCAAGCAGCATCAGAGGAGCAGGAAGGCTGACGTTTCGGGCCTAGACCCTCCTTCAGAAATGGGGGAGGGGAAGGGGGTTCTGAAATAAATAGGGAGAGAGGGGGAGGTGGATAGAAGTTGGATAGAGGAGAGGATAGGTGGAGAGGAGACAGACAGGTCAAAGAGGCGGGGATGGAGCCAGTAAAGGTGAGTGTAGGTGGGGAGGTAGGGAGGGGATAGGTCAGTCCAGGGAGGACGGACAGGACAAGGGGGCGGGATGA
>NC_063342.1:61689211-61702122 GCF_021869965.1 Rhincodon typus | reverse complement strand
AGCAGATGGGGGTGGGGCTTGAGGTGGGAGGAGGGGATAGGTGGGAGGAAGGACGGATTAGGGAGGCGGGGACGAGCTGGGCTGGTTTCGGGATGCGGTAGGGGGAGGGGAGATTTTGAAACTTGTGAAGTCCACATTGATACCATTGGGCTACAGGGTTCCCAAGCGGAATATGAGTTGCTGTTCCTGCAACCTTCGGGTGGCATCGTTGTGGCACTGCAGGAGGCCCAAGATGGACATGTCGTCTGAGGAATGGGAGGAGGAGTTGAAATGGTTCGCGACTCGGAGGTGCAATTGTTTAGTGCGAACCGAGCGTAGGTGTTCTGCAAAGCGGTCCCCAAGCCTCCGCTTGGTTTCCCTGATGTAGAGGAGGCCACAACAGGAACAGCGGATGCAGTATACCACATTAGCAGATGTGCAGGTGAACATCTGCTTGATGTGGAAAGTCTTCTTGGGGCCTGGGATGGGGGTGAGGGGGGAGGTGTAGGGGCAGGTGTAGCACTTCCTGCTGTTGCAGGGAAAAGTGCCGGTGTGGTGGGGCTGGAGTGGAGTGTGGAGAGGACAAAGGAGTCCCGGAGAGAGTGGTCCCTCCGGAAAGCAGGTAAGGGTGGGGAGGGAAAAATGCCTTTGGTGGTGAGGTCGGATTGCAGATGGCAGAAGTGTCGGAGGATGATGCGTTGGATCCGGAGGTTGGTGGGGTGGTACGTGAGGATGAGGGGGATTCTGTTTTGGTTGTTATTGTGGGGAGGGGTGTGAGGGCTGTGTTGCGGGAAATACGGGAGACACGGTCGAGGGCGTTCTCGACCACTGAGGGGGGGAAGTTGCTGTCCTTGAAAAATGAGGACATCTGAGATGTACGGGAGTGGAATGCCTCATCCTGGGAGCAGATGCGGTGGAGGCGAAGGAATTGGGAATAGGGGATGACATTTTTGCAAGAAGGTGGGTGGGAGGAGTTGTATTCTCGGTAGCTGTGGGAGTCGGTGGGCTTGAAATGGATATCGGTTTCTAGGTAGTTGCCAGAGATGGAGACAGAGAGTTCCAGGAAGGAGAGAGAGGTATTGGAGATGGTCCAGGTGAACTTAAGGTTGGGGTTTTTTATAGGTGGAGATAAGTTTGGTGGGGCAGGAGCAGGCGGAGACAATGGGTCGACCAGGGTAGTCAGGTTTGTGGATTTTGGGAAGGATTTTATAGGTGGAGATAAGTTCGGTGGGGCATTTTATAGGTGGAGATAAGTTCGGTGGGGCATTTATAGTTGGAGATAAGTTCGGTGGGGCATCTCCCCTCCCCCTACCGCTTCCCAGCTCGTCCCTGCCTCCCTAACCTGTCCTTCCTCCCACCTATCCCTTCCTCCCACCCCAAGCTCCACCCCCATCTCCTACCTACTAACCTCATCCCGCCCCCTTGACCTGTCCATCCTCCCTGGTCTGACCTATCTCCTCCCTACCTCCCCATCTACACTCACCTTTACTGGCTCCATCCCTGCCTCTTTGACCTGTCTGTCTCCTCTCCACCTATCTTCTCCTCTATCCATCTTCTATCCGCCTCCTCCTCTCTCCCTATTTATTTCAGAACCCCCTTCCCCTCCCCCATTTCTGAAGAAGGGTCTAGGCCCGAAACGTCAGCCTTCTTGCTCCTCTGATGCTGCTTGGCCTGCTGTGTTCATCCAGCTCTACACCTTGTTATCTGCTGCAATCTTCTCTGTAATAATTCTTTTGAAGTGTCTTAATGAAAAACTGCAGGGAAGATTCAGCAATACAAATATTTCAGAGTGTTCAGTCAATTATTTCACAGCTCTAAAATCAAAATTAAAATTCCAACTTACATGGATAATAGCAGTGAGGAAATACACTGCCTTCCATATAGTTTTTGGAGTTCTGTTTAAATATAATCAAAGCATTGACAAGGGAAGTCCATATATTTAGATTGTGAATTAGGTATGCTTGAAATTGATATTTGGTCATTAAACTGAAAACCGCTTGAATTCCAATACTGACATTCTTTACCTCAAAAGATTTATACGGTTCCATGGTTTTAAAATCTGGTACAGCTGTCACATGACGCTGAATATTTGCAGTCATCAGATGCCTGTGCCCAGGGATTCTTGAATTTCTAAACAGTGCAGAGACTGCATCCAATCTATTGAGTCATAGAGTCATACAGCACAGAAACAGACCCTTTTGTCCAACCAGTCTATGCCGACCATAATCCCAAACTAAACTAGTCCCACTTGCCTGTGCTTGGCCCATATCGCTCCAAACATTTCTTATTCACGTACTTATCCAAATGTCTTTTAAACATGGTAAGTGTACCCACATTCACCATTTCTTCTGGAAGTTCATTCCACACAGAATCACTCTGTGTGCAAAAAAAATTGCCCCCATGTCTTTTTTAAATCTTTCTCCTCTCACCTTAAAAATACTCCACCTAGTTTTGAAATTGCCCTGCCCTAGGTAAAAGACACCTGCCATTCATCCTATCTATACTCCTCATGATCTTATAAACCTCTATAAGGTCACCCCTCAAACTCCTACGCTCCAGTGAAAAAAGTCACAGCCTAACCAGCCTCCCTTTATAACTCAAACCTTCTATTCCTGGCAACATCCTCGTAAATCTCTTCTGAATCTTCTCCAGCTTAATAATACCATTCCTATAGCAGGACAACCGGAACTGGACACAATACTCCAGAAGAGGCCTCGCCAACACCTTGCACAACCTCAACATAACGTCTAATTGCAAGACTCAAAGGCTTGAGATGTGAAGGCAAGTATGCTCAATGCCTTCTTAACTAGCCTATCTATTTGTGATGCAAACTTCAAAGAATTATGTACTTGATTCCCTAGGTCTCTCTGTTCTACAATACTACCCAACACCCTAGTTTTAATTATATATGTCCTGTCCTTGTCTATTTTACCAAAACGCAGTACCTTGCATTTATCCAAATTAAACTCCTATCTGCCACTCTTCAGACCATTGACGCAAGTGATCGATCTCTTTGCAAACTTTGATAACCTTCTTCACTGTCCATTATACCACCAATTTTGGTGTCTTCTGCAAGCTTACTAACCATGCCTTCTATATTCTCATCTAAATCATATATAAATATGACAAACAAAAGTGGACCCAGCACTGTACCCTGTGAACACCGCTGGTCACAAGCCTCCAGTCCAAAAAACAACCCTCCGCCATCACACTCTGTCTCCTGCCATTGAGCCAATTGTATATTCAATTGGCAAGCTTTTCCTGAATCTCATATGATCTAACTTTACTAATTAGTCTACCATGTGGAACCTTGTCAAAGGCTTTACTAAAGTCCAAATAAAAAATATCTACTGCTCTGCCCTCATCAATCTTCTTCATTACTTCCTCAAAAATTTCAGTCAAGTCTGTGAGCATGATTTCCCTCACACAAAACCATACTGACTACCCATAATCATTCCTTGCTTCTCCAAATGCATATAAATCCTATCTTTCAGAATCACTTCCAACAACTTACCCACCAATGAAGTCTGACTCATGGGTCTATCGCTCCCAGGCACTTCTTACATCTCTTCTTAAATAAAAGCACAACATTAGGCGTTCTCCAGTCATCTGGCATCTCACCTGTAGTTATAGATGATACAAATATTTCTGCAAAGGGTTCCACAATTTCCTCCCTAACTTCCCACAGTGTTCTGGGATACACTAGATCAGGTCCTGGAGATTTATCCACCTCTAGCACTTCGTCTTCTGAAATGTAAACTGTTTTCAAAACATCAATGTTTATTTCCCTGAGTTCTCTAGCCTCCAATTCTTTCTCCACAGTAAAAAACTGACATGAAATTCATTTAACATCTCTCCTGTCTCCTGAGGTTCAACATAACAACAATCCCTCAGATCTTTAAGGGCCCTACTCTCTCTAGTTGCTCTCTTGCTCTTGGTATACTTTTAGGATCTCTTTGGATTATCCTTAAGCTTATTTGCCAAGGCTATCTCATATCTCCTCTGCCTTCCTGATCTCCCTCTTAAGAATGTACCTACATCCTTTATACTATTCAAGAGATTCACTCGAGTTCTGAGGAAGGTTACTTGACCCAAAACGTTAACTCTGTTTTCTCCTTCACAAATGCTGCCAGACCTGCTGAGATTTTCCAGCAACTTTGTTTTTGTTCCTGATTTACAGAATCAGCAGCTCTTTTGGTTTTCATTTGAACCCAGTTGTCTGAATCAAATGTATGATTCTTTTTAAATTTACTAGAACCTCAATATCTTTATTGTCACTGGTTGTTCTCTCTACCAACCTTACCTTTCACTCTAACAGAAACATGCTGACTATGAACTCTTGTTGTAACACTTTTTAAAGCCTCCCACTTATTAGATGTCCCTATACCTGTGAACAGTTTACTCCATTCAATTTTTGAACATTCTTGTCTCCTATCATTAAAATTTGCCTTACTCGAATTAAAAACTTTAATTTATTGTAAGTATAAGGCGTTCTCTGAACAGAAGCCTTCGGCATTCTTCTCGAAAGCACTTCTGAACACTCCCTATCGTTTTACATTGCTTTCAGGTGCTTTGAAAGGACTGCAAGAAGCAACTGGTGATATTACAGGATTGTTAGTGGAGAATGAAAAATAAACCATTCAACGTACTTAGGCTTCAATTCCATTTTTGAAATTTGATATTGCCATAAATTGATACAGCGTTCAAAAATATGGATTTTCCGAACTCTTCCCTGGAGTATTCATGAAATGTCAGGTCCTTATCTATAGACCTCTGCATGAAAAATATCTTGCTCGAACTCCATGTACTGCGCCGCTTCTACAGTGAAAATGTGTTGCTATTGGTAGCAATGTTGACAGATTGAAGGTGCTTCAGTAATTGTTCAGCTACTTGCAGTTCCCAGGAATATGAACGCTGTAAATTATTAAAAATTGCTTTGCATTTGACTCTTCAGAGAGTTTTGATCCTCAAGCAAAAACTGACCTGTGAAGCAGAAGGCAAATGGCTTTAACTTGATCATAGCAACAGAATAAACATTCCTATGTTTCTGAAATGTACACAAGGTATTTGCAGAGATTTTCTGATTTTATCATCTGACCTGATTTGAAGTTCAAAAGCTAAAAGAGCTACTGTCAAGGGCCAAATTATCCACAGCATTGCTGTATAATTGATAGGAATGTCAAAATGAATGTGTTTGGAGAGTTCAGAATCTGTTGCTTGGTAACCTGTTACAGACCTGAACAACCCATTGGAATGTGCCCAGAATGTCTCATAAAGCATTTTCTTTGATAATCTCATGAGCCTGGTTGCACTAGACTGAAATGAGGTGATCGAAACAGAACTGTTTTACTCACTTGATAATCAATCAGGCTTAATTTTTCTCACTGGCAGCCTCAAAACTCGGTGCATCTCCAAACCTATGCAATAAACTTATTGAGCACATAATTTTCAATCATTCTGAAATTACGTCTGCCTCCATTTGTCTCAAGTTTAGGCTGGTTAAGGCTGAACTGCTGTTATTTGTTGAATTTTTAAGAAATGCCCTTGAAAAATAAAGGTAATGGAATTGTCATGGTTGTGGCAGATTAAGAATATCGCATTCTGAGTATCTTTACAAGAGCACAAGGGATTCTGTGTAGATGGTGAGAACCTCTCCCAACTCACAACTGAGCTGTCTTTTACCCAAATCAGCAGGGAAACTTTGTCCTGTGGGGAATGTCTAGGGTGTTTTCTCTTGTGCTTTAGGAAAATACTGTTACCTGCACATTGAGGTACTGGTCTGAAGTACCTTGGATTGTAGGTGCCTGCACATACATTGACCTTGAGGCTGCTTGGTCCTTATCACTAAGTAAGGCCCTTCAATACCAGTTCTGAGGCAGAGTCGCTGGACCCGAAACATTTACTCCGATTTCTCTCCACAGATGATGCCAGACCAACTGAGCTTTTCCAGCGATTTCTGTTTTTGTTCCCTTCAATACCTTATTTACTTTAACGCTCCTCTATTTAAATCTGTACACAGTGGGTTCACAAAAACCCTTCACTAATGGGGTGTGCTGGACCTCTCTTTTCTCATGCTCAGTTTCAACGGGAGTCTTCTGTCTAATGTCAGTCATGTGGTCCATTCCATCATCATGATTTACATGAATTCATTATGCCACATCTCTCTCAGGGTTCTCTCGAATTGATCTGTGTTATTCCAGTAGTTTACCTTTACTTGATTATATATGGCTTTTTAACAATCGTTATTACCATGACTACTGTCGTTGCCACTATTACCATTTACTCTCTACCCAAATTTTGAATCATGCAAGTCAAAACCATCTGGAAGTCTGACTAGCCATTCTGATCTGTGTCACTTTAGTTTAACCATAGGGTGATGGTGCTGTTTCTTACCCGGAATCATTTTACCACTCTGTACACTACTTGATGTAGAATAGGTACTGTTATCTCACAAATAGACTTGGTCTCACTTCTTCGCTTGATCAATGCTTGCCCATTCTTCAAAGTATCCCTTCAGGCATTCTGACAACATGACATCTTTAGTTCATCTGCTTCTCTGATGATCATCACGTCTGACTTCCTGTCTCTGACCAGACTTTCTGTCTTGACTTGAAGTTTGACAGAGTTGTCCAGAGTAATACTGCCTCTGCTGCTCTGCGCTGTGGCTTTCTCTATTCTCTTTATCTGTTTTACCTCCTCGTCATCTTGAGAGGTAACCTTTTGAATGAAATTGTGTTCTAAAATGAGTCCAGCTATTTTTAACTTCCTCCCCATTAGCTAATCCCCAGTGAGTTATTCAATGGTGTTGCTGTATAACTGAGTGAAGCTAGATCCCAGTCTGAATTTTTAAGCATCAGTGACTTCACAATCATGACTGCTCTTTCTAACTCTCTGTTCCACTGAGGGTGGAATGGGGAACTTGTCATCTGGTGGGTACTTGCCTCCAAAGTGAGCTTCCTGTAAACTTCATTCATCAATTGAGACCCATTGGCTGATGTTAATTCCAAGAAACTGTGTATCACAAAGATCCTGCTTAAGTGCTGTGATCACTGAGCCTGTTGTGGTAGAATGAAGTACTGCTATTCCAATCAACTTGAATATATTTGACTCAGGCCAAATACATCTTCCCCATAAAATTGAAAAAATCCATCGCTCGTTTTTTTTTCCCTTGGCTTTTCCAGAAACCTCGTGGAAGTAATTTGCTCTGTAGGCAATTGGCTGTGTATGGCACAGATTTGGCATCACAAAATGTAATCCTCTATCTTTCAAAATGCCTGGCTATCACACTGTTGTAGTCTTGCTCTGCACTTTGTGATACCAAATCCTCATGGGTGTTCTATAGGATTTCTCCTCTACCACAGTCCCGCAGTTGTCATACCAACGCATAGACCTCACACTGTGACTTCTACATGCAGAAGTCAATGCATCCGTACACCAATCAGTGTGTATGAGACTTTGGAGACAGAACATTGATTCTCAACTTTCGATATTCAGTTTGGCTCTCAATGTTGAAATGAAAACAGAGAATGCTGGAGAAACTCATTGTCTGTAGAGAGAGAAAAACAGAGTTCATGCTGAGTCTGGTATGACTCTTCTTCAGAACAAAGTTCCAAGGAAAAGTCATACTGGACATGTAACATTAAATCTGTTGCCCTCTCCACAGATGATAGCAGACCTGCTGAAATGCTGCAGAATTATCCACGTTTGCATTGGATTTCCACAATCTGCAGTATTTGGCTTTTAGATATAGAATCCCTACAGTGTAGAAACAGGCCATTCAACCGAATAAGTCCACACCTACTCTCCAAAGAGCATCCCATCCAGACTTGCACCCCTCCCACACCCCTGCAACCCTGCCTTTCCCATGGCTAACACACCTAACCTACACATTATGGGCAATTTAGCATGGCCAATCCACCTAACCTGCACATCTTTGGGCTGTGGGGGGTAAACAGAGCACTTGGTAGAAACCCACAGAGACACAGGGAGAATATGCAAACTAGGGTGGCACTGTGGTTCAGTGGTTAGCCCTGCTGCCTCACAGCACCAGGGACCTGGGTTCAATTCCAGCCTCGGGCGACTGTCTGTGTGGAGATTGCACATTCTCCCCGTGTCTGCGTGGGTTTGCTCCGGTTTCCTCCCACTGTCCAAAGATGTGCAGGTTAGGTGGATTGGCCATGCTAAATTGCCCATAATGTGTAGGTTAGGTGTGTTAGCCATGAGAAATGCAGGGTTGCAGGGGTGGGGGAGGGGTGAAAGTCTGGACGGGTTGCTCTTTGGAGAGTAGGTGTGGACTTATTCGGTTGAATGGCCTGTTTCTACACTGTATGAATTCTATGATCCACACAGACAGTCATCTGAGGGTCCCTGTCACTGTGAGGCAGCAGTGCTAACCACTGAGCCACCGTGCTGCCCTTTTTATTTGATAGTTCTGAATTTTATTTCCAGACACAAGTCATAAGCACACTTTCCACTTTTTTCTTCATCTCCAGTTCCTTTTTCATCCAGGGAGCTCAGGGTTCTTTTTTGCCCCACTTTTCCTTTTTCAGGGAACATACCTCAGCCATCTCTTTTTTGACACTAGCTACAGCTTTCTCCTCCAACTTTCAGTTTCAATCTGAACTGGTCCGGCTCTATTATTGCCACATTCCCTAATGACATCCAGATAACTGTTGATTGTTGTAAAAACCTATCTAGTTCACTAATTGCCTTTAGGAAAAGAAATCTGTCATCCTTAACTTGTCTGGCCTAATGCGACTCCAAGCCCACAGCAATGTGGATGACTCTTAAATTTCCCCAGGCAATTGGTAATGGGCAATAAATGCCAATCTATCCAGTGATGCTCATATTCCATGAACAATTTTTTAAAATTGTCCTTTGTCCACCAGCCTAAACCATAAAATAGAATAATCTCTGTCCCCTAAACGTTCCCCTGCCTTACGTTAAACTTACATACATACATTGAAGACATTCATAGAATCCCTACAGTGTGGAAACAGGCCATTCAGTCCAACAAGTCCACACCGCCCCTCCAAACAGCATCCCACCCAGACCCATTCTCCCACATTTCCCTTGTCTAACCCACTTAACCTAAACATCCCTAAACACTATGGGCAATTTAGCATGGCCAATCCACCTAACCTGCACATCTTTTGGACTGTGGGAGGAAAACGGAGCACCTGGAAGAAACTCACGCAGACACGGGGAGAATGTGCAAACTCCACATGGGCAGTGACCCGACGGTGGAATCAAACCCAGGTCCGTGGCACTGTGAGGCAGCAGTGCTAACCACTGAGCCATTGGGCCACCTCAGAAACTGTGTTCAAATCCTGCCAAAGCAGATGGTGGACTTTGAATTCAATAATAATCTGGAATTAAACAGTCTAATGATGACTGTGAAACCATTGCTGATTGTCAGAAAAAGCCATCTGGTTCACGAATGTCCTTTAGGGGAGGAAATCTGCCATCCTGACCTGGTCTGGCCTACATGTGACTCCAGACCCACAGCAATGTGGTCGAGTCTTAACTGCCCTCTGGGCAATTAGAGATGGGCAATAAATGCTGGTCCAGCTAGTGATGTCCACATCCCATGAATGAATTAAAAAAAAACTTTTGTGGAAAATCCTGTGGAACAGAGAAATTCTCTGTCAGAAGATCAAACTTTTTGGGAAATTCCCATTTCCTTTCTGTGTGGCCCTAGAACACATTTTGGATTGTGTGTTCGGTCTCTGCCAATTAGAAGATCCAGCCTATATTGTAATAAGTAACAATTACAAGGATAATTTACATGTAAATTGTCATCAATCTCCAAGTAGGTGTAGGCTTTAGCGACTAGGTGGCACTATAGCAGTAGTTTTTTAATCGTACATTAAAAACAGAAGAGAAACTTGCACCCCAGATTGAAAAACTTAAGGACTTAAGTCTGCAATTATCTCTCACTGTTGACACTGTGATTTTCTTGTTAATTTGTGCTTTTGGCCTGAGCTGGGTTTACTGTTCTTATGTTTTCCCTCTGAATTTTGTTTTAATATTCAGCTGTGACTCTCACCATTTGGCATGGTGTAATACCAACTGCTCCATCACTTGCTGAAGTATGACTTGGCCCCCATACCGTCTCTTTCCAGCGCTGCAATGTTACCTCTTAAAACTAAAACTACCATTCTGCTCTCAAATGAGCTGCCAAGAAAAAAACACAGCGTTCACACTCTGTTCCCAATCTATGCTTTTCACACCTCAGTAGTGTGACTCCATTAATTGTAACAACTGATCCAAACTCTTTAAAAATAAAATTCTGGCCCTGTTTCTCGTGCTTCCTGGCTCCCAGGCTCCCAGCTCTTTAACAATAAAAATGTGGCCCTGTTCCCAGCTGTTTTCCCTGCCAGAAAATGTAATGCCATATAACCTCACTGCAGGGACACAGCACATCTTCTGACTCATGAGGAGGAGTATCACCAAAGAGCCACTAATATTCTTTCCAGTGAGAGAAATAGCATCAGTCAATGGATAACGGGAAGCTCATGCAACACTGCTTGGTTTGTGAAGTTGCCCAAGACTAATTTCTGCTCTGTGGTATCTTCTACTGGGTAAGCAGAAAAAGTTCAGGGTCACTCAATGGTAAATTTTAGAATTCCCATTTATCAATGTAAAATCTGTCAGGGCTGCATAGTGTTAGTGAAGCATGTTAGAATAATCTGCTCAGTACAATCATGTGGAATTTAACCGATAGTGTCTGGGGAAATAGGAAGGCAATCGATAATGGGAAACAATGGACAAATTTGGTGAGTAACAAAAATGCTCCTTGCTCTATTATGCTGGCAAATTACTTAGCGACAAAAAGATCCATCTTACTGCACAATCCCAGCAATCTTTGCTGTTGTTTGCTTCATGAAGAGTTTGGATCTGTCAACGTGCTCATCAGGGTTCCAAATAAAATCTTTTTCAGAACATCTGATATTCAGGGAAGCTTTTCGACAATGGAAAATAAGCCATTGAAGATGAAGAAGTGTTATATTTGGGCTTTCAGCAAGTTCATTCACAATACTGAAGTATCTCATCAATCATCTACCCATATAAATAGTAGGATTGAATAATAATAAAATGAAAAAATTGAAAGTAGATTCTAATCAATCGAAAAATAAGCCATCCTTTTTGCAAATCTGTTTCCATTTTATTTAATTTATTTAATTTGTACAATTTACTGAATGGAGTAGGAGAAGGAAAGGAAGTAACCGCATTTATTTATCATTTTCAAAATTTCAGCAAGTTCTAAAGCACTTTGCAGGCAATAAAGCACACTTGAAGAGTAGTCATTGTTGTAATTTAGGAAATGCAAAAACAAGTTTGTGAGCAACAAGTTGTAGAAACACGAATGTGTTCATGAGGTTGATTCAGAAACAGATATTGACCAAGGATACCCCTGGAAAAAAATTACCCTATTTGTCTTTGAATAGTGCCATACTGGGGACTTTAACAATTCCCAAAAAGGGCAGATGTGACTTTTTGTTTAATGTCCCATCTGAAAGATGGCATCTCTGATAATGCAGCACATCCTCACTCTCAGCCAGTATTCATGTTTGGGACTGAAACCTCAAACATTTGACTCCAAGGTGAGATTGGGTGAACTCAGACGTGTCTGTCCTCAAGGAGGCAAACCATAGGCTTGTTGTAGTTTGAGGACTAGTACCATACTCTTGTGCTTTCTCCCCTACACAATATTTTAACACGTGTTTCTGGCCTAAAGCTTTTCTCATTGAAAGAAAGCCTCAGTTGCAGGTACACTTACCCTGTCAGAAACATTTATTTTTAAGATAATGGCTATTGTATATTTGTGCAATATAGTTTTAATCTCACTGCAGTCAAAAGTAACTTCTCCAATTTAACATTTCATAATCTCAAAGAACTCTTTCAAGTCATCACCACCCCTCCCCCATCTCAGATAGAAAAGCTAACCCCGAGGAACAGGAATGGTTGCATATTGTGACAGACAAGGAGTAAAGGGCGTTCATTGTAATGGGAAGGGCCATTGCTGAGGCCATAACCATCAGTGGAACTGAAGCAATTGAACATTTGTTCATGGCTCACCCTCATCTCACAATCTTTTCTCATTTATCAGCTGCAGATGGTGTAAATGTCCACCTCAACTTTCCCCATCCTCCTCTTCTCACCCTGAACTTTTGTTTATTTCTTTTTTCTTTCAGATACCCAAGATGTGCTACTTGTCCATCCAGTGAATACTAACAGACTGATGAGAGAGACATAGCACCAACATTTGACTTCGCACTTGCAGCAGCTAGATCAAAAACTGTGTGGATGTTATAGGACAACCTGCATGGAATGAGACTCTGGGTATGAATGACTTACCTCCTGGCAGGGGACACAGCTAGGGCAGGTAGCAGTAGCTAGTTGTGCATGAGTTCTGCTGCATAGGATGCAAATGAACACTTGAGGGACCATCCTACAAATAACTGGCAGCTACCAAGATCAATGTAACCTCTCTTATTTATATTAAGGTCTTTGGTGGCAATTTAAATCCCCATGTCCATGAGTGTAGAGTTGGGAGAAATTCCAACTCCATAAAGTCACTCTTTAAAAATGGCCACCTCCGCTGGATTGGTATTGGTGGCTAGGCCAGTAATTATTGCTCATCCCAAATGGCCTTCTGAAGCTGGTGAGCAAACTTTTTGGATCACGACTCCATGTGATTAGGTATGGTTAGAAAGGGAAGTTAGTGTGAGCGTATTTGAGAATCCCTGGCTCTGTAAAACCTTTTGTAGGATTTGTGCTGCATGAATGATTTCCCAAAATATAATTTTCACAAGGCCGGAGTGAGTGCTATTGATGGACAATTCCAACTGCTTACTGAATGCAGAGATAGTCTTTGGTGGCAATTTAAATCCCCATGTCCATGAGTGTAGAGTTGCGAGAAATTCCAA
>NC_063342.1:61655014-61688811 GCF_021869965.1 Rhincodon typus | reverse complement strand
CTCTGCTTACTGAATGCAACTGGTTTTTGACCTGGCATGAGGGAGATGTTTACTTACAAGATATCAACAATAAGTGAAATATTTGTTTTCATAAATCAGTGAGCACAGGTGAAATATTTATTTGCATACATAACTTGTTCATGCAATTTTGTTGCATTGGATGCTTGTTTAATATCAATGAGAATGTGCTTATTTTCAATAGCGACATAAACAATAGAGTGGTAACATTATTTGTGTCATGATGGCTCCAGATTAATGATTAAGATGGATATTAGGTGATTGAGATGGCTAGGGATATGTGGGGGATGAGTTGGCACAGAGCCGTCAGAGATGTATGCCATAGGATGACTGGAGCCAAACGGGGAATAGGGAGCCGTGAAAATATGGTCATAGATTGGCATATGGGTTACGAGAGATGGGTAGATGGGCATCAACTAATGAAGGGCTATGTGGGAACATGGGGTGGGTGTATATGCATGCTCGGAGGGAAGGGCATAGAGTATGTGGGATTGAGGGGATAAGAGCAGAAGCTTTTGCTTTAATCTTTGTTTGTAGATTTTGCATACATCATTAGACATCCTCAATAGGTTTTCTGCCCAGATTGCCTTCAGAACTTATTGGCTATTGGTTGTGTGGCCTGACTTGCAATCCAGCCCAGCCCTTCAAGCTGAAAATTCAGTGGAGGTGGCTACTTTTAGAGATTGGCTTCATGGAGCTGGTATTTCTCCCAACTCTGCACCCCTGGACAAGGGGATTCAAACTGCCACCAAAGACGTGACTATAAAAAAGAGGTTACATGGCACACAAAGGATCATGTCTTCATACTTCAAGGCATTGATTTGTGGAATAAAACGTTTTCCAGTTCAATTAATTACAATTTGTTCAAAGCGCTTCAAGATGAATAGCTTCAATTTCTCCTTTAAAAATAATAAAGAAACTTGGCTTCAAATTAAGTACAAGATGATCAAATTATGTCCCAGTACGAGTTATGGAGCGTATTTGTTGAAATAAATGACCTTTTCATTGTCTTTTTCGTCCCATAAAAGGAAACACTCAGAATTTTTGTGCCCTGAAGGGGCAGCGCAGTACCTCACTAGTTAGCACTGCTGTCTCACAGCGCCAGGGACGCTATGATTCCAGCCTTGAGTGACTGTCTCAGTGGAGTTTGCATATTCCCCTTGTCTCTGTGTGGGTATCTGCCAAGTGCTTCAGTTTCCTCCCACAGCCCAAAGATTTGCAGGTTATATGAATTGGCCATGCTAAATTGCCCCATAGTATCCTGCAACTTGCGAGCTAGTTGGATTAGCCATGGAAAATGCAAATTATGGCGGGATGGGGTGCTCTTTTGAGAGTCAGTGCAGACTCAATGAACTGAATGGCCTCTTTCTGCACTGTAGTAATTCTATAAATTAAAGGGTCAGCTGGCAAGAACATATAGGATGGGTAAGAGAAACATGAGACCATTTCCAAAAGAATTCAATCCAGCAATTAAAGCATCAAAGGAAGGAGACTTGTTAATCCACAGTCATAAAAGAAGTCAGATTTATCCCAATGGTAACTTTAACAAAAAGTTTGCATGGGTACAAATCGAAAATATTGGGTATGACATGAGTTTAATAGCTGCAATTGTACTGAAAGTTTTAAATGCCAAGACTACATTGCATATTTGATTTAAGAAAATTTATGTAGCATTAATTGTTAGAATTTTTTTCTGAATTGATATAATCTATTCAGTTGATCAGAATGTACTGAAGATATTATAGTCCTAATGATAGCTGATTATCGGGACATCAGCATGCACTCCATTTATATGAAATAAAAGAATTTTGTCTGCTTCATCATATCTTATCACAAATTCTGAAATAGTTTGCACCTTCCTTAGGGAGAGGAAACTCACTGAATGAGATGGCATTAAATTGTTACATGGAGACAATGAATGAGAACAGATAAATGCTTAAACTGCAGATTAACTCAAATTGTTTGCTCAATTTTCACTTAGGTTGAATTCTCCAAAGGCACTTCCACCTGTTTTGATAGATTTTACATAAACTAGCTTGAAATGCCAGCCTACAGTCAAATCTGAGGCTTTGAGTCAGGGTCTCCTGATATTTGTGTGCTTAATTTAGGTTCATTCTCAGGCTGGAGGCATCACTGTCAAGGCTGGCATTAATTGCCAATTTGTAATTATTCTTAGAAGGTGGTGATGAGCCACCTTCTTCAATTGCTGCAGTTTGTTTCATAAACCCCCACAATGTTGCTCAGCAAGACATTCCAGGATTTTGACTTAGCATTAATCTATTTCCAAAGAGACTTGGAGGTGAACTCAGAGGTGATGGCAATCCCAAGCAGTTAATGGCACTCTAAGTATTTTGAAGTAATGAATTTAAGAGATGCTGCTAAGGAAATCTTGGCAAGTTAACATAGAGCAAACACACTTCAGTCACAGTATGCTAGTGGTGAGGTGGCTGCTTAGGGAGCAGAATGAAGTGTTCGTTGATATGGAATCCCTTGAATATTGCAACTGTACCCATCCAAGCTTGTGGACAGTTTTCCCCAATCCAGTTTTTAATAGAGATTTCCTGTCCTATCCATTCCCAATAGCCGTGGCATTTCACTTGTTGAGTGGGTGACAGCTTTCCCTCAGGCCTCTAATGATGTCAAGAGCAGTCACTTTCTCTTTACTTGTGTTTCAGCCTGTGTCTATGTTTGAAGTGAAGTTGTGATGAAGTCTGGAGCCAAATAGTCCTTGCAGAACCAAAATTGAGCATCAGTTACGAGTGTGATAAAATGTTGATGACACCTTTCAGCATTTTGCTGATAATGAGTGTACAATGGCAGGACAATATAGCCATGTTCTTGCCATGACTCGTAGCCTTAAGTAGCAAGCAATTAGAAAGGCAAATGGAATATTGCACTTCATTACAAGAGGATTAGCATTCTTATTGCAGTTATACAGGACCTTGATAAGACTGCACCTAGAGTATTGCGTACAGTTTTGATCTCTTACTTAAGAAATGATATACATGTCACAGAGGGACAGCAACAGTGATTCACTACACTGGTAATAGGCAAGGCAGGACTATCTTATGGGGAGAGATTGATTTGACTGAGCCTGTTTAAGAGGATGAGAGGGGATCTGATTGAAACACATAAAATTCGAACAGGGCTGGACAGCTTAGATGCAGGAAGGATGCTTTCCCTTGTTAGGGAGTCTGGAATCAGGGATACAATCTCAGGATATGAGGTAGACCATTTTGGATGAGATGAGAAAACATTTCTTCACTCAAAGGACAGTAAGCCTATGGAATTCTCTACTGCAAAAGGCTGTGGATGCCAAGTCATTGAATACACTCAAGAAGGGGGGAATAAATTTTAGATTTTAAAGGCATCAAGGCTCAAAGGGCCAAATCCTAATTCTAGTTTCTATGTTTCTATGTCAGGTACAATCAGACATTATTTGATTTTATAGCGAGTGAGAATCAAATTGGTTAAAGACTGGCAACAAGCGATGGTGGGGCTTCGGGGAAGGTCAGAAGGCCTTCTCAGTACTTCTGCATGATTGAAGATGGTATGTGCTAGGCTCCTCCCTTGTTGAGGATGGGCTTTTCGTAGGTTGATGGGCTGCTTAATTGCACATCTCCATTCAGGACTTCATTAGCTCTTTTTATATCATGCTGCTTTCGGTGTTCAATGTGCATTCATTTTTGTGGTCCAGCACCATAAATTTGCCACCAGCAGCAAAGCACACCGAAGTTTCAAACAGTGCAATCCGAACGCACTGTTACATATTCTAGTCAATACTTGTGTAAAAAAAAACTTGTTGACATAGTTGGTTTCAAATTGTTGTTTGCCTAGACTCCTTTAAAGCTCCTGGTTAAATTAGAGGGGCCGGATAAATGCCAGTCATTGTCGTTTATACAAATGTAAAGCTGTATTGGAATGTTACTTCCCTTCAAGGTAAATATAAAATGTACTGTTTTATTAAGCAATTATCCTCTACCATATGCCCAAAAGAACAGCAGTTTAACTGTTAGGTAAATGAGCAAGCAAAGCTAAGGTTTTACCAATTGGAAAATTGGCAAGAGTCATTAGATGAAACACAAAGCAACTCTGAGATACTTGTAGAAGAGGCTTAATTGGAAGTCTGAGGATAAATTGTTTTGCTACCCACTCAGCAAATGCCATGGCTATGGGATGGGAAATGATTGAACGGGAAATCGTAACTCTGTTGTAATTTCTCTATTTGGGTATACTAAGTTATATGCTATAACTAACTGGCAATAATGAGCAGAAAATCTTCAGAAGGAAAAATATAAAGATTCATACAGTGCTGATGAGGTTAATGTTAAAATCAATTGTTTCATAATGGAGCCATAAATAATGTCATCTAGAATACATTTGTTGAAGATTAATCCTGGTACCCCACACAGGTCTTCATGTAGGTAATCTGCAAAATGCAGTACCTTTATCAGTGTTGTGCAATTGAAACATATGCCTCAAGCAAGTTTCAAACCTTATTGTATTCAATTTACCATAATTAGTAAAACAATACTGTCTCAAAACTGTGAAAAAAAACAAGATTAATATTGACAGCTCATTGCAAGTCTAGGATTTGTAAATTAGGTTTTGCCAGTATGTTAATGGATTCAAGATTGTTGATCTGACTTTAATTAAGAAACAATCCTGAGCTGTGTTTGATTGATGCATTTAATATTTACTGAATATTGTTTACATGGAAGTTAGAATAATAATAACTGCAGGATTGTAATTTTGTTAAAAATAAAAATTACGTTTCTCCTGTTGGTTGTAATATATGTTTCATAGTGTAATAATCCTACTTTATGGATTTAATTACTTTAAATTTTTAGCTTTTTGTAGTCCACAGCTTCATGTTTCTCATCAGGATTATCTAAATCCATGCTCCGAACTGACAATATTTTATGACTTTTCTTACGAAAACTGAATGTTGGCCACGTTGCATGCTCATGCAAAATAAATTGCTTTGAGTCCAAACTGGGTTCATTCCTTACGTACAACTTTAAGGTTGATTTGAGACATTTGACTCCAATGGAGCAGCCATTTAACTATGAAAAGTTATAGAACAATTCTGTCATAATATTTAGGGCCATCTTTGTTTTAGTATGAAATTTCCAAGAAATTCAGCATTCACTAAGAAACATGAGTTTCTGGTAAAAAAAAACCTAAAATAATCTGCTTAGAGTAATTTCTGCCACAGATCTTGAATGCAAGTATGATCTGAATGAGCTAGCTGCAATTTTTTTATTCTCATCTCCTAATATTTTCCTGTTCTATAAATAGCTAACTAGTATCTGTAGGATAAATATTATATCCTTTGAAAAGTCTACCATTTTATGCAATGTAAAGGAATCAGATTGTGGTGCCTACCTAAATCTTCACTTGATACAAAATATTTTCCCTCAGTTTTTTGCCTCCTTTTTTGAAGGGAGTTTGGAGTGAAGTTTCAAGCATCCATTAAGATTTCATCAAAATGTCCTTCCTTATTGATGCAACAAGCATTGGCAGAGATTCCAAAAACAGCATTGTTATTAGGCTTGAACTTGTCCTTTTCCAGTGTCTGTATCCATGATCTTTGCTGCAAGGATCACCAATAGGAATTAAAGACAGGAAACTTGCCTAATCGTTCCCTCCCTTAACCTGAGGCCAATAGCAGCACTATCCCAGTGGTGGCTGGCTCACTCAGCAGAAATAACTGTCCTCTGGTTCGTGTGGTTCAATTACCTTTGGCTTTGTTGATAAATGATCTAGGTAACTTATGTAATCCCTCACTTAAAAGTACTGGTGCTTGGTCATGGCTGTAAAACAATCTATTAGTCACACAAGTTATGAAGTACAATGTTGTTTGGAAAATCCAGATTGAAACAAAAAGAAAATCAATGTGGTCAATTCTTCTTTGAATTATCTTCCCTCATTCCTGAATACATCTCCAGAAAGATTTTCTTTGCATACTGACCATACTGAAATCAAAGGTTATTGTACAATCTATTGCTCACATTCTCTTTCTGAACCTTGAAATGCTTTTCATCCAAGACCTTCCTTCCACAATCTCCACACTGTTGAAATCCAAGTTTGGTGCCACTGAGCCACTGACCCTTGGTTGTGTTCATCTTCTGCTCTTGATGGTATCTGTTTTGAGTGGCTCAACTTAAGAAATAATGGAAAGTGGCAATCTTTCATTGTAATTAGAAATGCAAATTTGAACTAACTGAACAAGGATTAATGGACTAAATCAAAGGCAATAATTTTATCCAACCAATTAATTTCTCCTTTTTTAAAAATATTCACTTACAGCATTTATTGCCCACCCCAGAAAGCAGTTAAGAGTCAACCACTTTGCGGTGGTTTTGGAGTCACATGTAGGCCATACCAGGTAAGGACGACAGATTTCCTTCCCTAAAGTGCATTAGTGAAGCAGATGCATTTTTCCTGACAATCAACAATAGTTTCATGGTTATCATAGACTCTTAGTTCCAGACTTCAAATTGACTTCAAATACTACCATCTGCCATGGTATTATTCAAACCTGGGTCCCCAGAATATTTTCTTGGTCTCGAGACTAATATCCAGCGGCAATACTAGTAGCCCATCATCTCCCTTCAGTGCCTCGTTTTCGCGTTCCAAAGAAGGGTCATATCAGACTTGAAACATTAACTCTGTTTCTCTCCCTCCACAGATGTTGTAAGACCTGTGGAGTATCTCCAGCTTTTTGTGTTTTACTTTCCTCATGATGACTAACTTTTCTTAAATGAAATCTGTTAATATAATTTATCAGTATTCCATCCAACTTGTCATTTTCAAATAATAACATATCTAATTCAAATAACCGACACCAATTAATTAAAATATCTGACTTAAGTAACAGCATTTACGATATCGAATCCAAAAAATCAAATTCAAGTAGTAACACTCTTGATCTACCTCAAAATTTTCAAGTTAAAACCTGGAAGGTGATATCACTTAGGTCAATTCATGTACCTGCCATTGGCATAACAGGAGCATTTTGAGGTTGCATTTAACTTAAATATCTCATGCTAAGCAAAATGTTGATTAGGTTTCAGACCATAACACCAGTAAATAATACCCCAGAATATTATCACAAAGCCAAAAAACATTTGTAAAAATTACATTCTGTCTAAATAATTTTCTATTGAATTCAGATGTAGCATTAATTATTCAATGAGCTGACTTAGTGTTGCAAATCGGTGAGAAGTAAACAAGCATCAGAATTCCTTATCTAGGACGAGCCTGATTCAAATCTAATATTTATTAATAGATTAGTAATATATTAATAACAATGCAATAATATACTGATGGAAACTTCTCACCTTTGGAAGTGAAGCTCGAGAGCCGGAACTCTGTGTTGTCATTGTCAGCACTGTCGTGATGCCCAGCGCTACTCTCGCTGGAGCAGCATCCATGTTAATCCAGAATGACACCCAGGACAAAATGACAATCAGCAGGCTTGGAATGTACATCTGGATTAAATAATAACCCATCTGTCTTTCCAAAAGGAACTTCACTTCAATGCAGGTAAATCTCCCTGTTAAAAAAAACATACAGGATCCTTGAGATAGACTTATTACTCTCCTTCAAAGCTTTAATATATCTATAGCAGCATACTATACGTCCTGGTATCCCATCTTACTCATATTTCATGAATGTAGTGTCAAGAGCATTTAGTCGGATTTGGCTTAGTGTGTTTTTTAAATACAAATCTCAAGTAAAAATAGAAGAAAAGGCAAATATTCTGTCATTAGTAATAATACATTTGAAGATAAAAAAAGTAAACTATTGTAATCTCAGCTCATTTCCTTAGTTGCCTGACGTTCAAAATGCTAACTGCTTATGACTCATCGCTGAGTATGATTTGATGCTTGAGGCAAATTAAAGATTAGTTAGCTAGTTATCCCCATATAAACAGGGGACCAGCACTTGGTGCAATCCAAAATAACCACACAGATACATTTTTCTACTCAGCACACAGACTACCATTCTTAATGGTAATGTTACTGCATGAGTAAGCCAAAAATTATGGGCCAGATTTTCAAAGTGCTTTTGGGAATCTGACACTTGGGTGAAAAATGCTGCACCTGAACTGCAATGTACTTGTGATGTTATTGTTAAATTCACATGGTCTAACTGGCCAGGAGGCAAACAAAGTACCCAATTAGTGGTGCCAAGTATCTCCAGGAGGTGGGAGTTTCCTGTCTGGCAACAGTGACAAAAGCAGGGTAAGCCAATTTGAGATGTGTCAGTGTCTTACAGAATGGAACTCCTTAGAGGGCCTGGAGAGCATGCAGTGATGAAAGAGGCAACAATAAATGGGATTACTGTAGAGTGCTGGAGTTGCAAAGAACAAAGGTCATCCTTAAATAAATGCAGAATAAAATGTTGTTAGTGAACCCAACAGCAGTGTAGTAACATACACCAGACTGTTCAGATTCATCAAATGAAAGATTCAATATTGCAATTACGAACCCACAGGCCCCTTAGCAAGCTCATTAAAGCACTTCAGAAAATGCGAATTGGCGGAGACCAGATTGTTTGAAAATTTAAATCCGTCCCAGAGACATTTGGGTTCTGAGATCTCTGTGACTGTAATTTTTAAATCATTGTTTTTGTGGTACAGAACTTGAGCTGAAAACAGACGTTGTTTAAACCTTTTTCCTTGTACTCATCAGGACAGACATATGAAAGCCATATTTCAAAGGGAACAACAATTCATTCTGTATGAGAAAAGGGTGCTGATTAGTTGAAAAATTAACTCTCATTGGTCAAGGTGTTTCCATGGGGATTGCATTTAGGAAATCTTGGCCTCATTCCCCTGCATGTTTAATACATAAAAATAAACATCAAACTTGGAATGTTTCTTTTTCCTGTAGCTCCTAAATAGATAAAATCATTGTGAGGCCATAATTTATTTAATCTTAAATTAATATTAAATTCTTAGTATTTTTGGCATTATTCAGCAAGTATTGTCTATTCATGGAACCAAATTTAATGTTAGACATTATGTATTGAGCTTTGCAAGAGTAGGTTGGTTAAGTATGATCAATACACGGCCTATTGTGAACAGCTGAGGGGATGTGCAGTTTGATAAGCTCTGCTAGTCATTGTAACATACAGTCTTCATACCTGGCATCCTATTGTCATTGAAAATAATTCACTGTATTACTGATTCATGTCGTAGACAGAATACATTTTTTGGTTGGACAGGACCTTTCTGTTGGTTCAGAATACCATTCATCTTGCTACTGCACCGTAACTTCTGCATGAAATGGCTAGCTTCACCTTCTGCTCATTTTTGTAGAGGCAACTTACCCTTCTTGAGGGTAACTTGAGGGAGGCTGGACCCCTTTCAAGAATGCAGGTGGTGGCCTTAGTCTCTTTTATAATTTTGTACAATGTACAGTGAGAAATGATCTTATCGGAGTAACTAATATCCCACAGTATAGCTGTGATGTGCCTTGTTTCAGCGTCAAGCTTGCAGAGTGAGCAAAAGGCTGTGCATGATTAGTTAACTCTCTTGGGTAAGTTTTACAATGATCCTGGTAGTTCTAAAATCGATACGTGTTTGTGGTAAGAGATGTTTTGCTAGGTTTCTTAAAGTGACCACACCAATTACCATGATTTTTACAATTAATTATTTACCATAGACCCAGGTTGACTACCAATTGCTGTATTAATATTGTTATAGTGTATAGTGTAGAGTGGCGCAACTCTTTAAACCTAAGGGCTCTAACAGTTCATTTGGAGAATCGTAATATTTTTGAACTGTTGTAATACTTAGTGGGTTGTGGAGCCTCTCTGTCAGTGAGTATGGATCAAGAATTTGGTTGTGCATCTAATCAATGTCAAAGGAAATCTCTGCTGCTGGCCAGCAGTGATCTTTCTAAACTCAAACAACATTGCCATTCACTTGTTCCTGACAAGCTGTACCACCAATATTAGCCGCATCGTACAAAATGGGAAAGATACCAATGTACTGATCATAGAATCCCTACAAGTCCATCCTGACTTTCCAAAGACTCTCCCAACCCCCACCCCCATCCTTGTATTTCCCATTACTAATCCAACAAACTTATACGTCCCTGAACACTACGGGCAATTTAGCATGGCCAATCTACCTAACATGCACATCTTTGGACTGTGGGAGGAAACCGGAGCACCTGGAGGAAACCCACACAGACATGGGGAGAATGTGTAACTCCACACAGACAGTTGGCTGAAATTGAAACCGAGTCCTTGGCACTGTGAGGCAGCAGTGCTAACCACTGAGCCACAGTGCCGCCCTGGCATGCTGAGATTGGATTTTTAAATCTAGTTTTCAGTTCTCGAAATTAATCACAAGATTGTCATTTTTTTAAAAAAAAGATTAAATACATAACTGCATTTTTCTTTCTGCATTCATTTTGTTTGCTGAAGGACCATTCCATTTCTTCAAATCTTTCCTGTGATATTGCTAAACTCTGCTTCACAAGGAACTTGCAACCAATTATTTTGGTGCACCATTTTCCCTGAAGCTAGAAGACTTCTCCCATTTTTGATTACAGGTACAAGAGAGCTGGGAGTCAACCGAGTCTCTGGATGACTTCAATCCTAGGGCCTTCTACCTCAGATTTGGCATGAATCATGGTCTTCCTCTCCAGAATGGGTTACCTCCTTTGCTCCACCTCTAGGAGCATGACTCTCCCATGATCATTACTTTTGATTGCTGGATACTCCCTGTGACTGTTTACTATGTGAGTTATAGGGTACTAACTCGGTGACCCAGCATGGTTCATCAGATTAAGCAAAGGAAGCAAAGTCCAAGTCAAACTGAATCTAATTGCTAAGCAAAACAAAGAATTTGCTCAATCTTCTGTTCCATTATGCTCTACCCATAAGAAGATAATCTTAAATGTTTGGTGCCACTTCTTACGAATGACTTAAGATATGCAAGCAAAACATTTACGAATAAGTTAATTGAGAAACAAAAACTGAACATCTCTCATAAAACATAACTGGTAGAGCTTTGGAATTGTTACCTCTTTGGATTTGCTGTTGCCAATTATTTGCACTAGTGGTTGTGCTCTTTTGTACAAGTTTTTCATGCAGTGGAAGCCTATGATATACACTGATGAGGCCAGTCTTCTCATCTCACAGGGATTATAAAATGTTTACACAGCAGGGCTTTCAGCTCAGTAATCCACACTCTGATTATGCTCCACTCAAGTGGGCTTTCACAATGAGATCCTAATTGGAATCCAACATGGATGGGGAGCTATGGGACCATATGTGGAACAAGTTATCCTTGTTGGAACGAACTTCACACTGTACCACATTCTTCAGGAGGAAATTGGCCGTAGTTTGGTGCTAAATTGTGAATGACACTTCAGAGGACAACGGGTAGAATCCTGTGATGGTAGTGGTTGTCTCAGTCACTGGTGGGAGAAACACGCAGTCTTTATGTTCAAGCCCTTAACAAGCCAATGACGGCGATCTTTCGGGATCCCTGGGGGTGAAAGTCCCACCTCTCACCTGCTGATTCTTGTTAGTCAAAGGCCATCAACTCTTCGGTACTCAGCAGAGCTACCAGAGGGGTCATGGCTACTGTGAGTACTACACTCACCCTAGGTCTCAGGCTGAGGAGGAAGCCAAACACAAGTCATTGATACCAGGAAAGGATGCTGGAGATTAAGGATCATTGGGTGGCTAGGATGGTGAGGCAGGGGGTAGAGAGGGGAGGCATGAGAGGAAAATCAGCAGCAAGGGCATTTCAGTGGGATCCTGTACCTAATGTTGGGTTCCTTGAACACCCAATGAGTGTCTTTGAATGAAAAAACTTCTCAGCCACACCCTGGGAACTCGCAAGGTTATAGACAAGAGTTCATTTGTTGTGCTTCTTACATAGTGAGCCCCTTCCCTGTCCACTGCTGCATTAATACCAGAAGAACAGGATGCTGCCCTTTGAGAGGTATTAATTGTCCACTTAAGCATCTCAGTTTATTGTTGGGGGAGAGTCAGAGAGGCCTTTCTACTATAGGTGGAGATGGGAAGGCGGCAGGTTCACCATACTGTACCATTGCACGCAATTGCTCCGCCACCAAACTAACCACACAAAAAGCGCACAAGACTCTATCCAATACAGTGTACATTTTTCCTAGCATTTGGATATGACTGGCTAGGCTAACATTATTGCCCATCCTAGATTTCCGTTGAGAAGATAGCAATGAGCCATCTTCTCGAACTGCTTCAGTCCTTGGAATATAGGGATATATTGACATAATATTGATATAAAATTCATACAGGACTCAAAACATGAACTGCTTTTCTCTCCATAGATGCTGCCATAGAAACTCCATGCTGAGTTTCTCCAGCCGTTTGTTTTTATTTCAGATTTCAAGAATATGCATTATTTTACTTTTGCTTTTGAGCCTAAGAGAGCAGTACTGACACCAATATATTTTTATAGTTTGCAACCCTGGGGGTTTGGTTACCGTATCATTTTAAGAGCACATTCTAATCTACTTCCTTCATAGTGGCAAGTAGAGTAATTTTTCCAAGCCAATTCCCCTGATGTTCAATAGAGTAGAGGTACACTGCACTAACGTCACAGTATCAGTTCTGTCAGAGTCAATGAGCTACAACACACACAGAGGAGTTCTGGGATAGCACCAAGCATTCTGCTCAGGCCTGGTTGAGCTTTGTTCCTCAGGCAATTTAGAAGAAGCTTGTTTACCTGATGTAAACAGATGTGCTTAAAGCAATGAAATAATGATTTAAGTTGCACCTGAGTAAACAGCTTAGAGGATCTCATTATGACAGCATACTATTCTCAAAGGGCCACGATGACACAGCAACTGTTTCAAACACAAGTACCGGAGAGGCATTAAAACATCTGCTAGAGGACTTTAATGGAAGAAAACATCCCAAGTTTCCTCATAGCAACATAACTAGGTAAAAACTCATGCCGAACAACGATAGGAGGAAGAAGTTTGGGTGACTAAAATCTTATTAAAAGAGATGGGTGTTGCGTTTTGTCTCATGGTCGATATGTAAGAATACCTTTAAGAGAAATGGTATGTTGGTAAACCTTTAAGAGACATGCACATGATAACGCTATTGTATCATAGCATGTGACCTGATGGTGTAAAGGTCTCTGACTCCATCCTATTTGTGACCATTCGAAGCATTCCCCTCAGTTGTAATCTAATTGTTTGTCTTTAGCCTAGATGCTGTTGTGGCCTGTCAGTGTGATGTCTGTATATAATAGCCAGCTGCAATGAACAATTTTGTTGAATTTTTTAATGCCATGTTATCTATATCACGTTTCTTATGTTAAGAGGGATAGCATAAGCATTGGTGCATTAGGTAAAATGTCCTGCTGGAGGCAAAATTCAAATCAATGCATTTTTAAGAAGATTTGTAAAAGGGAAGTGAAATAACTGCACAGAGGCTGGTATCCTGTCACCAAGTCACCCTCTATTTATGTGCGCACAGTACACTGACTGTGGTCAGCCAGTTTGGAGTCAGTCCTTAAAGTGAGGAGTCTCTGAATCCCCTGTTAATATTGGTCAGCTAGGGCTCCCTTATTGGCCCAGGTTAACAAACGCAATCATGGATCTCATAGTCAATGAGAGCCACCTGGTTCCAGTCAGAGATGGAGAAACTAAGAGGTGTGGGGAGAGAACAGCATTGGGTCTAGATAGTTGAAGGCATGTCTGGCAATGGTAGGGAAAATGGCATGGTGAATTGACAAAAACAGCTTGGATTTATAAAGCATTGTTAACATAAACAAACACCCCAAGGTATCAATAGACCAAATTTGAAGGAATACCAAATTTTTGGGGTACCGTTTCTGAGATAATTAGGGCCATGGCCTTAAAGGGATTTGAATAGAAGGATGGAAATTTCCAAATTGAGGTCCTGGTGGATCAGACATCAATGTAATTCAGAAAAGACAGGGGTGAAGAATGACTACTAAGACTTGCTGCCCATTGCATCTCAAGAAACCAGGAAATATTCCCAGCTGCCCATGCCCACATTAGGAGAAAGTGCCAGCAAAGATAGGATATTCTTTGTCAGGGGTGGGAGGTGTAGTGCTGGCTGTAGGTCAACCAGCCATCTCTAAAACATGTTTGGAGGCAGCCACAGGAGCTGCCATTTGCTAAGGCAAGCTGTTTAATAGGGTCACCTCAGTGTTGTGGGACTTCATTCCAATTATAATTAAAAATGTAAGGCTCTATGGTTCTCACTCTCACATTCGTTCAACCCCTGACATTCCCTGCATCATCTTATGTCCCACAAGACCTCTCCACCCCACCATAGTTAGTCACACTCCCCCTCTAATGCTTCAATTTCCAGTTACCCATTTTATACAATATATTAGTGATCTGAACAAAGAAACTGAGAGTATTATTGTTAAGTTTGCAGATGACACAAATATAGCTGGAGGGACAAGTAGTGCTGAGGAAGCAGGAGGGCTGCAGAAGGACTTGAACAGGCCAGGAGAATGGGCAAAGAAGTGGAAGATGGAATATAATGTGGGAAAGTATGAGGCTATGCACTTTGGTAGAAAGACCAGAGATACAGACAATTTTCTAGACAGGAAAAAACTTCAGAAATCTGAAATGCAAAGGGACTTAGCAATCCCAGCTCAAAACACTTTTAAGGTTAACATGCAGGTTCAGTTGGCAGTTAAGAAGGCAAATGCAATGTTGGCATTCATTTCGAGAGGGCTAGAACTCAAGAGCAGAGATCTGCTGCTGAGGCTGTTTAAGGCTCCGATCAGGCTGCATTAGGGATATTTTGCATTGTTTTGGGCCCAATATCTAAAGAAGAATATGCTGCATTGGAGAGGGTCCTGAGCAGGTTCACAAGGATGATCCCAGGAAAGAAGGGCTTGTCGTTTAAGAAAGCATTGAGCACTTTAGGTCTGTACTCAGTGGAGTTTAGAAGGATGAGGGGGATCTTATTAATACTTACAGAATACCAAGAGACCTGGATAGAGTGGAAGCGGAGAAGAAGCTTCCACTCGAAGGAGAGACGAGCACCTGGGGCACAGCCTCAGAATAAAGGGATGACACTTTAGAACTGAGATGAGAGGGAATTTCTTCAGCTAGAGGGTGGTTAATCTGTGGAACTCATCGAGTGTATTTAAGACAGAAATAGACAGGCTCTTCATTAGTAAGGGGATCAAAAGTTACAAGGAGAAGGCAGGAGCATAAGGTTGAGAAACATATCAGCCATTATCAAATGGCAGAACAGACTTAATTGGCTGAATGGCCTAATTCTGCTTCTATATCTGATGGTCTTATATAGAATCAATGAATCCCAAAGTGACTATCGGATACATTTTAAAAGAAAACTAGCTTCAAGGCTAGTAGTGGATTATTAATGTAAAAATTACAGCTCGGGAAAATAATCCACCTCAATTAGATCTCTTCTTATGGGCAAGTAATTTTCCATTAGTACATTTTGGCTTAGTTTTATCAGGAACATATTAGGAATGCTATTGAGGGATAGCTATTTTCAAAATATTTTAGGAAAACATAAATCGAACTTCAATGATAGATTCAAAATTCAAAAACAAGGAGAGATAAATCAAACTTAGACTTTGGAAAGTGCACAACCATTTTAGATTAAATTAGCTTAGCACAGAGGTGGCAACCACGTGAAATGGATGACTCAGGAATTTCAGAGACGACATGAAGGAAGATTTAAAGGAGATGTAAATTGGTATTTGGAGGTGCCAGTGATTGTAAAGTATTAATTTTGAGACTAGTCGGATAGAATGCAGTGTTTTTTTTCCATTCATGTGCTCCTACCAGAGCAAGTATTACACAGAGTAATGTATGAGGTTTCACTGGTTACAAGGTACAAATTTCCAAAGGACAGAAATATATGAGATACAAACACTTTGCGGAAAGTAGAGGTACTAAAGAGCAAAAAGGAAAGAATTTGCATTTATATATCATTTTTCATGACCTTGGGAGATCTCAAAGTCCTTTACAGGCAAGTTAAATACTTTTCAGGTGTGTGTATTGTTGCAAGAGGCACAGCAATTTGTGCACATTAATGTCCCCAAAACAACAAAGAGACAATCCATTATGATATCATCTGTTTTTGTGATGTTAGTCAAGGGATAGATTGAGGCCAGGTCACTGGGAAGCAGGAGATGCACCAATCACCATGTTACATCCAGGCAAACAAAATGGCATCCTTTGCCTACAGCTCAGGCTCGTATGCATACTTCAGCAGAAGTAAATTTGGGGCCTATTGCTGATGTCATGAACTCAATGCAACATTAGTTTTCCCTGAGACAGCAAGTATTATCAAAGACTGCAACTCACAAAAATTGGAAGCCTTGTGTGAATCAAGAAGGCAGGCAAGTAATGTACTGGAATTTAGAATCAGGATCTCCACTCCTCCTTACTGCATGTTGAAGGAGCCAATCAGTACTCCCAACTTTTCCCCCATCATTGCTGCTCATAACCCCTCAACCCTGCCATCATCGCTCTGGCCCTGGCCTTGAACCCAATGATGGTTTTCAGGACCCCCAATTCTAAATCATTAGATATCTCAGACCCTCACCAATCACTATACACCCTCCAAAAATTTGCTGCCTTCAGCATTCACAATTCCTATGCTACTTTTAAATCCATAAATATTGCAAATTGGAAATTTTCTATTTCTCATCTGAATGAAATACAGGGTATACCTACAGTTTGTATTGAAACAAGCCCACATGCTGATGCATTTTCAGTATAAATCTTCATCACCACATTAAGAAAAGCCAATAATTTAAGTTGCCAGCTTTTTGGAAGCTATCATTGCCTCTTCTGGCCTTTTTTTAAAGAAAAAGTTGTTTGTAACCCACATTCCCCATTTGTAATATCAGTAAAACAAAACTTCACATTAGCACAGCAGGACAAATTCCACAAAAAATGACTGCTCCATGTCTCTAACCAGCAATTTAAAGCATGAATCACAACAAAATAACGATTGAACGCTACCAGTCAAAGTATTGCAATTACTTTCATGATATTCGAGTGTATATCATAGAATCCCCACTGACCTTCTGAAGAGCATCCCACCCAGACCTAGCTTCCTCCCACCCTCTCCCCATAACCCTGCATTAACCATGACTCATCCACCTAACCTGCACATCCCTGGACACGATGGACGATTTTGCATGGCCAATCCACCTAACCAGCACATCTTTGGACTGTCAGAGGAAACTTACTCAGACAAAGGGAGAACGTTCAATCTCCACACAGACAGTCACCCAAGTCTAGAATTGAACCAGGTCCTTGATGCTGTGAGGCAACAGTGCTAACCACTCATTTTGAACAGTATTAGAATTTAGGATAATATTTAGACTCAAACAGTTCCCATTATTGTCATAATAGATGTGGCAATATATGGGTGAGGAAAAATGAAGAATAAGCTACATTACCTAAAGAACAAAAAATAAGTTCTTTCAGGAAATGAAGCTATAAAGGGCACATCATTTTGAATGTCATGGTTAGTAAACAGAATATCCAACATGTTTTTAATGCAAGAAAATAAAAGTTAATACATACATGAACATTTTCATAGCTCAATGAAGGCAGGTGCACTTATAACTTGTCTACTACCAGCATTTTTCTGACGTGGATGAAAAGGTGGAAAATACAAATCCCGATTGTCTGTCAATCCTCTCCAATATTTCTCTGATATGTAATAGAGCAGGCATTAAAAGCAGAGGTGAATAGTTCTAGTCAGGAAATCCTAAAGTATAGATTTCCCCAAATACCACAAAGCTTCAGCATTAGGATTTGTTTGAATTATTATTCCCCACCTGCCACCATCACCCCCACCCCACCCCCCAAACCGCTTCCCCATGGGATAGCCAGGCTGATAGGTTGCGAGGTTTGGTTATTTGTCAGAATGAAAGGACTCAAGGAGCAGGTCACCTTACTGGTGGATGGGGTGCAATGGGTGAGATTGCACTGGGAGGGAGCATAAATTGGTTGGATAGAGGTCAGGCCAGTGATCACATGTTGGGGAGGGCTTCACCTGAGATAAGGGATTGTGGGGGAAATCAGGCTGGGGTGGTTGAAATGATTCTGATTCAGCAGACGTAGTCAGAAAGACAATGAGTCAGTGGGGTATGAGGGAGGGAGGCTAAGGTGTAATTTTACACGGTTAGCTTTTTAAGGCTATAGGAAACACCCTGCTCATCCTGGATGACAGGTTGCACCTTCTGATTCAAAGCTGTCCTCCCCTCACCTAACTGCCAGATTTCCCAAGGCCAGTGAAATCTGAACAATGGTATTGAAAATGAAAACTTTATTAAAATAACAGTATTCCATTTTCAATGATCAAATCAGCAGCTGCGAGTGGGTTAGTTGTTTGTCCTTCACCTCACCATCAGGAAACTGGGCGGGGTTGAAATTTTTGCTGTTTTTAACTTTCCACCCAACCCAAGCCACTCACTTTGGTGGTTTAAAATTACCTACTGAGCATCTGATTTGACTGAACTTGCGTAGCAACCGATTTTGTTTTCCAATGGCTGGTGAAGTCACACCATGTTGTGTATGTTCATCAATAGGCAAAAAAAAAATCGCTCTTTGAGGGGGGCAGCTCATCCCCAATGAATGAAGCTCATACAAGGTTAAAAGCTTCAAGAAAAAATGTTCACCCTGAGGCACAAACAGTGAATGCGGATAGCAAGAGGAAAATTATGATAGACCCAAACTCAACAAATTTGTCAATTTATCTGTGACTCAAGTAAAGAACTGAAGGAAATTTGGACCAATTTGGTGGTTGAGAATTCATTTGATTAATTGATAAAGAGAGTCAAGAGGTGTTTTTTTTTTTGTCTTGCATGCATCAGAACCAGGAGGCAAGAAGCAGAAGTGAAGAAAGGGACATCACTTTATACAACATGAGAAGAGGTGTGTTGATTGGTTGGGCTATCATTGGCATGGCAATGCTGCAACAGCAATTAACTGTCAAACTTACACCCTGACCAATCAGAATCTATCTGCCTGGCCTGAGAATTATGATTGACAGTTAACTGCTTTTGCTGCACCTTCACGCCAATGATGGCTCAACCAATCAGCATGCTCTTCTCATGCGTAAAAGAGTGTCCTTTTTCTCAAGTCTGTTTGTTTATGGCTGGTTCAGATGATTCGCTAAAGAAAAGGTAGCATATGAGTCTGAATCATTAGTATTTGAGTACATTATTAGTGACTGTTTGAAATTTCTAAAAAAAGAATCACTGAGATCTGAATTGGAAAATTTATGCACTGCTAGCTAGCTTTACTTGTAGGCACATTTACACAGGTAACAGACTCAACACAAACAACATTCTTATAGCACAATAACCACACGAAATCACACCTGAAGACTTGTACTCCACATCTAGCCAAACTGCTTGACAATTGTTTTAATATTGCAATGTTAATATTCAGATCTTTTATTGTTTCCACTGTTTGGGAAAATCATCATATCTATTGATCTAAAATCTTTAGTAGTACCTGGCTAGAGAAAAAACATTGTGGGCACTAGTAACCTACACTGCAGGTGACACTTGTTCATATTTATGTCTGGCATTGCTTTGTTTCCAGAGGGTCCTTTAAGAATCATTTGATTTTATATGTATTCATTCTGCCCTGAAGGCTCCAAGCATAGGTACATTTCAAGAGAGACCATTGCTATACAATTGTTACCTTAACTACTTTCAGTAAACAACACTGAATAGACAGTTATTGCAAATGTCAATGCTTGAAAGTATTGTTTAAAATAATTCAGGAAGTAGAAAGAAGTTACATTTATTTAATAACTAGTCACATCATGATATGGCATTTTACCAGATCCAGTGGATTAATATTGAAATGCAGTCACTGTTGTTAGATATGCAAAATACTAGCAAATCTGTACATAGGACCCATTAATAGCAAATGAATAAGTGGCCAGCTAGCTGAATAATCAGAATTACAGCACCAATAGAGTTAAAGCATTTGATCTGACGTACAGCTGAACAGAAAACTAGTTATAAACTGAGGGAGAAATAAATATTATAATGATCAGTGCAGGAGATATGGGGCTGCGTTTTCCTTAGGATGGTGGTTCCAGTGGAATGCCCATCCACCTATGTCTTCAACACTGTTCCAGTCCGGGCCCATTTACCTGGTTTGTTTCTCAATCCCCATGCACAGCAGGTTGTCTGCCAGAAAGAGAGAGAGTCCATTGGTGTTCGTGATGAAACTAGCAGCATTGCAGCGTCACAGGAGGTGGTGAGGAGCAGATGAACCATAAAGATGCCGTGAGCTATAGCTGCTGAAGACCTGAGTCCAGGCAAATAAGCCAAAACTCAAGGCCAGGAATCCTCTTATTGCTCCCCTCTCTCTATTGCTGTATTTTCGGGAGACTCGCTCATTTACCCGAGATGTAGCAACAAGGGATAGCGGGAGGAAACAGAATGGGAGATCAGGTTCTGGATTCTCATCCTCTTTGGACATTGCTATGAGGAAGGCATTTAGTGATAAGCAGTTTTCCCACAGGCATGAGGGCAAGGTCAGGGTGGGGAGATGGTAAATAGGCCTCACCCTATCATGTTCCCGTTATTTCTGTGGGATTGGAGAGTGAAGTTCAGCCCCAGGGAATAATACAATAAATAAACAGTTTAACCACAACATTTGAAGGAAAAGGAATAGATTTGATGATTAGTTGCTTTCATGCAATGAGAGTGCATTTCGAGGACTGACAGTCATGAATTTCTGTCCATTCAGTTTAATGGAAGGGAAATTGTGCAGTGTAGGCATCTAATATCTAAACTTGCTATTCACTTGGATTACGTTGTCACAGTGTTAATTTGGAAAATCCATTCCAGTTTTATTAGGAATTATTTAACTGTACAACAGGAGACGTGCAGTAAAGAATAATTTTGCTTCTGGGAAGCTAAGAGTTCCTCCAGAAATGATGACGAGCAGCAGCAGCACTGAAGATTTGCTCTGTTTGATATTTCTATCTGTATTGTTCTAAAATAAAGGATTTACCATTTTATTCTAACTGCTTTAGTGTTAATGATTTAATGAGACAGTCTGACCAGATTACTTCTAACCCTCAAACCATAAGTTCCCATTAACAGATTCTATTGTTCTGAAAATAAATCAGACTCACCTGTATTATAATGTTTTGTGCAATATTTTAGTTCCTTCTCATCCTTGAGAAGAAACTGTGGAAGTGTCAGTCCTTCTGCGACCTGCACGGGCTCTCCATCCAGCCACTCAAAAATCAGATCATTCATTGTGTATCCAACTGCAGGCCGACACAAAGGAATCAATGCGAGTTTTTATTAAATCAGCAAAAGGCATTTTATGAAACAGATGGCTGAAGCATGCTAAAAGATGTAAAGCGATGGAAATGAAGACTGGCTTACTGAAGCTTTATCTTCGTCCGGTGAAGATGTGCTTTCAGGGATATGAACCATGGACGATGTGCAGGATGTTGGGTATGGTCAAGGATATAATGGAAATGGTCGGAGACAGATGTAAGCCAAGCATTCCAGTAATCTAATGAAGATGAAGAAAAACAACTGTATTGGCTTTTAATTGAAATGTTACAAAGCAAGGACAATTGCACATGGGACTGAAGATTATATGCATTATGTTAAAATAAGATAATAGCACATTTAAGAACATATATGTTTATTCTGAGGTTTTGGCAATTTGTGTTGTTGGTAGAGATGCAATAACAATTACTGACTTGTATACATGCTCATGGATTCCAATTACTTACAGCTCTCCAATTGCATTGCACATGTCTGTACATCCATAGGAAAGTTTTTCAAATCCATTGGACAGGATAACGTTAGTGTCAGTCTGAGAAAAATAGGCAGCATATCAGGTAATGAGTTTCCTATAGAAGACTGAAAAATGAATTGGTTTGGAATCATCTTCTTTCTCACTTTGAATGGTGGTTCCATACATTTCAAATATTCAAGCCTGACACCAAAGAATTAATCTTGCAAGATTTCCTACCCATGTGGAATCATTTGAAATGGGATTGCTTAACAGGGATAGGTCTTGGTATTGCTGAATCATGTCTGTAATTAGTATGATTCCATGACAGTGAAGGAACTTGCAAAATTAGGCTTCAAAATTCTGATTTTTAAACAAATTCCAGCTTCTGCTTTTAGCTTTGTCTCTCATGGTATAGAGTCATTAATTATCCTAATTTTTGTCTTGCTTTGTATTCGGAGTTACTGTCTCACTTTTGTGACTTGGATCAATTTCTAGTACGCATAGATCGGTGTGATGGTAAGCTGCCCTAGGTGCAAAACATTTGATTTAATTTCAACGCAGTTCCTCAGGAGATGAAATCATGGTACAGAATTGCCTCTTATTTCAGGAAAATCTTTGTTGATCTCCAAGAAAGGGCTCCACATTATTTTTGTTGCACTGCCAGATCACACAAACAAATAAGACAGGAAATTTTGGTACAAAGATTTGCTGAATGTGGAAAATTGCTTTGCCACAGAAGTTATCTTCTTCATAAACACTGAATTTGATTATAATGCAATCTTACACACAGAGGTCATAAGGCAGTCGCTATAAGAAAAGGAACATCATGCTGTCTAATAATGCAATGTGATCAAATTTAACTGCCGTTAGAGAATAGGTGGGCAATAACAGGCCAAGCAGAACTGACTGATTTGTCAGCAGGAGGTCCCAAGCTGTATTGAGCCTCTTTGCAATTCCACAAGTGAGCAGCCCACTGGCTCCTTTGTTGCATTATTAGTTGCTCAGATACGGGGGAGGCAATGGCCTAGTGGTAGTATAGCTAGACTATTAATCCAGAGACCCAGGTAATATTTTGTGGACTTGGGTTCAAATCCTGCCATAGCAGATGGTGGACTTTGAATTCACTGAAAATCTGAAATTAAGAATCTCATGATGAATGTTCAAACCATTGTTGATTATCAAAATAAATCCATTCTAGCTAACTAATGTCCTTTAGGAAGGAACTCTACAGCTTGGAACCCATACCTGGTCTGGTCTATATGTGACTCCAAACCTGGAGCAATGTCATTGACTCTTAACTGCCCTCTGGGCAATTAGGGATGAGTAATGAATGCTAGCTATAGCCAGTGACACCCACATCTTGTGAATGCATTTTAAATAACAGTGAGCTGCTGGGAGGAGGGGGAACATCATCCCTAAGTTGGGTGTGCCTAGGTTCAAAGAAACCTGGAGTACAGGTGCACTCTTTCAAATCCAGCAATCTTGGGACTGATGCCATGGTGGATTTTGGAACTTGTCATTTTTTATGAAAGAAAAAGTCAGAATGAATTAATTCAAATCCGAATGCATTAATCCAGCGACTAGGGCATGCGGGAAAATGCGCAGTATCTTAGATTTATCACCTTGTCACTTCTGATATTAATTCAGTTCACACACATTGGATTTAGTAACTCTTTCATTCCTCTCCAATACATTTTGTTTACACATTCAGTGCTGTATGGGTGTTACTAGCTAGGCCAGCATATATTGCCCATCATTAGTTGCCCTTGAAGGTGGTGGTGAACTACTTTCTTAAACTGCTGTAGTCCATGTGTTGTGGGTAGACACGCATTGCCTTTAGGGAAGGAATTCCAGGAATTTGACCCAGTGACAGTGAAGGAATGGCAATATTATTCCAAGTCAGGTTGGTGAATGACTTGGAGAGGAACTTGCAGGTGGCAGTGCTACAGGTACTTAATGCCCTTGGCCTTCTAGTTGGCAGTGGTTGTGGGTTTCGAAGGTGCCATTCAAGGAGTCTTGGTGACTTTCCAGAGGGTATTTTGTAAATGGTGCAAATTGCCGCTACTAAGCGTCTATGGTGGAGGGAGTGAATGTTTGTGGATGTAGTGCCAGAAAAGTAGGTTGTTTTTTTCCTGGATGGTGCCAAGCTTTTTGAGTGTTTTTGGAGCTTCATTCATCCGAGCAAGTGTGGAGTATTCCATCATACTTCTGACTTTAGGATTGTAGATGTTAGACAGGCAAGTTAGAAGGTGAGTTACTCACTGCAGGATTTCTAGCATCTGATCTGCTCTTGTGCCACAATATTTATATGTCTTGCCCAGTTCAGTTTCCGTTCTATGGTAACCCCTGGGATGCTCATTATGGGGAATTTCAGTGCCACTGAATGTCAAAGGGCATTGGGTAGATTATCTTTTGTTGGAGGTGATCATTGCCTTGCATTTATGTGGTGTGGAAATTGCCTACCACTTGACAGCCTAAACTAGGATATTGCCCATGTCTTACAGTACTTGAACGTGGACTGCTTCAGTATCTGAGGAGTCCTGAATGGTGCTGAACATTACACAATTATCAGTAAACATCCCTACATCTGATTTTATGATGGAGGGATTTATCAGTGAATGAGCTGAAAATGGTTGAGCCTAGCATACTATCCTGAGGAACTCTTGCGGAGACATCCTGGAGCTGAGATAACTGACCTCCAGCAATCACCAACATCTTTCAAGGTATTACTCCAACCAGCAGAGTTTTCCCTGATTCCCATTGATTTTAGTTTTGCTAATGCTCGTTGATGCCACAAGTGCAGCCTGATGTCAAGGGAAGTCCGTCTCACTTCACCTCTAGAATTCAGCCCTTTGGCCCATGCTTAAATCAATGTTGCATTGAGGTCAGGAGCTGAGTGGTCCTGGCAGAACCCAAGCGGGGAATCAATTAAGAGATAATTGCTAGCATGTGCTGCATGATAGCATTGTTGATCACCCCATACAAAATTCTATTGATGACTGAGGGGTCAATAATTGGATATGTTGGATCTGCCCTGCTTTTAGTATACATGACATACAAGGGGAAATTTTCACCTGCATCAGGGCCTTACAGACACCAGTGAATACTGATCTGCATACTTAAATGAGCCTCTCACAAAGCAGGCTGACAACTGATTCTGAGCCAAACTTCATTCATCAGACAAGGGCAGAATACTGTCAGCTGTTAGCATAGTGCTAAGTGCAGCATTCCAATTTTAGGGTCACAAGTTCAATAGGCCTTAATGGTCTTTTGAGGCCAGTTTGAAAGAAATAATACTTGGGCTATGAGTTAGTTCCAAACTATTGTGTTGCATTTAATTGTGGCATGATGGCTCAGTGGATAGTTAGCACTGCTGCCCTGCAGCTTCAGGGATCCAGATTCGATTCCACGTCTGGATAACTGTCTGTGTGGAGTTTGCACATTCTCCTCATGTCTGCGTGGGTTTCCTCCCACAGTCCAAAGATGCGCGTGTTAGATGGATCAGCCATGCTAAATTGCCCATAGTATCCAGGGATGTTCATGGGAATTGCAGGGCTACAGGGATGGGATGGGTCAGGGATGGGATGCTCTTCGGAGGATCGGTGTGGACACGATGGGCCAATTGGCCTGCTCCCACACTGCAGGGGTTCTAAACTTCTATTCTACTGGGATGTACACATACGTATGATTGATTGTCAGTACTACAAGCATATTGGAAGACTCTAAACACCAGAAAAGGGAATACATGCTCATTTTGCCACTGTAGACATTTTTTTCAGAACTTTTTAGCAAAGACTTTTCATTCAAAATGCGAGCTCATCTTTTCAGAAGATGTTGGACCTATTACGTATCTAATATTTGCCATAAATATTTGAGGTAAATATGTGGCCCACTCCTCAGCACTTTATATCTGTACCACAAGAAGTAGAAAACTTACTGGACAAGTTTTATTTTAAAGAAAACAGTCCCACATTTTCATTATCGCTTGATAGAATTTACAGGAAAACATAACAAACTGGAAGCAAACAAAAGACATCCAAAGGCAGCAATTATTCAATGAAAACACTGGCTCTTTTTATGGTATTTACTGTCAAGCTCTGTTATAGCTTAGTGTAGCCTAATGAGATTCAAACAATACCATGTCATTTTCTGCATTCAGGGAAGCAGATGTTGGCCCTACGGCCTTATATTGTTCCTTGGGTTAAATATTTTGTACTCATATTTATTAAAAGTAAGGAAAAGGAGTAGAGCTTATCCAAAACTCTTTTCTTACTCATCAATTCTGGCTGTCTGTCCACCAATGGCATGATTTAAAATTTTAAAATTCTTTCTTGGACATGCATCTCCCCATTTCTGTAACTTCCTCCAAGCACCAGCACTCTGAGGCCTCTGCACTCCTCCAATTCTGATCTTTTCACATTATCTGCTTTAGTTGCCCACCATTGACGGGCATATCTTTAAATGTTTCAGCCCAAAGATCAGGATTTTATTTGCTATGCCATTATGTCTCATTCTCCCTTCTTACTCCTAAAATAGCCTCCTATAAAGCTATCACTTTGACCATGCTTTTGGACCCATGTCCTTGTATCTGTTTACATGGCTCAATGTCAATCTTGTTTGATGACATTCATGTAAGATATTTCGTGATGACTTGCTACATCTAAGGCACCATATTACAGCAAGTTGTTTTTATTGAGACATGACTTAAATATTACTATTTGAAAGGGGAAATATAGTGCTTCCTAGCAAAGGAAAATGTTACTGTGTGAAAAATCTAGAAGTAAGAAGGATAATTTCTGGCTTCCTTTTTTTTGGTTTTCCCCCTCTTCACTGCAGTCACTTATGTTGCAATATAACTCAATGAGTGCCAGGAGATCCTTGGTGCTTTGTCTATGGTGATTTCTCACAGGTGAAATTACAGCAAGAGTCAATAGCTCTGTGGTCACAAAGGGCAATACCCAGTTTTTGTCTTCAACTAACACCCACACTCATTACTTTCCAACAATTGTCACTGGCCTACAATCTGAGAGTGGGCTGTCCGACTGTACTTTCCCTTTACTGGTCTATCTTAGATACCCAACACCTTAACTGAGGAGGAGGTAATTCATCACATACCAGGGCACCTGGGAGCCTCCTAATCTGTATGGATCAGTGCTCCAAAACACAATGTGTTTACTTACTGAGCCTTTTGGAGGAAGCTGTATGAATAGCAATCCAAAAGATAATTAAGTGTGAAATAAATACAACACAGGCTACATTGAATGTGCTTACAGTCAGCATTTATCTAAAAATCAGTCAAGAACGAATTCCTCAAAATTACTTTTTTCTTGTTCATCTGTCAATGAATATGGCAAATTTACAATTGTACTATTAGAAAAGAACTATCAATATGTTTCATGTGCTATTAAGACTGGTTTGAGATCATCACTGTTTGGAGAAGCACAGGTTTGAGAAATCCAAATAATACTTATGGCAGTTTTGCCAAAAAAAACAAGCTTTTCACATCCTATTAAACGTGAAATGTTAATGATAACAGTGGGTTCTATCTTAACATTAAAATAATTCAAACTGCATGTGTGAAGTTATTATGGAGGTCCCTTGTAAAACTTGGTTAAATTTCACCTGGAAAATTGAACACGCCAGTTCTTATTGATGCAAATTCATATTGCTTTACATAGCCAAACAATGCATAGCAGAACTGATGATGCAAACTGTGGCTTTAGATACAGTGAATAAATGAGTAATCCATAGATTATGGATATATACCTCCTTGGCTTAACAATAGTATTATGTTTGTTTTAGTCATTCATGGATTGGCAGGTTTTGCTAGCTAGGCCAGTGTTTATTGCTCATACTTAATTGTCCTGAAGAAGGTGGTGGTGAGTTATCTGCTTGAACCACTGCAGTCCTTAGGGGTCTAGGGTCACATGTAGTGCTGTTAGAACGGAGGAAGTTCCATGATTTTGAACTAACAACAGTGAAAGAATGGCTATATAGTTCCAAGTCAGCACTGTGTGTGGTTTAGAGGAAAACTGGCAGATACTGCACTTCCCATGAATCTACTGCCCTTGGTAGTCTTGGATTTGGAATACACTGTCAAAGGAACCTTGAGTTTTTGCAGTGCATCTTATAGATGGTGGACACTGCTGGAATTGTGCATCGATGGTGAAGGAAGTGAACATTGAATGTTGTAGAGAGGGTGTCAATCAAGAGGACTGCTTTGTCTTGGATAGTGTCAAGCTTCTTGTGAGTTGTTTGAACTGCACTCATTCAGGTGAGTGAGGTGTGTTCTACCACACTCCTGACTTGTGCCTTGAGGACTGGGGAGAAAGGAGCTGAGTTACTTGCTGTAGGTTTCCTAGTCTCTGACCCTGCACTTATAGCCACAGCATTAACATGACTGGTCAAGTTTAGTTTCTCATCAAAGGTAGTCTGCAAAAAGATAATATTGTAGGTTACAGCAATGGTAACATCATTGAACGCCAAGAGGCGATGTTAGATTCTCTCTTCTTGGAGGTAGTCATTGCCTGGCATTTTTATGGCACCAATGTTACTTAACATTTATCAGTCAAAAACCTAAATGTTATCTAGGCTTTGTCACATATGAACAAGGCCTATTTCAGTATCTGAGGTGTTGCAAATAGTGTTGAACATTGTGTAATCATCAGAAAACGTCCCCACTTCTCAACTAATGATGGAGACAAGATATCAAATGAAGCAACTAAATGAAGCAACAGGTTGTTTGTAGGATAATGCCCTGAGGAAGTCTTTCAGAGATTTATGGAACTGAGATGACTGACCTCCAACAATCACAATTATCTTCCTTCATGCAGATATGGTGCAACTAGTGCAGAGCTTTCCCCCTGAGTCCCATCAACTCTAGTTTTGCTAGGGCTCATTTATACCATAATTTGTCAAATGCTGCCTTAGCGTGAAGGATTGTCACTCTGTCCTCATTTCTGGAAATCAGCTCTTTTGTCCATGTTTGAACCAAGGCTGTAGAGAGATCAGGAGCTGAGTGGCCCTGGCAGAACTTAAACTGGGTGTCACTGAGCAGGTTATTGTTGAGCTGGTGCTGCTTGATAGCACTGTTGATGACACCTTCCATCTTTATTGGTAATTGATAATAAACAGATGGGGCAGTAATTGGCCAGATCAATTTGTCCTGCTTTTTGTGTTTGGTCACACAATTTTCTACATTGCTAGATATATTTGTGTGTTGTTACTGTATTGGAACAATTTGGCACATCTACTTTGGAATACAGGTCTTCAATATTATTGCTGGAATGTTGTCAGTGTAGTCCTATGTTATAGCTCCAGCAGTTTGACACCTCATTTTTAAGTACATCTGATGCTGCTCCTGGCATATCTGACTGCACTCTTTATTGAACCAAAGTTGATTTCCTGAGTTGATGGTAATGCTGGAGTGAGGGATGAGGTTGGAGATTGTGGTTGAATGCAATCCTGCTGCTGCAACCGGTGGCCTACAAAAGTAGTCCAATATTTCATAAGCATGACATAAGAATGTATTGCTTTTGCTTTGGTGGTTCATTCAGTCTATCATTGGACGGAATACTAATGAATGCAAAAAGCAGCACAGAATGTCTTCGAGCCTCTGCGACATACGTTATGCAACATAATCTCCTCACCAATACTGCTCAAGTAATCTCTTAAAATGAAAAGCATCTAATGACAAACACTGATTAGTAGTTAAATGCAAATAATCTAGATACCAGCATGCTTTATGATCAAATGCAGGTATACCAATCAGAATGTTATGTTTGGGATTTGAGGCTTGATTTACTTTATGGTCACTAGCTTTGAAATAAAATGCATGTCTATAAAGAAGCCAATATGAACAGATGTGTATTCTGGCAATATTCCAAAATTTAGAAATGCCTGTTACCAGCAAGATATTTACTACTAAGCAGATGCCTCCATTATATATTAACCACGTAACAGCAGTGCAAATTGCCAATGTCACCCAGCTATGATTTCAATTCATTACAAATGACTTCAGACTTCAATTTTAGAGATTACTTGACATTCACAGACCTGAATCTAATGACCAAAAGAGAAAATGGTCACTAATGTAAGATTCTTTTAAGAGATTTGTTAATGTCACCATCATTAATTTAATGTAAATGGTGGTAAAATGGAGGCGACCAAACAGTTTTATGAAAATAATGACCTTTCTAAATTCGGGAATCATTTACCACAGTGACATTTAACAACTTGACAGAGGCATGAGCCTCACAAAATAATCAACTTTCAAAGACATCAAAGCAATTCTCTGGAGATATCAAGGACATTTAACATTCTTTTTGATAATTCAGAACAAAAGGTACAGGTTTAACCTCCAGATTTTGAAAGGAACAATAACAAGCTGATGGGCTATTAGTATAATTGTTTCATTAATGAAGCTATGGAAACAGAGCAGGCATGGTGTTATTTAGAAATACCGGTATTTAGGAAGCCAATTCTTCATTTTCTGTGACTATAACAACCAGTTTATTCCTGTGAAGAACCCCTGCAGTTAGTTAAAGTGAGATTATATTACCCATCAATAAACCTGCTTTGTATCAATTCTCCTGAAGGGTTTTGTCCCCTGTGTTCTCTGATCTTACTCCTACTAATTATTGAGTGAACATTCAAACAGATGAGCACAACAGGACGGTGTGAGTCATTCTCGATTGATTTACCTTGATTTTACATTTTCCTTCAAGTTGTCAAATTCTTCTATGGCCTTCCCTGCTACCCTATCTTTCACCTCAGCTCCAAGACCCTCTGAGATATCTAAGCTCATCTAATTCACAAGTTGAGTGCATCTTTGATTTTAATTGTTTCATTATTTGTGGCTATATCCTCAGCTGCCTGAGCTTTAAGCTTTATGATTCCTCCCCTAAACCTTCCCCACTTCCTGACCTTTCTTGCCTCCTTTAAGAATTTCTACAAAACTTAACTTTTGACCAAGATTTTGGCAATTTACCTAATATTGCTTCATGTGACACACTTTATAACACTCCTATGGACCATCTTGGGGTGCCTTATTATGATAAAGGCAACATTTAAATAGAGGTTATTGTTGTATTTTCACAATAAGAAATGGAAAGATTTGAGGAATTTTGCTTCCTTTATACAGTAATTTTTGTGGCTTAGACAATTAGAAATTGTTTACAATGTCTGTAGAAAATCCCAAGCACTTAACAGGCTTCTGACAACATAACCTTTGCAACAAAAGGGTCCTTTTAGTAACTCCTTTCCAGCAAGAGTTGGAAGACATCATAGAGGAACACACAGGGCTGCAGTGACAGGGATAACAAATACAAAGGAGCATGCCTATTGAAATATAAAACTCTCAACAGACTGAATAGGCTTGGACAATATACTAGACTTTTAAGAAACTGCAGCAAATGTGTGTCTGACTAACACTGCTACCACAGCATTGTCTGTTGCAGTCAATGCCAATGCATCCTTCAACTTCTTTAAATCTTCTTTTATCCAAGCTGCCACAAGTGAATGTAGTAACATCAGTCAGTCTGTTGATGTCAAATTTGTTAAAGGAAACAATTTCTTCAAGTTTTCTATCAAGATGTGGAAACATCAAGGCTTTGTTTTGGATTTCAGACATCCCCCGTGTCCCAATTCATTTGGCAGGCTACATTAGATGAATCTACTGACCTCATGAAGAACAACAGCTTTGACTCTATTAAAATACACCTCGCTCACGCAGATCTGTGCCTTCTTCTCTGGAGGCTGTTAAGATGCTTTTATCTTGTGCTAATCCTTCTCCCAGACTTGCCCAGCCTCCACTCCCTAATCTTAGCCCTCACAAAATTAGTGAGAGGTTGGTTACTTAGAAATCACTGATACTTGGCTGATGACTTCTCTCAGAAACCCAGGTTCAATGGCGCCATGATCTGATCCATGGTTTGAATAAAGCTGCAACTACATCAATGTCTTCCTACAATACTGCTCACAAAGAGTGACAGACAATAAGGGTTTGTGACGTAAGTTTGCCCTGCAATGGGAAGAACACATGGAGCGACCTTCAGCTTGATGGCCAACAATACAGTGATGGCGTGGATGATGACAGTTACCTGCAGCCAGAACTCTTCAGCAGTATCTCATTGAAGAGTGCTTCAGTTGAACAAATGCTATTCTTCCACATTAACAGTTATGACCGGCATATCTACCAATCCTCAGGTGCTTTGCATCCAAACAGAGATCAACATTATTATTTGCATTATATAACATGTTCTAATTGTAATACTGCCCAAGATTGGTGGATGACTAGGCTCTTGTGCTGATCTGTAAGACAGAAAGCCAGTTGAAGTTCCTATACATTAGGACTAGCACCTTGTTCAAGGTGAAGGAGTTCATGGAGGACAAAGCCTGCAAGACATCAATATGAATACCTCTGAACAATGTTGTTGCTGTTGGAAGAGGCTGGGTATAGCTTTGTTATTCATTGAGGTAACTACATCCTCTGTGAATAACTGCACAGCATCAATAACCTGCAACAGGGTTCTACACAAGTTGATAGTGAACTCCCTTGCACTTCCTGAGATGCTACAGCAGGATCCCCATGAGGCTATCTAACATATTGAGCAATTAGTTGATATAAAGATCTCATTCATTTTTTAAAGCCTCAAATCCTGAAGCCTACCTCAGTCAACAGAATGAAGATATGAATTGGCTCAATTGAGCTTGTTTCCTGGGATGTCATTTCCAGCCATGTTATCTCCTGATCACTTGTGTTCAATGCCTCAGCCAGTGAAAATGCACTTGCTAACTCACTTGCTGTGATCTTCCTCAGGAATCTCTCCTGCCCCGCTTGTCAAGAAATTTGGCAAAGGTTATGCAGAGACTCTGTTTATTCAGTAAGACAGACATCTATCAAAGTTACAACCGCAGTGTTCAGGATAAAAGAAACTCTGAGGAGATTCAACAGCAGGTAGGGCTATTAAGGTTAGGTAGGCTGTGATTCTTCGAGAGTATTCTCACTGTATGCTGTCGTAAATGCAAGATGTCTGCTGGGTTTAGAAACAGGATCAAGCATGAGGGCACTCACATAGCAGCAGGAACAGCAAAGCAATGTGCCACAAATTGTCATATTGAATGTGTGACTGAGTTAAGCACCAAGGAAGAACGAGGAAAGATGCTTATACATCTTGTTCTACTTCACCATCAGCCTAGTCATGCCAATGCTGTGTGCCCCATCTCCGGTAGTTAGATTGTAGTAGTGCCCTCTGCTGGTTGCCAGTTATGTTGATAGCAATGTCCTCCATTGCATGGGTGCATGTAGACTATTTCAAGTTCCTGCACTCTGCAAGTCCTTCAGTGTTGTGAACTTTTTTCTGAAGGAAGTATTAATATATTTCTAGTACTCAGCCATGAAGATCCAAGTTGATTTAAACCTGATGTTTACTTCCTAATTTCCTTCATCACCTCTTTCATTCCCTTTGATACATTGTCCCGTACCAAGCACCAAACCACATTTTATAAAAGCAAGACTGTTCTCATGATAAAAAAAAATGGTGCTGGAGAAACAAAGTTAACATTTTGAGTTCGGCATGGCTCTTCTTCGGAATAAGAATCGTATTGGACTCAAAATGTTAACTCTGTTTCTCTTTCCACAGATGCTGCCAGACCTGCTGAGTTTTGTCAGCACTTTCTGTTTTTATTTCAGATGTCCAGCATCTGTAGTACTTTGCTGTTATTTGATTGTTTTCATAACGACCTCATGAAAATAATTTCTAAACCACTTTACTTTTATAAGAATGTAAATTCTTAACGACACTCACTAGGCAAGAATAGTGGCGAAAACAACGAAAAAGTTCTTCAAAACGGAAAATACAAACTTCTTTAAAATGATTACAAAATTACAGCAAAAAAAACTTGAATGATCTCAGTGATAGTAAGAACTGCAGATGCTGGAGAATCTGAGACAACAAGGTGTAAGAGCTGGATGAACACAGC
>NC_063342.1:61552992-61654614 GCF_021869965.1 Rhincodon typus | reverse complement strand
AGATTTCCTGCTCCTCTGATGCTGCTTGGTCTGCTGTGTTCATCCAGCTCTTACACCTTGTTAACTTGAATGATCTGCTGCCCTAACAGCACCGTGAGTTGTGTTACACCACATGGACTGCTGTGATTCAAGACAATAGCTTTCCACCACCTTAAGGATTGATAATAAATGCTGGACAACCTGTGATACCCATTTCCTGTGAATGAATTTAAAAAATGCTCAATGATAAATAAACCTTTTTTTTTAGCATAAGCGCCTAGCCAAATAGGTTTAATATTTAGTTCTGGTGACACCACTAAAAAGACTTAGACCAAGAGTAATCCGTAAATATACAAAGGCAAAACTCCACGTTGGGCATATTTACTTGAATATTGGAATACCACTCCAAGTATCATCACAAAGTTCACAACTGTCCGCGTTTCAGGGCGGTTGGAAGGTTTGAATTATTCTCACATCTCTACAAAGACACCAAATTGGCATTCAGAAAGTCTCTGTGTGACAGAGGATCAGATGATTAACTGACACAATCAGCCAGCAGGTTAGACCCATTGTGTCTGGGGAGGTAAATTTTGGAGGATGAATGAGAATGGGTTGGCAGGGGGACTTTGACATGAAGGTTGATGGAGCCACACCTGATTCACCTGGTCTAACCTCTCTTTAAGGAAAGGCTTTCAGTGGACTCCATAAGGATTTTGTTTAGGGCACTTCTAGCTGAATGTAAACTGGGACCTGCCATGTGTGTTTCATCCATTCTTCCTCGACAGTTGACATTGATATCCATCAACAGAACCACCAACTTTTGTATGTGAACATCTACTCACCTCTTTCAGGTAGAGTATTTACCCATTTAAAGTCAATTCAGGCTGGAAAGTAAGTGAGACTGTCCCAGTCTTTTTACCAGCCATTTGGCTATTTTAGCCAGTTAACGGTTACCGAGCATCATCCAATTATTTTATATTGCTAAAAACACTGGAACTCTTTACAAAGTCGACAGCCTCGGTCAAAGGGTTTCATCAAAATCAGCAACAATATAAGGGAAATAATGTAGATCATGTAAATGAGACAACTTTACCTTATACTGTATAAAACAGTTCCATTTTTAAAAATGCGAAGCAGTTTGTTGTCCGTTGTCACTTCATGAAAGTTGGCGCCCTTTTCATTTGCAAAGAACAAATCAGGCTTCCAGATGGAATCCAACATGGAGGGATCCAAGTCTAAGGAATCATCTGGGTACTCGCTGTAGGCCAATCGTGGATCATTCCATGTCTGTCGCAGGAAAATATTCACTCTGTAGTCCTAAATAAATATGAAATTAATTTAAAATTGTGTTCATTCATCAGGATTTTGTTGCCACTTGAAAATGAAATATTTGGAAATTCAAATTTAATTGAATGCAAAAGCCCTACGCAATCTAGGTTCCACAACAATGCAATAATTATCTTTATTACACACCCTCTTTCTTTTCTTTATGATTTTTTTGCAACACTGAACATCTGAGTACATTTTTGAATTATTCAATCTCAATAAGCGTAGTATTTTAACTAAGCTGAGAAAATGGACAACTGCTGCATTGAAGGCACCATTTGCAACACTGAACTCAAATTGATTTATTTTATCATTTTGAGACTTCAATTCAGAGCAACAGCATTATGAACAGTGAAAGTTTAATGATAGTGCTTAATGCATTAGGTGCAGCCTTGAAATGCAATGTATAAAATAATCTGATTTTATACAAATTTTAGGGGCCATTCACTCAGTGATTGTTTCTAATTTTTCACTATTGATCTGTTAAAGTATAGTTTGTTTGTGTTTGTATTGTTTGCCAATTGAGAAGGAAAGACTCCAATTTACTTACAAGCTTAGACTGAGGACCAAGTGAGGGAATGGAAATCTCAGTCGAATAATGTACTTCTACAAATACACAGTAATTTAGTTAATTGGTGGGGAATCAGGTCTTCTTAATTGGCTAGGTTTATTGGGCTTTATTTTAGATTGACCCCTTTCTTGTTTCTTCAGCGACGTTGAGTGTGTAATAATACATGTATCCCTTCAAAAATAGTTGCATCATCATGCAGTTCAATGTTGTAACGCAGTGCAATTTACAGCCATTCTTTTTAAAAGTATGTATTTTTCTAACATTTGTCTCGGTATTAATATTTCCATGTGTGAAATGAACAAAATCTTGATTCACATTTATACCATGTACAGCACTCCTACAGTTTTGTTTCCAAATGGATTATATGTAACTATTTATAAATATTAATTTATTTCTAATGTGATAGTAGTTCATAAACTAAGGTGGTTTATAAGATTTGCTCACAATAATAATTAGTGTAGTTCAAAAATTATTTGAATGCATAGACATTTTGTGGTGTTTTGTTGTTAATATACTGTAGAAATTGAATTGTTCTTAAATACGGTCATTAATGTATGGAAATTAATTAAACTATAGTTGTAAAACATAATATATTTGTGGCTTTGTGCCTGTTCTATGAACCCCAAGATGATAATTCTTTTGTTGTGATTTTATTTCTATTTGATAGCACAGTATAATGGAATTGGCTCCAAAGGTAGCAAGCTGCCACATCACTTGGCCGCTCAGAGACTGCTGTGTTAATCGGTCTTTGGCTAAACAATATCAAGCATAGATTTTTCTTCACAGTTCAGGTAAATGGGTCGCATGACTCAAGTAAACATCTTGTGCATGGTGCTTACAGAGGAAATGTTACCTTTTGATGTTAGACATCATGATTTGCTTGTCTTAATCTCAGGAGTTCTGCTAAACATTGTCAGTAAAAAGTCTGTCTTTGTTCTGCTCTCCACACAGAACACTTAGGATGAAATGATTACAAATAGGTTAAGATGTTGAGCTCGGAGATAGCAAGAACTGCAGATGCTGGAGTCAGAGTCGATACAGTGTGGAGCTGGAGGAACACAGCAGGCCAGGCAGCATCAGAGGAGCAGGAGAGTAGATGTTTCGGGTCAGTACTCTTCTTCAGGACTTGATGAAGGGTCCCGACCTGAAATGTCGACTCTCCTGCTCCTCTGATGCTGCCTGACCTGTTGTGTTCCTCCAGCTCCACACTGTATTGACTAAGATATTGAGCCCTCAAGCTTAGTGAAACTATCAATATAGACTTTATTTAAAACTCTGTTGCATTTTCAAGTATTCTTTTAAGTTATAAATATTATAAAGCCGTTGTACAGTGCTTAAAGGTCTACATTGATGACACTCAGGTTTTTATTAATTGATTCAAATTAAGAAATTAGAATGATTTTTAATTGTTTTTCTTTTTGGGTCTGAGGATGCCTTGACCCATTTAAATCATTTTATATAAATAACGAGTTTAAATACATTCCCTGATGTTTAATCATCGTTATTGAACAACTTGTAATTTTCAATCCATCATTCTAGTGCTCATGTATACTAAATGCAAATTGTACTCCCTATTATGTTCAACACAGCTAAAATCCCAATAAAACTCAAACTATTTTATTGAAATGATAATATCATGCAAATTTGGAGATGCTTTACTGTTTTTTGTATTTTTAATTAGATTTGATTAGGTTGGATTATTCAAGACAAAATAATTTTAAGGTTCATTAAATATTTGGTTTTAGTCATATCTGTAGTCTTATTGTATAATTCCTTATACACCACCAAAGCACACACACAAATTTGCTGCTTAATGCCATGCTAATAAGGATATGACTAATGCAGAGGAAGCCGACTGGTTACAGTACAAAGGTTTGACCAAGTCACTCGATCTCCATTAAACCAGTCAACATCTTTTATAATTTGTTTTTCCCTTCCATTTCCTTCCCCACACCTGTTTGCTCAAAGGAGACTACTTGTAATGAAACATTAATCCACAGACAATGTTCAGCAACCTGATACAATTTATCACATCACAGTGCAGAAAATACACAAGCCAAATATTTAAAACTAAAAAAGATTGGGTGTTGCAGCAGGTCAGACTCGAGACTTCCATCTTCACTAAACCACTCTAACAAACCCAAAATAAACATTGTTACTTTTCTATAAAAAAGTTGCAAATATAACTTGAAATTCCCTACATTAAACCCAACCCATTTAAACAGCTTTCATTGGCTATAAAGCTACTTAGTCCAATGTACTTATTTCCTCCCAACATGTGGGTCAACAGCTTAAGCTTTAACTGTTTCAGATCTAAATTGGGACAATTTAACTGGCTTTGGGGAAAGACAGCAGCTCTTTGTGGTCCAGTGATAGTGTCACTACCACTGGACTTGAAGGCCTGGGTTCAAGTTCCATCTGCTCCAGAATTGTGTAATTATATCTCAAATTAAGAAATATCAATAACTGGCTTGTGAAATTGATTAAGAACTCACAGTGGTGTAATCAGGAGACTCAGGCACAAGCTTAAACATTGGGTTATATACTTGTTTTGGGAGTCAATAGTGCTTTAGGTGGCTTCCCAAAATTAACACAAAATAAAGTGATAAAAAATACCTACTTTGAAAGAAAAAAGTATGAACTTAAAAAAATTTAAATTAGGTAAAGTTAAAGTGACTAAAATGCAGGATAGAAAATGTAGATTAGAATGGAAAAATGGCTGAGTAGAGGACAGTTGAGAAAAAAAGATTTTACTTGAATTGTAACCATTTTTTATTGACATTTAAGTACAACTGTAACATCCCTTCCTCCACCTCCTAATGCATCAAGCCTAGAATTTTCCAGAAATTTAGGTTAAATATTTACACTGAAACAAATGACAACTTTTGAGTAAGGAGAAGCAACATTGCTAGGGCAGAAAATGCCAATCTTACAATTGGAGATATTTCAAGAATACAGTGGTCCATTGAAGTTTGTGTATACACATTTCATTTGTATAACAAGCGAAATCGTAATTAATTCAGCTTGCATGGTTTGTATATGCAATGTGCATAGTTTATCTCCACTCTTACATTTGAGCATTTAACTGTACACTGAGATTTTCTTTGAACTTTAGCTTGCTCTCATTTAACACATGTTATGTTTCTGGATTATTCCATGGAGCAACATTTATCTCCATCTGCAGCAACTGAGTTCAAATTCTAAGATAGTAACAGTCCCCACTTATGTTTCACTGAACCCTTCAGAGTCAGAATTGATCCCTTAACTGACAATCAAAGCTGCCTGACCTATCTTACCAGGTGTTTATTCAAGGTATTACACTGTGGTGATAGTCTAATTCAGGATTAGATGTGTTTAATTCTGCATGTCCCATCTGCCACGTGCCAGCTGTTTTTACTGGCACATATGTGGCGTGAACACATTTTAGAAAGAGATCCAACTTCAAGTAAGAACAAACAAAAACAAAGACATTGAGTTATCACTCAAAGGATTAGCAGATCTCATTAATAAGCAAATAAATTATTTGGTACGTTAACATATTTTTTCTTATTCATTCATGGGATGAGGGCATCGCTGACCAGGCAGCATTTATTGCCCATTCCCAATTGCCCAGAAGGCAGTTGAGAGTCAACCACATTGCTGTGGGTCTGGAGTCACATGTAGGCCAGACCAGGTAAAGATGACAGATTCCCTTCCCTAAAGGACATTAGTGAACCAGATAGGTTTTTCCCCGACAAATCGGCAACGGGTTCATGGTTATCATTAGATTTTTAATTCTAGATATTTTACTGAAGTCAAATTCCACAATCTGCCATGGTGAGATTTAGACTTTATCTGGGTTTCTGGATTAATAGTCCAGTGATGAGACCACTAAGCCATTGCCTTCCCTTTTGAATTTGAGTATTATGCCAATTTTGAATTTAATGTTCTTTATAATTTGAACTGAATTACTCAACTCCATTATGATGATCTCAGTAACTCATATTTTTCTTTTGTTTTGTTCATGCTGGCTGTACTCTGTCTCATTCTGCAAAAATGGAGCATTGTCCCTTCTGAGACATGAATGAAGTTCAAGAAACAGAAACCAAAGTCTCTCAAGTGTGTTGCTGTTGTGGTGATGAGGAAACTTGGAGTGTTGAAATGTGCTTGACCATTGCAGATAGAAGCTGAGAAGAGTTCTTGATAATTGATTTCCATGTCAAAATGTGATGTCTAGAATTTGATATCTGGATGTACAATCCTTCATTCCTTCATGTCTTTAATATATTATATTGTTATGTACAGTTCTTTGTTACTTGTTGGATAAAGAAATGAATTTAATGATGATGAGTAAAATTAGCTAGCTGAGTGCTGCACAAATCTCTCTTTACTTCTGGGACCTAGGTTTTGAATCTAGCCCTGACTGATGTAACAACAATCTCATCTCGCAACTGACTAGAGTCTACTTAAGCTACATTTAGACAGTCTCATCTTAGTGCCCAGAGAGTATCAGACCACAGTATTAAATCCTCACACTTCAGCATTAATTGGACAAACTGACAAGCTCTCTCAGATAAGCAATGAAGAAAACTGATATATGAGGTGAAAAAGTATTTACAGCAGTAAACTTCTGAGGCTAGGATTAAGTTTACTAATGCAACAGAGCACAGTCGACTTAATTCTGCATCTGCTATGCTATATCTGATTTGGAACTGCTTGATGCTGACACTTGTGCAGAACAAGGGATGTATTTCCTTCTTCAGTGTTCAAACACACAGAGATAATCCAGCAAGCGCACTACACAGAGCATAAAGCCAATAGAAAGTTCACAGTTAAATAAAAAACTTCAATTAATAATTCATAAATCTTTAATAGGCACACGTTCCAGATTCTCTAAAATGTGAACTTAAAGTAAATAGTTTTATAAAGTGGGATGTACTTGTTGTAAATTATAGTTGCAAAGTTAATTAGCAGGAAAATAATGAAATACTAATTATATTATTCTTATGTACTTTGATCATGATTGTCATTGTATTCCTAACTTAGTTTGCAAAGTATAGGAAATGCCATAAATTAGATGGTAATATGAAAAATATCTAGTTAAATCCACCCGGACTATTTTGGAATCTATGATTTACATAAACTCCTTGGTCATACTAATCTCACAATCTGATTTTTGATTAATGGCAGTATGGGATATGACTTATGATTAATAGCCATGTAAATTTGACTGTCTGTTAATGACATGATAATAACAAACAGTTTTTCCTGAAAGATCTCGTAGTTAATTACACCATGAGATTTGATGGTACATTATCAGCAATGTGAGACCTGGCAGTTAAGGTTTATATGGGATTTGGATGGTAGTTAGGAGCAGTAGTGATATTTGATTGTCAATAATTGGCAGTGTGAAATCTGATGTTCATTAAGAACAGTGTGTGATTTAACTGTTTTATTGCATTTTGAGAGCTGAACTGTTAATTAGTCGGAATATGTCCACACATCCTATAGTGGGTCTGTTAATTTACACAGTATAGGAGTTTATAGTTTCTTACTGGGGTCTGATTCGTAGACTTAAATGTAAGCAATAACACAAAGACTTTGTTGACCATTTGCTGGGAAGACCCAAGATTGCCTGAAATCAGTGAAGTTCTTAAATTGGTAAGTACAGGGGGTTGAGCAATTAAGGTAATCATATCTTCACAGAGAGCTTCTCAATTTGTGAAGTCTGCCTGAAATAGCCAGCATACTTAATGCAGGGGCTCCTTTGCAATTGACTTTTGAAGTAAAGTAGTAAGCGTTAATTGCTATCATATAGTTGATGGTAACTCTGTAGGTTTTTAATGTCTGTTAGTAAGATTCGATAATTGATTATTGGTGAGAGCTGATTAGAAGTTACAGTAGTTAATGTCTTTGTCATTTTACTGTTTGTTCATGACTGTTTTTGACTGTTAACAGAGTGTACTGTGACTTTATTTGACTTAATGATAATAAGCCATTTAACTGTCAATGAGTGAAAAATTTGAAGCCAGTGTCTTGGCAGTATGAGGTTTGAACTTTTAGTGCTAACTGATATCCTAAGCCAGGGATTCCCAATTTTCTTTTCCCACTGGGAATGTTGGAACAGAGATTCGGAGAATTTTTTTCACCCAGAGAGTGGTGAGCTTGTGGAATTCTCTGCCGCACAAAATGTTCAGGCCATAACATTGAACGTTTTCAAGGAGTTCTTAGGGTTAAAGGGATCAAAGGGTATGGGAGAAAAGAGGAACAGGGGACTGAGTTGGATGATCAGTTGTGATCATATTGAATGGTGGATCAGGCCATTAAGTCTTAAATTTCTGGTTCTCTGCCCTTTCATCCTTTCCTGCTGATTTCATAAACTCAGTTAATTCTGCAATGATAGTTCTCCATGTTTTACATTCACATAAGCCATTGTTTGATTTATGTGAAACTGGCCAAGTTGAAATGCCAACATAATGTGCTCTTTCTCTGAGTTCCCTGGGGTCCCACTGTCAGAATGTATAGTGTTCTTTATTTACTTTCAATTGTCTACAAACCATTTAATCAGGTCCACCTAATCTCCTCATTTCTAAGGAATATAACTCATGTTTACACAGTCCTCATAGATAAGTCCTTTTAGTCTAATAAATGTCAGTGGATTTTCTACAAAACCAATATATTCCTCCAAGAGTGGATGGCCAAAACAGCTCTGGTAAGGTTACTTTGCTGTGCTTGTTGTGCTGAAGTGTAGCATTAACCATTTAGATTATTCCTTGCACAGCGAGTGAGTTTTCAATGGTTACTAGCCTGCATTTTCTAATTGAAATGACGGTGAAGCAATTGGTGTTCAACATCATTACAGTGTGAAGCCAGCAGAAGCTTTTAGTGTCTATCTGCAACTATATGCAGAAATCCAGAAATTGCTGATAGCCAACGATCTTTAGAAATCAATGGACTGACAAGAACTTTGTCTTTTACACTGTAATATCACTGTTAAAAACCTCTGAAAAGTTTACGCCTTTTTATTGAGAAGCTATTGATTTGTAATGCCATGCCATATCCTGATTGCTGAAAAATGATCTATTGCTGAAAATCTGTGTAAATTTAAAGTTTTCTATTTCAATAAAAAGTCCAATGAAATAATAATATTCTTTTAAAAAGTTTGTTTCTAGTATTTCAGCTTCTCAGCATTTTGTGTCCCTTCATTATTTTACTCCCTGCAACATTTAGTTTTAAAAAAACATAGTTAATCAATGTGACTTATTTCCTGGTTTACTGCCTATGAGAATTAATGCAATTGGTTGCTCACATTACTTGATAACATCATGATTGCTAAACACCTGGAGATCCTTTGGACGCACTGCTGGATTCAAATTAAATTTGGGAGGAATGAAAATCTTCAGCAGAGATTGTTAAGGGCCTGATTTTAATATATTCAAAGTTCAACTATTTTCAGTATTAAAGTTAGGTCTTGGATCTTTTTGGGACCCTCCTTTTGAGATTGGAGTTGCGTACCAGATCCAACATCTGGGTCGATCTACCCAGAGATCAATTTGATAGGTTTATAATGCCAAGAGCATGGCCAATTGGACTTGACTACAGTAATTTCTATTGCCTCTTAGGGATACTAAATGCTGAAAAGAGAATTTTTATTTTCACAAAACATTGGCCTGGACTTCCCCCAAACCAGACTAGCATTATTCCAGCGTAAATGGAAACTGTGCATGGTGATCCTGTAGCACAAGCTGAAGGAAATTGAGTTTTCCACTGAGCAATTCCACTGTGCCTGGAACCTTCTGAAAGTCTCCAACTAAATCAGGGACTTCAGAGGATTCTGACAAAATGAAGAAAACCAATCATAGATTGGGGGAGACGATGGCCTAGTGGTATTACCATTATATTAATCCAGAGACACAGGTAATATCCCAGGGACCTGGGCTCGAATCCCGCTACAGCAGATGGTGGAAATTTGAATTAATTTCCAATTTAAAAGATTTGGAATTAAGAGTCTAATGATGACTGTGAATCCACTGTCAAGTGTCAGAAAAAAAAACCATCTGGTTCACTAATGTCCTTTAGGGAAGGAAGCTGCCACCCTTACCTGGTCTGGCCTACATGTGACTCCAGACCCACAGTAATGTGGTTGACTCTTGAAGTGCCCTCTGGGTAATTACAGATGGGCAATAAATGCTGGCCTAGTCAGAGATGCCCTCATCTCATGAATGAATAATAAAAAATGTAGAGTATTAAATATATAACCTAACTCCTGAATAACTATTCATCAGACCCCATACTTACCTCACAAGCCCCCATTTACACCTCACCCAGTCGACTTACAACTCAGCCCTCCCAATCTCTTTCCCCTTCCTCCAGACCTGACCCAAATTACCACTCAACCCCACTACCACACCAACCTCCACTGGCAATCTTCCCATGTGGCACCATATTGCCTACTCAGCCAGCATCTTGCCCAGATGGCATCTTACTCCCACTCATGCAGTTTCCCACCCATGGCATTCTAGTCCCTCATTGGCTGGAAACTTTATTTTTAGCACTCTAGTACTCTATACACATGGCACACTACTTATCTGGAAAATGTACCATTTACAAACTTGGCATCCTACACCTGAACCACTACCATGTCCCCAGCTGGTACTCTACTTACCTGGTACACTACCATCTGACTCCTTGGCATTGTGCTTATCTGGCATTCCACTCCAATACCCATCTGGCAACCTACTATCCTTGCATCCTAATATCACTAACTTTATGTACTTACGATTTTGACTGTTAGGGCCTTTAGATTTCAGAAAATAGCTGACCACTGTGAAAAGGGGTCATGGTTTGTCTTCACCAAACAGTTCTGCACTATGAAAGCACTGTCAGGATGGATGTACAGCTCTGCATTTGTGGGCAAACTCTGATTGAACCCTTATCTCAGAAATGTGGAGCTCCCTACTTTCATGAAAAAAAGTCGTGAGATTTCCATTCCGTGGAAAATTCAACTCGAAGTTTAGTAGTCCAATTGGAAATAGTGAACTTTGTGAGCTGAAAAATTTCATCACTGCATGTATTAATGTGGCTACTTTGACTTAAAGGATTATGAAAACTGCAAGGAACTACTGACAAGTATCAAGTCCAACCTCTGAAATGAAAGGACAGTTTGGTGAACTTCGGTGGTATTTCTTTCAACTGCCAATAGAAGTTGAACACTTCGTATTCTACAACTTAAAGTTCACTATGTTAATGGAGATTCTAAGTTTCTCAAAAAATTCTTTCTGGCAGCTAGCTATTAAAATTATTTGTATGATTTATTTGTCAACAAGTTCAAAGTAAACAAACAGTGAGCAGTAACTCATCACTTTTGATTATAGTATTATCATTAAAATGTTTTGTTTTTGCAAGTTAGAATCATCAACCGGACATTTTGGCAAATTTTTGATGCCCTCAGCGAGAAAAGAATCTTGACTATGTTTATAAAAAGTTACAGTTTTGGAATCTCCTGGCCAGGGCTTTTCTACTTGTATGTTCACCATCTCATGATATTCTAGCTTCCAGCCAACTTAATGAGCAGGAATATCAAGAGCTGGCAAACATAGAAGAGAAAACCCTAAATTTTACCTTAAAGTGTAAAAAGGACAAGGCAAGGAAAATGAGTTATCATTTGTAAATAATATGAATGTAATTGCGCATAATATCTGAATACTGTCTTCCAACTTATAAAAAAATCCAAAAATGTTAACGTAGGGAAATGTAGATATTTTACAGGCATAGCGTTGAAATGCAGGGCAATATAATCAGTCATATCTGAATGATTATGGAATCACTTCAGCAAGTTTTAAATGGCTATGTGTCGTTATGCCTATTGCGTAAATAACAATGTGCTTGATCTGATTTAACAACGAACAGAATAGCAGAAATATCTTACTGAAACTCTGACTCTCCACTTCTTTTGGTCATATTGAGTTGTGTTATCCAACAAATCACTTGAATGCACAAAAAATGAACATGATGTGTAAACAATTCTAAACAAATGGGGCTTTCAATATGTTAGCAAAATCAAGATCTACAATTTAGTATCATTGAGGCCATTACATCTATTGAACCTGCATGAAGAAAGCTAGTTAATAAGTTCTTTCTATCTAAACTTTCTTCATAACCTTTCAATAATTTCCTTTTCAGGTATATATCAATTTATTTTGGACACTCTAAAAGTATTATTTTTTATGTACAAAGCAAAGATTTTTAAATTTACTTTAATGTTTGACTACATAATATTGTTCACTTGGAAATAATTCAGTTTATTGTAACAGAGTGTGCCTCTCACCACTGAAGGCAATTGCTCGATTTGTTTTTTTTTATTAGCTTCCAATCTAATCCTTTTTTAGAGTTTATTTTTGGAACACTGAAGTAAACTACACAGAACTTCATATAGGCAGTTTGGTTTGCTGACGATAATTACTTTTGGAGCAACTTATCAATTTCTGCTCATTAACCTGCCATTTATAATTGTTGTTTCTTGCCTCAGCACTTCCCAAATCAGTTATTCATCATAACTATAAATAACCCATTTTCCATAAGCTAAGGAACTAGAAGGGACAGTCAGCACAGATTGGTAAACTATGGAGCATGCTTGACTAATTTAATTAAATTCCTCAAGTGAATGAATATGTGTAGGGACAAATGGCACGTATTGTTTTGTCATAGTAGGACATTTAGAGAGTGCTTAGTGAAGTACCATATAAGAGTTTTCTTGTAAATTGAGGGACATAAAACTAATAATATCAAAATATTCATTTTTATGAGATTAAGGGGAATACCAAACTGTAAAGAACATTACATTGGATAATAGGAGAATTTAGACTTAATACAGAAATGAAAATAGATGGATCAAACATACAGTCCAGTGTAGCCAAGTATGAAGTAGCCGAGTTTGAGAAAAATGACAGAGAATTGAAATATATTTGATATGATAAAATTGTTGATGGAGTGAAGGGACAGTGACTAACGGGTGCAGATAAGCAAACTCTTAAAAGTAGAAATGGAGGAGGAAACAACCATTCATGGTCAAATTCATTAGATCTATGTATGGGTGCAGTTAAAGCAAGAAATATCTTTACAGGACATTGGTTAGACTCCAGTTTCAATTCTCTGTGCAGCCTTGGTTTCCCATTGTAAAAACATAAGATAGTGCAGTACAGTGTGATCACTTGGTCCATTGCGTTTGTATTCATCCTTTGAGAGAGCTATATGATTATTTTACTCTTCAGCTCTGTCTCCATAACCCTCTATTTCTTTCTCAAGGATTTACCCAATTTTCTTTTGAAGATGACTATCGAATCTGTCACCACTATCCTTTCAGACAGTGCATCCCAGATCACAATAATTCACTGCATTTAAAAATAGTATAATGAATCTAGTTTTTTTATGCCAACATTTGTGTCCATCAGTTACTAATCTTTTTGCCGCTAGATTATTTTCTGTATTGATCTCATTAAAACCCTTCCTAATGTTGAGCACCTCCACAGCATCGCTGAACCTTTCAGTTTTGAGCATTCACACCATTTACAATCTCTCCACAGAACCTAAGTACCTTATCCCTAATACAAATCCATATTACTGAGGAATGCCATTCAGACCATGTATATAGTGACCCTCAGCTCTGTCTTTATCCTGGAAATCAAGGTGAGGCTGTATAGAAGACCACTAGAAGCTGTTTACCAGTGCACCCAGCTGAAACATGCTGCATTTGCCCTACTTCAAGGCTTGAAACTAAATGCAGCAGTTCTTAATTCCTCATTTACTGGAAGTGCACTGACAAAGCAAGTTCCCCTGTACGAATTTCTAGAATTCCTCCCTTTGGTTTCCCATTACTCGGTTATTATCCCAGTTCATATTGGGATAGTTGAAGATCTCCCATTTTTACTCCCCTGCAATTCTTGCATCTTTCTTGCCTGCAAATTTGTTCCTCAGACTCCTTCCCAGTCTGTGGTGGTCCACAATATACACACTGTCGTGTTATAGTTCCTCTATTGCTATTCGTTCGAAACCAACAGAATCTGTCTTTGATCTTTTATCAGTAGCCCTTTCGAAAACCACATTAGTTTCTTTCATCAATAACTCTTCTGTTTCTTTCCTCCTCTTCCTTCCTGAATAGCTTCAATAAAAATGATACAACTACAGAGAAAGGAACAATGTGAATTCAATAAGACAGTATCAGAGCTGAAAGAATATATGATCGCCAAAGTAACCTAAGGCAAAAACAAAAGAAATAATGAAGACAGCAGACAGCACTGAATAGAAATGTTCAAAGTTTTGAAAGGGTTAGAGAGATCAACTGACAAAAGATCATTTTTATTCGTTGATGCATCAGGGATAAAGAGTGAATGGGGTGGGTTTTACTGGGGGACGGTTTGGGGGAGTAGATATGATCTTAAGGGGGAGGGGTGCCCTTGATGGGTACAGGGGACCTTTGAAAAAGTGGTAACTCCACACCGTCAAAGCCACTGGGCAGTTTGTCATACCCCTGTCTTTCCTCACAGGGTGAAAAATTGCATTGGAGGCAGGTTGAGGCCTTCAAGTGGCAATAAATGACCATGTAATGGTCTCAAAGAGCCTGGGGCAGGAAGGCTGCCTGATGTCTTACCCGTCCTCTGTAATATGGGGAGCAAGGTGAGTGTGACTGAGAGGCAGCAAGCTAGCCACCCACATTATTACATGAGCCACTGCCCTCCAGAACCTTCAAATATAGCAGCAAGTGGCTGTAACATTACCATAAACTCAGGGTTCATTTCCAAAGAGCGATGGCAGAGGGTTGAAAAAGTACTTTCACACAAAAGTACTTTCACAGAAAGCCAATGCAGAGCTACAAGTGTCTATTGAAGATGCCAGTGACAATGTCCAAAAAAGAAATAGATGAATATTTGAAAAAGAAGAGTTTAAATGGAAAAAAAAACAGGATTATGATAGATGCTGGAATCAGGATCAATATACACATGATGAACTGAATGGTCTCCTTCCTCACATGACTATAGTATAAATTTAATTATGTCTGTAAAACCTATCCTTGACTTTAAGTGCCTTTTAATTTCCTGTTTTGCTGTCTGTGACAAAGTGGCCCATGGATTACCCTGTTTGCTGCCATCAAATGCTGCTACATGGATGGAGTTTGTGCTGATTTAGAAGGAAATGTGAACTGCTGCTGGGAAAGGGGAAATCCACATCACAGAGGTCACCAAGTCCTTGCAGGCAGCCTTCTTTGAGACCAATGGCGGGCACCATTTCTTCACTGCTGAGCTCAATCTTACCCATTCTTTCATTTGCATTTCATTGAAATGCCATCAGAAGCCAAAAGTGCGCCTCACTCCAGTTGTGGGGGGAACACATTTCACATTCTATGCTTTTATGCCTCGAAATTGCAATTGCAGTGCCCTAATCTCAGTAGGATCCTGATTTGTGCTTTTAAGCAGAAAACCAGTGGGCGTAGAACTCGCCCATTTCATGGTACAAACGTGGATTACTTAGACCGCATGGAATCATCCAGAAATAAAATTATCAAACCATTCACCCATTGTGTCTGCGATAAAAGAACTATCCAACTAACTTCATTTGTCTGCTCCTCCCCCATAGCTCTGAATGTCTTGTTCCTTTAAAGTAGTCATCAAAATTCTTCTTGAATGTTACTATGAAATCTGCTGCTACCACACTTTCTGGAAGTGCATACCAGACCTTAACAACTCACTGTGCTGGTAAAAATAAACCTCCTCATTTCCTTTCAGCTCTTTGACCTCTGGTACTCCAGTTACGGACCCACATGCAGGGGAAACACAACACAAGAACACAAGAACTAGGAGCAGGAGTAGGCCGTCTGGCCCTTCGAGCCTGCTCCGCCATTCAATAAGATCATGGCTGATCCCTTTGTGGACTCAGATCCACTTACCCGCGTTCTCACCGTATCCCTTAATTCCTTTATTGTTCAAAAAAAATCTACCTTTTTTTTAAAAGCGTTTACTGAAGTAGCGTCAACTACTTCACTGGGCAAGGAATTCCATAGATTAACAACCCTCTGGGTGAAGAAATTCCTTCTCAGTTCAGTCCTAAATCTGCTCCCTCTAATCTTGAGGCTATGCCCTCTTGTCCTAGCTTCACCTGCTAGTGGAAACATCCTCTCTACTTCTATCTTATCTATTCCCTTCATAATTTTATATGTTTCTATAAGATCCCCCCTCAATCTTCTGAATTCCAATGAATATAATCCCAATCTACTCAGTCTCTCCTCATAAGCCAACCCCCTCAACTCCGGAATCAACCTAGTGAACCTCCTTTGCACCCCCTCCAGTGCCAGTACAGATTGTCCTGGTTCAAAAACCCCTTGTCATGATATTAGTATGGATAATTGACACCTCATGGCTGTTTCTGAGGGCACTGGTTTACATCATTTAAATCATGTGACTGCCGCTTGTCATCAGAAACAGCCACATTGCCTAAAGAGGTGTAAGCATTAAAGTCACCAAACATCCTGCTCATCATTAATGAGGTAAAATGACAACCTGCAAACTTCCCATTTATTTGTGATGTCTAACACTCTGTTTTATTTTATTTTGTTTAGAAAGGAGTGGATGAATATTTGCTTTCATTTCTTTTTGCAGTCATGTTTTAAAACAAATGTGTTGGGGTGTATGATGAGACTGGATTTCTCAATTTCATCATTCTGCGATAATGCACTGTAACCACTGGAAGGACCGTTGAGAACCAACTCCATTAAAAAAGAAATGACATGCAGCAAGTAAAAGCATCATGATAAAATAACTTCAACCCAATTAGTTTTTTTGACTGCTTTTAAGTTAAATAGTGCAGCCTCGGTGTATGATACTTTCAATGAATGAATTGTTCTCAAAAGCAGTTAGCACACAGTAAAAATGCATCTGGTATACAGCTAGCATCCGTGCATAGACATCCATTGAGAGCCATCTTGTAACTTAAATGTCACGGCAGAGTTTCCCAGGTACCACATTATCCATTGTCATTTTTAGAAATGAGCTCTGCCACAATATTAGAAGACAAATGCTTATGATTGATTTTGTCCTGACAGCGAAGGAATATTCACTTAGTATTCTGAGAGTTTAAAATAACTCCGCTATTATCTTCAACCGTTGCACAAGTCTATAATTGCCAACCATCCATGTCTTATCAGCATTTCTGTGGAGCTATCTGCTTCTCAGCAATTTTAGAGAAAGATTGACTGCTTTAACTCCCCAGCATTACTCTGGGCCTTGTCATCCTAAAATCCCCAGAATAAGGAGTACACATATGGTGGGGTTAATAGTTTGTGAGCAGGGACAGCATGCCAGCTGTTGGGTCAAGTGTTTTGAGTCCATTGTCCCTCATCACTGCTAACAGAAATCAGCATGTGATTTAAACATGCTGCGCATGCTGACAACATTCTTCTGACCCATAAAATGTAGAATCCTTACAATGCAGATAGAGGCCATTCAGCCTGCACTGACTCTCCTAACAGTGTCCCATCCAGACCCCCACAACCCCACATTTACCATGGCTAACACACACGTCCCTGGACATTAAATGGGCAATTTAGCATGGCCAATCTTCCTAACCAAAACACATCTTTGGACTGTGGGAGGAAACTACAGCACCCAGCAGAAATCCCCACAGACACAGGGGGAACATGCAAATTCCACACAGACAGTTACCCAATGCTGGAATCGAACGCAGGAACCTGGCTATGAGGCAGCAGTGCTAACCACTAAGCCACCGTGCCGCCCACAATGGTATCAGGGCTTCCACAGATTTTCATTCTTATAGCTTATATGAAGCAGAAATAGGAAAGCAGCATCTGTTGATTGTGACTATGCAGACCATGTTTAGAGCTTGAAATGTTGGCTGTATAATCTATTCCTCAGTTCAAAGTTAGTAAATCCAATAATGTAACATTTTAAGTACTAAGTTTCCAGTTGTTGTGCTACTTCTACAAATTATTACAGCAGAATTCACAGTAGGGCCTTGATTATTACCTTGAATGTGCTTAATACAAGGGAATGTTTTGTTAATTATTAAAAGTTAAAAATTCTACCTGTTGTCTGACAGCTAGAAGCTGAACATGACACTGAACGAAGACACGTAATGATTCTTCTTTTGGTGTTATGTGAAATGTTTGCATTGCCTGTGGTGAAGAAGTGACTTCAGGGTAGAATTGGTGCACTTTAGCAGTGCAATTGTCTGGATGGTGTTAAGTCTGGGGGACGGGAGTGTGATCTGCGTGCAAGGTGTAACAAGATTGTTGTCCAGTGTGGTTTATTGGCAGTGCATAACTGAAAGGATTAGATGTGTCATTTGAGTGGCTCCATCCACTCTGCTGATCAAGATGGACTATGGGATCTCAAAGAAGAGTTACTTTTGCGGGAAACAAAGTAGGTGATGAAGACATGCTGCAAAATGATGAGGATTGAGAAACAAAGTCATGGAGAGACCATAAATTGGCTTTGTCATTGTGGGAGTTAACTGTCATAGTTTTAGAAGCTTTTTCATCAGATTTTTCAAATCTTTAGGTTGGATTGTGTGCAAATGACTTTCATAGTTAAGTTGCAGTGTGTTGTGCTGCAGTTCAAGATAAATTAAGCCTCTTCAAGGCAGTCGATAGATGCAAATTCAATTTTGCACACATTAACAATGTTGGGGTCTATGCTGACTTATGGAGATTCCTAGGCAATGCCTGTGGACTGCCGGCTGCATGCCCTTCTTAATTGATATACTTGTATAGGCTACACAGCTAGCAACCTATCAGTACAAACTGCCCTGGTGAATCTAGCCGGGTAGGTTGCAAACAGATCCAGCACTGAGAAAATGCTATACACTTCTTGCAATTCCAGCCTGTTTGTGATGAAAGCAGATTGTCGTTCACAAACAATGAATTGACAGTCAGCCCTTTGAATGAAGAGTGGCTCAGCAAAGTCAGAATTTTGAACTTAGAAAGTGAAATGATCCGAGAAGATGCTCTCTGAGTTAGATTTCAACTTAGCCAGTGGAAGATGGCAGTTAGCCAAGATGTGGGGCCCTATTACCCAGGGTTCTCTGCATCGTGTTAGGGTTTGATCTCTGGCATGTGTCAACTCTCCACCAGGTTCCTAGGCTGAATGACAGGCTTTTGGAATAGGGAATAGGTCGGAGAGCTGCAAGGCAAGTGATATCCGTGTCTCATTCCTTTCGAGAATAAGTGCATGGAATGTGGGCATTCTCAGTGCAGACATTATTGGAGGGGGTGCAGAAAGGGCAGATAGGGGAGGGAGTGAGATCAGAGTCAATCAGTGTAGGGGTGGAATTAATCTTTAGGGAAGTCAGTGGGGGCACAGAGATTGTAACGGGCCCAAGCATACATTCTGTACATCACTCATCGAAGCATGTAACTGCTTGACTAAATCTCTAAAATAACAAAGGTTCACAGCCCTGACAGAAAGTATCAACCCACTTCCTTGGAGTAGGACGTTGGATATAAAGCATATTCTATTCTATTCTATTCTAGATTGTTCATTCACCCCTTGTCTCAGCTAAAATCAGGAGTGAAGGTAGCTGGGTTGGAATTTCAAGTTTTAAGAACTTGAGTGCCCATCCACCGCAAACGTGTTTATTGTTTGTGGTTAAAATTCTTTATTTTGTGACTCTGAATTAAGAGTTGACTAAACCATCGATTCTTGATGTTGAGTGATCGTTCCCCAATTTGAAACTGATCCCACTCTGAAATGGACCACCAGTCGCATTGGTGCCTTACTTTTTGAAAGAGTCTGTGCTATCCTGGGTAAGGGAAATAAGGTTTTTCCCAAAGGCAGTTCCATAACCTCCAACAGCTTCAAAATTATGTTTAAGGGCTTTATGGAAAGCCATCTTTTTAATACTAACTTAAACTGTGGCCAGTGCAACCCCACAGCAGCGTGAAACTAGCTCCTCCGTTTACTCAACTGCTAATGAACTGCATCACCTGATGTTATACATTCTGCGTTGCTGTGAAGCTGCAACTTTGAAGTGACTCACGCAGCGCAACTGCTCTGCAAGATCTGACAATTATTTGTTAATATTGGTGATGTCCTTGTCTGATTCCTTAGTCAGTGGGTGAAATATTATTAATGAAACAGAGCATTTTGTTTTAAGCCTAGCCATGAAGCCTAAAACAAACATAAATTGTTTTACCAACAAGTTTAAAATCTGTTCTATTTATACATAATTCTCAGTGATAATTTTGTAACTTTATTTTGAAAATCTAAGAGTAATTCTTTCACACATCGGGGTCCATTTTGTGGTCTATGAAACTCAGGTATATTCAAGAAAATTATAGTATGTTCCTTTGTGTATTACCGTTAAGTATGTGTTAGTCCATTTACTTTAGAATAAATGGAATAAAGTTGCTTAAAAGTGGCACAGTGAATGAAAGGTAAGCTTGTTAACTGCTTGTACAAAAAAACTTGCTGATTGGAAATGCAATTGTTAAGTAAATGTTTTTTCTTTATCCAGATAACTTTTTAAAAATTCCTTCTTAGGGAGTACAGTTATCGTTAATGAGGCTGGCATTTATTGACAATTCCTTGTTGCTATTAGACATTGGTGAAGCGGCCTTCTAAGCGATTGCAGTATATAAAAGTCAAGAGGCATATTACAGCACCAGTCTGTTCCCCATCTAACATCTAATCTCAAGATTTGTACTGGCATTCCATGAAGATTAACATATGACTGTTGCCATGGAATCCCTTGGCCTGCTAGTTTGAGGGAGGTGTTAATCTATTTAAAATAAATCTCCTCCATTAAAATATTGCACAAAGGAATTTAATTAACAAAATTATACTGTGTCGAGATTATTATGCACACAAGTTAAGTGCTCATACATTAATCTTCACAAAGCATGATTTCAGGGCCTGGGAAATACATGTGCCTTTACAGTGATCCCCCGAATTTCGTGAAACCTTTCACCAAAATGACAGCATAGGTACAACATGCTAATTTGCTGTGCAATACGTCAAGGAAACTCAGGCATAAATGGCATACGTCTGTTTCCATTCTTCAATTTCTTCAATTCCTCACAGAATCTGCAAGATCATATACATCCCTTTGTCTCTCATTAATGTAGCTTCACCTCCACTCTGCAAAAGGCCAACTAGTGCGACTTTCTTATATTGATGCCAGTCCTCAAGTGGGCTTTCTGCTGAAATTTAAAGTGACTTTTAAAATTTCTTCTCACTCAAACCAGGGACATCTTTTCTGTACCTATAAGGGTGGCTTCACAACTTCCAAATGAGGTACAATAAAAATTGAAGTTGCATTTTCTTTAATTATTTTATGGGATGCGGGTGTTGGTGGCAAGGCCAGCATTTGTTCCCCATCTTTAATTAGCCTTGAACTGAATGGATTTTTATTTTATTCTTTCGTGAGATGTCAGCATTGATGGTTGAGCCAGCATTTATTGCCCATCCTTAAAGGACAGTTTGGAGTCAACCACGTTGCTGTGGGTCTAGAGTCACATGCAGGGCTGACTGGATATGGATGTCAGATTTCCTTCCTTAAAGGACATTAGTGAACCACGTGGGTTTTTACAAGAATTGACAATGGTTACATGGTTGCCATTAGGCTAGCTCTTCTTGTTTATATTCCAGCTTGTTCAGCCATTCCAGAGGGGAGTTGGGAGTTAACCACATTGCCCTGGGTCTGCAGTCACATCGAAGGCCGCCATTTTGAAAAATCTGGTGCAGCACTGCCTCCGATTGCTGGAGGAGCTTTGCTGCTGCCAGCCCCGAATGCCAAGAGGACACCCTTGCTGCCACTGCCACCGCTGCCGCTTCCAGGTGCCATGAAGAGCCATGTCCGCCACTGCCTTTGACGGCCAGAAGGAGCCGCCATCCCGCGCATGGCCCGCTCTCACTGCCACGCCGATTTCACCAACTAACCGGGCGCAAGAGGCTCCGAAGGAAAGAGGAGCAGAAGTTAAAAACAAAAGAAAGAGAGCTGAGGTAAAAAGAGAGAAAAAAAGAAAGAAGGCTTGCAGGGGCCGATGTGTCCCGGGCAAGAGGTCACATTCAGTCCTGCTAGTCTGCCATAAGGGGAGACTGGGTTCAGCACGGGAGTCGGCACTGGCATCAGCAGCAGTGTTGGTGGTGAGTTAGGCCCAGCAGCGAAGAGATGGCACCTAAAGGGTGGCCATTCCCAAGTTGGTGGGTCAGGCACAGGCGGTGACGGGACAACGGAGGAGGGGTGGCAGCACAGGTGTCACTGATGAGCCGGCTCAGGGCTCTCTTTCAATTATATCTTGTACCCTTTTTATTCCTAAACTATTCAAAATGGTGCCGGATTGGGGCCACTGTTGAAGCTTTTCACTATATTTTACTGTATGATTCACTGTAAAATATGAGTGACAATAAATAAATCATTCAAATGAGATAAATTAGGCAAATATGGGAGATTTCCTTCTCTAAAGGACCTTAGTGAACCTGAAGGGGTTTTATCAGAATCAACGATAGGTTCACGGCACTAGTATTGAGAGTAGCTTTATATTTTAGATTTATAAATTGAATTTAAATTCTAACAATTGTTGTTGAGGGATAGGCAATACCCACATTCCATAAATGAATTTTAAGAAAGTACACCCATGTCTTAAAGCATTAGACTGGACTTCTGGATCATTAATCTAATCATATTACGATTATGCCATAGCTTCCCCCGGACTTGCTAGTGTTTATAAAGGGTGATTTAATGACTTTAAACATAAATTTTCATAAATAAAGAGGAATACGCAAAAAGGGATGTGGTGTATGCTCTGCATTTTCCCCAGGGTTTGCATTGCTTATGCTGATTTCTGCTCAGTTATGGCAGTTTTTAATCACCTTTAAGCCATTAGGATGCTCAGGATATGTTGATTTTGAGATTGGTGTAGTTTGCAGTTAGCCAGTTAGTGAAATTCTGGAATAATGCTTTTAAATGTGCTTTTAAGGAATGGAAAATATCATTAACCTGAAGTATTTTGCATTAGAAATGGCCTACTCACCCTCTATGTTCCACAATGCAAATATTGCATTCTGTACAGCCTACAATTGAGTTTTATGTTTTTTTCCTCAGAAGACAAATGATCCAAAACTAGCTGTTGGATGCCTCATTGATTCACAGATTAGGAAATAGCAGCCAACAAATTATTTGGAGCAGTGTAGCTTGGTTCTGATTATCTGACTGGACGCCCTGGTGGTAGTCTGACAAACTAGGCAATATATTACAAGATGGCCTCAATGTTCAGTCCCACTCACCATTGTAGTTTCTGCTATTGAACCAAAGCTGTTGATAAATATGTTGCAAGTAACATTAACAGGACGACCTGCAATTTGAATGATAGAACAAAAGAAAGAAAATTGACAAGCTGCTACCGTACAAGACATCAAGTTATTTGACCGTGGCCATCAACACTTACCATTGTGGTCTCCGTGACTGAGCCGAAACTGTTGATAAAAATATTGCATGTAACGTTTACTGGAGGACCTGCGAAATGCAAGGACAATGTTGCAATACAAGTTGAAGCAGTGAAAGTACATGGGAGATGCCATGATGACATTCTTTGATAACTGAGGAAACCAGACATTTCAAAACAAGTCGTGTAGTAGAAATTTGTCTTTGCTGGCAGCGGAAAACAGGTGACACAGAGTAGGCGGGGTTTATATCAACTTTAATGAAACAAAACAACATGTGGGATATGTAATGGGTGATCATTGCACTACCACCCGTTCAACACCACTAGCCAAGACAAATCTCGACCCATGTACGCAGGGCACTTTTTCTTATTTCTTTCCGCATTGTTAAAGTTATCCATTTATCTTCCATCATGATCCCAACCCCACAGCTCCTCAGTTTTCCCTCAACTCCCCTTCCTTTCTTGAAGGTATTTAGTCACCTTGGAGCACATATTCTGCGGGTGCTGGTCAATCTCTTGTCCTCTTGCCATCTAAAAGGCAAAGCTGCGATAATACCAGAGGACCATGGGATTGCTCTCTCAGAGGAAAGCTGGCGTATCAGCTGAACCAAATTCTTTGATCATATTTACTTCCCAGTGATGGCTGGGGGAATGCTGAATAGGTTTCCATTTTTGATGACCAGTTAGAGCAAAGAAAGCAAAAAGTAGCTGCCATAGGACAGTGATGTTTCATTTGTATCATGGGCTGAGGAGAAAAACAAGTTGCACAAAAGGACAACTGAACTTTGTGCATCCCTGACCTGGGTTGTAATTTTACAAAAGTAAAGATGGCATTCATTAGCCCAAGATATTTTTTTTGTGTTCATTAAAATAATTTGTCTTGTTGGTGATAGCAAAGGTGCAAATATCTCCAAATTGAGTTTAAATAAAAGGACATATCAGACAAATTATTGAACAATATGGGAAATGAACATAAGCCAGTATGAGAAGAAAATTATGCAAAATTAGAACAATTCTTAATTTAAAATTATAGCAGCCAGAAGCAAGTGAGTTGCTGGAATATGAGGCACTATACGAATAAATATAATTCTGAATACCCCCATTCTAGAACAGAACCTATTTTTAACATCAGTACACATGCCAGCAAAGCTGTAGTTTCATATTTAATATGACCTTCCAACATTGCAAATTTGGTATATTAATGGCTGAATAATTAACCTATGAAACATGCATAAGCCTCTTATATTTTAATAATGAATATTATCCACGAAACCCAATATGATATGAGCAAGTGAAATGAATTATTCAAATATTGTAATATTGCAAATTTACTCCAAATTGTCCATGAATAGTAAGAACAGCCCAAAACCCAACCATAACACTGGGAATTCATAACATAAATGAATAGTACTTTCAGTACCTATCTCTAGTTTTTTTATTGCATTCTACTAAAGCACATAGAATATTTTTTGGCTGTGCATTTTCTTTAACAGAACTGATGTCAATTGATAAAGAATAGGTTTGTGATAATCTTGGCTATTGATCCAATTGTATTCACTGAAGTTAAAATATATAATGTTCAGTTACTCCAATGCACTAGTCTAAATAGTTAATTGCTAGTCAGTGCAAACAATCGTTTGTGAATACAACTTGTCCATTATAGGAATTTTTCAATTATAAGGGTGACCACAATGCATTATAAATATGTTTATTGGATATATATTAAGTCAAAATTATGTCTGATTTTCAAAAACAGCAATCCTTAATTTTACAGCATTTTGAAATGTTCATGTTCAATAATCTGGAAAAGTCAGTAATTTTAAGGGGTGTGTGACTGTTCTGTAACTCACTCCTACCAGAAAACATTTAAGAGCAAGTTAAGGACTCTTAAGGCCTTTGATGAAAGCCAGTCAAGAGAATTGAATGAGGAGAGATATAAACAACTACTTTAATTCTGCTGCTGCTTGTATAAAGGATGGGCAAGCTTTTAACATAGCAGCACAAATTGCTGCTTATTGTCTAAACATAATGTAAAAATAGGACCACACTATAAAAATGCAACCAACAGGTAAAATACAGTTAATGTAAATATGATACAACAAAGAGTCCAATTACAACCTATTAGCTCATATACTACACAGGATAAATTATATCTAATGTTTTATGTTCTCGGGGTTGATATATTGTGCCAAAGGAACATGCGTGATGGTATTGGTATCAATGGTAACATCTGACATGAACACCCACAAGTGGGTCCGAGCACTTTAGGCCAGCCAATTGTCTCAACTTCCTCACTGTCTCATATGATGTTCTTACAACTGACTTTATATATTTTGCAGTTTGAGAAACTTGTAACTTTTTGAAAGAAAATAAACATTTATATTTCAAAATTCACCACACATATCCTCAACTTAGAAAATTAGTCCGAATGCAGTATATGTTAAATATGCATATCATGACTGCAGAAGATTTGAATAAAGCCAACAAGTATTGTCAATCTTGAAAACGTTTTAAAGAATAAATTCAAAAATGGTGATAACATTTGTGAGGCTAAACTATGTTGTTAATAATTCTGGTTTTAACTTAAGAGAGTAATTTACTCTGAGTTATTATCCATAGTATAGTTTCTATTGATTTTGTTCAATATGATCCATTCTTTAAAACATTAATTTAAGCTGTGCACTTTTCTAAGATGACAGAAGTACTGGTAAGACTTATCAAGCCCAGAGGTGTAACAATGTTAAAATAATCCTTGCCATGTGTTAAACCATGAAACAACATCGATGCAGCTTCAATTGCACAAGGAAATTCAGGTTTCTCCATTCAAAAGATTGAGAGACCTTTGGCCATTAGTCAGCATCATTACTCATTGATTACATGAAAACAATATTCATTTTTTACAACAGAGATAAATTTAAAATGTAATAATCATGTTAATGATAGTTCTATTCAATGTGTAAGCCAACAATGGTTAAACGGAGAACTATGCATCAAATTAAGACAGAGGATTGGAATGCTTTAAAAACCAACGAAAGATGACCAAAATAAATAGAGGGAGAAGCTAAACTTTGTGGGTAAACTTGCAATTAATGTCAAGACTGACAGCAATAGCTTCTTTTAAATATATAAAAATGAAGACAGAGGCCCAAGTGAACATAGGCTCCTTAGAGAACAAGCCTGGGCAAATAATTACATGGAACGAGGAAATGGCAGAGGATTTGAATAAATACTTTGCATCATTTTCCATGGTAGAAGACACTAGTGGCATTCCAAAAATATTTAATAATCAAAGTGCAAAAGAAAATGGAAAGGAAATAAATACAATATCTATCACTAGAGAAGAAGTATGAAGGAAAATAATGGGACTAAAGAACAATAAGTCCCCTCAACCTGAAGGATGCATCATAGATATAAAAAAAGTAGCTACAAAGATGTTGGATGCACTGACAGTAATCTTTCAAGAATCCTTAGATTCTGGAAAAGTCTCAGAGAATTGGAAAATTGCCAATGTACCAGCTAAATTTAAAAAGGTAGGGAGACAACACTATCAGCCAAATATCTTTTCATCTGTTATTAGGAAAATATTTAGAGTCAATTATGAAGAATGCAATCAGGACATATAGAATTACATTATATGATCAAACAGAGCTAGACTGTCTTCACAAGAGAGAAATCAGGCATGACAAATTTATTAGAATTCTTTGAGAGGGGGAATTGAATTGATTTGAATTAGTTTTATTGTCACGTACTCAAAATGAGTAGAGTGAAAAGTTTACAGGCACCGCATTACAGTGCAACAGTTAGTTTAGATAAAGGGGAACATTGATGTAATATATTTGGATTTTCAGAAGGGATTTTCTAAGGTACCACAAATGAGGCTACGTAACTAGAGCCCATGGTGCTGAGAACAGTATACTAGCATGGATGGAAGATTAGTTAACTAATAGAAGACAGAGAGCTGGGATAAGGAGGCTTTTTTCAGGATAGCAACTGTAACTAGTCTAGTGCCGCAAAGATTGGTGCTGAGGCCACAAATACTAACAATATATTTTAATGACTTGGATGAAGAAACTGAATGTACTGTAGCCGAGCTTGCAGATGGCACAGAAATAGTGAGAAGATGAGTACTGCAGATGACATAAAGAGTCGAAGGAATGATATAGACAAGTTAGAGGGCAAAAAGTTGACAGATGGAATATAATGTGGGAAATGTGAGGAAGAAAAGAGGAAGTGAATATTATTTAAATGGAGAAAGACTGCAGAAAGCTGCAACACAGGCATGAATCACAAAAAGGTAGTATCTAAGTTCAGTGGTTAATAGGAAAGGCAAGTGGATATTGGCTGTTATTTCAAAGGGAATGGAAAATAAAAATAGGAAAGTCTTGCTAAAACTATGCAAGGTACCAGTTTGATCTCAACTGAAATATTGTGATCAGTTTTGCGTCCCTTATCTGAAGAAAGATATACTGGCATTGGAGGCAGTCAAAAGAAGCTTCACTCAGCTGATCCTATACAGATGAGGAGAGGTTGAGTAGATTTGGATGTAGAAGAATGAGAGGCAATCTTATTGAAACATACAAGATTCCTTGTATATTTGCCAGGGTAGATGTGGAAAGGTTGTTTCCCCTTCTCCAACAGCCTGGGACCTAATGGCATAATGGGCAAGATGGCAGCAGCAGGGTAAGAAAGTGTTTGGGCTCCTGGCCTGTCTGTTTCTTTCACCAGGCCTGCCGCATCCTTTTTCAAAAACTTTTTTGTAACACCAAGTTCATCTTGCCTCCTTTTTGGGCGACTTTGGGTAAGGAATGAAACACCCAGAGGCTGCTGTAGTGGAGAATATGGTGTGGATCCAGCCGTTCCTCATGGCTGTGTCTGGTTGGTCCTTCACCAGGCTACTTCAGCGGCAGCTTTGAAGACGAGTTGGATCTGGGCCTGGGATTCCAATGAACAGCCTGGGACTTCTTTTCGGTGGCTTTGGTGGCAGTTTTCATCGGCATCAGTCTGGGTCTCCTTGTGGTGGCTTCGGCATTGGTCATAACTCTGTGTGGCTTTGTCTTCGGCATCATGGTGGATGGGCCTGGGATTCCAATGGGGGCAGGGGTTGGGGGGTGGGGCATCTGGTTCCCGAGCCACAACCATGAAATGTGCTAAGATGGACTTTGTCTTAAATTCTTTCTTTAAAATTCTTTTATCACACTATTGTGGAACGACTCCTATTCTGAGTGTTTTATTTCTTTATTTTTCTAATTTGTTACGATGATTTTGTACTTTAGAAGAATTGTGAAGCTGGACTTCTTATTTCTTTATTTTTCTCTTTCTTTCCTACAATTTGTAATCAAGAAGCTGTACATAGGTACCTTTGTATCTAAGATGACGCCGAAAGTAGCAATTTGTAATCTATTCACTGTACTCATGTGAGTATGTGTGACAATAAAGTTAATTTTAATTCTAATCTCAGAGCATTTAAGGCTGAGATGAGGAGGAAATGTTTTTCTCTTAGAGAGTAGAATCTGTCGAACTCTTTGTCAAAGTGGGCTGCACAGGTTAGGTCATTAGGTATGTTCAAGTTCGAGATAGACAGATTTTTATTCAGCAAGTGAATCAAGAGTTATGGAGAAAAGGCAGGAAAGTGGAATTGAGGATTTTTTTATCTCAGTCATGGAATAGTAGAGCAGAATCTTTGGGCTGAATGGCTTACTTCTGCTTCTACGTTTTACAGTTTTAAGAAATGCTAGAAAAAATACCAATGACTACAACAATGGTTCACAGCCAGGCCTCCTTATCACCAATGATAATGTATTGTGTATCCCTGTTTGTTTAGTAAATGTTACAATACACAGAAGACAAAAATTCTTATGAAACCTGCCAAGTGAAATGTCCGTACAACTCATAAATCCATTCCTAATACATTCTTGTGCAATTTACCGGATCGTATACTCTACCCCACTTAATTATCCGATCAGTTGACAAATATTTTTCAGTAGTTTAGATCGTCAACATAATTGTCCTGCAATTTTTAATGTTTTAGTGCCTTTATTACATTAGCAATGATGATCCATGCCTATCAGCAGTCCTCTGTGATTATATCAGGCTTAAAAAGATAACGACTTTTCTCATGGAATTTTCCACTCGTTATCTCCTTAGTTACGTATGTGGCTTTTTGAATCTGTCTTATAGAATCATGCGACTGCAGAGGCTTAAGTGCTCACCTTTGCGATGTTCACATCATTGCTGCCATATTTCAGCCTGAGCTGCAGATCCACTACAGATGATACAAACCAGAAACTGCTCTTCATAGTGTGCTTCTGCACCATTATCCCAAGGAACTAGCCCTTAAAGCAAGTTAGCTCCTCAGTCCACCCAGCTGGGTCTGGAGGTGCTGGTAGAAGGTGTGGTGCAAAGGAGGGTAGTACCTTTCCCTTTCACTGTAAGGGAAGTCATGCTGCCAGATTCAGCCAGCTTAGTGATAGTGGACTAGATCAGTGCAGTGTCCCAGGTGAATTGCAATGCTCAGCAACTCAGGAAATTGGTTATTTATCCTTTGTACTCTGCAAGGCTGAGTGCCACCATCTTCTTTCTGTTACCTCACACTTACAAGGCTACTTCTTACTCTAACTCTGCCACTTACCGGTGCATTGCAGCTCACAGAATTTCAAGTTCCACTACTGCATGTACCACGTCCATTCCAAGACTTTCATGTGCCCTATCCCATCAGAATACAAACCCGCCCCGTCCTCTGCGCTTCTCATTCATTCATTGGGGGCACCTTACCACTTCTCCTGCCCCGACATCACCACTAACTGCTCTTTCATCTATTGTCGTAATACTCAATCCCTCACTTTATCTCATTGCTGGAAAATATGGCCCACTGTCAGGACATAGCACCTCAGCACCTCATCTGATGTGCTTGTAACCCCCAAACTGCTTGCGCTGGACCTCCAGGATTAACCCCCTGAATTGGAACCAGACAAGCCCTTGGATTAGCTGCGGTATTACCTGCTGATTGACCACAGTCCACCTTGACCCCACTGAGGACTGGTCCCCTTTGACTTTTACCTATAGCACATGCAATGTGTTTGCTATGTCGCTGCTGTTACATGCTGTATGGTGTGACATTGATGTAGCACAGTGACATATAGCAATAGGTCCACCCCTTGGACTGTTCAGTGCTCCAAACCTTGAGAAGCTGCAATCTCTCCCCATGTGCTAACTCTTGCAATGCAAGACACAGCCTAGTAGCCTCAAATAAAGTGCAAAATCAGTGAGTGTATTTCAGAAATAAGGCTAAGAGCCATAAGATGCATCCTGTTTAGATGCATGTATCCTGCTGTGGCAAAATGACCTGGCAGAAACAGATAAGTCATCAATGCCCTGAGCTCTAAAGTCCTGAAGAGCTGATGACGTGTGAATTGGTCCAACAGCAGCCATAATAATGTGGTGAGGCTGGTGTTTTGCCAATGCCAACTTACATGGAGGAGAACTGTGTCCACAGCCTTTAAGGACACTGTGATGAAAATACAGTTGGTGAAAACCCAAAGAAGCAAGCAAGGATGCACTGTAAACAGGATACTGCTTTGGCTTCCATGTTGAGAATTGTTGCTGTTTAGTTTATTGTGGAAGGAGAACTGCATAGAAATGGGGTGACTGGTCTATTATTGACATGCAAATGCACAAAAATAAGATACTCACTGCTTATGAGTGAGAGTCTGAACTTGCTGTTTAAATTTGAAGTGGAAAAACTTAATTTTTTTTCTCAATATCAAGATTCCAATCCTTTTATTTCCTCTGTATTTTCCTACATTTCTTGTCATTGCCCACACAGTTCAAGGGAGTGAAAAATCTGCCCAAAGACTCATTTCATAGAAGTGAGGAGGTAGATTTTCCTGTCAGGGCCCCCTCTGAATGCTCAACAGTTTTAACACATCAGTAGCTGTGTATTTTCCTGTGAGGAGAGGAACTGTACACTCAGGTTTCCATGGCCTGTTGGAAGCCTACTTCCTGCAAGGATTTGATCCAGATTGGGAAGCAAATAAAACGGAAGCAACGTGTCTGAGACAACTGCACCTTGTTCCTGGTTGTTGGCAGCAAGTGCTATTTCTGAGACTAGCAATCAAAGCCCAACTCGACAAAACACCTCATCTATAATGTTGCTCAGCCTGTGCCTGGAATTATGGGAAGTTCAGGATAATGTAGTGGGATGATGATTGAATATAATGGGTTGGGTTTCCCTGCTGCTACTACAGGAGAGTTAGCACGAGTGTTCCACTGTGCTGATGTGACTCCACCCCAAACTTCCTGGTTCGGAGCTCAGGACCAACGCAGGACAGGCTTCTTAGGAAACAACACACAGCTGCCAGGCACAAGAAATCAGATGACAGCAGATGACAGCTGCATCACCAGGAGAATAAACCATTTAAACTGAGCAGAAGGGCTCCAGGGATCTACAATTTGAGTAGTTCCAGGCCTTGCTGCTGCTGCTTTCAGCTACTCCTACCAGGAGACATGTTGTCATGGTCTGCCAAGTTTGTCTTTCTTGTGTCTTTTTCACACATCCAATATCATTCGCCTGCAACCACTCTGATATCCGTTATCTAACTTTGCCCAGGTTGGCTCCTCTTTCTGTTCTGTTGTCACTTTTCCCCTTATGGAGGTCTTTTGTGCCTTCAATGAGGTCAAAACAAGATCTGACGAATGGGAGAGGCAGGCACAACTGGACCATTCTTTCTGGAAGAAAAGCGTTGAAAGTACAAAGCAGAAAGTGTGCTGGAACGCTATAGCTCCTCTTCTTACGGTCCTTGTGATTGCTGGGATCAGCAGGGCAGTGAGTGAAGAGGGCAGTAGAGGAGAATCAAAACAGGAGAGGGAATACAGAAACAGACTTCACCACTGAGTCTTACTATTGTTCCTTCGCTGAACGACTTAATAGGAGATAGCAGGACGAAATCCAAGTCTGTGAGTCTCTCCTCCAATTTCTCTTCACAATTCTCAGAAACTGAGTTATCCCAAGCATGATGAAGAATTTATTTTGGTCTACCTGCTATATATAAGCCATTTGTACTGCCTTATTTTAATTGAATATATTTTAATAATTTCCATGTACTTCAAGGTAGTAGGCTTAATGATTTTGCGTCAATTTAAAAATGTTGAAAAACCCAGAAATCCATGCTTCTTTAGAAGTTGCACTGCTAAGTCCTACCAGAGTACAATTGATTAGAAATGACTGAATGGGCAATAAATTCCCCTTTTTTGATGCAATATCAAAAAGCACAGAAAAAAGCTATGTTTTATTAATTAGACATAACAAGGTTTTAATGGTGCATGAAGTCATCATTATTGCAGAAGCCATAGGTGACATCAATCAGAAAACAATGTAAAGGTGCCAGTGTTGGACAAGGTCAGAAGTCACACGACACCAGGTTTCAAAGCATTGCTCTTTCATCACCTTGTCATAAACCCGTTGGACTTTAACCTGGTGTCGTGAATTCTGACCTCAATCAGAATAAACAACGAAAGTCAATTGAGGAAAATTCCTCCACTCATTGGAGCCATATCTAGTACAAAAGAAAATGATATAAATTGTTAGAGGACAATCTTCTTAGCTCCATGCCATCACTGCAGGAATTCCTTAGGGCAGTAATAAGATCAAACATCTTCAGCTATTTCACCAATAGCCTTCCATCTCTGAAAATGTCAGACATGGGGATGTTGACGGATGATTGCATAGTGTTCAGTCCCATTTGCAATTTTGAAGATAATGAAGCACACCATATACAGAAAGGTTGAGGAAGCATTGAGATTTGGGCTGATGAGTAGAAAATAGCATTCACATCGCACAGCTGCTAGACAATGACTATATCCAACAGGAGTGAATCCAACAATTTCTCCTGGATGTTCAATATCATTGACATCCTGAATCCTCCAATGTCAATACCTGAGGATCATCATCGACCAGAAACTCAGTGAATCAGCTATGTAAATGCTGTGATTAAAATGGCAGGTCAGAAGCTGGGTATTCTGATATGAATAACTCACCTCCTGACACATTAAAGTCTTCAAGAGTCAGAAATGTGATGGAATGCATGTTACATGCTTAATTGAATGCAGAGGGCAGTGATGGCCTTGTGCGGGAGAGTGATAGCCTAATGCTATTATCACTAGACTACTAATGTTCTGAGGACATGGGTTCAAATGCTGCCATGGCAGATGGTGGAATTTGAATTCAATAAATATCTGGAATTGGGAGTCTAATGATAACCATGAAACCATTGCTGATCATCAGGGAAAACCCATCCGGTTCACTAATGTCCTTTAGGGAAGGAAATTGCCATCCTTGTCTGGTGTGTCCTAAATGTGACTCCAGACCCACAGCAATGTGGTTAACACTTAACTGCTCTCTGCGCAATTAGAGATGGGTAAAAAATGCTGGCCTGGCCAGTGACTCACACATCCCATGAATGAATAATTAAAAAAGAAATGTTCCTATGACATTTATAACTCAGCACATCCAGGATAAAGCAGTCTGCATGATCAGCACCTCATGCACCAGCTCAAAGATTCACTCACTCCACCATTAATGCACAATGGCAACATCATGTACAGCTTCAAATAAATGGTCCTCGACCACTTAGAAGAACAAGGTCAGCAGGTGCATAGTAACACTGCAACCAACAAGCTTCCTTCAAAGCTACCCATTATCTCCATTAGCAATATATTGCTATTCCTTTATCATTGTTGGTTTGGAGTCACAGAGACACATAGCAAGGAAACAGATCCCTTGGACAACTCGTCCATGCTGACCAAGTTTCCCAAACTAAACTACTCCCATTTGCCTGTGTTTGGCCGGTGTCACTTGAAACCTTTTCTATTCTTGTACCTGTCCAAATATCTCTTAAATGTTGTTACTGACCATTTCCTTGGCAGTTCATGCCACGCATGAACCGCTGTCTGTGTAAAAAAGGTAGTCCCTCGGGTCCCTTTTAAATTTCTACTCTCACCTTAAACCTATGCCCTCTAGTTTTGGACTCCCCTGGCCTACGGAAAAGACCTTTGCTATTCACCTTATCTATGCCCCTGATGATTTTATAAACCTCTGTAAGGTCACCCCTCAACCTCCTACGCTCCAGTAAAGAAAAAATCCAAGCCTATCCAACCTCTCCTTATAAGTCAAACATGCCAGTCCCAGTAACATCCTTGTAAATCTTTTCTGCACCCTTCCCAATTTAATAATATCATTCCTATAGCAGGCCAACCAGAACTGTACACAGTTATAGTATAATATAGTAGAACTCTGCACATAAGAACCTTGTGGGAATATTTACACCAGAGGGATCTCAGCATTTCCAGAATGTGTCTCACCATTACTTTTTCAAAAGCAATAAATAAATAAATTCACTCATCTTTAGAAATGTATTTTATATTTGTAAAAGTTCATTTTTCTTTCATTATGATAAAATAAATGTATTTATTTTGAAAGTCTGTTTAGAATATTTCAGCTCCTAGTATGTATGTTCCAATATTTATTTCATTCCGATGTGTCAGCTGGCTCAATTAGATAGCACACTCCCTTCTGAATCACAAGTTTTCAACTTCAAGTCCCAAAGACTTTAACGTAAAAGGTAAGACGGACATTCCAGTACAGCGTTGAAAGACCATTGTACTGTTGGAAGTGATGAACTGCAAATGATACATTAAATTGAGATCCTCATCTGACTTCTGGGTTAGATGTTGAGGATTGGAGCTGGAGTTGGTCATTGCCTGGCATTTTCTGATGGTAATCTTATTTGCCACTTAGCAGTCTATGCCTGTGTGTTGTTTATGCATCAGTGTATAATGTCCGAGGAATTAAAAATGGACTGGAACATTTTGCAAGCAAGCAGCCCCACCTCTGACCTTATGATGGAAAGAAGGCCATTGCTGAAGCAGTTAAAGATGGTTTGGCCTAGGACACTACCATAATAACTCCTGTTGAACTACTGTGAAGTGCAGGTATCTCCAGTGTTATCCCTGGATTATCTAGTCATTGTCACATTGCTGCTTATGGGAGCTTGCTAAGAGCAAACTAATTGCCATGTTTACTGCATTACAACAGTAACTGCACTTCAAAAACTAACTTATGAACTCTGAAATACTTTGAGATGTCTGAGGATATATAAATACAAGTTCTTTTTTAACTATAAAATATATTGCAAAGTGAAGGATACTCAGAATATTTTACTTCCTGGTTTGCTGTGCATGAGAACTTTTCAATATGATTGGCTCCTTAACTTGCTGGATGATATTACTAGAAAAAGGTGGAGAGGGCACAGACTACCGACTGTCATCTAAGATGACACCCATTGTATAGCATGGAGGTAATTGTATCTCAGATGAGAAATTAGCCCGAAAACCCATTGAAATTAGCATAGTGAACTTGGTCACTGGGTTAACATTACTCAAGTTGTTCTTAACCTGGTGGCAAAACAGTAAATCCAAATATTCATGTGCCATGCAAGACCAACAACCAGCAATGAGAAGTAACCAAATCATCTATTGTTCAGTGAGGTCCGATCGTAGGATGAGACCTGGGAGAACTGGTGAATCCAGTGTTCTTTAAATAGCAAAAAGGGATCATTATTCTTCTCTTGCTTTGCACTTAAACAATTAGGCTGAGCCTCCAAAAATGGAGCACTTCCTTAGTGCCACATTGTAGCATCAACTTGACTATGTGCTACAGTGCTGGAGTGGTGCTTCAAATCACAAGCTTCTAAATCCAGCAACAATCTTACTAGAGATAGGAACTGCGATCAAATTGTGCTGTTTGTATATTTTTCAATTGTTTTGCTGTTCATGGTAAATGTTTTAGCAAGTGACTGCTTCATGTCATATCTCACTTAATGTCAGTTTAAATATACTATACATCTCAAGAGTCCTTAATAATTCAGAGTGATTAAACTTGAATGTAAGATTTTCAGTGAGGTCTATTTCCAGTAGTTTGAAACTGCCTACTCAAACTATAGCAGAAGAATGGGATAGATGCAGTTATGAGATCCTGAGGATGATTGGAAAAGGCAATTTAAAGTAAAGCAGCAAGACATCAAACATGTAGTAGGTGGGAGCAAAAGATGCTGAAATGTGGGAGGTAAACAAAGAAGGTAAAAAACAAAGAGAGAAGGAAAGGAGTGGGGAGGAACCAAACGTAAGACATTGGATGCAAAAAGAACAGGTCACAGGAAGAAAGGCATCTGTAAGTGGAAGAAACAGTGTAAATCAGAAGATAAAATGAAGAAGAAAAATGAGGCAATAGAGAAATAAAACAATAATAGCAGCAGAAGGCTGCAGCTTGTTTCAGGAAAGAACCTTCCATGCAAAGCATTCAATGGTGTCACCTTCTATTATCCCTGACTCATTAAAATGCTGAAGGTAGAGCAGCTGAAAAATATTTTCACAGATGTTGCAGTTTTAGAAGAAAAGCCAAAGTCTCTGTAAAATTAGCTCCGATTTCTGAAAGGGAAGCTGATTAAAAAGAAAGAATCTGCCTCAATGACTTTAGATTTGCAATCAGATAACAACAGCCTTCTAACATTTTAGCAACATGTTTGTTGAACAACTAGCTTTCATCATGAGGAATTTCTTGGGACATTCTCCTGATCTGCCATTGTGACTTATCCAAATGTTTTCAAGGTCTGTCGGAAGTTTTCTCCAATTTTCCTTTCAACTTAATCATAAGACCATAAGATATAGCAGCAAAATTAGACCATTCAGCCCATTGAGTTTGCATTGAATCATGGCTGATATGTTTCTCAACCCCATTCTCCTGCCTTCACCCATAACTCTTGATCCCCTTAGCAATCAAGAATCTATCTATTTCTATCTTAAATACACTCAAAGCCTTGAGCTCCACAGCCTTTTGTGACAATGAGTTCCACAGCTTAACCACCTTCTCACGAAAGAAATTCTTCCTCATCTCAGTTCCAAATGGGCACCCCTTCACTCTGAGGCTGTGCCCTCATATCAAAGTCTTTGCTATTGATAGAATCATCTTCTCTACATCCATCCAGTCATTTTGGTATTCTGTAAGTTTCAATGAGATTCCCTCTCATCCTTCTAAACTCCATTGAGCACAGACCCCGAATTCTGAATCACTCCTCATATGACAAGGCCTTCATTCCTGGGATCATTCTTATGAACCTACTCTGGATCTGTCTGATGCCAGTACATCCTTCCTTAGATACGGGGCCCAAAACCGCTCACAATATTCTAAAGAGATAGTATACTGCATCCGCTGTACCCGGTGTGGCTTCCTCTACATCGGGGAAACCAAGCGGAGACTCGGGGACCGCTTTGCAGAACACTTACGCTCGGTTCGCAACAAACAACTGCACCTCCCGGTCGCGAACCATTTCAACTCCCCCTCCCATTCCTCAGACGACATGTCCATCCTGGGCCTCCTGCAGTGCCACAACGATGCCACCCGAAGGTTGCAGGAACAGCAACTCATATTCCGCTTGGGAACCCTGCAGCCCAATGGTATCAATGTGGATTTCACAAGTTTCAAAATCTCCCCTCCCCCCACCGCATCCCAAAACCAGTCCAGCTCGTCCCTGCCTCCCTAACCTGTTCTTCCTCCCACCTATCCCCTCCTCCCACCTCAAGCCGCACCTCCATCTCCTACCGACCAACCTCATCCCGCCCCCTTGACCTGTCCGTCCTCCCTGGACTGACCTATCCCCTTCCTAACTCCCTACCTACACTCACCTTTCCTGGCCCCATCCCCGCCTCTTCGACCTGTTTGTTTCCTCTCCACCTATCCTCTCCTCTATCCCTCTTCTATCCGCCTCCCACTCTCTCCCTATTTATTTCAAAACCCCCTTCCCCTCCCCCTTTTCTGATGAAGGGTCTAGGCCCGAAACGTCAGCCTCTCTGCTCCTATGATGCTGCTTGGCCTGCTGTGTTCATCCAGCCCTGCACCTTGTTGTCTCACAATATTCTAAATGTGGTCTTAAAGCACCTCAGCAGTACATCTCTGCACTTGAACTCTGGTCCTTTCAAAATGAATGCTAACATTGCATTTGCCATCCTAAATGCCAACTGAACCTGAATGTTAACCTTAAGAGAATCATGAACAAGGACTACTAAGTCCCCTTGTGCTTCAGATTTCTAAGGTCATGCCCACTTAAAAGAAAATAGTCCATGCCTCGATGATTTCGACCAAAGTGCATAGCCTCATACTTTCCCACATTGTATTCTATCTGCCACTCTCCTAGCCTATCCAAGTCCTCGCAAAGCCATCCTGCTTCCTTAACACTACCTGTTCCTCCAACTAGTTTTGTGTCATCTGCAAACTTAACAACAATGTCCTCAGTTCCTTAATCCAGATCGGTAATGTATAATGTGAGTAGTTGTAGCCCCAGCCCTGACCCCAGGAACTCCACTAGTCACCGGCTGCCATCCTGAAAAAGATGCCTTTAACCCTAAATTCTGCTTGGCTGCTTAAATCACTTGCAGCTAATTTGATATTTTTGGTAGAACGCTACCTGCAAAACAGCTTATAGCTAATTTTAAAAGAGGATGACTACCTCACCCTGTGACTTTTACAAATTAGCTGGCCATTTCCAAATAAGGTGGGTGGCCATATTAATAACACATAATGTACCATAGTTTAAAACCTCTGAGAATTTGAGACAATCAGTTTCCTCTTTTCTGAATGAGTCACTCAATTAAATCATAACATTTTAGACGAGTTTCAGGAAACAGCATTGATTCATATTTGTTCTTTTCTGGTGTTCCATCCTTAAGCAAAGGGAAACTTGAGCCTGAATGGCTGTCAATATCTATATTTCATTGAAAGCTAAAGTAAAGTCACCATAGTCTTACCGAACCATAGAGCTACTCTCTCATTTGACAGAGACAACTGATGGTGGTTTAACCTGAGGGTCGCTATGCATCAGACAAGGGGAGAGGTTGAGAAGGAGGGTCCTTCATGGTAATCCTCAGTCAGCACAGGAAATGAACACACTCTACTGGCGTCACTATGCATTGCAATCTAATCATCCAACCAAGTGACCCCCTGAAGTTGCCATAGTCCCAGTCACATTAGAGAGAGACAGTCTGAGAGAAATGACTGATGGTGAATTTAACTTGCGTGTAACCACACATCAGGCAAGGAGAAAAGTTGAAAAGGTCAGAGATTCATGGTAGTCTCAGTGAGTACAGGAATTGGACCCATGCTGATGGTGTGACTGTGCATGGCGTACAACCATCCAACCAACTGAGCTAACTGACCCTCATACATTGCATTAGGTATTTGTTTGAGACATGGGACTGTCTGTGGATCAAATGCTGTCGGCTATATGATTTGCAGCTGCCATTTTAATAGTTTGTGTCCAGTTTTCAATCTATTTACTGAAAGTTCAGGATATACTGGGGAATGACAGCTGTAAGTCATGTCATTATCAGGTTGTTCATGCTTGTGTGAAGAAAGGCTACAGGATGAAGTACAAGAGGCTCACACATGGAGTTGGGGTAAGTTTGGATGACAAATCAAGGCAGCCCTATAAAGATAGCATCCAGTAATGCTGGGGCTTCTCATTTCCCTTGTCATCAGACTGCTTCTCACTCTAGTGAATCAGACAGGGTTCAAACAAAAATAATCTTTCTTACACAGAACTGGATTCATCAAAGGCAGGTCAATGTTACAGCTCTCAAGTACAGATAAATGTTGTTCCTTCTGCAGTTCTCGCAAAGTTACACATGACAGTACTCATAAAAATCAAATACTATTCAACAGCAAATGAAGAAATCGAGTGAGTTTGCTTATCAAATTATTTAATTCAGGAGAAATTACTTCATCCAGAGACTGATTACAATATAGAGTTTGCAACCATAATGGATAGTTGAGGTGAGTGGCACAAATGTATTCAAGATGGAGTGAATTAAACATGAGGAAAAAAGAAATTGAATCTTATGCTGATGGAATAGGTGATGTAAGGGGGGAGGAGGTTTATATGGAGTATTAACGCTGTCATCCTTAAAGTCATCCCATTACTTACTGCTATGTTTCTCTGTTAACAGTGTCATGGGCCATTCATATGTCATTCCCTTGGCATGAGTTTGTAATCAAATGTCTTTCCTGCTAACTGCAACTCTGGGTTAAATTGTACCAGAATTCGGCTAAGGGTCAATTTTGGAGAGTTTCATGGAGAGTTTCTCTTTGCGAGGCCAAACAGGTTTTCTCAGGCCATCTTTCCAAACTCACCAGATCACCTTTGCACTATGTCCTTATGGCACCATCTGCAATCATCCATTTCCCAAGGCAGAAGTAGTCCTTAGACACCCCAGGATATGTTTCAAATGTAGTTAGTGCTTTATTTAAAATGCAGTTGTGCACCAGGTCAAGTGCTCTCACTTCAGAGTCATTTTCCCTCAACTTGTCAGTTAAAGGAAAGTTTGCACCCTACTTTTCAGCAGGAACCCTGGGGGATGGTATGGTGCAGAGAAGGGTTTTCTTCTTTCCTTAGAAGCAGCAGAGTAGACTGTAACACCAGACCCTGTCAATGCAATATTCACAGTCTGGAGGATCACCCAACATTGTCACAAGAAGATTGATGACCTTCTCTGCTCTGCAAGGGTAAATTCTCTGTCTACAGCTTCACACTCCCTCTATCTCTTTCACCACCACCGCCCCCCCAACAAAGGCACATGCTCTACTCCTATCACTATTGCCTGCATCATCTTCTCAATACACCACCCCCACCCCCACAACTGTTCCACACTATTAACTCCGCATGCCCTACTCACTCAGGAGACTTCACCAGCTTTATCCCATCTGTACCAGCATTAAAGCTGTGCCACCAGTTTTGATCAGCTTAATCCCTCCCATTTCAGAAACAAACAGCCCACAAGATGGCAGAGAGAAAGCAAGCCTGGTGGAAGGGGGCCTGACATTCTGCTTCGACAAGAGGATCCTGTTCCTGGCTGATAAGGTCTGTGACTGTTGTTGTCGTGATGCTGAAGACTTCATGCCCTGGCCACCAAGTAAGAATCATTGTCCTTGGCTGCGCATCACTCCCATGACTGTCACTGTGAATGTACTCATAACGGCCCTGAACTTCTACCCTTTGTTTATGATGCTCTCTCTCTTTTGTTGCCTGCAGCTATGAATGTTATCTGCGTGATAGCAGGTGATAAGAGGTTGACCCAGCAAAAAATCTCCTTCATTGTTCCTGATAAAGGAGCTACAGATGCCTCCAAGGAAGCACAGGCCAGGCTGCCTCTCGCAACCTCCACGATCCTACTGACAACCTCTGCAGGTTCCCTGTCTGGATTAGAGTCAGGAATACATGCTGGTGAATACTTCCCTACTATACCTCGGCACCTGGTTAAGAAAGGAAAAGCCCAGGCCATTAGCACTTAGACAACTGCCAGAGATCAGGCATCTGCTCAGCCCCAGGAATCCATGGTGCCAACCATTCAGAATGTTATCCAAATGCACAATCAGAGATAGGAGCGCAGGCAGGTTTACCAACACATTTATACTATGCTGACTCTGACATGCAAGTGCATGGCTGCCTCCATAGCTAGGTTAAGTACACGCATTGTCTGCTAGATATACACGCAGATTTACACTCCATTACACTAGCTATTAGCGCTCAGCAATATGGCAGTAGTAGCACGGACCTTGAGGACTCACTCCAGGCGCACAAGGAGACAAGGTGGTGCCAGGGGGCACCCAGATAGATGGAGGAGCAACCACATGCAGAGCCCTCTCCACCCAGCTCCAGAAATCTCTTCTCAGGACACTCCAGAGTTGACCAGACTTCCACTTCCACACTGCCCTTTAATCTGATCCTGTGGGAGTTCAAGCCTCTGGGCAGGGCATACTCAGCATGTGAAACCCCTCTATGCCACAAATGCTCCCGTGCTCATCCAGGCAAAGTTCCAAGGCCAATAGGCTCAATTTCTGCAGATTCCCTCCACTCCAGCTGTGGAACCCAGAACTAAACTGACACACAGTGGGTAGGAAAGGAGAAAAAAAAACCTTCTCAGGACACTTAGTAGCATCAGTGAAACTTAATGCAAAATATGTTCCCACTTTTATAAATGTAGGTTCGGTATTCATCATTAGTTTGTGAATGAATGTCTGTCGAGCAGCAACTACAACATTGAAGGTTCCTGATAATCCCACCTTGACTTTTCTGTAGATTGATCCTGGGATCCTTTTGACTGATAACCCCAAATGATGAACAGACCCCTGAGTGATACCTGTGCAGCTTGCCAACTGTGTTCCCATGACCCTCTGGACTGCATTGGCTGACCATAGGTCACTCCTCAATTGTAGAAGTATCGATCGCCTGTTTCTGACTTTCAAATTGGCTGATTGACTGTGTCATAACCATGGGCGGCAGTCGGAAGCTGCCCTTTAGTTACTGTCCCAGGAAAACTAACTGAAGGGTGACCTAAGTGAGGATGACTCCCCTTAGACTTGGAGACATAGCCATTTGGTTGAAGCACGTTTAGTGTGTTTGCCATGTACACTGCTGGGACATGGTGTGGCTGTGAGATTGAAATCACACAGTGACATAAAACAACATGTATGCTGCTTTGACTGATGAAAGTTCAAAAAGACAGTGATGCTGTGATCATCCAAGCAGATGCTGAGAGCGTGAGCAAGGATCACTGAGATGTAGCCTGGTAAAGTCCATTAGGTAAGTGCTCATCCCTGTCAACGAAGTGCCCTTGCAGCAGCATTCCAGTGAAAGGTGCAGAACCATATTGCCAGTGGACTGGAGATATTCCCTGAGAATGCTACATGTCAGATGCTTGCATCTGTGAACTGGGGCTGTGTGCAGTCACCGCCCATGGAGTGTGCCCTGAGATGTTGGTGACTGATTCTGTGATAGAGGGCCAGGGGACCAAACAGATGAGCTGGAGTCAACAGGTTACTTGCTCTGAATTTCATGTTTGGAATTGTTGCTAAATAGTTTCTATCCAGCAGGTGGGAGAGTAGGAAACTGCATAACAGTGAACCATTGAATACCTACAATGTGGAAAGAGGCCATTCAGCCCACTGAGTCTGCACCAATTCTCCGAACAGCATCACACCCAATCCTAGCCCCTCACCCTATCATCATAACCCCACATTTCCCATGGGTAACCCACCTAGCCTGCACATCCCTGGACACTATGAGCAATTTAACATGGCCAATCCACTTAACCAGCACATCGATGGACTGTGGGAGGAAACCGGAGCACCCAAAGGAAACTCACACAGAGACAGGGAGAATGTGCAAACTCCACATAGACAGTCACCCAAGGCTGGAATCAAATCTGGGTGCCTGGTGCTGTAAGGGAGTAGTGCTAACGACTGTAGTGAGATGAACTAATAATGAAATATGAACACATGGAAATAGGCATCTTGCTGGCCACTGTCAAGAATCTCATCTCGCCGTTCAATGTTTAGTTAGAAAATGGGACTTTTTGCTCTGATTGTTGAGAAATATTTCACTGCCGACCTCACATGATTTTCTCAGCATTCTCATCAAGCCCACATTGTTTAGTGCCTGGGAAAATTCTACCTTCTGTCTTTGTCTAAAATAACAAAAATGTGGGATCACATGGTATCTTGACTGAAAGTTACTTACTTTCACCTGCTTAAGTGATGCCACTTAATGCTCAGTTTCAACAAAGTTACCTTGGTTTTCAAGGCTACATCATTCCTAGTCACTTTGTTTGAAATGATGTCCTAGTTTTAAATAAATCATTAGGAATCTTCTGTTTAATTCTCGTGCACTTCAGTAAGCTGACATTATTCATCAATTTTTGTCATTTAAGCTTCACTATAAGCACTACGATCTTAGAGGCAAATAGCAAACACCTAGAGCAATGTAAATTGATATTTCCTTTGTTGAAGTTATTTCATAATACAAGATAACAATTGTTACTAACATATAACAATGTGTGGGTCTTGGTTATTAAGTTTTATAAACTAATTCTTAGAGTATAGATGTCGCTAGCAAAGCCAGCATTTATTGCCTTTCCATTGTTGCTTTAGCTATGTGGTTGTGAACTTTTTTCTTGAGCTACTGTGAATATAGTCTCATTGACAGGTCTGTTCATTTATCTAACTTATCATAGGTCGCCACTTAAATCGACCAATGGTGCTAATCATTCACTATTAGTATTAGAGTCAATTACAGAATGATGCTCAGAACAGATTACATTACCCTGTGCTATCCTTGGATCTTTCGTAAATTACAATACTCCTGTCAGTAAATTTTCATGAAAAGGAGTAGTGAAATGTCTATTGAGTGGAGAGTTGTTGTTCATATACCATGAGACATTGCAACAATTTGGCAAATATGGTCCAGGCTGTCAGTCATGCTTTTTCCTCATGCCTTAAGATGTATTCCAACAGACTGTCTGCCTGTTGGCAGAAGAAAACACAGTGACTGTGTTATCTTACAGCAAAGGGTTGGCAGTCTGCTGGAAAACTGCAGACATTTTTTGAGTATTAACATCACAAATTATATTGTGCTTGACTTTAGCAAGACCGTCAACAAGCTCCTGCATGGTAGATTGGTTGGTAAGGTCAGATCGCGTGGGATCCAGGGAGATCTAGTCAATTGGATACAAAATTGGCTTGAAGGTAGGAGATAGAGGGTCGTGGTAGAGGGTTGTTGTTCAGACTGGAGACCTGTGACCGGCAGTATGCTGCAAGGATTGGTGCTGGGTCCGTTGTTGTTCATCATTCATATAAATGATTTGGATGAGAATATAGGAGGCATGGTTAATAAGTTTGCGGCTAATACCAAAATTGGTGGTATAGTGGACAGTGAAGAAGCTAATCTAAGAGTACAATGGGATAGTGATCAACTGGGCCAGTGGGCCGAGGAATGGCAGAAGGTGTTGATTGTAGATAAAAGGTGAGGTATTGCATTTGGTAAGACAAACCAGAACAAGATTTTCACAGTTAATTATAGGGCCCTGAGCAGTGTTGTTGAACAGAAGGACTTAGGGATGCAGGTATGTAGTTCCTTGAAAATAGTGTCACAGATAGACATGGTGATGAAGAAAATGTTTGGCACACTTGCCTTCATCAGTCAGAGCAGTCAGTACAGGAGTTGAGACATTATGTTACAGCTGTAGAAGACTTTGGTAAGGCCACATTTGGAGTACTGCATTCAATTCTGTTTGCCCTGCTATAGGAAGGATGTTAATACATTGGAAAGGGTGCAAAAAAGATTTACAGGAACGTTACTGAAACTAGAGGGTTTGAATTATCAGGAAAGACTGGCCTGGGGCATAGGAGGGTGAGGGGTGATCTTATGGATGTTGAGAAAATCATGGGCTTAGATAGGATGAATGGCCAAGATCTTTTCCCTAGGGTAAGGGAGTCTAGAACTAGAGGGCATAGGTTTAAGGTGAGAGTGGAAAGATTTAAAAGGAACCTGCGGGTGGTGTGATATGGAATGCTGCCAGAGAAAAATTATATTTAAAAGACATTTGTTCAGGTACATGGATTGGAAAGGTTTACCGGGATATGGAACAAATGCAGGCGAATGGGAATAGTTCAGTTTAGGGAATCTGGTCAGCATGGTCAAGTTGGGCCAGAGAGTCTGTTTCCATGCTATGTGACTCTATAACAAGCATGAACTTCTGATGAAGAACAGTTTGCCAAACTCAAACTCAAAAATCTAGAAAGAATAAAGGATCAGGCCGATAGTAATATTATTGGTTCTATGTTTCCTTTCAAGTCATGCATAATTCTACCTTGGGCTTATATTAATCTTCCTCCAACTTTACTTTGTCAATGTTCATGTGCATCTGACCTAACAATAAGAGTGTATTCATAATAGGTCACAATAGTTCAAGAACATGGCTCACCACTGTATAGCAACTGCAACTAGGGCTTTGCAATAAATGTTAATGACACCCATATTCCAAGAATTGGAATTGGTTTGGAAAGATTAGTAACGCAAAAAAGTGAGTATTACTATCATTGACAATCAGGTTAGGCACAACAAGCACAGCTAAGCATTGTCAGTGCTGCTTGCTATTTCTTTTTATATAAGTGGTGAAAATGACTCAGTGATGTATAAAATGACAAAGGCACTTTGTACAGCTTATGCTTTGTTATAAGTGCCAGCAATTGAGATCACAACCAGTTGTTGAACTCTCAACTCTTGCTCTATTGCAGATCACACACACACAATTCTACTCTTTGAAAACAGACAAATTCTTTCTTTCCTGTAGTAACACTGTACAACACATACTACAGATAGAACAACCCGGGTAACCAACTGTAGGATACTTTTCTATAAATCTGCAGTAAGGATTAGATCCCCTTATGTAGTGCACACACCAAAGCTGATGTGAAAAACAGAACTTTATAAATAATGGACAACAGTAAGTAGTTTCTCAGCAGAAATTTCATTTTGGAGCTTAATATGATGGTTCACTTGATGGCTGCAAACATCATCCAGAATTTACAAAAAACAACACCAAGTTAGACATATAAAGCAGCTATACATTATATAAAAAGTAAAAATGGAATGTAAGACAAAAATATAAGAACAAAAATATTGCTTCTTTCTTGAAAGAAGTGAATGAATAGTTTCTTTCAGATGATTCATATCGAAAGCACATCTTTTGAACAGTGTGTGCTACTATCCTCATTCTGTGGCTAGTACATTGCACAGTATTGAACATAGGCCAATAACACTTCCTATTGAAACCATACTGATCCCTGAGAATGGGACTCTTACACGGTGAAATTGGTGTTATTGCAATGTAGTTCCAATTTCACACAGTGCATGAGATTATAGGCATCACATCCTGTCAACAATGTAGGTCTTCACTAGATGCAAGATTTGCAGATTTGGGTCAAATACTAGTCCTGCGTTTCCCATTTGTGCTCAGCACCGTTTTATGATCTCTTTGTAGTCTGATAACATTTAGAAAATGATTCAAACTTCCAATTACAAGTTGAATGAATAACAAGATAATATTTCACATTTTAAAACTATTATTGCGACAATTGTCTAAAAGCATTACTGGCTAAACACATTTTATTTTCATACGTAATGACATATACTTTAAACTACAGAGAAGAATATAGCCCTTCTTTGCTTATGACACATTGCACTCCTCACGGAACTACAGTTTATGTAACGAGCAGACCACAGTTACTCCCACCTTCCAAAGGGTTCTTCCCATTTCACTAAACAATAGCTCCAAAAGACTAACTTCAGGTACATTCTTCACTTTTGGGAGAGCTTCTTAAATCTATCACCAGCAGTACAGCTTGTTCCAATGACTTTCTTCCTATAGCCATGCCACAACAAATCTCCCAGAAGCCTTAGGAAGATGCAATGTGCACTTCTTTGATAAGAGACCATCTCACTCCTCTGCCCGACTGTGACAGCCCTCCTTCTGCGGACTGTACAGAATCTCTGTCTGTCTCTGATGTTTAGGGAAACTTCTAACCTGATCTCAAAAATGACTCACCACTGACTTATTCCCCATGGCAATATGGAAGCCATTAACCATATAGTTAGGTCGAAATACTAATTAGCTATACTTGTTCCTATCTCCTATACATCTTAATAGTAAAAAGATAGTTTATAACACAGTTACTTACAATCCAGTACATTCAACATCTTCCTGGCCATCTGAAAATTCAGAGATTATCTTTGAAAACTCAGATTGCTGGCATTGTAGAAAAGCATAAACACCTTAGAAACCTCTTGATTGTAACAGTCAAGCTCCTGCACTGCACTCCCATAATTAACCCTTGTAGTTCTAGAGTCAGATGGCTACCTGCTTCTGGAGAATGCCTGCCGTGAATGGATTTTCTATGTCTCCCATCAGATTGTATTCTTCCTGCACTATGAATTACTTTCTGTGTGGGTTGATAATGGGGCAATGCGATTAACTGAGTATCTCAAACCTGATTGATCAATAACACTTGAAGACAGGTCAGAAACTTAATGAAAGAAATGAACGAAGTAGAATCAAACTATATTCAGAACAATAAAATGGAGGGAAAGAAAGAGAGTCAATAAAGAAGGAATAGGTGGGATGCCTAAATGTAAAAGAAAAAAAAAATTTAAAATTTATAAAACCTTTTGGAAAATTCATTACCTGTGGTAGACTTCATGGTATCAATTGTGCCCTTTTAGCCCTCTAAGATTGAGTTTCATGTCAGAACTATAAATTTCCTCATTATCAAAGTCGTTACAACATACGTTATCATCTCTAAATGACTGCACCAAAATTAATTCATATTAATGCTGGAACAGCAGCAATTTCATGACACAGGTCACAACGAGATGGTAATTTTTCCAGTTTTGATGAGGGTACTGGAGGAATGGAGAAAATCATCTAGCAATTTGTAACACGTCAGGAGTCTTTTTTTTGCCACAAATTTCTGGACTTTCAAATGTGGCAGTAATGGCAGGAGTCATGAACTCAGTTAATTTATCAGCAATTGCTGGGTGAATGGAATATAGTTTTATAGGAAACTCCCTCACACTGGTTCAGTTCAATACTGAATGATGTCGTATTCCGATACTTTGACAATGAAAGACTGAAAATATATGTGGATATCTGTCCACGGTATAAACCACAATACCATTTGATTTTTTTTTAGGAGAATGTGAACATTTCAGTCAATGCTCTCAAAATATTAATAGTTGGTTGACTGGATGTACATACAGAATTCTTTCCTAGTACAATTCACAACTGAGTCAAGCCCTAGCATAACACAGATATTTCTGGCTGCAAGTTATATTCTTAGAGATTGTTCATGTAATACAACAAATGTTAAACATCATGGCTAATTCAATGACAGTGATTTTTCACTGCAATCAAATCTTGGCCTAGATTACACAGGAGAAATAGTTGTGATGAAGATGAAGGGACTGATCTCAGGAGGGAAAACAAATGACCCCAATCACGTATATTTATCTTAACACAGTAGCTGAGTCTTATTAAACAGGGAGATCTCAGTTTTGACAACCATCTTTCAACAGATTTTTTGACCAGAACATAGAAGGACAACAGAAAATAGAAGGAGGCATGGCTCAGGAACAGGCACCTGGGATCAAGGGAATCCCTGGAAGTACATAGGGGATACAGGAGATTACTGAAGAAGGAAATCAGGAGGGCGAAAAGGGGGCATGAGATAGCTTTGGCTGAGAAGGTTAGGGTGAATCTAAAGAGGTTCCTTAAGGGTATTAAAGGAAAAAGAATAACTAGAGAGAGAATAGGACGCCTCAAGGAAACTTGTGTGTGTGAAACTGCAGGAGATGGGGAGGTCCTAAATGAATATTTCTCCACTGTGTTTACCATGGAGAAAGACATGAAGACTTGGGAACTTGGGGAAGTTAGTGGCGATATCTTGGGGACAGTCCATATCACAGTAGAGGAGGTGTTGGAATTATTTGAATGTATGGAGGTGGATGAATTGCCTGGTCCTGATCAGATATATCCAAGACACCTGCAAGAGGCTAGAGAAGAAATTGCGGGGGCCTTGGCTGATACATTTACATCATCATTAGCCACAGGGGAGATCACAGAAGACTGTCGGGTAGCGAATGTCATGCCCTTATTCAAGAGGCGCTACAAAGAAAAACCTGGGAATTATAGATCTGTAAGCTTAACATCTGTGGTAGGAAAGTTTCTTGAGAAGATACTGTGTGATAAGATATACATGCATTTGGAAAGACTGGGTTTGATTTGGAGTAGTAAGCATGACTTCATGTATGGGAGATCACGCTTCACAGATTTGTTAGAGTTATTTGATGAAGTGACCCGGAAGGTTGATGAGGGCAGGGCAGTAGACGTAGTCTACATGGATTTCAGTAAGGCCTTTAATAAGGTTCCACATAGTAGGCTGCTTTGGAAGATTTGATTGCATGGAATCTAGGAAGAACTGGAAAATTGGTCACACAATTAGCTTGATGGTAAGCAGAGAGTAATAGTGGAAGGATACTTGTCGGACTGGAGGCTTGTGACTCATGGTGTGCCTCAGGGTTTGGGTCCATTGCTGTTTGTTATCTCTATCAATGATTTGGATGAGAATATACAAGGCATGATTAGTAAGTTTGTGGATGACACTAAAATAGGTGGTATTATGGACAGTGAGGAATATTATCAGAAATTGCAGCAGGATCTTGATCCACTGGGGAAGTAGGCTGAGAAATGGCAAATGGAGTTTAATATCGATAAATGTGAGGTGTTGCATTTAGGAAAGTCAAATCAAGGTAGGAGATTCACGGTGAATGGTAGGAGTTTGGTGGAACAGAGGGACCTTGGAGTTCAGGTGCACAGTTCTCTGAAAGTGGAGTCACAGGTAGACAGGGCAGTGAAGAAAGCATTTGGCACACTGGCTTTCATCTGTCAGGGCATTGAGTGCAGAAATTGGGAAGTTATGTTGCAGTTGTACAGGAGGTTGGTGAGGTCATCCTTGAAGTATTTGGTTTTGGTCACCTTGCTATAGGAAGGATGTTATTAAACTGCGAAGAGTGCAGAAGAAATTTACAAGGATATTGCCAGGACTGAAGGGACTGAGTTATAGGGAGAGGTTGGACAAGCTAGGACGTTTTCTTTAGAGCGTAGGAGACTGAGGGGGATCTTATAGAAGTATGTAAGATTATGAGAGGCATGGATAGGATGAATGCACTAAGTCTTTTTCCCAGGGTTGGGTTATCTTGGACTAGAAGGCATCAGTTTAAGGTTAGAGGGGAAAGAATACATGGGAACCTGAGGGGCAACTTTTTTACACAGAGAATGGTACGCGTATGGAATGAGCTGCCAGTGGGAATGGTTGAGGTGGGTACATTAACAACATTTAAAAGGTGTTTGGATGAATACATGAATAGGAAACATTTAGAAGGATACGGGCCAAGTGCAGGGAAATGGGGATAGCGTGGATGGACATTTTGGTCTGCATGGACCCATTTGGGCTGAAAGGCCTGTCTCCATGCTGTAGGACTCTATGACTCTATAACAGTTTAACATGGAATTTCAAGCTGTATCAGAAGGGAAAATAGAGCTAATGTTCTCTAACTGTGAAGTCCCAAAAGGGAAAGAAGAATGTGAACAGTGGAGAAGATTGTAATTTTATTTTTATATAAAAGGGCTGTGATAAATAGCTAGGGGAAGCAAGGGATGAAATGATTTTTCCACTGTTGAAATTCAGTTTCTTTTCAAAACTGGAATACATCATCTTTGTCAATATTTTGTGTTAAGAATAAAAGCGAGGCTCCAGTTTTATTATAAAGTAAATCAGCATGCAAAGTCCAGAGTCTGCACCTATTTAGATAAATGCAGAAAGCAGGAAGTGCCTAACTATTTATTTCATTTCCACCAGAAGCTTTTCTACACCAATACCTTGTGCAGGCACTCAAGGGTAAATTGTGGTACTTAATCAATTTGATATCCACTAAACAGACCAGAAAATTTTAGGGTTTGTTCATTGTTAGAAATTAGGAATAGGGTTTTATATATTTTATATATATATTTGTGTTAACTTCTTTAAAGTTATTTTTTTTCTGGCAATTGTTTAAGATTTCACCAATAAAGAAATCAGACTAATGAAATCATTATTCTTAGATAAGGTTAGTTTGTTTAAGTAAGAAGGCGTTGGAAGAACTAATTGGAAAAGTGAACAGTGATATGAACGTGTTAGACTTCTCATTTAACTTTGACTAACTAAGATGCCTGCTGAAGTGCAAAGATCCTGTAATATGTGGAATATTAAATATGATTACAGTTGCCTGATTTACTAGCAGATAAGGGGGAGCAAGAACAGGTAAACTGATTGCCTATTGTGAATGCAGCCCTCATGAGTAGGTGAGGCATAAATAATTGGTAGCAGAATGAATTAAATTCATTTTCAGGGAATCAGTGTGATACCAGTAAGCAAATGTTTTAAGAGGGTGGAACTAGCTTCAGAAAAACAGCTCGAAGAAATGAGATATGGAGAGCTGAATATGGCCATTGGATATGTACAAAGATTGAAAGGTAGGTGACTGGCATCAAAGGCACGAAGTTTAACTCAAAGTTTAGACAAAGGGTTCAAATATTCACACAAGGTATTCTGAGATAATTGTTTTTTTTAAAATATCACTGAAAGGCCTTATCAACTAATCCTGACTTGCAACCCTGAAAATGTTTATAAAGACTTTGGGAATTAGAAAGGACTTTGAAGGAAGACTCTAGTCAAATACTCTTGAGGGGTTCCAAAATTCAAGGAGGCCGGAACACTAAAAAAAGGAACAAAGTATAGAGAGAGCTCTTCATGCAGAAGGCAGTGTCATCTTGCATCACCTGAACGATTATTCACTATTTGGCACAGAGTCATAGAGATGAACAGCATAGAAACAGACCCTTTGTTTCAAATCGTCCGCACCAACCAGATAACCCAAATTAATCTAGTCCCATTTGCCAGCACTTGGCCCATATCCGTCTAAACTCTTCCTATTTATGTACCTATCCAGATGCCTTTTAATCGGTGTAATTGTACTAGCCTCCATCAGTTCCGCTGGCAGTTCATTCCATAAACACGCACCACCCTCTGCATGAAATATTTACTTCTATTTTTTTTTCTGTATAATTTACAATAGCATACACTGCCTTCAACTTTTAGTAAAACTCAGGATCACATCATATTGGTTGCACTTGAATCCTGCTTGATTGGTTAACTGATTCGTTAGTAATAACTCTCAAATAACTTTCCAAGTTTAATCCAAATTATCTTTCAATGGATGCAATTCTCACACTGTTCATATCTAAGTGAATTTCAAACATGTGGTAGATTTTAATTTCTGCTAATCACCCTCTGTAGTACTGAAAATTTACTTTTATAAATGTGGATTCTCATTTCTTTAGATTTTAATATTGGTGAACGTTTTAAAACATGCATTTTTTTTTACTTTGACTTCTTGTTTCTTTTGTCTCTCCCTATTAATCATAGCTTTATTTCCCTCTCATTGTTTTGTATTTTGATTTTACAATTAACGAAATATTCTAATATAGCTTTCCTAGTCTACATTTTAATTTTTGCAGATTGAGGAGACATTGCATTTTTTTAACCTATTTATACAGGTGCTAGAAGGTGACATGCTGTTTTGGCTCTCAAACTACTACAAGCAACAACGTAAAAGCCCCTAAAATAATCTGTTGGTAAGTTTAAGTGAAAGATGGTTCATTCACTACGGACCACAAAATCCAGGCAGTCACAATTAAATTCCCTGCTAGCTTACTATTCATTAAATAGAAACCATTGAATGACATGATGATCCTTCTGACCAGGAGCCAAATATTTAAAGTTTCTTAGTAGCCAGCATGAGTAAAATGAATAAATTGATAGAGGCTTTCCTTTGAGAAAAGCAACAGTAATTATAATGGTGTTGCTCGCCACCAAGTTCTCTTCATTTTTAAAAAATAATTTTGCATCTAATTTTGCATTGGATGTCAATGGTACAGCTAAAATATGCTCTAAATTAAGAGCTGTTTTAAATTCACAATTAAGACACAATATTAAAATAATTGTTTACAATTCTCAGACCCAGAAAGTTGAAAGAGAAAAACCAAATAATTAGGCAGTGCAAGCAAACTGGACTGTACTTCCTGGATTTTGAATGCCAATTTGCCTTGGATTAGAGGCCAGATCTGGTTCTTTGAGTCCCTTTCAGACTTTAGCCAGTCCTGCACTGATGAATCATAATATATGACGTTGGACTTTATTATTATCATTGGTCTAAATACCTGAAGAGAAGTGTCAGTAATCTAAGTATTTTATGCAGGAGCAGTTCTTACTAATGACAAAAATGACATCCTTTCTGACAATAGTAACATCAAGGAATCCTCCCTCATCCTTCTCGATCTGTCTGCAGCCTTTGACGTGAATGATCACAATATCCTCCTACAAAGCAAAGTATCATTTAGTTGCGTGGCAGTGACTGGCAATGTACTGATTTACTTCAAATTTGAGACTTGAGATCATCCGAAAATTTGCTGCCTATGTCCTAACTTGCATCAAATCTGCTTCACACGTTATCTTCGTGCTGACACCAGTTTCAAGTTGTGATGCTTCTATTTTAAAATTCTCATACTTGTTTTCAAAAGACCCTCCTTACCTCTGTAAATCCCTCCTACTCCACAACAATTTGTGATCCCTGTGCTCTTCTGATTCTACCCATTCCAGCATCCATGGTTTTAATTGCTACACCATTGATGTCGTATCTTCAGCTACTTTGGCCCCAGTTTGGAAATTCCTTGCCTACGCCTCTCCTCCTCTGTACTCACATTTCTCCTTTAAGACACTCATTAAACCTACCCCTTCAACCAGTCTTTTGATTCCATCCGTAATATCTCCTTACATGGCCCAACATCACATTTTATTTTAAAATTGCACCTGTAAAATATCTTGGAGCTTTATGTTAAAGAAACTAGTTTTTTTGTCACTGGAGCATATGAGGTTGAAAGGTGACCTTATAAAGGTTTATAAAATAATGAGGGTTTTAGATATAGTGAATGGCAAGTGTCTTTTCCCTGGAGTGGGAGATTTCAAGACCACAGGGCACATCTTTAAGTTGAGAGGAGAAAATTTAAAAAAAAATACATGACAGGCAATTTTTTTTTTAACACCGAGTGGTTCATATGTGAAACGAACTTCCACAGGAAGTGGTGGATGCAGGTACAGTTACAATGTTTTAAAAAACATTTAGTTAAGTACGTGAATAAGAAATGTTTGGAAGAATATGGGCCAGGTGCAGGCAGGTGGGATTAGTTTAGTTTGGGAATTTGTCAGGAGTCACACGACACCAAGTTATAGTCCAACAGGTTTTTTTTTGGAATCACACAAGCTTTCGGTGCACAGCCTCTTCGTCAGGTGCAGGGGCTGTGCTCCAAAAGCTTGCGTGATTCCAAATAAATCTGTTGGACTATAACTTGGTGTCATGTGATTTCTGACCTTGTCCACCCCAGTCCAACACCGGCACCTCCACATCATTGTTTGGGATTATGGTCGGCATGGACTGACTGGACCAAAGGGTCTGTTTCTGTGCTGTATGACTCTATGGCTCTAAATATAAGTTGATATCGGTGACATTGTTAAATAAAGGATAGATCTGAAATGTATCCTGTGAGACTGTAGGAACTGAGGAACAAAAGGAGTATTCACTCTGTTGAACCTGATTCACCATTCAGACAGATCCTTGTTGATCTATATCTTGCCTTGAAATGCCTACCATGATTCTTCAGTCCTTAACACTCTTGCAGAACAAAAATCCACATAAAGGGGCACTAGTGATAAGAATTTGAAGTAAATAATTGCACAACAGTCTGTACTTTCTGACTCTTCCCTCATACTGCTTTGTTGTTGTTTTTCGTTTCATATTTCACGCTAGGAAGTCAAGGAGATATTAGAATGAGAGGTGGGTGGTGATGCTGCTATAATTTTAGTCATGGTTCTACAAATCTTAGGCATTGTCAGCATGGGACAGGCTGCCCACGTATCTTGATCAATGACACACACGGAGCTCGAGCTAAAATGAAACATCTACAAATGCTGGAGATCTTAAATGATAATCAAGAGACAGCAAAGAAGTATAAGAAAGTGTGTTCACCAGTATCCGAGAAAGAAATGCTGGTAATACTACAGCCCTGCCTCAGAATTTCATGGCACACCCAAAATATTGTGTATTTACTGCGCTGAAGTAAATTTTCCATGACACATTCTTACTGACGGCTTCAATGGATACAACTGCCGTTCAATGAGCCTTGTACAAAGGAACACTGATTTATAAATGTTTTGCAGCTACAGACTGGTTGGATGTGAGTGGAGTACCAAATATTTGCCCACAGGAAGAGAGGAAAAAAATAGAGCTCTCAAGCACATATCATAGAGATCAACTTAATGGAAGATTTACAGATGAATTGGAGAAGGTTCTAAACTCCACACGTTAGCCAAGGACATTTACCAGAATTGTAACTGGTTGACAATTATCATAGTGATGAATAGTGCAAAGAGGTGAGAAAAAACATGTAAATAACACCAACATGGGCTTAATGTGCAAATGTCACCAATAAAAGCAGCAATAATAATAATGATGATGCTGTTAGTAACATTTAATTCAGAAGGATTCAATGGCACAGCCAATATTGCGATAACAGGATAATTTTCTGATTTATATCAGTGAGCTTGAATTTCTCTCAGCAGTTTTTGATTAAACAACCTAAGATAACCTTCAAGAGATGTGACATCAATAACTTATATATGAAACTGTGACAAAGTTTGCCTAAAAACTCTACTGTAGTTAAATTAAAAATTAGCAAACTAATTCCAGATTAAATATATGTGATATCATGCAACTGTATTTAAATTCTTTTCAGATGGAAACTGGACACATCTCTTGCAGGTCTGAACATTTATGATAGTTTCATGGTTCTATTCTGTGGTTTAATTTGTTATAAACTTACGACTTGTCAAACATAGAACATAGAACATAGAACATTACAGCGCAGTACAGGCCCTTCGGCCCTCGATGTTGCGCCGACCTGTGAAACCAATCTGAAGCCCATCTAACCTAAACTATTCCATTATCATCCATATGTATATCCAATGACCATTTAAATGCCCTTAAAGTTGGCGAGTCTACTATTTTTGCAGGCAGGGCATTCCATGCCCTTACTACTCTCTGAGTAAAGAACCTACCTCTGACATCTGTCCTATATCTATCACCCCTCAATTTAAAGCTATGTCCCCTCATGCTAGCCATCACCATCCGAGGAAAAAGGTTCCCACTGTCCACCCTATCTAATCCTCTGATCATCTTGTGTGTCTCTATCAAGTCACCTCTTAACCTTCTCTCTAACGAAAACAGCCTCAAGACCCTCAGCCTTTCCTCATAAGACCTTCCCTCCATACCAGGCAACATCCTGGTAAATCTCCTCTGCACCCTTTCCAATGCTTCCACATCCTTCCTATAATGCGGTGACCAGAACTGTACGCAATACTCCAAGTGCGGCCGCACCAGAGTTTTGTACAGCTGCAACATGACCTCATGGCTACGAAACTCAATCCCTCTACCAATAAAACCTAACATACTGTACGCCTTCTTAACAACGCTATCAACCTGGGTGGCAACTTTCAGTGATCTATGTACATGGACACCGAGATCTTTCTGCTCATCCACACTACCAAGAATCTTACCATTAGCCCAGTACTCTGTATTCCTGTTACTCCTTCCAAAGTGAATCACCTCACACTTTTCCACATTAAACTCCATTTGCCACCTCTCAGCCCAGCTCTGCAGCTTATCTATGTCCCTCTGTAACCTGCAACATCCTTCCGCACTATCCACAACTCCACCAACTTTGGTGTCATCCGCAAATTTACTAACCCATCCTTCTACGCCCTCATCCAGGTCATTTATAAAAATGACAAACAGCAGTGGCCCCAAAACAGATCCTTGAGGTACACCACTAGTAACTGAACTCCAGGATGAACATTTCCCATCAACCACCACCCTCTGTCTTCTTACAGCTAGCCAATTTCTGATCCAAACCGCTAAATCACCCTCAATCCCATGCCTCCGTATTTTCTGCAATAGCCTACCATGGGGAACCTTATCAAACGCTTTACTGAAATCCATATACACCACATCAACCGCTTTCCCCTCATCCACCTGTTTGGTCACCTTCTCAAAGAACTCAGTAAGGTTTGTGAGGCATGACCTACCCTTCACAAAACTGTGTTGACTATCCCTAATCAAATTATTCCTTTCTAGATGATTATAAATCCTATCTCTTATAATCCTTTCCAACACTTTACCCACAACCGAAGTAAGGCTCACTGGTCTATAATTACCAGGGTTGTCTCTACTCCCCTTCTTGAACAAGGGGACAACATTTGCTAGTCTCCAGTCTTCTGGCACTATTCCTGTAGACAATGACGACATAAAGATCAAAGCCAAGGGCTCTGCAATCTCCTCCCTAGCTTCCCAGAGAATCCTAGGATAAATCCCATCCGGCCCAGGGGAATTATCTATTTTCACACCTTCCAGAATTGCTAACACCTCCTCCTTATGAACCTCAATCCCGTCTAGTCTAATAGACTGTATCTCAGTATTCTCCTCGACTACATTGTCTTTTTCCTGTGTGAATACTGACGAAAAATATTCATTTAGCACCTCTCCTATCTCTTCGGACTCCATGCACAACTTCCCACTACTGTCCTTGACCGGCCCCAATCTTACTCTCGTCATTCTTTTATTCCTGACATACCTATAGAAAGCTTTAGGGTTTTCCTTGATCCTACCTGCTAAAGACTTCTCATGTCCCCTCCTGGCTCTTCTTAGCTCTCTCTTTAGGTCCTTCCTGGCTAACTTGTAACTCTCAAGCGCCCTAACTGAGCCTTCACGCCTCATCTCTACATAAGCCTCCTTCTTCCTCTTGACAAGAGATTCAACTTCTTTAGTAAACCACGGTTCCCTCGCTCGACCACTTCCTCCCTGCCTGACAGGTACATACTTCTCAAGGACACGCAGTAGCTGTTCCTTGAACAAGCTCCACATTTCAATTGTGCCCAGCCCCTGCAGTTTCCTTCTCCATCCTATGCATCCTAAATCTTGCCTCATTGCCTCATAATTGCCTTTCCCCCAGCTATAACTCTTGCCCTGCGGTATATACCGATCCCTTTCCATCGCTAAAGTAAACGTAACCGAATTGTGGTCACTATCACCAAAGTGCTCACCTACCTCCAAATCTAACACCTGGCCTGGTTCATTACCCAGTACCAAATCCAATGTGGCCTAGCCTCTTGTTGGCCTATCTACATACTGTGTCAGGAAACCCTCCTGCACACATTGGACAAAAACTGACCCATCTAAAGTACTCAAACTATAGTGTTTCCAGTCAATATTTGGAAAGTTAAAGTCCCCCATAACAACTACCCTGTTACTTTCGCTCCTATCCAGAATCATCTTTGCAATCTTTTCCTCGACATCTCTGGAACTTTTCGGAGGCCTATAGAAAACTCCCAACAGGGTGACCTCTCCTTTCCTGGTTCTAACCTCAGCCCATACTACCTCAGTAGACGAGTTGTCATCAAACGTCCTTTCTGCCACCGTAATACTGTCCTTGACTAACAATGCCACACCTCCCCGTCTTTTACCACCTTCCCTGATCTGACTGAAACATCTAAACCCCGGAACCTGCAACAACCATTCCTGTCCCTGCTCTATCCATGTCTCCGAAATGGCCACAACATCGAAGTCCCAGGTACCAACCCATGCTGCAAGTTCACCCACCTTATTCCGGATGCTCCTGGCATTGAAGTAGACACACTTCAAACCACCTTCCTGCCTGCCGGTACACTCCTGCGACCTTGAAACCTTATTTTTGACCTCACTACTCTCAACCTCCTGTACACTGGAGCTACAATTCAGGTTCCCATCCCCCTGCTGAATTAGTTTAAACCCTCCCGAAGAGCATTAGCAAATTTCTCCCCCCAGGATATTGGTACCCCTCTGGTTCAGGTGTAGACCATCCCATTTGTAGAGGTCCCACCTACCCCAGAATGAGCTCCAATTATCCAGGTATCTGAATCCGTCCCTCCTGCACCATCCCTGTAGCCACGTGTTCAACTGCTCTCTCTCCCTATTCCTCGCCTCGCTAGCACGTGGCACGGGTAACAAACCAGAGATAACAACTCTGTTCGTTCTAGCTCTAAGCTTCCACCCTAGCTCCTTGAATTTCTGCCTTAAGTCCCCATCCCTTTTCCTACCTATGTCGTTGGTGCCTATGTGGACCACGACTTGGGGCTGCTCCCCCTCCCCCTTAAGGATCCTGAAAACACGATCCGAGACATCACGGACCCTGGCACCTGGGAGGCAACACACCAACCGCGAGTCTCTCTCGTTCCCACAGAATCTCCTATCTGTCCCCCTAACTATGGAGTCCCCAATGACTAATGCTCTCCTCCTCTCCCCCCTTCCCTTCCGAGTAACAGGGACTCTGTGCCAGAGACCTGTACCCCATGGCTTACCCCTGGTAAGTCGTCCCCTCCAACAGTATCCAAAACGGTATACTTGTTTTTGAGGGGAACGGCCACAGGGGATCCCTGCACTGTCTGCCTGTTCTGTTTCCGTCCCCTGACTGTAACCCATCTACTTTTTTCCTGTACCTGAGGTGTGACTACCTCCCTGTAACTTCTCTCAATTACCCCCTCAGCCTCCCGAATGATCCGAAGTTCATCCAGCTCCAGCTCCAGTTCCCTAACACGGTTTCCGAGGAGCTGGAGTTGGGTGAACTTCCCGCAGATGAAGTCAGTGGGGACACTAGTGGTGACCCTTACCTCCCACATTCTATAGGAGGAGCATACAACTGCCCTAACATCCATTCCCACTGTTCTGAATTCCCAGACAAATAAAAAAAAACTAGTAGCCTTACCAAATCAGCGCTCAGAACCTTTTTTTTTTGGTTACAGGAGGAGGATGGGTGGGAGACACTACCTAGGTAGTGTTTCGGGTAAAGCAAACGCCCAAATATATTACCTCACTTACTCCAAAAATGGAGTCACGCGAGGTAAGACTTTTATAATCGAAAAGCCCACCTTCCCAGGCTGCCCTCGCGCTTCCTCCCGGACTCCCGCCGCTGAAACAACTGAAACAAGTTGTTTATTACCCCATTTCAGGGAATTAGCATGAAATGAACAGAAAAATTTCAAAAAATATATTGGCTTTCCAATCAGCAAAGGCTAGACCAGGAGCTACAATAGGTGATTATATCTTTTGGAGTTCATGTGTGTGGCTAAGGGGCAATAGTGGTAATGTCACTGGATCAGTAATACAGGATCTGAAGTTTATGTTCTGGGGATGTGGGTTTGAATCCTGTTAAAGCAGATGGCGAGTTTTGAATTTGATTAAAAAGTGTGTCTGGAATTGAAAAAAAAGCTAGCCTTATGGTGATGATGTGTGTTTTTTTTTGTAAATTCCCCTTTAGGGAAGGAAATCAGCCATTCTTACCTGGTGGGACCAATATAAGAGTCCACATCCATAGCAATATGGGTGACTCTTAACTACTCTCTAGGTAATTAGGGATGAGCACTAAATGCTGGCCTAGTCAACGATACCTATATCACATGAATGATTTTTTTTTAAATGTCAAGTGTGTTTTAAGTGTGTGATTGTGGAGCTGGTCAGTTTAGGGTACACACTATTGGATTGCAAACATGTTGATCGAAAATGTCAGCTGCTGATCCATCTCATATACCGCAGTCTAAAGGCAATGATGATTTTACAATAAAATACTAGCTTACAACCAAAATGGTGATTTAAGTATCCTGCTACCTGCACATTTTAAAATGGAAGGAATTTAGTATAAGTGCTTGCGTCTTGTATTCTGTACCTCGGTGATAATCTGCAAACAACTTCCATTAGTTGTTATGTATTTGCTCAGCTCCAAATTACTGCTTCTTCCACTTATTCCAGGATTCTAACCACACTTTCTCATTGTTCGCCCAAAATAAGACTTTAATGAGTTGAAATTGCCTCCTGTTAGGTGGAAACAAAACTGAAACAATTGCCTCTTCTCTGATAAGTCACCATGGATACACATATTTAACTCTCTAACTGCCATATGCAGTTAAGCTTGCTGATGTCAATCCTTGGATGTATTATCCAGCCATGAGCTCAAATATCTGCCTTTTCCCACCTCCTTTCGCACACAAATAAAAGCCCAGTTTGCAACACTTCAGTCTTTGTAACCTTCCATTGCTTCCCACTACAGTTACTTACTGTCTTACCAGGCACTGAGTGAGTATTCTCCTGTCCCTGGTCCTGTGGTGCTCTTACACTCAGCGTATTCTCATGTATCTCCCATTTTGCTTTGAAAAGGCCCCTTAACGTTCTAATCTTTACCTTATCTTTCACCCTCCTGAATAGGGTCTACACTTCATCCAGCATACCAGAAAGTATGGAGACATGTCTGTATATAAAGGCAAGGTGGTCAGTTAGCTCAGTTGGCTGGTCAGCTGGTTTGTGATGCAGAGTGACACCAACATTGTGGGCTGAAGTTACCATCGGATTTCTCCTTCTCAGCCTCTTCCCTTGTCCAGGTGTGGTGACCCTTAATTTAACCAACCACCAGTTTTCTCTAATAAGACAGTGGGCCTATGGTGGCTTTACCTTTTACATAAAGGCAGCTTTAGAAACTGCTTCACTGTTGTGTTGACTGAGCTGTATTATGGTTGTCACTTTTCCCCACTACAACCACGATTCACTTTTCAAAACCTACCATATTTTTGTGAATCACTTGGTTTTCATAAGTGGTCTAATTTAAAATGCAGATCACTGATTTTTATTGCTGCGCACATGACACCATTATTACATTCACAGTGAAATGAACCAGTACTCATGCACAAACACCCTTTGATCTGATAAACACGGTGACCCCAGCTCTAATTTCTCTCCTTTTCTCTCTCTTATACACAGCTGTAGCCTCTAATCTCCTCCACTGCCTTTCTGATCTCTCCAACCCTGACACTTCCAACGATCTCCACCCTGACGCTTCCAATCTACTTCCCCACCCCTTTCAACCTCTCCCCGCTTCTCCCATTCTCCACCCTCCCCACTGACTATTGATCTTCCCTTGAGCCTTCCAATTCTCACCTTATCGTCTGCCATCACCCCCTGCACCTCCTGCCTCCGTGTTGAGTAAACAGTGTCAAGTGATATGAATTTGAGGAGAATAAGTGAATTGCAGGTCCAAATCAGCCATGATCTATTTAAATGACACAGCAGGCTTGAATGTAGAATGATCTTCTGTTCTTTCTATGTTCTAATAATGCCCTTATATGTTATGATAGACTGGCAATTGAAACCGGTATCTTCCTGGTCTGCAAGGTTCAGCAATTTATTGGATCACTGATCAGACATGAAAACTCCAAGTTTTGTTTAATAGAATCATGAATTTGTAATTTTCATTTCAGTCTTAAACTTTAACAAATGACCCAGGAACTTTGAAAAAAGATGCTGAATGAAATATTCAAATCTATTTATTTTAAAAGAACTTGTTTAGCTCTTAAACTTCTATGGTGTAGCCTGTAATACTTTTACTTAGCAGTATCATTCAGGTGATTCCATGCTGCATTCTCACTAAGGTTAATACAAACTATTGGAATGCTTTGACCAAAACTGAATGCACAAGGGTGACCATTCGTGACTTCAGTATGCATGGAAGGGGAAGATGAGCCAAGGTTCTCATTCCAGATTGTTCGAAAGTGACTTCCTCCTGGAAGTACAAGTGTGGAAATTGGATTAGGGCAGTATGTTTTCTGAGGCTGCACTCATCACCAAATAACCTACCAAAAACTCAAAGACCAGATCACAAAACGAGAAATGGATTGTTGATAAGTTATTTCAATGCACATTGCATTTAGGAACTGGATTCTACCAAAACTTCAAACCCACTACCTAATCTGGAAAGTTAACTTCCATCTCTCTTGCACTTTTGGTCAGCATGTCAAGTGCCTGAGATATTCTCCCACTTCCAGGTATTAGTTATAACTTTTCTTAGACTTCTAACAACTTCCAAACACTGACATAGCCTTGATCTATTCTCCACTGCTGAGGTTTGTGACACATGCAAGGTGGGCTCCTGGGCAGAACTTCCTTGAACTATTTTACCTTATAGAATTTGGAAATGTTTGCACTTCATTGATTGCATTGGTTCATGAAGGTACATCACCACTTTCTCAAGAAAAACTGAAAACAAATAATTTATGCCAGTCTTGCTGGCAATGTATAGATGTCAAATATTATAATAATTAAATTCCCTAGTACCAACTATGAAATTTCTCTAATGTTTCAATTAAAACTAAACACAATAAAAATTGGATTTTAAACACCAGTTATCTGTAAGTTAACTCACAGTCAAGCCTCTACAGCTCATGGCTTAGTTGGCAAAACAACATCTTTACCACCTCAGGACCTAGCTCATAGAGATGCTGTGCCCTATCCTGCCCTTCAACATTTCACAGTGGCACACTCTTCTCAACTTCACCTGGCATTCCTTTTCCTCTCTGATGCCAGGTATGCTAGTGCCATGCTTGAACTCTTCCTTCAGATCAAGTTGGGATTTTTTCCATTTATCTCATTGGCTGGAAAAGTGGAGGCAACTTGGTTTTCCATTTTGGATTAGCTGTTATAAGAGGGCTTGCTGGTGGGGTGAGATTGCAGCACTAATTAAGATTTGTTCTTCAATAAACATCTCAGTAAGGATTTAGTATTTGTGCTTCACTTGATTATCAAGTACTCTTGCAAAATAATTTCTCAGATGACTAGCATGGGCCTTTAGAAACTAAGTGAGAAAGGCAAAACTGGCAGCTGAATTTCACAGAGGAATAAATGTTCAAGTAGAGGCCATTCATTTTAGCAGAGAGAGAATGCAGCCAAAGGTTGAAGGAATAGCAAGCAATCCTTCCAGTATTGCTGCAGTGTGCCTAGCCAAACTAGTGAAAGAATAGCATTTTTACGATCTATGACAATGTGCGCTTTGAATTTACCCAAGGATTTTACTCCAAAGCATTAAATGAATCACTGCCTTAAAGGCTCACCAATGGCGTAATTGGAATTGGATCTTTAACAATAATCTACCCCTTTCCAATCACAGTAATTACCTGGAAAAAAGCAGGGATCAAATACTTCCTGAAACCAATGAGCCAGTGCAGGACCCACGCCAGTGTTCATTAAACTCCCAACTGAAACATCTTTGCAGATCTGTCTTCTCATGTACAATAAAATTCTGATGTGTTGCTACAAATGGTAATTTCTGAGACTTGTCATCATGTACAGATGGTGTTGATCTGAACTGTTGATGGCATAAAACTTTGAAACTCCTTACTACCATTGGTTCTTTCTTTCTCCTCTTATTTCTGCAGGCTTTAAAATCCCATGTTTGCCATCATCACTATTCTCTGCTTTGCTTTGTATCTTTACAGCCTAGTGGTGTCCTATACTGAAGACAACTACATGTTAGTGGTCAGATCAAAATGATCTCATCCACTTTCAATCAAATTGAGTGACCTTCTGAAGCAATAAGACCAGGAGTGAGCGTGAATTCCAAAGAGTTCCAACTACAAAAACAGTTAAGTAAAAGTTAAAATGCTCTTGCTTTGGCATATATATTGGTTTCCTGCATGACAGCTTACAGCAAAGGGGATTAATAAATGTATCACTTATGACATTATTATAGCCACATAAACTGTGCTGATACAATCAGCTTAGTAATGGGCTTCATTGTAGACTGGCAGCCTACCAATTTGTTGGATCTTTACTATTTTCAGTAAGGTCTTTATTCTAATGGTCCTCTTTACCCATGTATCTTCCTAATTAACACTTATATTGGCTGCAATTACAAAGTAAAACAAATTGAACCTAGTTAGTCCATCAAAATAGCATACTTCAAGGGGAACTTTATTCTACAGTGGAAGCTCATAGAAGTAACTAAATGATATCATGGAAAATAACAAATAGTGAATTGCTCAATCATTAAAAATAACCTGAAATAAGAGTAAATATGTTGTGATCCTACTTTCTCAGCTGAAACAGTAGCATGGAACCGTGAAGCAGAAGTATAGACTTAAAAAAAGAGAAAAACAAATAAACCTATCAATTCAGGAGAGCAGCATCCCACCCATCAAACCTGGCAGTAATGCAGCCTTAAGTTTCATCTAATGGAGCTGTCAACCTATTATAAGATACCAATGAGGCTGAACTCCCTCTTCCGTCTCCCAATGGAGAGTACTAAGAATATATAAGAATCTAAGAATATAGACGTTTTAGTATCTTCAATGGTAAATACATTCACAGTGCAGAGCAGCAACCTATTAGTATATTGAACCAGTTTAAGTCACAGGAGGTACAGTTGATGAGATGGTGAATACTGATGTTAGTCCAGGTCACAAAGGAAAATGAGACAAATTCAAAGACTGGAAAGGGGACAGGCCAATACTCCAGAGACTTTTGTTCTTCATCCTGAAAAGAGGCTGCCTGAGAGCTATTCTTACAAAGACTGGGAGATTGTTAACACAGAATATTATATTAAATTTTCAGTCAGAATAGAACCAGCAAGGACTTATGTTCAAGGTAGTGAAATATTATTTTAGAATGAAAGCTAGCATATTCTTCTCCATGTAATAACAACTGGAATTTACATCTACATAGCATCTTTAATGTAGCAAAACATTCAAAATACTTCATGGGATCTAATCAAACAAAATTTGTCATCAAGCCACATCAGGAGATTATAGAACATATGATAAATGTCTGGTCAAGGAGGTCTTAAAAATGCAGAGATTGTGTGTGTGTGTGTGTGTGTGTGTGTGCGCGTGTGTGTTTGTGAGAGAGAGAGGGTAACAGAAAGATTTTGAAAGGGATTCTCAGAGCTTGAGGCCAAGATACCTGAAGGAAAGGTCACCAATGGGGGAGTGATCAAAATTAGGAATGTAGAAGAAGTCAGAAACGGAAAAGTGCAGGGATATTGAAGGGCTGTAGTAGGTTACTAAGATAAGGAGCAGTGAGGGCATAGAATGATTTGAAAACAAAGATGAAACTTTTAAAATCAAGGTAGGAACTAATACAGATGAATAAACACAGGTGTAATGAGTAAACCAGTCTTGGTTTGAATTAGAATCTGGACAGCAGAATTTTAGATGAGTTAAATTTACAGACTTTGCAATGTGGACTACCAGACAGGAGAACATTGGAATAGTTGCGTCAAGAGGATCAAAGATATAGATGAAGATTTCAGCACTGTATGCATTCAGCAGAAGTGGAGAACAGATGATATAGTAGAGCTGGAAATAAGCAATTTTAGTAAGGAGTGGATATGAAATTCAAAAGTCAGCTTAGGTTCAAGTATGATATGAGGGACACAAACAGATTTTGCAAAGACCAAAGACAATACTTTCATTTTCAAAATACTTGAGGAAATTTTTGCTCATCTAATACTGAATGGCAAATAAACAGTTACACAAGTCAGAGACAGTGGTGGGATCAATAGAGATGGCGAAAATTTACATCTAGGTGTTGTCAGCGTACATTTGGAAACTGACATTGTGATTTGGGATAATGCAGCAAGGAACATTATGCATATGAGAAATAGGAAGAAGAATATCCACGTAATATCCAGGAGCAGAAAGTTAAGCCATTACAGTCTAAAACTGGATTGTTACAAATGGAGCCAACCTGGCTGAACAGCTGGAGAGATTCCTTAGAGAAAGATAATGTAGATAACTGTGCCAAAGGCTACCAACAGGTTTAAGAGGGAAAATTTACCATAGAATTTAATTTCTGACTTCGATTACAACAATTCACTACTGTGGAGAAATGGAAATCTAATTAGAGGGCTTAATATATGGAGTTCAATGCAAAGGTAGCTCAGATTTAAATGACAACAATATATTCACGGTTTTGAAGAAGTCTTGGAACTTTGAGTTGATCATTCAGTAGAACAAAGTGCAGAAAGAATGATGAAGGCAAAAATCGTAGAATCATCTGAGAAACAATTAGATAGTACAATGGGAGGAATGCTAAGATCTCAGCAGATATTTAAAGTAAGATGGGCTAAATGGTGTTCCTCACCTCAAATGGTCTTATCAATTTTGAACAAAAGAAGAGGTAATATGTATTGTTATCAGCTTCTTTAATGATTTGTTCATTGTAACAAATGGAAGCTAAGCTATTTTCATTTTTTCATCTATTCCTGCTTTTTCCTCTTTAAAAACTATAATAGTTTTTGTTTCCTTTACTGTTTTCCATTGAATATTAATGTATTAACAATCATCTGTAGAAAACATTTTTTCTAACTCTTCAAATTCTTTTGGCAATCTTAAATGCATCTCCTGCAGTTACCAATTTACCAACAAGTAGATACTTTTCATCAATATTTGCATAACCCAAAAGAATTACAATTTGAACATATCATTGTATCTCTTAACCTCCTCTGTACTGAGTCTAAATGGGCCATTTTAATCCATTCACTGTTATCCAGGGGTTGGCTAGTTGGGCCATTAAACTTGATCATTGTACTTACCAACATCACACATTATTCCAAAGGTCCTGGTTTTAGCCTGTGAGATCCATCATTAAATTGTGCCAAACTCTGATTACATGTCTCATGCCCACTTGAGTTTATGGTCTGAGCAGAAAAATGAATGTGGATTTCCTGCCAGATCCAATTAGAAAGAAGAAGATTAGGGGCCAGAAAAGACCCACAAAGTAAATCTTTTTAACTGTTTTTAACTTTCCTATGGAACCACGAGGAGCAGGAGCCTCCCCTACACATCGCAAGAAAGAGTATCATCCTCCCATGCCTCCCAGTTTCCCATCCCCCAATTATAAAACACTTGCTGAACTTGAGTTCCACAACTTCAGAGCCTTGACTTTTGTCCTCCATTTTTCTTACATGCCCCATCCTCCCTCACCTGGCTCCTTTTTGTGTCTTGTTGGCTTTGCTCTCAGCAGAGTGGACCCATTTTCTTCTTTTTGTAGCTAACATCTGCACCTATTTTACAAATCTATCTCTCCTTTACCACAATTGTTGTTAAAATTGTCTTTTTCTTTGCATATGTTCACCACCTATTCCATGTGTTCTTCCTCCCCCTCTATCACTAGCATAAAAACCATAAATTTCCAAGTCCTTTTCATTCTGAAGAAGAGTCATACTGAACTTGAAACGTTAACTCTGTTCTGTTTCCACAGGTGCTGCTGGTCTTACAGAGTTTCTCCAGCGCTCTCTTTTTGCACACCCTGAACTCTGTTCTGCAGACTTAGATGCATTGGGTACCATTCCTTCAATATCCAGCAGCATTCTGCAGATTGAAATTCCACTCTCAACTGTTAGCCAACTACTACTGCAACCAGTCTGATAGAGGATGCTAATTAGGGCATATAGATGAATCCAAGGTTTAAAATATCCTTGATCCTGTGATCCCAAAGCCAAATCAGTTTGTCACACGCCTCAAAGCACATTCATCAGATTTATACCTGAATTAAAATGAGGGCTTAACTTTCTCAGGTTATTGCTTAGAATAGCAACTTTTCACTTCTGGAAAAACCCGGCAAATCTCTTCTATAATATCATTGCTGAATCCTTCACTATCAACATCACGGGATTATCATTGACCAGGACTGAACTGCATTGCCCATATCAATACTGTGGCTACCAGAGTAGGCCAGAGACTAGGAATGCTGTAGCAAGTAATTCACCACTAGGAACAAGTCAGGAGTGTGAGGGAATACTGCCTACTTGCCTGGATACATGCACCTCCAACAACACTCCCGAAGCTTGACACCTTTCAGAACAAAGCAGCCCAATTGATTGGCACCACATCCACAAACATTCAGTCGTGGCGTTTAACAGCAGCAGTATGTACTGCCTACAGAAAGTGCTGCAATAATTCATCAAAGCTGCTCAGACAACACCTTCAAATTCCACAACCATGAACATCTAGAAGGACAAGGCAGTAGATCCATAGGAACATCACCATGCACACTCACCTCATCGTCTTGACTTGGAAATTTAGATAACTTCTAATCAACCTGCTCAGACATCTTATTCCTCTGCAGTGGGTAAGACTTGAACCCAGACTACCTACTCAGAAGTAGGGTCACTACCATTGCACCTCAAGAGCCCAAAACGTGGGTTCTTTCAGTGTCACTTGGTCAAAGTTCTGGAAATCCCTCACTAACCTACCTACACTAAATGGACTGCAGTGTTTCAAGAAGGCAGCACATCACCATCTTCACAAGGGCACCTGGAAATAATAATGCCCATGATTGTATAAGCAAATATGAAATAGACTTCAAATGAAAGATCAACTATGAATATTTCACTCCTAAAGGTTCATACATGCAAATCATTGTGTCACCTTCTGCTCCTTTTACAATTTTACTTTCAGAGAACATTTATTTTGTTTTTATCGCTAACTGCATTATCTGGTATTTCTCTCCATTAGATTTAATCATCTACTTCATTTATCTACTAACACGTAATTCTGATTTTGCTTTCAACTGTCTTCATTGTAACCATGTTCCTTATTTTTGTATTGTCTTCAAATACTGATATTGACACAGTACTCATGAAGTCAAGTCCAAATAAGAGCAAAAAGATCCCTGGATGACTCTTATACTTCTCCAGTCTGAAATATGTCTGTAATTATTCTCCATTTTCTATCTTTAGGAACTTCCTGTCCACTTTCACTTTAAAATTGTTAATCCAATCATTTTTATCATTAAGTTTCCTTTGTGGCACCTTATAAAGGACTTTTGAAAATCCAGAAATGTTGCACTTTCTTGGTCAATATCTACTGTTGTATCTTCAAAATGCTCTGAGGAATTTGTCAGACGCAATTTACGTAGAATGGCATTGCATGCCCACCACAAAAACAGGCCATTCAACTAGTCCACACTAGAGTTTATGCTCTTTCTTGAGAAGTGCAACTGTGCATGGTATACTTGCTGGCTTGTCATAGTCATATGACCCCTATTTCTGCTGTAACTTGTATTAATTTCAATTTGTGTTAGCCTATAATAATCACTTGAAATATCATGTCAGGGGTATGAAGCTGAGATTAAGTCACTTTGTAGAGCAGTAAGGTTGCCAGCTACTGTAATAAAAAAAAGCCATAGTTTGTAACTTTGAAACGCTGTGTGAGTTTGAATATCTGTGAATTTTCAATTCTTTGCTGCCATGGAGATGAAGAGTGGTGTGAGGGAGAACTGAAACATCTTTCACCCTCAATAGCAAAACAATGAAATAGCTATGGAATTAAATAAAATTACTGAACAGCCACGAGTTGCAACCCTTCTTTCAGTGCTGGGGAAAGAGAGTTACAAGTTATATTGCAGTCTAGATCTCACTGTGAAACAGAGGACCCGTACAGGAGAAATGTTGAAGGCTGTACATTATGCTGAGAGGCATTCCAGTCCAAACAAGAGCAGAATATTGGGGAAAAAAGAAGGGTCTAGGCCCGAAACGTCAGCCTCTCTGCTCCTATGATGCTGCTTGGCCTGCTGTGTTCATCCAGCCCTGCACCTTGTTGTCTAAAGATTTGCAGAAATGCCTGAAGAAAGATTAAGGCCTAAATGTAAGTATTGCAGCAGACATTACGTCCAGAATGAGGGAAAGTGTTGCTCTAACTGCAAGAAGCTGAGTAAATTCGTATGCAAATGTTTAACTTGACAAAAGCAAAGCAATACTGGAATGATCTTAGACAACATTTCTGATGAATCACTCTACAACGCACAGTCAATTAGCACCATTTGGTTGAAAAATAGTTTATGACTGTTAGAATGAAGACAACAGAACAGGAGCCAGATAGACACTGATGCATTGTGCAACATCATGAGCTCTGAAGACCTGTGCAAAGTGGCAAGCTTGGTACCGAGAATGAAGCCCACAGAAGTAAATTTAAGGTAACATGATGGAACAATACTCATTCCAAGAGGGTAGATTAAGTTGGGAGCATAAAGCAAAGGGAAGAATGAAGTCTGAGCTTCCAGATGGCAGACATTAAGCAAAATCCACTCATTTTAGCTAAAGCAATTTTAAAGCATGGACTGGTAACTCTAAATGTTCCAGATAGAATTGGAGATTTTCACAGGTTATTAAATCATTGACTGCCAAACAGATCCTAGAAGATTATAAAAATGCTCTTACAGGTCTTGAACATCTTCTGAATGAACATCATCTCAAACTCAGATCAAAGTGTGAGACCAACTCAGCATCTGCTGAGGACAGTTACAGCTGCTCTCCAGTGCAGTATTCAAGAATAGAAAGAAACACCAATGGGTCCTATTGAACCAGAGGTCTTAATAAAATGGTATGAAGAAGGCCAAAGAATTCATCTCTGAGGAGCAGGCAGATGATGTTAGGTAAATAAAGGCAAACAGTCATTCAACACAGAACATCAGAAGAAAAGGCATGATAAGAAACAAGGACAGTTCTAGAAGCAAAAGATGCAATTGAAGATGCCTGAGCTCAAATACATCAGTCATATGCTGATTTTGCCCGGGTCCTGACAAGGTTAGGGGTACAGCAGAGATGCAATGACCAACAGATATGAAAACAGTGCATTGATATGTTGGATTTGTGAGCTATCTTGCAAAGTTCCTGCTTAATTTGTCATCATGGCGTGACTGTCTACATAAACCTTTTGATAAGGAGATGCAATGGTATTAGGGCACAGAACAAGAAACAGCTCTTACTTGAATAAGACAAAGTGCAAAACAACAGCTTGACATGCTTTAGAAGTCATCAACCCAGCAGAGACATTGAATCTGAAGGACAAGCATCTTGCTCTGATTAAGCACTCACCACAGGAATGATACTCACTAGGGAAGGAACATCACTTCAGGAATGAGCAACCAGACAAACTTACAAAAACAACTTGCACATATGTCATTAAAAGAACTGAATGCTTTGGAGATAATGGCTGAAGTGCAAAAAGTTTTGAATATGGGACAGACTGAAATTATTACAGTTTTGTTTATTTTTCTTTGATGGCGTATATTGGGTATTGTAATACTATAAATAGTTCCTGCAATTTCTTTTGTTCTTTTTATGAAAAGTACAAGGTTTGGAGAAATTTGTAGCACTTAAAGGATGAGCTGGTTCGCCATAACCATGTAGCCTCTACCTCTGCTAATATTTGCTTTTATTTTAGTTCTTTGGCTGCCATTAAATATATTACTTGAGACATGTTCCACATGACTATTATTTCCCATATCTTCACATAAACCCAATCAGAATAACAAACTACTCTTTCCTCCATCATTGAATTATTCCACGCTCCCATAGATTACTTTCCAAACCAATATTTGCTGCATTTAATTTATTCCTGTTTTTTTAGAGGGTGTTTTTTCAAACTGTATTTTGGATTATCAAAGTTTTATTCCAATGTTCACTCTTCATACAAGGAACAATAGCTTTATCCATCATTTATCCGGGCTGTTTCCATCCTTCCCTCATTGGAATTTATTTTCTGATAGTCAGTTGCCTCTCCAGTCATTCCCATATTGTTAACAAACCTGTTGATCAAACTTTATTTCTTAAAGCTAGGTGCAGAATTGCCTTCTTCCTTTTTGGGCTAAAAACATACTGATCAAGAAAGCAATCCTCAGAAAAATGAAAATCTTTCTCCTTCTTTGGCACTGGCATCATTTTAACTTTTTTATATTTGGAAAATTCATCTCACCACTTAATATATTCTTGGTTTGTATCTTGACCTGGTTACAGTGGATGGTTAGAGTGAGGGAGACTTCACTTCAGGTCAACAGATGCCAAGTGAGTATATCTTGAAATTTGGTTCTGAGTAGGAATTCAGTGCACAGGGGTAAAAAGGTGCTTTAAGTAAGGTTTACTGCAAGAAATAAACTGTGCTTAGTGGGGACTTTGGTGAAGGGCAGGAATGAGGTACTTTTATCTTCTATTCTATTCCTTTCAACATGCATCATTTGGTTTATAATTTTGTGCAGCAGAAGCAGCTGGTAAATCTGTAACTGATATTATCAGAACCTGTAAGTTTTTAAGTTTTGCAATAAACATAGAAATAGCTAATGCAATTATCATGGGGGATTTTAATCTACATATCGATTGGTCAAACCAAGTTGGTCATGGCAGCCTTGAGAAGGGGTTCATAAAATGCATCCGCGATAATTTTCTTGAACAATATTAATGGAACCTACGAGGGAGCAAGCTATCCTAGATCTAGTCCTGTGTAATGAGACAGGAATAATTAATGATCTCACAGTTAGGGATCCTCTCGGAAGGAGTGATCACAGTATGGTCGAATTTAAAATACAGATGGAGCGTGAGAAGGTTAAACCCAGCACCTATGTCCTGTGCTTAAACAAAGGAGACTATGAAGGAATGAGGGAGGAGTTAGCTAAGGTAGAATGGGAGCAAAAACTTTATGGTGGGTCAATTGAGGAACAGTGGAGGACTTTCAAAATGATTTTTCACAGTGGTCAGCAGAAGTATATTCCAACGATAAGGAAGAACTGTAGGAAAAGAGAGAGCCAGTCAGGGATGTCTAAGGAAATAAAGGAAAGTATCAGATTGAAAAAACACACATACAAAAAAGCAAAGAGTTGTGGGAAACTAGTAGACTGGGAAATCTTTAAAGGCCAACAGAAAGCCACAAAAAAAGTTATAAAGAAAAGTAAGATAGCTTATGAGAGTAAACTCGCTCAGAATATAAAAACAGGCAGCAAATGTTTCTATAAATATGTAAATTATAAAAGAGTGGCGAAGGTAAACATTGGTCCTTTAGAGGATGAGAAGGCCAATTTAATAACTGGGAATGAGGAAATAGCCGTGACATTAAACAATTATTTCGTGTCGGTCTTCACAGTGGAAGACACAAATAACATGCCGAAAACTAATGGCAAGAAGGTTATAGCAGGTGAGGACCTAGAAACTAACATTATCACTAAGGAGGCAGTGCTGGGCAAGCTAATGCGGCTAAAGGTAGACAAGTCTCCTGGCCCTGATGAAATGCATCCCAGGGTACTGAAAGAGGTGATGGGGGAAATAGCAAATGCACTGGTAATTATTTACCAAAATTCACTGGACTCTGGAGTGGTTCCCGCAGATTGGAAAACAGCCAACGTGACACCACTGTTTAAAAAAGGAAGTAGACAAAAAGCAGGTAACTATAGGCCAGTTAGCTTAACTTCGGTAGTGGGGAAAATGCTTGAATCTATCATTAAGGAAGAAATAGCAAGGCATCTGCATATAAATTGTCCCATTGGGAACACCCAGCATGGGTTCATGAAGGGTAGGTCATGTTTAAATAATTTGGTGGAATTCTTTGAGGACATTACTTGCATGGTGGACAATGGGGAACCTGTGGATGTGGTGTATCTGGATTTCCAGAAGGCATTTGACAAGGTGCCAAACCAAAGGCTGCTACATAAGATAAAGTTGCACGATATTACAGGTAATGTATTGGCATGGATAGAGGATTGGTTGAACAGTGGAAAGCAAAGAGTAGGGGTAAATGGGTGTTTTTCTGGTTGGCGGTCAGTGGCTAGTGGTGTGCCTCAGGGATCAGTGTTGGGACCGCAATTGTTTACAATTTACATAGATGACTTGGAGTTGGGGACTAAGTGTGGTGTGTCAAAATTTGCAGATGACACTAAGGTGAGTGGTAGAGCAAAGTGTGCAGAAGACACTGAAAGTCTGCAGAGGGATATAGATAGTCTAAGTGAGTGGGCAAAGGTCTGGTAGATGGAGTACAATGTTGATAAGTGTGAGGTCATCCATTTTGGTAGGAATAACAGCAAAATGGGCTATGTTTTAAATGGTAAAAAATTGTAGCACACTGCTGTGCAGAGGGATTTGGGTGTCCTTGTGCATGAATCGCTAAAAGTAGGATTGCAGGTGCAGCAGGTAATTAAAAAGACAAATGGAATTTTGTCTGCCATTGCTAGAGGGATGGAGTTTAAAAACAGGGAGGCTATGCTGCAGCTGTATAGGGTCCTGGTGAAGCCACACCTGGAGTACTGTGTGCAGTTTTGGTCTCCTTACTTGAGAAGAGATATACTAGCACTGGAGGGGATGCAGAGGAGATTCACTCGGTTGATTCCAGAGTTGAGAGGGTTGGATTATGAGGACAGACTGAGTAGACTGGGATTATACTCATTGGAATTCAGAAGAATGAGGGGAGATCTTCTAGAAACATATAAGATTATGACAGGAATAGATAAGGTGGAGGCAGGGAGGTTGTTTCCGCTAGCAGGTGAAACTAGGACTAGAGGGCATCGCCTCAAAATAAAGGGAAGCAGATGTAGGACTGAGGTCAGGAGGAACTTCTTCACCCAAAGGGTTGTGAATCTGTGGAATTCCCTGCGCAGTGAAGCGGTTGAAGCTACCTCGCTGAATGCTTTTAAGGCAAGGCTAGATACATTTTTGAACAGTAAAGGAATTAAGGGTTATGGTGAGTGGGTGGATAAGTGGAGCTGAGTCTCAAAAAGATCAGCCATGATCTTATTAAATGGTGGGGCAGGCTCGAGGGGCCGGATGGCCTACTCCTGCTCCTAGTTCTTATGTTATTAGTATTATGAGCATTGTATTGTTTTATCAGAATTGTAAAGATTACTAGTGGCGCCAAAAATTATTGGGAGGTGGAGGCTGTAATACTCATTACAAATTAGCAATTATTAGTGAACACACATTAGAAATGGTTGGACAAGTGAAGTGCTGTGTTTGCACAATGTGGAAGCTTCTGAATGTCAGTGTGATTCAGGGCAAACACACCCGCAGTAAGTGTTTGCTGCTGTAGGCATTTCAGCTCAGAGTCATTGAGCTACAGGACAAGTTACAGATCAGGGAGAGTAAACATTATGTGGACATTTACTTCCAGGAGGTAGTCACACCTCTTAGAACAGGGCCTTCTGATTTGGACAGTGGGCAGGCAGGCATGATCGCAACTGAGGCAATTGAGGATACCCAAAGGGTGGGAGCCTCAACCTTTGTGTTTGTCCAGCAGGGTTGAGCTTTATTGGATGATGGTGAGGGCTATAAAGTTAGATGGAGCTAACAGGCCATGGCATTGTTGTACAGGAAGCCATTCGCGAAAGGGGAATCATAGAATATACAGTACAGAAGAGGACTTTTGGCCCATTGAGCATATTCTGCCAAACAAACGCTACTACCTACACTAGTCCCACTTTCCCGCACTAGAACCACAGCCTTGAATGTCAAACTAGACACTTCAAGTGAGCATCCATGTACTTTTTAAGGGTTGTGAAGTTTCCTACCTCAACTACCCTCCGAAGCAGTGCATTCCAGACTCTCACTACCCTTTGGGTGAAAAGATTTTTCCTGAACTTCTAAACCTCCTGCCTTTTACTTTAAAATTATATCCCCTTATTATTGACCCTTTGTGTAAGGGGAACAGTTGCATTTTATTTACCCTATTCATTCCCCTCAACCCTCAAACTTCTCTGCTCCAAAGAAAACAACCCAACCTTATCCAACTTCCCTTCATAGCTAAACTACTCCATCCCAGGCAACATCCAGGTTAATCTTCTCTGCACCCCCTTCCGAGAGTGTGGTGACCAGAACTTTACATAGAACTCCAGCTGTGGTCTAACCAAAGTCCTGTATAGCTCCAATATAACCTCCCTGCTCTTATAATCTATGCCATGCCTGATAAAGGCAAGTGTCCCATGTGCCTTCTTAACTACCTGGTTAACATGTTTTGCCACCTTCAGGGATCTGTGGACAAGCACCCTAAAATCATTCTGTTCCTCTGAGCTTCCTAGTGCCTGGTCATTCAATGAGTACTCCCTTTTCTTGTTTCTTCTTCCAAAGTGCGTCACCTCACATTTATCAGGGTTAAATCCCATCTGCAACTGATCTGCCTATCTGACCAAGAGGAGTAAGAGGGAGTGTAGTGGTAGTAGGGAACAGTACAGTGAGGGGGATTGACTCTGTTCTCTGCAGCAAACAGTGTTAGCTGCCAGGATTCAGGATATCTACCTTGGGCTGAAAAGTGGGAAACAGAGATCCAGTGATTGTGGTCCATGTTGGTACCAATAACATTATTAGAACTGGATGAGAGGTTCTGCTGAGGGTTGATGAGAAGTTAGATGTTAAACTAAAAGGCAGAGCCTCAAAGGCCATAATCTCTGGATTACTATCAGAGTCACATGCAGATTGGCATTGGATGAATAAGACTAAAGAGGTGAATAAATGGCTGAAAGGCTTTTGATAAGGCCCCACATAAGAGATTGGCATGTAAAATTAGAGGGGGCATAATTTAAGAACAATCTCACACATTTAAGATAGAGATAAGGAGGATTTTTTTTCTCTCATGGCATTGTGAATCTGTGGAGTTCTTTACCACCGGGGATTATTGTGATTATTAAGTATATTCAAGGCTGAGAGAGATAGACAGATTTTTAATCAATAAAGGAATCAAGGATTGTGGGGAAACTGCGGAATGTGAATTTGAAGTTTGTCAGATAAGCCGTGATCTCATGAAATAGTGGAGCAGCCTTGATGGGCTAAATAGCTGATTTCTACTCCTATGCTTTATGGTCTTGTTGGAGATAGTGTACTGACATGATAGAGAACAAATTGGAAGACAGCAAAAAAAAGGTGTAGGAATGCAGGTCTTTTTTCTGCATCGCAGGCAGTGACTTGTGGGATACAGCAGGGATCAGTGCTTGGACCCAAGCTATTGATGATATATATTAATGATTTGGATGAGGAAGATATATGTAATATCTCTAAGTTTGCAGATGACACAAAGCTGAGTGGGAAGATGTGCTGTGAAGAGGATGCAGAGATGCTTCAGTGTGATTTGGACAAATTGAATGTGTGGGCAAATGAAAAAAGGCAGATGAAGTATAATGTGGACAACTGTGAGATTATCCACTTTGGTCGCAGAAACAAGAAGGCAGATTATTATCTGAATGGCGATAGATTGGGAAATGGAAAGGTGCAATGAGACCTGGTTGTCTTTGTACACTCGTCACTGAAAGTAAGTATACCGTGCACAGGTGGTGAAGAGGGCAACTGGTATGCTGGCCTTCATAGTGACAGGATTTGAGTACAGGAGCAGGGATGTCTTGCTGCAATTGTACAGGGCCTTCGTGAGATCACACCTGGTCTCCTAATCTGGGGGAAGGGTGTTTTGGCTATGAAGAGAGTGCACTGAAGGTTTACTAGACTAATGCCTGGGCTGACAGAACTGATGTATGAAGAAAGATTGGATCAGGTAGTGGATCTCCTTGCCAAATATAATTTTGTAACAGGACGAGGCATGATAAATGCAGGAAGGATCTTTCTGATGACCAGGGAGTCCAGAACCAGACGTCACTGTTTAAGGATATGGGATGGGCCAGTTCGGAATGAGGTAAGAAGAAATTTCTTCACCTCCCACCCTGAGAGTGATGAGCTGTAGAATTCTCTGCCACAGAAAGCAGTTGAAGACAAATCATTGAATGTTTTGAAGAAGAAATTAGAAATATACCCTAGAGCTAAAGGAATAAAAGGGTATTGGGAGAAGACGGGAATGGGATACTGAGTTGGAGGATCAGCCATCATCATAATGAATAGTGGAGCAAACTTGAAGGGCAAATGGCCTACTCCTGCTCCTATTTTCTATGTTTCTATGTGAAAGAGGAATGGGTTCCAGTTTGTAGGGCACCACTACCAGTATTGGAGAAGATGAGTGCTATCTACACCTGAACGACACTGGGACTAGTGCTCTTTGGAACATAGAACTCAGGAGGTAGAGAGCTCCTTAATTTCAACAAGAGGTATGATGGATCAAGCTTTGGTAAATATAACAAATCAACTGTTAAAATCATGGCAGGAAAGCAAAATACAAATGAAAAATATAGGTCGGAGAGTGGCAAGATTTTTCTCTCTTTTCCTTCCCAAGAAATCAATGCTTCAAAGATAACACTGAAAATTGAAACTAAGGGCTCTGTATCTGAATGAATGCACAAGCATTCATACTAAAGCAAATGCATTAGTTGTGCACACTGAACTGAATTCATATCAGCCGATACTGCTACAGAGATGTAGCTGCAGGATGACAGGATTGCGTTCTGAGTATTGAGGTATATGAAAAATTCAAGAAGATTAGAAAACTAGGCAAAAATGGAGGAGTGGAACTCAAATTCAAAGATATTGTTGATGCAACAGTTAGAGATGACTTTAGTTCAGGAAATCAAGATGTAGAAACAGTTTGGGTGGAAATGATGAATGGGGAAATAAGTCACTAGTCATAGTAATCTACAGGCCCCCATATAGTAAATATAATATGTAGGATGAGCTGTAAAAGATGAAATATTGGGAACTTCTGATAAAAGGATGACAATGATCAAAGATTACTTTAATCTACTTATAAAAAGATCGATCTACTTTAAATTTCATTTACCATTTCTCCATCCATTCTACCAACCTATGTCCTTTTTCAATTCTAACACAACCCTCTTCACAGCAAATAAGAATTCCAAGATTTGAGCCATTCACAAATTTTGAAATTATGCTGTACGAACCAAGGTCTAAGTTATTAAGAAAAATCAAAAAGGGCTGGATCTGAACAACAATCCCTGGGGAATCCCCACTGTAATAATTCATCCTGGTTGAAAAAGATATGTTTACCACTATTCAGTTTCCTCAGCCACTCAGCCAATTTTGTATCGATATTACTGCTGTTCCTTTTATTCCATGGATACAATTTTGTTTGTGGTCTATTGAATATCATTTTATCTCATTTGGAATTTCATGTTCTGACAATTTCTTCTTTAAGTTTTTTGGTCCCAACATAACATTAATTATCCAGTAACAATGCTGGAATTAAGGGCCATAAAACTGTTATACAAATCATTTCAAATTTAGAAATATGTGAAAAGTAATTGCAAAACAATCACAGAAAATGTCAGCAACCATTTCCAGAAGAATAGGTCTAAAAATCTTCCCCTTTAAAACACAAGAATAGATGGGAAGGTACCTATGATGAAGATGACACAAAGGGTTCCGTCAGGATATGCACAGGTTAAGCAAATGAACAAAAGCTTGACAGATGGAATATAATGTGTGAAAACGTGAGATAATACTCTTTGGACAGATGAACAGTGGAGGTCAATATTATTTAAACGGAGAAATACTGCCGAAAACTGTTGAACAAACATTATTTGGGAGTGCTCATTTGTGAATCATAAAAAGCTACCATCCAATTTCACTGGATAATAGGGAAACCAAATTGAATGTTGTTCTTTATTTAAAAGGAAATGGAATATAAACATTGTGAGGTTTTGCTAAAACTGTACAAAGCACTAGCCAGGCCACAGAGCTGAAACACTGAACAGTTTTGGGCTCCTTTTCTAAGGAAGTATGTACAGGCATTGGAGGCAGTCCAAAGAAGGTTCACTAGGCTGATCATGGGAATGAAGGACTGTTTTATGAGGTTGAAATAGGTTGGGACTATAATTGTTGGAATTTATAAAAAGAAGAGATAATCATATTGAAACACATAAGTTTCTTAGGGAACTTGAAGCATGGATGTGGAAAGGTTATTTCCCCTTGTGAGTGAGCCAAGGACCAGACGGCATAATCTCAGAATGAGACAGATGAGGAATAATTTCTTCTCTCAGAGGGTAGTGAGGGCTAAAAAGGCTGTGTCACTTAGTACAGTCAAGGCTGAGATAGATGGGATGTCAATCAGCAAGGGAAAATGCAGGAAGGTGAAGTCGAAGATTATCAGATCAGACATGATCTCATTGAGTGGCAGAGCAGACTCGATGGGCTGAATGGCCTAGTTCTGTTCATATATCTTATGGTCTAAAGTAAATCACAGTATATGGACTCTATTTGCTTTTGTTGAAGAACCACTGTATTCTGCTTCTTAACATAGCAGATTATTTCACTTTTGTCTTTTGATAGAAGGTTTAAAATGAAGAAATGAAATACTTCATACCTGCAACTGTTCTTGCTAGCTGATTTTCTTTGCTATGTCTGGGAAACATCCTACCTTTGAAACCTGCCGGTCTATTTAATCTGAATGCAAAATAATTTCGAAGTTTATTTACATGTTTAGTGAGTTGTCATTTGGACAATGCACAGATGAGGGTACTTTGGCAAGAACAGAAATCATTTGACAAGTGAAGAAAATTTCATACTTAAGAGATGTCAGCTATTATGGTTGTCGGTTATTTTCAGCAGTTTGTAGATTTATTATGTGTCTGAACGTCAATTGTCTTGGCACTTGATCATGCCATCATACTAAATTCAATACTGAAAGTAGCATGTTTCCTAACAGATCTTAAAATAATAAAAGTACAAAATAATAGCATTCAGAAAAGATTAAAAAAAATTGGAAAGCATCGTAGCATAATTACAATTAAATTATTTTTTTCAACAAACTAACAAAATATGACTGCGTAATAATTTGGAACTACTTAGGTCAAAGTTACACATTGACTCTTGTAATGAATTACCAACATGCCTATTTAAAAAATGTAATGGTTTGTTTTGAATTCTATTAGCTATCTAGAATTATTAGATATCAAAACTTCAAATATATTAAGTGCTGATGTAATCATAGGGTGTTTAATCAATGTTCTTCAACATCTAATGAAATCATAAAAATGTGTTTAATTTGCATTGGTCAGGAGTTTTTACACGTTTTTGGTATTCTGTATCTGCGGTAATGATTAATAAAATTATTTACAATGTTTAGAAACCAGAAATACCTGTATTTTCTAAATTATAAGATATAGAATACATTTCTACAAATGGCAATGGAATAAGTTGACCTCATCATATGTTGAATAGTTCTAAATCCTCATCACATTGTAATTATTAGATGATATTCAGGACCAAGTGGAACCTCTTCTCAGGCAGGATTTTTCATTCCAATCATAAATTCCAAAAGTACTCAAATTTCCAATTTCTCCCTTTCTCATATCAATGAATAATGAATTTACATGATTATAAGTGCAGCCTTTTTTTGTATACTTACAGAGATATATCTTTAACTTGGCTAACCTCATAGAAATAACAATTAATTATTGAAGAAGATTATGTGCATCTATTTAATGGTGGAAATTAACACGAAAACAAAAGAACTTGAAAATGCTTCTAAGTTTAAATCAAGGCTTTCTCCCCCACCCAGTATCTACACTGTGTCTTTTACAAAGAGGTTGAAATAATGTTGGAATAATATTGCTTTCCTTGAAGATACTGGAGAAACAATATAACAATTAACCAAACCACAGAACTCAAAATATAAATCAGGAATGTAATATTATCAAATAGCATATCTTGAAAGATAGAAAGCAGTGAAATAAAAGAATATTAATGTTCTTTGACTATTAACCTTGAACATAAACTAATATACATACGTGATCATAAATGCACACTCCAGCACAACCAGAGATTATAGCTACCTTTCAGCTTCTTCCTTCATTGGAAGTGCCATAATTCATTATAGTCTTTATTAAGATGTTAATCTCTGATCTCAAGCCCTACTCTTCTGCAAGAAAACACTGAAAACTGATGTCGCATGTCTCATTTCAGTATTACTTTGTCACATACCCCATCCCACACACGGTCAGGCATCATTTCTCATATGTTGTGGCCCATCCCTCCTTCCACCACAACCATTACTGATATCGGAGAATGAACAATGTCAGGTTATTACAAGATATGTGCAAATGTACCTGACATACTCAAAAATCACATCTGCGCAAACGGTAGTGTAAAACAGCACCTCTCCTAAAGATCTATGAAAAGCTTTATCCCGAAAATGTTAAATAGCGTGGCTTCTGTGTTTGGTTTCCTATTGTTGGTACGTATGTAATGGGGAGGACTAATGGAGAATACAATGTTTAAGATCGCTTTTACACCAACAAGTCATTATTGAATTCTCTGGATCCAAATTTAATTACCTCAATGTCTTCCCAGAGGTAATAAACTCTTTGGCTATCAGTAGTCTGACCAGATATCGATTCATGGATTAACACGACACTCTGATAGGACAGACTGAAGGAACAGACTTGCAGTACTCATTGAGCACTGTTGACTGTGTATTAGTATTCCAGAGCACATCAATGTTCATCAGGTGGAACACTATCGGGAAGCGTTCACGTGTATATCACACTATCCACATTATAAACGACTCGCCTGCAAATCACAATTCACCTTGCAAAATGCCGCTCTTCATCCAAACGTATTTAATATTTGCTTTCAGTCCTGGGAACAAAAGAATACGGAGACTGGACATAAACCTACTTTAGGTTTACCCTGGATTATATAACTCGGAATAAAAATATCAACTTGCTGCGTTATGAACGGAAAACTGCTGTCAATACTGTCAAACAGGCCTCAAAATGGCAATATTTCTGCGGTAAATTGCACAGGAATGTCTCATGATTTCGCTTCAATGCTCCCGACTCAGGGTATTCTAATGATGGCAACATCCAGCAAACGGAAATTGCATTCAGATGCTTGATAATCGGGCACTGCCCTCTATTCCCCTTTACACATCCTGCAGCCTCTGTGCACATGCCATTGAAGTTGGCCACTTCAAGAGAAGTTTGGTTTTGACAAAGTCTGTCAGGCAATACTAATGTTAAACACTCATTCGCACAATTCCTCGCTAGACGCAGAATGCACCTGAGTTCCCAGAACCGACCTACATAGAAAAATGTTCCGACTCCTAATCTTGCTGCATTGATATTGGCCTTATCACTCCTTTTTACCTTTAAAATTTGGTCTGATTCTGGCATCGTATCCTGATGTCTTTCCCATCAATTTGTCCAGAAAATCTGAGGGGGACATGGCCTGCGAGGCCGGTTTGATTGAAGACCTAGAGTCATGCTCCTTGGAGTGAGCTGACCTGAAGAAAATACAACCCGGCGTTAGGAAGATCTGCGCTGACAATTTACTTCAAGTGTAAAGACTTACTGCTGGATTGTACAGGAAAGACTAGGGCAGTCAGACTGGATGGAAGTATTGTGGGTTCTCTCAAAATTTAGATTTGGGTGAATTTATCCTTAAAAAGTGCCACTAATCGGAGGCCATTCTGAGTCTCTTTATAACTACACACTTCTTTTATGCAATCACCATACTTTACAAAATGCTTTAAGGGAATAATATATATCAAAAAAAATTGCAATCTAAACACGTTTCATTTCGCTGAAAGCCATGTTCCCAAAGCTCTTAGATGCAACAGGAATGCGTTAAAAAGTAGTCCACGGCTAGAGCACGACCATCAAACCGCCCCTACCCGCCCAAAATACGTAAATAAAAACTTAAGACGAGCACTCTTGATTCATTGTTAAGAAATGTGCTAGATTCGTTGGCGTCTGTAATTTAGACGTATTGTATCCTCTTAACAGGTTAAGCCAATCTCACGCATTAGAAACCAAGAAAATAAAAGCAGTTTCAAGGTTGCGTTGCCAATGATTTACTGTCATCTAAAAGCACCAAGGCTTCACACAGCTCCACATGAGACAGAATTTCAACAACTTCCGCCACCACCACAATAATCTCCGTGCGTTGGCGATTGAAAATAAAAGATAGTTTTTATCCTGCGCTTACAGAAAGGGCAGCAAATTTTCTGGGGGCGGGGGTGGAAGGGAGCTTTACGTTGGAGTGTCCTCACGTTTAAGGCATCAACTACTAGTGCGTTTGCAATAACAGGGTTCGATCCGTCACAACAACCTCTCTCATAGGCTCGGGGCTTGCTCCGCCACTACAATGCAACGCTCAGAAGACCAAGATACAGTGGAAGTGAAAGGTGCTGAGCAATTCCCCCATTGTTCCAGCCGTCGACCTGCTTATGCTAATAGCCTGCATAAAAGAATTGCAAAGACAACCCGGGTGCACTGTTACCCCCCAACAAATGTCAAGGCATACCTGAAGTTGCTGGTTTCTAAGATGCAAGCGAACAACGTTGTCAGGATTTTCACAAGTGGTCGATTCATTCCGTCAAACTCCTCTCTCCCTGTCTGTCTGGGATCGCGGGCAATGTTCTAGAAATAAAGTACCTCCGCACCCCCACTCTCCCTCCTCCTCCTCTTCCAAAACAAAAAGATAAAGAATCGGTTAACCGTGTCGGAAACTCAGATCCAATTGGCGGAAAGTAGGACTGGGTTGATGCAGGCGGAGAGAGAACAATGCAGGACATCAGTCCACAATATCATTGTCTAATAGGAAGACTTGGAGAGGGAGCTGCTGCTGCCGCGAGGAGTCAAGAGCGTCAGAATGGCATCTTTTCCCAAAGCACCTCTGGAAGCACGACGTCAGGGAACGGGAGGACTCAAACTTCATGGTACGGTGGACGGGCGAGCGCCGGCTTTCGTGCCGGGAAGCAGCAGCATCGGCCTGGCTGCTGGAGAGGGCGAGGGAGAAGGGGAGGGTACGCTGGCTTCAGCGGCCAATGCAGGAAGGAGAGCGCTCGCACCGCCGGCACATTTCAGCACTTGGACAGCTCCCCGGGCTTCCCAACTCCAGCACTACGCATGCTCCACAAGCCCCCTTGCTGGGACGTGACCGGGCTGCAACAGCAGCGGGTTTATTTTTATAAAAGGATTAGGACGGAGAAGTTAATGGGACGTGCAGTTCCATCTACGTTTAGTATTTGCAAATGATATAAATCTCACTTTTTCCACCCTTCCCCACTCCCCCGAAGTAGGGAGCAGCGTTTCCAACACATTGTAAATGACGGATCTTATTTCGGATCAGGACAGACCCGCTGCCAAACACAAAGCATCAGAGCCATTCCTTGAAATCAGCGGCTGTTCTTTTCCCTCCTTCTCGCCCGCTCATTCAAAGTTGCTCCCTTACGATTCCTGCACACTTTCACCAGAACGATGTGTTGCTGTTTGCCCAGCTCCGCTAGGATTCAAGCGGCCGACTTGGGATCAGGATTGCGGCTGTTTCAGGATCGGCAGTCTTTGTGTTGGCTTGAGGTGCTCATTGCATATTTATACAAAAGTCGAGCAGTTTGTCTCACGAGCTTCAAAATAAAATTGCAGCTACTCCGGGTTGTCTTGAGTTAAACAACGAGATTACTGGCATCGTTCTATTTGCCGGTTGATGTTTAATTAATCAGGCACTGGGATGTCCCAGGGCACTTTCACTGCACAGTATCTGATTAATCCAATTGCCTCTGTTTGTTAGGTTTCTCGTGTTTGTCTCACTTTCTGATTTGCAGCCTGCAATCAGATATATATTTCCAGCAGCGGCAGAGTTAATAGCTTTTCTTATCTGTTATTTTTCTTCCTATCCCTGATAAACTAAAACATCTCGATACTTTTTAGAATGTACGTATGACTATACTGTAGAAAGGCAAGAATGGGGAATAGCACTCACTTAAGCAGTCTCAGGTACTTGCTGAGGGTTGTGTGTAATGATCGTCCAGGCAAGAGTGCAACAGGTTCAGAGGAAAGCGTAACGGATTTAAAACAAATAGCAAGTCAAGGCCTGTCATCGAAGATAACGTGAATTATTGAAGTATATCAGAAATTGCTGGAAAGGCTCAGCAGGTCTGGCAGCATCTATGGTGAGAAATCAGAGTTAACGTTCTGAGGAAGGGTCACCGGACCCGAAGCGTTGACTCTGATTTCTCTCCACAGATGCCGCCAGACCCGCTAAGCTTTTCCAACAATTTCTGTTTTTGTTTCTGATTTACAGCATCCGCGGTTTTATTGGTTTTTATTGAAATATATCGACTTAATTAGAGATTTGCATATACTAACAGATTCTACAAAAATTGCCTCAGCGTGTCATCATATTCTGGCGCTTGTAAGACAACAACGATCACAAAGTATAACTGATAAATGGATTAAGATGATTGTATTTTACCCAATGGTATTCTTGATTCTCACGGAACAGTTTATACAAGCAGTTATTTTGCATGGTATCTGTCTTTTCAAATGTATGCATGTAATAGATATTTCTTTAATTTTTCTCCCTGTCTTCCTTAAGCTACACTTGACGGTTGCTGCTCTGACAACAGATGAAAATTATAGCTTGCAGCTGTATGTTATCAAAACGAAAAAACAATCCTGTCTGGCTCCCAGTATGCCTCCAAATTCCCTGTAAACTCAAAATTCCTCCACAGTTGCGACGCTTTGGTGAATATCACAGACTTTGTGCTTAACTTCCGCCTTCCCATCTTTCTGAAATGTCACACGCATTATCTCTTGTCTCGCCATTATATTGTCAATACATTTTTCCATGCCATTGTGATAGAGGGTCCATTTCTCATTGATTTTATTTAACCCCACACCACCCTTTAATTAACAGTTGATTCAGCACATTGCAACCTGCTGTCTCAACTACACCAAATCCCTAACTTTGATCATGCCTATCCATAGCAGTTATTGCAGTTGCTTTGAAACCATTCTAACCTTCAAACTCCTCAATATTAGCTTCAACAGTCATCAGCAGATGTCCACACACTCACATACACACACACACATATCTGACTGTCTTTGTCCATCTGCTTTTTGGAACACTTTTAGTAAATCATTCTGCTTTGACACATTCCTCCCCGACCTTACTCGCCTCTTTAAGACTATTCTCTTTGAGTTTTCAGCTTCCAAGCTTTTGGTATCTCTTGCTTCCCCCAATGTGGTTTTCACTTTCACCTCTACCCTAAATCCCACTGAAATGTAATAATGTTCTTGAGAAGTACTGAAGAAATTTAAATTGCTGTTGAATGCAGCCAAGTTGTAAATGAATTAAATAAACTGAATAAATGAAATCTCAATAGAGAAATCAGATTCAGGTTTGCAATGGAGATTTAAAACACTGGGAACATAGCTGAATAGACTGTGATTATTAATTGTAGCTCTTTGTATGCCTCAGAAGATCCACATTTATCTACCTGCATGGTATACACTTGTCAGAGGTGGTCTAAATTTTGCCATTTTCTTCTAATGGCAAGAGTCTTCAGAAGAAGGTTTCTTGTTTGAGGAGGCATCATGTCCTCCATTCCTCCCAAGAACCTGCACAGAGATTGAAATCCCACATAGTTTGGAAAATGCATGATAGAGACTTGCAAGTGGTGGAGAAAGTACGGTTTGAGAGATGGGAGAGCTTGGATCTCTTAATCAGAACAGATACAGAAGTCAGAACCTAATTATAAAAAGAATATTGATTGTGTTACACAAGTCATTATGCAAAGGAAATTGAGTGACTTTCAAGTGATTTTCGTACGATAACTAAAATTAAAAAGCAGTCCACTTTCAACCTCTGTAGTGTTATTAAACAGCGTCACCACTTTGCCGTCTATATTGTCGACTCTGGACGAATTGTTTGAACCGAATTACCACATCAGCAGTCAATATTACCAGCCTTTGCAAGTTTGAAATTCAATTAATGGCAACCAGACTCTGAAGAGAGTGATAACTGAATGTAAAGCTTCATGGGCATGGCAGAGGTGTTGCAGGAGTGGCAAGTCATTCTTGCTCATGTTATCAGCATATCTTCTCCCAAACTATCACAGTCTGCCATGATGCCAACGTACCAGATAAGACAGATTACCCAGCAACAGCTGAACTACTGTAATTTACACAGCAGCCAGGTGATCACAGGCTTGAGTATCCAGAAGTCAGCAACCACGAACAGCTCAAGGGCCCCAAAGTGAGCAGCAGCTGTCCATAAGCTTTACTGAATTTATGAGATGGCACTCAAATGATTAATAGTTTTAGAAAAATGCTATGCGTTGGCACTTGAGTGAGTAATGAATTCAAAGCACTTTTTGTGTTTAATACTAAGTTAGTCATCAGTGAATAATTGTGTCACAATGGTTTTCAGTATCTTTTCACAGCAATTCCAGAGCCTACCATGGTCAGAATGTTACGGTTTAAACATTTGTTCAATGGTTTCAATGGCTTTAATAATTAATTAAGGTATTAGTGATGGGGGTATAATAAGGCCTGTTAATTCATTGAAGGGGGATTAAAAATTTTACAAAACTGCTCCCTGACCTCTGCAATGCATTCTGTTTGCATTTCTACTTCTCCTTAAGCTTCACCTAACACTTCATCATCAGTCAGATCCTGAGTATGGGGGGCGATCTGCTTTTTCCACTACAGCTGTTTGGAGTACATAATACTCAACGTGCGGTGGTATACAATGATGTTGCAAATATTGAATGGTGGCATGTTATTGTACCTTTGCTTCATTGGCCCAAAGGTGCACTCATTGATATTATGGTATTTCTATGTTTGTGACTGTATCTGAGATATTCAAACATGTTGAATAACAGGATAGTCCTTATCCTCAAGCAGGTCTTGAGACCTTCCTGGAATTATTCACTTCCAGGGGTATGAATGACTGCATTAGGATGAAGATGTTTTGACAACTACCTGCCAAACTAGCAGAGTTGTGAATGAACTTTCTGTGCAAACCTGACACCAGGAACTGTTGCATCTGTGGACCAGGTCCTCTCAGTAAATGGTGGAAGCAAAAAGCTTTGATTCATTTAAATGCAAATTAGATTTATTTGAGAAAATGACATTTTTGATACAACAAGAATATTTTGAGACATAACCTATGGTAAATGAAAAATATTAGAATGTTGATGGGAACAGGTGAATTTGAATCTTTGGTTTCCAAAGTGTTAGGCCATTTGTTGTTTTCTTCATCTCATGTCTGGTGACTAATTTATGGAGATTAATTGATTATTTACCAATATAAGTCAACAACTCCATTATTATGGCATGAAAATACCAAAATGAAAGAAAGCAAACTAGATGAATGTTAATCTTTGGTGTACAACTATTCCCATATTCATCCTAAATTAAGTATTAAGATTTTCTTGTGGTCAAAAGCTTATGGCTGGATTTCTGGTGCTTTACCCCTGCGTAAATGTTGTTTATAATACCCTGGACTTAAGGGAAGAAAATCACTATTACATTTTGCATTTAAGCTGTTGGTATTCATGGCAAAATTGATGCATTTGTAGGTCTTGGTAAATTGGGCGTTGGTGACATACTCGATGCATCCATGCATTTTATTAGTTTAAAAGATATAGATGTTGCCTTTTGTGACACTCAAGGAAGAGTCAAAAAGATTAAGAGTGGTGAAACAATGACAGCAACTGGAAAAGTATGAAAATCAGGATAAGTATACAGCAGGTCCTGGTGAATAGATCAGCCAAAGCCTGCCAGGTGGATTGGTACTGTATTCCTCAGTCATACTCAGAAAAGTGACCTATGAGCCATCTGGCTATAAAGGGTGTCTGCATGCAGGTCTCCTCATTTTCTATCGTCCAATAGAGTCAAATGTTGCTTGACTTAATGTTGAGGCCACTGTTTCCTCTTTCCCTTAGATTCATAGATTCATACAGTGCAGAAAAGGCCCTTTGGCCCATCAAGCCTGCACTGACATAACTACCACTGAAATTGTGCTAATCCCAATTTTCTGCTCTTGTCCCATATTCTTGAATGTTGTGATTTTGAAGTGGTCATCCAAATTTTTTTTTTTAAGATTTTAAGGTTTCCGGCCTCCATTACACTCTCAGGCAGTGCCTTCCAGATTCCCACCAGATGCTGAGTTAATTAGTTTTCCCAACTCCCCTCTGAATCTCCTGCCCCTTACCCTAAAACTATGCCCTCTCATGATTGACCCCTCAACCAATGGAAACAGCTGTTCTCTATTCACCCTGTCCATACCCCTCATAATTTTATGCACCTCAATCATGTCTCCCCTCGAAGAAAACAATCCAAGACTTTCTAATCTCTCCTTGTAGTTCAATTTCTCCATCCAAGCAACATCCTGGTGAACCTCCTCTGGACTGCCTCTAGTGCTATCACATCCTGTAGTGAGTTGACCAGAATTACACATAGTACTGCACCTGTGGCTTGTGCAATGCTCTGTACAATTCCAACATTATCTCCTTGTTCTTATACTCTCTGATACGACCAATGAAAGCAAGTGTGCCATATGCCTTCTGTTGACTTCGGGGATCTGTGAATAATCACCCTAAGTCCCCTCTGTTTCTCTAAGCTGTTCAGTGCCCTACCATTCATTAAATACTCCCTCATCTTGTTTCTTCTTCCAAAGTGCATCACTTCGCACTTATCAGCGCTAAATACTGTTTGCCACTGGTCTGCCTATCTGACCAACCCATCTGTAACTTCCTGTAACCTACAACCATCTTCTTCACTATTAACCACTCTATCAATCATGGTGTCATCTGCAAATTTGCATAATATTCCCCCAACATTTTCATCTATATCATTTATGTATACAACCAACAATAAGGATCCCAGTACTGATCCTTGTGGTACGCCACTGGCCTTTAGTCACTCAAACAACCTTCTACCACTACCCTTTGTGATCTATTACTAAGCCAGTTTCTGATCCATTGCACCAAGTTGCCCTCAATTCCATGTGCTTTAACCTTCTCATTCAGTCTCCCATGTGGGACCTTGTCAAAGGCTTTGCTAAAATTCATATAAACTACATCAACAGGACTTGCCTCATCCACACACTTGATCACATTTTCAAAAAGATTCCAACAAATTTGTGACAAAACCATGCTGACTATCCCTAATTGACCCATGCCTTTCCAAGTGGGTATTCATTTGCTCCTTCAGAATTTTCTCCAATAGTTTCCCTACCACTAACTCACTGGTCTGTAATTTCCTGGTTAATCTCTACAACCCTTTTTAAAAAGTGGAACCACATTTGCCATCCTCCAGTCCTCTGGCACTTCCCCTGTGGCCAGAGAGGAATTAAAAGTTTGTGTCAAAGCCCCCACATTTACCAGCCTTGCCTCCCACAGCAGCCTGGGATGCAATTCATCCAGGCCAGAGGTTTCGTCTGTCTTTAAGCTTGACAAGGCCTCCAATACCTTCCCATTTCATATGTCAAACAATGCAGGATACTCACGGTCCGTTTTTCTATGTTCTCCTTTTCCAGAGTGAAGACTAAAGAGATGTATTCGTTCAATGCCCTTCCAATATCCTGCAGCTTGACACACAGATTGCCCCCTTGGTCCCTAATGAGCCCTACTCTTTCCCTGGTTAACCTCTTCCCTTTAATGTATTTACAAAATTTCTTAGGATTCTCCCTAATCCTGTTTGCAAATCCTTTTTCATACTCCCTTTTTGCTCTTCTAATTGCCTTCTTAAGTTCCCTCCTGCATTTCCTGTATTCCTCTAGGGCCACAGCTAAATTTAGACTTTCTAAAAGCCCTACTCTTCTTCTTTATCCAGTCCTGAATTTTCCTAGACATCCAGGGTTCTCTCAACCTATTGCTCCTACAGTTCCCTTTGTAGGATACATTTTGGACCTTTACTCTCCCTGGCTTCTTTTAGAATGCAAAGACCCCCACCCCAGGTAGACTTACTTGCCAGGAGCTGCTCCCAGTTTACTGTTTCCAGATCCAGCTTTATTTTTAATAAAATCTGCCATCCCCCAATCCAAAGTCATTTTTTGCAGGCCATCTTTTTCCTTGTCTGGAACAAACTTTAACCATACCAAAACAATGGAGCAAATATAGCACCCAAGATGCAGAACATAATTGGAATAAGTAATTACAAAAATAAACACAAACACGCTTAAATAATCATTAGAAATACATTGGACACTTACAAAATTCCCAAACTAAAGGTCTGTAGTTAACTTTCCTTTCAAATGGTGTTTTTTGTACCCCAGTCAATGCCTGAAGTCAACCGCTCAAGGTTTTACACAGCAGTTGGTTACTCGGTGGGACTTCTGGCTCATCCAGGTAGGGTTTTCGGTTTCTAAGTATATCAATCACATTGTTGGAACCTGTTATAAAAATGTTAATAAAATGTCCTGATTATCCGCAAAGGGGCATTTGGATAATTGTGTTTAACTTTTTAACCTTGATCCTCTCATGTACTTTATTAATATTGGTGCTATTGTTATATGTATGTGGTTCAGAACAGTAATTTCACTATCTTTTCAAAATATACTTTTCTCATATGCCTTATATTGAGGCTTGTCTTAAATTAGTCTCCATATCAACTTTGTTCTGCATTAACCAAAAAGATAAAATTAAGTCATGTTTCCAACTTACATGCCCCTTTTAAGAAAGGTTCTCAGTTCCCTTGTAGATAAGGGCACTTCAAGGTGTAGTACAAAGCCATAAAGACCAGAATGTTACACACTCAATTCCTTTACTGTGCTAAGTGGGCTGATCTCAGCATAGCTGCAATTAGGACAGCTTAACAAGGAAAGAAAAAATCAGTGAGAGTACCTGCTTTGTTGAATATGCAGGATTTGTACATTGATGAAAATGGGCTTGGGTATGTAGCAATAATGTGTTAATCGAATAGTTTTTGACACTTGACATGGAATCTTGAAATGTTCCCAGGAGCAGGAAGCAAAGCCGGCAGAAGAATGTAAAAGCAGGAGATGATAAACTCCAACCTGTTTGGGGGAGGGGTGGTGGTGGGTGTGATGAAATGACAATATGAAGTCTCAGAAATTTAAAGGTGGCACGAACCTGCTATCAGGAAGCCCTTTTGTATGGATTCACATCTCATGCACGCTCATTGAAAATAAATCTCACCAGAGTGAAGTGCACTTTCCCAATTAAATTATCCCAGAACCCAACGCGTGTGTCTTTAAATTAAGGACTGCATATAATTGGAATATAGCAGGTAAAATAGTCTTCTTGGTGGCTTTGGAGTGAATAGGAGATGCTTTTTCCTCTTTGGAGAGCATTCATTAATGACTGTAAGTAATTTTCATACATAACAAGCAATCTGGGTATAAAACAATTGAAGTCTAGTACTTATCACCCGTAAACAAAGGGAGCTTTGGACAAATACCATCTATATTCCAAAACAATGATTAAGACATACGATCATGAATACCCATAGGATTAGGGCAAACGATTAGATTCCTTATTGTTTGCTGCCAAAGATTTCCTTAATGAATCGACTGGGTTCAGTTTATTTGAATTGATCTATGATCATGAGATATGAGATCCATTAAAGTTGATTAAGGAGAAATTTTTAAGGCAGAAAGATGAATGCTCATTGTTGGATTTTGCATTTACATTTCAAGTAAGACTTACAGGAGCATATAATGTAGATCAGGAGAATTTAAAGTTTTCACAGGCAAAGATGAAAGAATTGACAGACAAATATGTTGCAAATAGAATGTCTCCTGTCTGAAACAATGTGTTAGCATAGCTACCTTTATAGGTTGAAAGTGTGATTTAATGTTCCATACAAGATAGTTAGGAGGTTTGCAGAATCATAGAATCGTACAGTACAGAAGAGGCTTTTCAGCTCATTGGGTCTGTACCACCTACTGCCTAATTCTCGGCCATTATGACTTCTCTCCTTGATTCTCCAGATCACAATGCATGTTAAATTGATATCATTATAGGGAAGAAGATATGAAAGAGCAATGTATCGGGTAATATGAGGAGTGGAGAATGACAGCAACAGTAAGAATAGGTTAGAAGGAGTGGAAGACAGTTCATACAACAGACTTTCTACTATTTGACTAGCCAATACTGCAACAGTTAGACTATACCTTATCATACTTAGAGGAAGGACAACAGGAAGATCTAGCAAGGCTGCTTAAGAAGTACAAGGAAATTTTGTAGACATACACTTGGATGTTCTATGTTAGCCTGGCATCATGAGGATGTAGGGAAATCAGCGATGATAAAATAAACCCAGGAAAAATTAACCTAATTGGAAATGGAAATTCAATACATGCTGGAAAATCACTTGATTAAACCTAGCCAAAGCAGTTGGAGTTCACTGATGGTGTTAGTTCCTAAACCAGATAAATTGATTTGATTCTGAAAAGTAAATGCAGTGATAAAAACAGATTCATACCCAAATCCTCAGTTAAAACAGGGTTTTCTAAGAGTGGTCTATTAAGGTGTACTTGCTGAGAGGACCTGCAAGAAAAAAATACATGGAAATAATTCAAAGTTATGCAAAATCGCCATTGCTGTCTCAGACATCACTGTCTCGGGCATTAGTCCTGGACATTCAAGACTTTCAAAGACTGCATAGATTAAGTGAAGGAATTGATCATTGCTGTCTGATATTACAATCAAATAGGAAAGGTGGTCTGACCATGGCTAACTAAAGAAATTAGGGATAATATTAGATCTAATGAAGAGGCATGCAAATTGGCCAATACAAACAGCAGACCTGAAGATTGTGGGCAATTTACATTTCAGCAAAGAAGACAAAGGGATTGATTAAGAATGGGGGAGAAATAAAGTACAAAAGTAAGTTTGTACGCAATATACAAATTGATTTACAGAAGCTTCTATAGGTATACAAAGAGTAAAAGTCTAATGAAGATAAATATAGGTCCCTTATAGTCAGAAACAGGGGAAGTTTTTAACAGGGAACAAATGATGGCAGACCATTTATATACATATTTTCATTCTGTCTTCACAAAGGAGGACACTAGTAATGCCCCAAAGTAATGGGAAACAGATTCTAGTGAGAGAGAAGAACTGAAGGAAATTAGTATTAATAGGGAAATGGTGTTGGGGAAATTGATGGGATTAAAGGTCAATAATTCCCAAGTGCCTGATAATCAATTCCCCAGGGTACTTACGGAAGTGGCCCTAGGAATATGGGATGCCAATTATGGTTATTTTTAAAACATTCTATGTAACTCTACAGCAGTCCTATAGATTGGAGAGTTGCTATGTAACCCTGAAGTTTAAAAAAAGGAGGTAGAGAAAAAGCGAACTATTGTAGACCAGTTAGCCTGACATCAGTTATGGGGAAAATGCTAAAGCCCATTATAAAAGATTTGATAGCAGACAACTTGGAAAACAATTGAGAGGATCAGACAGAGTCGGAACGGATTTACAAAAGGGAAATCATGCTTAACAAATCTACTGGAATTTTTCAAGAAACACAGAAAATAGGTGCAGAAGTAGGCCATTTGGCCCATCAAGCCTGCACCACCACCATTCAACGTGATCATGGCTGATCATGCAATTTCAGTATCCCACTCCTGCTTTCTCTCCACACCCCTTGATCCCTTTTAGCCACAAGAGCCACATACAGCTCCCTCTTGAATATGTCTAATGAACTGGCCCAACAGCTTCCTGCGGGAGAGAATTCCACAGGTTCACAAATCTCTGAGTGAAGAAATTCTTTCTCATCTGAGTCCTGAATGGCTTACTTCTTATTCTTAGACTGTGACCCCAAGTCCTGGACTTCTCCAACATCGAGAGCATTCTTCCTGCATCCAGCCTGTCCAGTCCCATCAGGATTTTATATGTTTCTTTGAGATCCCCCCTCATTCTTCTAAATATCAGCAAGTCCAAGCCCCAGTCAATCCAGTGTCTCCTCATATGTCAGTCCTGCCATCTTGGGAATCAGTCTGATGAACTTTCGTTGGACTCCCTTAATAGCAAGAATGTTCTTCCTCAGACTGGGGGACCGAAACTGCACAATGTATCAATATAGTTACGAAGGGCGATGTGGCTCACTTCACCTTTCAGAGGCTTTTGATAAGGTCCCACATTAGGTATTAGCATGTAAAATGAAAGTGCATGGTGCTGGGACAGTACACTGACATAGATAGAGAACTGGTTGGTAGAGAGGAAAGAAAGAGTAGGAATAAATAATTCTTTTCCAAGTGACAAGCATTGACTACTCGGGTACCACAGAGGTCAGTGCTTGGTCCCCTACTGTTCACAAATATATGTTTATGGTTTAGATGAGGAAACTAAATGCAAAATCTCCCAGATTGCAAACAACACAAAGTCGGGTGGAAAGGCAAGCTGTGAGATGGGTGCAGAGATACTTCAGCGTGATTTGGACAAGTTGAGTGAGTAGACAAATGCATGGCAGATGAATTTGATCAATCTGAACAAATGTGAGCTTATCTACTTTGGTAGCAAAACCATGAAGGCAGATTATTATCAGAACGGTGATAGATTGGGAAAGGGGAAAATGCCACAGGACCTAGGTGTCCTTGTACATCAGTTGCTGAAAGTAAGCATGCAGTTCCAGGAAGGAGAGGGAGGTATCAGAGATGGTCCAGTTGAATTTGAGGTTGCCTTGTGCTTCCACGAGGAGCTTGAACAGTTCATCAACTTTACTAACACTTTTCACCCCAAACTCAAATTCACCTGGACCATCTCCGATACCTCCCTCTCCTTCCGAACCTTTCTGTCTTTATTTCTGGTGACGACCTTGAAACTGATATCTATTTCAAGCCCACCAACTCCCACAGCTACCTAGACTACACCTCCTCTCACCCACCTTCTTGCAAGAATGCAATCCCCTACTCACAATTCCTCTGCATCCGCTGCGTCTTCTCCCAAGATGGGGCATTCCACTCCTGAACATCCCATATTTCCTCCTATTTCATGGACCGTAACATCCTACCTACAGTGATCGAAAATGCCCTCAACTGCATCTCTTGCATTTCCCACACTTCTGCCCTCACAACCCTCTCCCCAACAAAAATAAAGACAGAATCCCCCTTGTCCTCACATATCACCCCACCAACCTCCACATCCAGCATATCATTCTCCGCCACTTCCACCACCTGCAATCTGACCCAACAACCAAGGAGATATTTCCTTCCCTACCCCTATCTGTCTTTTGTAGGGCCTGCTCTCTCCATGACTCCCTTGTCCCTCCACACTCCCCACTGACCCTGCCACACTCGGCACCTTTCCCTGCAGCCGTAAGAAGTTCTACACCTGCCCCTACACCTCCCCCATCGCCTCCATTCAAGGCCCAAAACAAACCTTTCACATCAGACATGGGTTCATCTGCACATCCATCAACTTGATCTAATGTATCCACTACTCCTGATGTGGCCTCCTGTACATCAGTGAGACCAAGCACAGACTCAGAGACTGTTTTGTAGAGCATCTGCACTCTGTACGCGACAAACAAGAACACCTTCTGGTCGCCAACCATTTTAACTCCCCCTCCCACTCCCTGGGTGACATGTTCATTCTGGGCCTCCTCCAGGGTCACACTGATGCCACTCACAAACTGGAGGAGCAACACCTCCCATTTCGCAGACAGCCCAATGGCCTAAACATAGAATTCACCAGTTTTAAAATCTCCCCACCCCCGGCATCATCCCATGACCAACCCTCCCTCTCATCCCTGCCTTCTTGACCTGACACAACCTGTCCATCTTCTATCCCACCTATCCGCCGTTCTCATCCCACTGATCAATCCCCATACTCCCTACCTGCACTCACCTATCACCATCCCATGTACCTTCCCCAGGCCTAACCCTCCTCTCTTTATTTTTATCCCAGCTCCCTTCCCTCTCCACATTTCTGAAGAAGGGTCCCGATCCGAAATATTAATTTTCCTGCTCCTCTAATGCTGCCTGGCCTGCTGTGTTCCTCCAGCTCCACACTGTGTTGAAATTCTAATAGGACTTGACAGGGCAGCTTCAGGAAAAATGTTCCCAATGACCGGGGAATCCAGCAACAAGGGTATCAGTATAAGAATATCGGATAAACTATTTAGGACTTAACGGATGAGAAATGTTTTCGCCCAGAGAGTGGTGAGCTTGTGGAATTCCTTGCCACAGAAAGCATTTGGGTCCAAGACATTGAGTTTCTTTTTTTAAGATGGAGTGAGATGTGGTTCTTATGGCTACAGGGATCAAAGGGTACATGGAAAAGGCAGGAACAGGATATTGAGCTGGATGATCAACCATGGTCATACTGAATAGTGGAGCAGGTTCCAAGGGCCAAATGGTGCACTCCTGCTCCTATTTTCTGTGTTTTTATGTTTCTATATTTCAATGTTTCTGTGACTGTGTTGTCGTCCCAATGGGAGCACAACCACTTTTTGAGCATGCCATTTCAACACCCACACTGTCCTGTAACTGGTACAACTTTCCTAGCATAAAGTGGTTCCCACTCATTAGATTTAAATATTCCATCCAATGCTGAAGTCTATAACCCACACACCCAGCTGAGAGCCCTCTGCATTCACACATTTTCACTACTTAGTGCTGTTGTGAGTGTATGGCCCTTCTCAGGGCCCACATGTTACCCATGTGGAGCATAACAAATCATTCATCTTCTTCCTGCACTGGACCCAGGCTCTTGGTGGGTCTTATTTGCACTGACCTGTTTTATGACCTCTATTGAGGCTATGCCGGCCCCATGGAAGAGCCTCCTGCTTCAATTTCTGGAAATTAGGAACCCCCAAATTTCCTGGATGGGAATAGCATTGCTGAACCAGGTAATGATTCTTTTCCTTCTCTGAGACTTCAGTCCTGAATAGTAAGTTAGCAACTGAAGTTATCTGAGACAGATGAGAAACACTGAATTAGAGAGCTACAGTGATGCACCTGGTTGTACGGAATGAGTGTTGATCTTTCTACATGGTGCCTGTACTATGGACACTGTGAGGTAATAGCAGGAGATTTCACAATTGGTTGACCATCAAATGATTGTATGTGACCAGCCCTCTCCTCTCTGAACAAATGTTTTCCGGGTTTCCAGTCCCACAGCTGACTACCTTGATGACATCTGAAGATTCCAGTCTTAGTGACAACAATACCAATCTATGAAGCCACGAATATGTATAAGAAATTGTGCAATTCCTCAATCAACCTGTGGGCATTGAGAGTACCCACATTTAAAATATGATCCCCTGAAGTTATTCTGAAGTTATAGCTGCACATATGAATGAATGGTTATATGCTTCAGTTATACAGTTATTACTGTTATATTCAATTATATGAGGTCTTGGTGAGATCACATCTGGAGAAGTGTGCAAAATATTGATGATCTTATTTTATGAAAGATGTAAATGCATTGGAAGCAGTTCAGAGAAGGATCACCAGACTAGTGCCTCAAATGGATGGGTTGTCTTATAAGGGAAGATTCAACTAGCTAGCCTTTTATCCTTTGGAGTTCAAAAGAATAAATGGTGACTTGATTGAAAGTCTTTTGAAAAATTTAGTGGATGTCGAGCCTTTGATTATTTTTAAGGCATAAGGAATAGATGCTAAGCAAGGAGTTGGTCGGCTATGAATACTAAGTGGGAATGTGGATTTGAGGTCACAATCAGATCAGCCGTGGCCTCATTAAATGATGGAATAGGCTTGTGGGGCTAAATGGCCTATCCCTGTTCCTTGTTCGTATGGTTCTACACAAATCGATCCTATCCATATTGAGATGTTAGGCTACCTATTTATCCTGAAATTATGTTTGTAAAAGATATAGTAAATTGCAAACCATTACTACTTTGGAACATCTTTATCCTGAATGCTGGCCAATGAATGATTGCAAGCTGTATAATTATACATACAGTATCTGAATATTTTAAAAATTGTGTCACATATACTAATGTAATGTAACAGTTTAATTTTGTGGAGTTGAACTGTAGTTCCACAATTAAACCTGTGCTGGAGCCCTGACAATTCCTAAAAGAAAAGCTACAGGCCACGAAGAGCAGCACCAAGATGACCTGCAGAAAAGGTAAACGCTCTTGCCCTCCATCCGTGCTGTCCCACTTTATCAGTGGTATGTAAGTGGCTGTGCACTGACTGACAGACCAAGTTAATAGCTTTCTGAGAAGAGACACTATTGCTTTGTGAATAATAGCACTGCATAAAGACGTTTGCATTCTGCAATGGACAAAAAAAATGTTAAATATTATGTGATACTTATATATTCATAACAATCTGTGTGAATAAAATATGACTGTAAGATAGAGTGGAATAAAAGTGTTGACTTCAATTTTCTGTCCTACCAAAGAACAGCAGATGGTCATACATTGCAATGAATATTTGTGCAAATGACTAATAGACA
>NC_063342.1:61424057-61552592 GCF_021869965.1 Rhincodon typus | reverse complement strand
TGTTATCTCACTAAAATTTGTTATTCCCTTTTGTGACCATCAGATATTTTCATTTTGTATTGTATAACTATAACCCATGTCAAAACTCATGCCATTTCTTTGTTCTGACTCACTATAAATGAAATGATTCAGCTTCATAACTAACTTAGCAATGAGCTATGGTAAGGAAATAAAATCCATGTCCCAATTGGTAGCAATCGACACAACAAGCCCCAAATGTGGGCGTTCCTTCTGTAATTACGTAGAAATTCATGTCCTATACTCAGTGATTCACATCTAAAATTGTCAGTAGAGCTGAAATCTCTCCATTACAGCAATGGGAAAATCAGACCAGGGTTTTCTGAAAATTAAAGGAGCATGGTTGTTGGACGAGGTTTGACATGCTATCATATTTTGAGATTATCTAACCATTTGAGTACAATATCAAACATTTTAGTTTTGAACACAGGTTGGAACCATTTCAAAGTCACCATCCCAAAGCTTTCTGAGATCCCCTCAACTGCACAATGTTTCAGTTAACAGGTCACCTCCAGTGACCCTGTCCAGTTAAGGACAGACGGCAGGCTGTACAGAGCAAGGGGCACCCAGGATATAGGTAACTGGAGGCCCTGGCATGGGTAGAGGGCACAGCTGCTGTGGGCAATTCATCCCTGCCTTCTCAAGGGCAACCAGACTTGGGCAACAAAAAATGCCGGGCCAGTCAGTGATGCCCATGTGACACAAGTGATTAGGAAATAAAATTTGAGGGCACTTTAAGATGGAAAGGCACTTTGAACTCCTCTCATGTTTTGAAAGTAAATTGTGCCCACATTTGCCAGGCCATGGGTGTGGGGTGATATTCTTCCAACAGGAGGGTGGCATAGCTGTCACCTAGCTGCACTTCCAGCTCCAGGACAGCTGCCTGCGATTTAAAGGCATGTTCCAGGAACCTTGTGGGGTTCAGTCTCAGCTGAGATGACAGCCAGTCAAGGGGCCTGTCCGGCTGGAAAGATTTCCTGTACCCACTCTGAGCCTATCTCTGGCAAGCTTACGCCGAGGCAGACTGTGTTGCTTAGATTACTCAACATGCAAACTTATGAAATATTCCCGCTAACCGCCCACCCACTTCCAAAGCCACCTCCACATGGGCCATTAGATTTAGAAAAGTGGTACATTTAAATATAAAGCAATTTCATGCTAATTTAAGAGAAAAAAAACATTAAGATGATTGGTAATTAACACGCAAATGTATTCAACATTGAAGTTGCTTCTTAAGGACTGAATGAAATCAACAATTTAGTCTATCTCATAAATTGTCATACATATGATGTGGGGAATTGATTGCTCCCTAGGTCATCTCCAGGGAATAGGAGCATGATTTTCATGACTCTGCTTGGAAAATCTGGAAAACAGAAATCAACAGTAGTAATTTACATTTGTTCAGCTCTGTTGGCATAATGAAATGCCCCAAGCCCAAGAAGACATTAGATCAGATAATTTAAGGCCTGGTTGAAGAGCTATATTTTAAAAAGTGCCTGAAAGATGGAGGAAAGAGAGGCAGAGGGTATAGGATATCCCAGAACTTGGTGCCTAAGCAACTGCAGATGTAGCGAGCAATAGTGGAACAATTAAATTTGGGGGTACACAGGAAGGCAGAAGTAGAGGAACACTGAAATCTCAGAGTTGTGGGACTGGAGACAGAGCAGTGGGGGAGGATTGAAGCTGTAGAGGAATTTCAAAGCAAGGATGAAAATGATAAATTCAAGACTTTGCTTGACTGGCAGAGAATTATGTCAGTGAGTTAAGCAGTGAAAAGGGAGCAGGATTTGCTGGGGGTTAACACACAGGCAGCAGTGTTTTGGAGTTAGGTTTGCAAGAGTAGAATGTAGACCAGACAGCAGAGCATTTGGATAGACAGGGTCAGAGGTAATGAAGGCAAATAGATGATAGTTCCTGAGGTAAATGAGCATGAAATAGCAGTGTGGTTGGATGGTGTTATGGAGGTTGTCAGGGAGGCGTTGGCCTAGTGATATTATTATTGGACTGTTAACCCAGAGACCCAGATAACATTCTGGGAACCCAGGGTTCAAATCCCATCACGGCAGATGGTAGAATTTGAATTCAATGAAATATCTGGAATCAAGAATCTAACGTTGACCATGAACACGTTGTTGATTGTCAGGAAAAAACCCATCTGGTTTACTAATGCCCTTTAGGGAAGGAAACTGTCATCCTTACCTGGTCTGGCCTACACGTGACTCCAGACCCACAGCAATGTGGTTGACTCTCAATTGCCCTCTGGGTAATAAATGCTGCCTAGCCAATTACACCCTCATCCTGTGAATGAATGAAGGAAAAAAAAGGTTGAAATAGGTAGCATGTATATAAGACTGGAATCTCATCTCAGCACTAAATTTCACACTGGTGCCAGGGAGAGTCAGTAGTCAGCAAACAGAGTTTGGAGCGGGACCCAAAAACAAATGCTTCTGTTCCCATTAGCATGAGTAACTTTCAGGTTCCTCCCAGTACTCACAAACTTCCCATATTCACTCTCTTTTCTATTACTGTTGCTGTCCCTGTAAGCTCTTTCAGCATCCCCTAATTTCGATTGAGCCACTCAACCATTAATTCTACTGCTTTATCCCCAGGGTCTATGACTTTGGAAATTCCCATGGCTTGTTTGCTCCATACTCTCCCCATGTAGAGGCCAGAGTTACTATAACCTGTTTGAACCCCCTTTCAAGAACTCCTTGTTCCCTCCAAAGTCACACCCTACCATCTGCAATTGATCCTATCACCATACCCATTCCCTCAGCAACCCAGTATAATGAAACTCATCTTCAGACTTGAGTTATTACTTTTGTTTAAGGATCTCATCGATTGTCCCCAAACCCTATGACTGATCATGCTGCTCCCCCAAGACTAACTACAGTATTGACTGACCATGGATCACTCTCTGGATTGGTCTCTCAGCAGTACCCCAAATGATCTACCTGTAATCACTGGACTTATTACACTTTACCTGCTAGACTAACTGTGGCACAATCCCAGAACTGAAAGGACATGACTCCCTGGATTCACATAGAATCAAGTACCTGACTGAAGCTGGCTGATCCCTGGGTTGGAATCAAGCCATCACCTTGACTGACTGGGATGGTACTCTCTGACTGACTGTAGGCCCCTTCAGTTGAGGAACTGTCTCCCTTTGACTTTTACACAGCGCTATTGACTTAAGAAATTTCCATGTATTTGCTGAATAAGCTGCTGGCACAAGCTGTAGATCTGATAGTGGTATAACAAGGTGCTGTACAATGTCATGTCCATGCCCTCTCTGACTGGTAGATTTGCTGTACAGTGCTCCCATCACCTGCCTGCCTCTCCCTCTGTGCCAAAAAGCAAGATAAACTGCAGAGGTTGACTGCTGCAACTCAGCGTTCAAGATCTTGAGTGCTAACAAAACAATGTCTCACACACACAAGATGGTAGCCTTTAGGTAAGCAAAGCATTCTGTGTTGTTGCCTGAGATTTATGGCTGTCCCTGCTTACAAAGTGACCTAGCAGAAGCATGGTTGTGTTGAAGGGCTGAAATGGTGCCTGGCTAGGTCCAAGAGCAGGCATGATGATGTGGTGAGGCTGGTGCCTTACCAAAGCCAAGTTACATGGATAAAGGATTTAGGAGAATGGTGGCCATGGAGCATACAGGAACATTGCACAGAAGAAGCCATTGCCTGATGGTTGGGATAGGCATTCAGTGAGTTCCAGCTGTCAGGTAACTGGTCTCTTTTACCTGTTGGATTTATCCTCCTCATTGCTTGCTATTCCTGCATGATAACCTCATTCCTTGTGAAGTAGGTTTTTCAAACTAAACAACAAGCATGGTGTTGAAAATGATTTGCAGGCACAAAGCTCAAACAGCCAGAGGAACTTTGCAGGTGTATGGTTGGTTTTCGGTAAACAGTATCACTGACAAGTCTCCTCAGGACATCCTGCTGAAGGACTGGTGCGTAGCACATACTTTTCTTTGGACAGGCAATGAAACAATGCATTTCATCAGGGTGAAGTATCTCAGGCTCCAAGCTGATCTTTATGTAGCTCTTCTATGACAGAGTTGAATGGATCTTGTCTGGGGCTATTGATTGTGACCATAACCACTTTTATTTTTTAATTTGGTTACCTGACAATGTTTATCCTGAGTCATTGTAGTAATGCCCTAAACAGTCCTTTGTTAAGGATATCAGTCCTGTTGTAATCAATATCAAAACCATTTGAAATTCTGTTTTGATGTAGGGGTCTCCTGGGTTAGCAGTTGAGATTCCCACCTAGGTAAAATAAAGACTGCTTGACATCCGAACAAAAAAAAATGTTGTGTTGATCGTTGGTTTTAAAAAACACTCCACAACACCTGTACAAATTATTGTGATCCAACCCTGGCCAAGCATCCCCAGATTGTTACTTCAGATGTTATATCCTAAATCCTGGATGAGAGTTAATGAAATGGTTCCCTTCTTTATTCATTCACCCCTTCAGTTGGTTGCAACAAGGTTAATTTAAAAAGGGTTCCTTCTTTGTGGAACAAATCAAAGAACTGTGGATGCTGGAAATCTGAAACAAAAACAGAAATTGCTGGAGAAACTTACCAGGTCTGGCAGAATCTATGGAGAACTGTCCTTCTCTTTTGAATACCTTTCTCCCAGACCCAACTGAACTTCTGCTTTAAGAGGAGCCAATTTAACCAGGCTTTCTTGAATTAAGAAGGTGTGAGTTTATCAAGCACCGTATGAATTCATAACACAACAATGCAAATAGATCAGAAATAAGTTCTAAAATGATAAAAGGTAAAAAGAAAGTATGGTCAGACTCTGAATTGTCCATGAAATGCGGATAATTGGACATTGCAATTGTTGCAGTGAAGGTTATTGGTGTCACTGATGTTGGTAGTTGAAAAGTCATTTTTTGGAGTTTCTGGCTTTTGCAGGCTAACTGAAATCATTTTGACCTGTTTCCTTATTTTTTTAAATAGCACTCACAGCGATAGAAGTCTTCCATTACCTGCAACGCAAAGTGACTAGGGGATAGTTCTTTGACTGAGACCGTCACAGCGTGTCAACTCCACAAGGATCTGTTCTGGGACCCCTGTTCTTCGTGATCTTTATAAATGACTTGGGTGAGGAAGTGGAAGGGTGGGTTAGTAAGTTTGCCGATGACACAAATGTTGGTGGAGTTGTGGATAGTGTGGAGGACTGTTGTAGGTTGCAACGTGACATTGACAGGATGCAGAGCTGGACAAAGAAGTAGCAGATGGAATTCAACCCGGAAAAGTGTGAAGTGATTCATTTTGGAAGGTTGAATTTGGATGCAGAATACAGGATTAATGGCAGGATTCTCGGCAGTGTGGAGGAGCAGAGGGATCTTGGGGTCCACATCCATAGATCCTTCAAAATAGCTACCCAAGTTGATAGGATTGTTAAAAAGGCGTATGGTGTGTTGGCTTTCATTGGCAGGGGGATTGATTTTAAAAGCCGTCAAGTTATACTGCAGCTTTATAACACGCTGGTTAGACTACATTTGGAATACTGTGTTCAGTTCTGGTCATTATAGGAAAGATGTGGAAGCTTTAGAGACGGTGCAGAGAAGATTTACCAGGATGCTTTCTGGACTGGAGGGCAGGTCATATGAGGATAGGTTGAGGGAGGTAGGGCTTTTCTCATTGGAGCGAAGAAGGATGAGAGGTGACTTGATAGAGGTGTACAAGATGATGAGAAGCATAGATAGAGTGGATAGCCAGAGATATTTTCCGAGGGTGGAAACAACTATTACGAGGGGGCATAATTTTAAGGTGATTGGAGGAAGGTATAGGGGAGATGTCAGAGGTAGGTTCTTTACACAGATAGTGGTGGGTGTGTGGAATGCACTGCCGGCAGTGGTAGTGGAGTCAGATATATTAGAGACATTTAAGCGATTCTTGGATAGGCACATGGATGATAGTAAAATGTAGGGTATGCAGGGTAGTTTGCTCTTAGAGTAGGGTAATAGGTCGGCACAACATTGTGGGCCGAAGGGCCTGTACTGTGCTGTACTGTTCTATGTTCTATGTTCTTAAAAATGCTCATTTGCTCCTATTCTTTGTGTCTTGTCTATAATAAATCCTCCATCCATGCTTATATGTTATCCCAGTTCTGCATTTTATCCCACTTCCATGGGTGCGTATGTTATTTAGTGTTCCTGTGAAGTAACTTGGGATGTTATATCCAAGAGAAGAAACCAATATAATGATAAATTTTGGTGGTGATTATTACTTGAGACATCATGGTCATGCTAAGGAAGAAGAGCAAATATCTCCGGGTCAGAATTGATTTATTTTGTATTAAATTACTTTGAGGATTTCCGGGCAAGAAAAAATAACATTTGCGAAAGAAAAGACAGCATTTGCAAAAGTGGAACTGGAGAGGCTGTTAAGTCCACAATTTCAGTTCAATATGGTGCACTGTAACATTCTGTATTAATGAGTATTTTAGTCTGTATCATGTTACTATCCCAATAAAAATTTAGCTGATTATCATATCTGTTGCTTAAACAAAGCCTTGCAAAATAAAAGTGAAAACTAGGGGACAGAGTCAGCATAGAGATCTTTGAAGTATGGAATACATGGGAGCTCATGGCTAAATGAAATCAAAATGAAACACTAGGGGAATATGTTTATGTTTAGACCAGTCAAGTTGATCTAAGTTGAAGTCAGAAAAAGGCAAAGGGATAAAGTGGAAGATCCCGCATAAGAATTGAGTGTTTCCATCCAATCTCAAAAGAGGCAATCGTAAAATGGTTTAAAGCAGTTTCAATGGCTTAGTATCTAAGCCGATTTTACATCTAATAGTTTAGTCAGAGAGCAATGCAGGACATGCTGGAATCTTGATGCAGCCTCTTGAGAACAATGGAGGCTTAGAAACAGGGAATGCTGAATTTGGAATTCCCATGTCGAGAGTTGCCCATTGCCTAGATAACAAAGCGGGTTGCTAAGAGATCCATTGTCCCTAAGTGGGAACCTAGTCTCATTAGGGTTTCACAACCCTAACAAAGCTAGCATTTTCATAGCAATTTTTCTTTCACACTCCTGATGAATACAAACTGTGTCTTTAGCCAAGATAAGAAAATAGGCTGCAACATTAGCAGTCAGCCAAAGACAAAGTAGAATGATGGGATTATCTATGGCTTGAAGATAGAGACAGAAGATGAGTATATGCCACCAAGGGAAGCTAATTAATCTAAAAATAGAGCTTTTCTCCTTTAAAAGTTAGAATTCTGATGTGGTCGGAAGTCTACAGATGGCCAATCAAGTTGGAACTGATTTACTCCATCACCAAGGATACAGGCTGTATTAATTGTGTGTCATTTACTTGGGTTGTCATTTAATGTGATCTACAGACAACTGATTAATAACATTCTTGAGTTAATATATGTGAAAGTTTGTTGTGAAATAAACCATTTGAGCTTGATTCACCCAAAAGTTGTTGTTAGAAGATGAACAGCTTACTCTGTGGCGGTGCCTCAACCAATATTCTGGCCACACAGCTACTCAGAGGTTCTGTGCACATTGACTGGCCTGCCAACATACTGGCATCCAGTTCCAGAAGCTACTACCAGACAGATCTCACAAATCATGCAGCGGCAGGAAAAATTACAGGGAGTATGGTCACTGACCAATCAGAGGTGACCTGCCAATCTATTTCTCTTGTAGTATAAATTTTAGTGACTGTCTTAAATTTTATATTTTGCCTTTGTCCTGATGAGAGCAAGACAACAAGCTTTGGAGACAAATTTATCATTATGCAACAGCCCTTTTGTTGCAACAGCAACTACTGTAGACTTTATCAGCCTTCACATAGAATTATAGAATGATACAACACAGAAGGGAAAAGAGGCCATTTGGCCCACAGTTTCATGGCATGTAGCTCTTTGATGGAGCTCTCCAATTGATTCCAAATACCCAATCTCTTTCTTCATAGCAGTGTGTAATTTTTTTTCTTCAAATCATATTCCAATTCTTTTTTAAAACCTACTGTTGAATCTGCTTCTACTCCTCTTTCAAGCAGTGATCCTGGATCATAACTTACTGCATTTAAAAAAATCTGATTATGTCACTTACTTTAAATCCATGTCCTCTGGTTGCCAACTGGGCTACACTGTATGCAATGATATAAAGGAGTAGACATAATATCGATAGACAGTGCATTTTTAAGAAAAACAAAACCTAAACAAATGCCAACTCGTACCAAGGCTCCACTTCAGAGCAGAGGGTGCATACAGCAGATGTTTATACAAAAGAGTACAATAACAACAAGAGTCTCATTCATTTTTACAGTTTCATCTTGTCAACAATTCCCAGGGAGGGACCTGTAGAAAAACGACAGATGAAATGAATAATTTATTATAGAATATGCAGTGCCAAGTATTGTATTGAAGTGTATAGCTAAAGCATATTGAAATCAAAGGTGTAGTAGTATTTGTAAATTTGCTTTGATACCAATGAAGTACGGAATATCCTCTTGCCTCCATGTGTTAGCTGCATTTTAAACAGAGGGGGAAAATTTTCTCCAGTAATTATTTCTGGTGAAATTGTAAAAGAGGAAGTGGGCTGATGGTGGCAGCACAGTCATAATGGTGGGATCAAAATCTATGGTGGCACCCATGAAGAAGGGACCCGACCTGAAACGTCAACTTTCCTGCTCCTCTGATGCTGCCTGGCCTGCTGTGTTCCTCCAGCTCCACACCGTGTTATCTGTGACTCTAGCATCTGCAGTTCTTGCTATGTCTTCCAGTTTTCTGTCTCTATGTGAAGCAAAATTCTGCTACAAGTGGATAAAGTGCTTCTCTTGCTTGTTGTCTCCTTTTTTTCTCATCCAAACACCTCCCAATCACTAACTGCCTATGCGGACTGAAGAGATGAAACCAACAAGGCAAAGTTATCTATCAGAAATATTTTTAGGTACGTGCCAACCTCTAATTCCCAATACTATGAAAATTCAGATTATGTCTATCAGGATGAGATGCTAGCAGAATTGTGTATGACATGCATCTAATGCAACTTAGAGATGGAAATTGATCTCAGATGCATATTCTAAAGGGGAAACTTAAATTTGTCACTCTTTTTTAAAAGTTTCATTTTTTTTAATGCTGGAACAGAGGTCCTGAGACACAGTAGCATGTGCTACACCCAATCTGGTAAAGCTGGAAATGGTAAAAATGATAATGTCTCAAATATAAACAATTTTGACTCTGGGATTTCAGACAGTTTGAAGTAGGCAACAAACTGGACCATAGGCTTCCCATGTGATTTGACAGTGGAGTGAAGATCCAGAGATCTAGGGCCCAATGTGCTGGGGAAAATGTTAAGAGGAAATTCTCTCCTTCAAATTTTGGTTTATTTTTAAATAAGTAGATGATTTTGACCTTGGGTGATCATGTGTAACGGCAGATATCAGAGACTCATGAATTATCCCTCCAAATCGTTACTTCTGTTGAAATCAACCATTATTCTCATGATATTCCTGCAAAATCTTAGATACGAATTCTTAAAAGCAATGTGCTGTCCTGTGCACAATGTTAAGATTATCACAGACTATCACAGGTTGAATACTACGAATATGTTCAAAATTTGGCACAGTGAATATTTATTGTGTTAAAATCTTCAGTAGTTCAATAGTATTAATTATACAAATATTAAAAAATCGAGATTTACAATCAGCAAGAGTAAAGGAAAATAACTACAGGGTGTTTTTTTTTACTTTGTTACAAATATACAGGAAGATATATTGAACTAAAATGTGCTGTGAGCTTAAACAAATTTACAATTAGTTTCTGAGACAACAAGGTGCAGGGCTGGATGAACACAGCAGGCCAAGCAGCATCATAGGAGCAGAGAGGCTGACGTTTCGGGCCTAGACCCTTCATCAGAAAAGGGGAAGGGGAAGGGGGTTCTGAAATAAATAGGGAGAGAGTGGGAGGTGGATAGAAGAGGGATAGAGGAGAGGATAGGTGGAGAGGAGTTGCAGTGGGAGAGAGATCCCTTGAGGTTTGTCCGGAGGGAGGACGGTAACTTCTTCAGGCTAGGCATCCTTAGAAGAGGCTTCGCAGTGGGGTTAAAATTGAATCAGAGATAGTAGGAACTGCAGATGCTGGAGAATCCGAGACAACAAGGTGCAGGGCTGGATGAACACAGCAGACCAAGCAGCATCATAGGAGCAGAGAGGCTGACGTTTCGGGCCTAGACCCTTCATCAGAAAAGGGGGAGGGGAAGGGGGTTCTGAAATAAATAGGGAGAGAGTGGGAGGCGGATAGAAGAGGGATAGAGGAGAGGATAGGTGGAGAGGAGTTGCAGTGGGAGACAGATCCCAAACAGCACTGTTAGCATTATAGGTGATTGAGAGTGAGTAAAAAGATTGAAATTGAATCAACTTAATCTAACATTGTCACAAACTATGAGAATAAACATTAAATGGTTTATGGAAATCATCTTAACCATGAGATTAAATGACAACCTTATTCTGACTGCAATCAATTACTTCTGTAACATAGAATATGGTTTTAACAAAATTAAACCAAACCAATAACAGTTAAAAATGTCAGTTGCATTGATTAAAGACTGTGAGATGATGACTAAAATAAAATTCACAATCAGAATGAATTAATAAATTATTATTTTTACTGGAAGTTTCAATTCTAACAATGCTAGAAATGAAATTTTCCCAACCCCTGAATGAAGTGAGCAATGTTGAGTCAGTTGGGGAAATGGGAAAAATTAGATTCTCGACATTGAGAACAGAAAGTCCGATTTTCTCTGTAAGGTTTCAACTGCTAGATGAGAACGGCGAGGAGCCTATTTTCCACATTAACAGCTCAATGTTACCTAATTTCACCTCATTTGTATGCAGGTTTCTATTTTCCCAGATCAAAACTAGATCACGCAAATTTCAAGCATTAAAGTCTGAGCAGTTACCTGGCAACTGCAGCTGACTGATGTCTTCTCCAAGTCTCCATCCTAGCCAACATTTCCCAACGTCCCAGAGCAAGCTCAGGGCAGTGACCAGCTGCACCCTCCATCCATGGGGATTAGCATTGGCAGAGCACCAGCTTCACCACATCATCATGGTATATCTCACATTCATTTATAATAAGTTCAGCACTTTAACACTGTATTTTGGAGTTCACCAGAAAAACTTACTTTTTAATGTTGCTACCGGGCTGCTTGGTGTACAGGGAGGATCCATGTCAAGCGTTAGAACAGGGTGCATCTGATCTTAGCTTGCTTTCTTAACCTTCATTCACTTTGCACCTACTTGGATCTCACAGCATCTCTGCTTTGCCTTGCCTTGCCTTTTTGTGCACTGTGCAAAGGCCACTTTTAATTTTATTACTTTTTTGGATTGTGGACTAAAACATTGGAAAAAGATGCTGTCTTAAATCAAGGAAACTGTATATAAAGATATTTGCAGTTTTCAAAACAAGTTTACTGGGGCGCAGTGTGAGTTGCACATATAATGCTGCCGTATTGGAGTAGTGAGAAAGAATTTCAGACAAATTGACATGCTGCCCGTGTGCTCAGGGCAATTTTGCCCACAGACAGTCTTTTGATTGTCTTTTCGATTGGCACCAGTTAACTCAGGAATACTCCCAGAGTATCAACCACTTGATTGTTTCCGAAACAAGTGCCTACAACTTTTTATATGGGAAATACAGCAGAAATATCCAGTCTGTGAAGAGAAAGCATCAATCTGTCTCTCCATGTCTCTTTACACTCAATCTCTCTCTCTTCTGTGGGGACACATAAAAGAGAATCCCTGTTAGCTAGCTGCTGTCCTTCCCCTTTCTCCTTGAGCTTTTCCCAGTGTAAATGCCCTGTTGAAAGGAAAAGGAGGACAAACCACTTTCAGAGACAATGGAAGGGTAAATCCTCAGCATCTTTTTATTTCAAAAATATACCTTATTCATTAAAAATATCTTTTCATATATAGTCACAAACTTGGTTCGTTTCTGTACAGTCACATATGAAGAAACAAGAAAACATTAGAGTTTGACTCTATCCAGCAAACAAACCAAAGCCATCTCGTACTTGTCCAAGATTATATTTATATGCATTTGAGGCACCAGGAGGGTCTGATAACTGAATGGAATCTAATTTAACTTCAACAGAAAGAACTCAGACCGTGGTCTTTCCCCACTGCGCCTTGTTAGCAGCTGCCCCAAGATTTAGTGTGTCCCTCAGCGCATAGTCCTGGTCCTTGGAATGTGCCAGTCTGCAACACTCATTTGAGGCCAACACCTTGTTCTGAAAGACAAAAAAGTTTGGAGCAGACCAAAGAATATCCTTCAGGTGCAGTTGATGTTTGTCTTGGTGTGTGTCCTGGGAACAGACTGTAGACCACAAAGTTCTGCATCACGGAGCAGCTTGGGATGAACCTCGCAAAAACCACTGCATCTTTCTCCAGACTTCCTTTGCAAAGGCACATTCCAGAAGAAGCTGAATGAGAGACTCATCCCCAACAAACCCCGCCCCCACACCCCCTCCCCCGCAGCTGCTTTGATGGCAGTGTGCAATGGTGCAGACAGACTGGGCATACAAGAAGGATCTCACAGGTAGCGTCCTTCTCACTAACAGCCGAGCAATGTCTTGGTGCTTGTTTGAAAATTCTGGTGATGAGGCATTCTGCCAAATGATTTCGACATTTTGCTCAGGGAGCCATGTGACAGGATCCACCCTCTCCTTTCCCACAGGGTCTCTATTACGCTATGTGCTGACCACTTGTGGTTAAAGATGTTTGTCTTTGCAAGGGTAGGATGCTCTTTGGAGGGTCAATGCAGACTCGATGGGCCAAATGCCTTCTTTCTGCATATAGGGCTGTATGATTCTATTCTATGAGTAAGGCTAAGGTCCCTCAACCCCCTCTCATCTTGCCATTGATGTTGTGCAGGTCTGTGTGTATACCTAGCAGACATGGAGTGTGCTAGACTTGATTCTCCACGGTTAGCATCCATAGGGACGCACAGATGGATGTGTGTTAGAGCCAGCACATTACTGATAACATTGGTGAACTCCTACAACCTTTGATCCAGTTTATCAAATGTCTCTGACAGGCTTGCCTGCTGTTCCTGTGTTTGCCTGTGCATTTTCATGAAATTATTAATGACCAACACCAGGGAATGCTCTCCTGCCTGGAACTCAGCAGTGACCTGGCCTTTGGCAGTGCTACGAGTGCATCCTAAATGAGGTGAGCACCATAAAATTGTGTGAGAAAACCCACTCGAGCTCATGGAGAGAAAACAACCTCAAAGGCCCCAAAATTGACGGTTCTTGCAATTTTGACAAAATTCAGCACCATGATTTTAAGACATAATATGTCGTCCTACCAGTTAAATAATTGCATGAGGCAAATTTCTTCATCATTTACATTTCTAGAACATGATATTGCAAACTTTGTACACTTGGGAAGTCAGGTCCCCTTGCTCTTCTGTTGCTTACCTATAATTTTCCTGTTGTCCTGCCACTAACCTCATTCAGAAGCCCCTACAGATCACTTGGAATTGGCCAGCTACTGCAGCCTGGCTATGTCAGGCATATATTCAACTATTCATTGTGGAACTCAGGGGTTCTTAAAGCAAAATAGTCTGATAGTCTTTCATTTCAGATTTCTACAAGTCAAAACAGATTTTTGATTTGATTTACTGCGGTCACGTGTACCTAAGTACAGCAAAAAGCTTTGTTTTGTAAGCAGCACAGGCAGACGTTAGGACATACAGATCATAGGGTGCTTAGACAAAAAGAGGAAAACAAGGTTATGGTTGCACAGGAGATGCATGAAGCAAGATCACCATTAGCAAGATCAACATTATTTGAAGTTCCATTCAGCAGTCTAATAATAGCAGGGAAGAAGCTGTTCTTAAAGTAGTGCTTTCCACCACCATAACCCTTACCACAGACAGTGATTTTGACTTTTTTATGGAATGTGGGCATCACTGGCAACAATAACATTTCTTTCCATTTGTCATTGCTTGGTTTCTTGGGATATTTCAGAGTTCTGTAGAGAGTCGGCCACTCTGCTGAGGATTCAGAATCACATAAAAGCAAGAGAGGGGAAGAATTTCCTTTCCTAAAGGCCATGAACGGAGCTGTTGGATTTTTACAACAATTAATGATAGTTTCGTGACACCATTAGTGAGACTCACTTTTAATTCCAGCAACTGCTTTGTTCGGATTCGTTTTGATTCCATATCCCCCGAGGATTAGCCTGAGCTTCTGGATGATGAGCCAAGAGCTGATCGGGCAGGGAGACTGGGGGGCTCATCAGGACCAAAGCTTTAATGTCACTGAGATCAGTGAATGAAGGGACCAAGACATCAAACCTGGAATCACTCGCATTAGTATGTGAAACCCAGGTCTATCTGTAAGACTTTTTATAGATACTCTTATGTCATTCCTGCAGGAGTACAGGTCTGTCTGTGACCATCACAGTGACGGTATTTCTTTGTGATTGTCTATGACCTGCACTTCCATTGGGCACTAGGTATCTACAGGGAATGTAGAATCAAGGAACTCCCTGTTATAATTTGTCACTAAAGCCATACGCTAAAGATTCGAATCCTGTTACTTTCCATCCATATTTGGCGCTAATTCTTACATTATTTCTCAATAGCGTTATGAAGAGATAATCACATTGCAAAACAAAAATATGACTTAACATGTCATTAGCCTGTACATTGAATCCTTTGGCAAGTGACATTTACATGTCCCTGGAGTCCAGCCATTGTGTGTTAATGCATATTTTGATTTGCCATGATCTATCGTAAAACAATGGTGCCAGGAGGAGTGATGCCTGACTAGACATGCCTGATGATGTGACCCACTAATAGCACAAAACAAGATGAGACCTGACATATCCAGTAGCACTCTAGCTTTTACTGATAAATTAATATTATCTTTCTGTAATGGAGCAAAATTTGTGGCAAATTGTTAGATAATAAAATGGAAATGGAATTTAAAGAAGCTAAAATTGTGGTTTTTAAATCAATTGTTGACGATAGTGTTGATCCACCAGTTTAACAACAGCATCATAAGCCAGAATCATCCACAGGTGATTGCTTTAATCTAACTGAAATGGAAGAAGTACATCTCAAAATTGTCATGATGATTCATGTATGCTCCTCACCTGGTGGTACGATTTTCACCAAAATTTTCTTGTAGGACCAGAGGACAGATTTAGTACTATTGTGATGGCAGAGACATCACTCTTTATGGTTGCGCTCAAAACTTACAATTCTAAAATCCCAATTCATAGAATCCCTACAGTGTGGAAGCAGGCCATTCAGCCCATCGAGTGCACACCAACCTTCCAAAGAGCATCCCACCCAGACGCAGGCCCCAAACCTACAACTCTGCATTTCTCATTGCCAATCCACCTAATCTGCACATCTTTGGACTGTGGGTGGGAACCGGAGCACCCAAAGAGAATCTATGGAGAACACGAGCAGAACATGCAAATTCTACACAGATAGTTGCCCAAGGCTGGAATCAAACGCAGGTCCCTACCGCTGTGCGACATCTGCAGCATCCACTGAGCCACCATGCTGCCCTATATGCTGAAATCATACAAATGTATTAGCTGATGCACACAGGTGCCTTCTGATGCTAATCCTCTGGCCATCACTTTAACACAAGGTTAATTTGTTTTACATCAATGAACTAATACTTTTTATAATAATAATGGCCAAGGCATTCCAGCCTTTGGGTGACTGCCTGTGTGGAGTTTGCACGTTCACCCCATGCCTGCCCAGCTTTCCTCCCAGTGCACTAGTTTCCTCCCACAGTCCTAGATGTGCATGTTAGGTGGGTTAGCCATGGGAAATGTGGGCTCACGGGGATAGGGTGGGGGCGGCTGGGTCTAGTTGGAATGCTCTTCAGAGAGTCAGTGCAGACTCGAAGGGCTGAATAACCTCTTTCCACACTGTAGGGATTGAATGATTCATTTAACATAGTCACTTTTGAATGTTAGCATACTAATGTGTACTTCACTCAGCTGGAGTGGAAAAGGCCAGTTCATTTCAAATCTTAATATTTGACTTTGACAAAATGAAAAGAATCTCTCGTCAACAAAAGAACTGCATCTATATTAAAAACAGACAGAATTCTGGAATTGGGATTTAAGACAGCCCAGGGCATAATCTGAGACCTTCATCTGGCTATCGCACAGACGTAGATTTTTAATTTGTCATTGTCTTTAAGGGCGTCAAAACGATTGCCATCAATAGTTGCAACTGAGCCTCCCCAAAGACTCGATGGATAGAAATCTGCACGGGTATGAGTGAGGCACCATGGTGGTGGCCCTCTCTCTGAGTCAGGAGACTCCACTGTTGTACCATAACATACCTGAGTGACATGGGCTATTGTGGGATTTCTGGTGGAATCACACAAGAAGTCTGGTGATGCCAACGTCATGCGTTCAGTGCGTTTGCTGAGCAATGAGGCAACTTCCTTGCTCGCCAGCAACAAGCAGCCAATTAAGGGGAAATAAAGCTCAGTAAGCGTCTTATTAACACTGCAGCTGACTTCATTAACATTCAGTGTCCTTTCTTGTGAAATACACTGGACAAGGCAGATGTCAAGAATTTCCAACATGGAAGTCAGAGTGCAATTCCTGGTGACTTCAGCTCTCTGCTAACCGCAATCAGCTTCCACGTTGCTCAGCACCAAACAGCACCATGGGGCACAAAATTGGCATCCAACATTTGCCAACTCTGTACGACCATCATGGCACTTTTCTTATCCACTTAGGGAGCATGTTGCTGGCTACACCGGCACTGACAAGCTGTTGCAGGGATGCTTTTCATGCAAGAACATGCTCTGAGTTAATTGGTGGGACCAGGATATATATCAGGGCTGCCTACTTGTTCTTTTAGCACTTGCTTATTTAGCATCTACCTGCATGCCTCCAGCATCCATACATTGACATACCTTGCCACACCTGTTAGCATTTGGCACTTCAACCAGAGCCAAAGGCTCCCATTACCGCTGTATTAACATGTGTTTAATGCAGACACATAGACAAGTCTGCTTGTCATGCATAGCAGTAGGGATCTGTCCAGGGAGGCTGAGGTTTTGTGGGGAGGGCGGTGCGATGCACTGTCTGTGAGCAGATCCTGGTGCTGTCAGTCACAGGCACAGCTCACATACAGTTCAGATACTTAGCCATGATCTGTCAACCACTTGTGCCACTCATAGTTATGAGCTGTAACTTCAGTTTGGGGAGTGTTCACTGGTCAGTCCTGTAGGACCAGCACAAGTAGTTAGGGGGATCATGTATCATCAGTCAGCGAGCTGCAACCACAATAGTCAGTCATACTGCACATCAAAGTCTGTCAGAGGTTCGGGTGTCCCTGTGCTGATCATTCAGATGGATACAATAGGGTCCTGTAGGGGCAGAGAGTGAATCACTACCTAAAGGAGTGGGAGAGTCAAGGCTGGGGGGCAATGCAGAGGCATGTGTAGAGGTGGGGAAAAGGACAATAATGGAGACAATCTCAAGGTGTATGGGGATTGGCATAACAACATGGAGGACATGTTAGGCTGGGGAGGGGGTGTTAATGGCAATGACTATTACCTTGCTGTTTTTACCAGGAGCATAGTTGTAATGTAATCCTTGAAATATAATGTTGAGGCTCAAGGGGAAAAGGACAGTTGTTTTTGAAGTTGAATGCGGTGGGCCTCTTCATGGGGGATGTGTGGAAATGAGCTGTCAGTGTCATAGGGGACATGAAAGCTCAGGGGTTGGAGGAATCTGGTGAGCTGGTGAAGCTTAGTGCTGACAGTGTCTGCTGTGAGCTTCATTCCCTGTTATCACTTACTGTTCTCTAGATGTGAAATGCAACTGGAAAATGACTGAAACAGCACCCAGTGTGTTAGGAGACAGGGGCTGTTCAATGAACAAAAGGGTGGAATTACATCTTCTGGTCACAAGGACATTGAAGGGACAAATGTATGAAGCAGGCATTTCTAGAATGTAACTATTTTTTATTTCCAATCATTTCATCATCCACTTGCAATGCATGCAGAGTAAATGTGGTTAGAGTTCAAATGTTGGATCGCACCATGTCATTACTCCTCACAAATGGAACACTGACATTTCAACGATGGTGTAATTAGTGGCAATGATTTAAAAAGAGGCAAAATCTAGACAAAAGCAGCAATAACTTCTGTAACTTCTAAGGTTGCTATGGGAGACAATATGCATCACTTGGCCATCCAATGGTCTGACTGAATACAATGGAAAGTTGAATGATTAAGGGGGTCTAGGATGGGAAAGGGACCAGACCACACTAGACAATCCCTTTCTGATGTAATGTACAGGTCCCTAAGCCAGTGCCACACCTTCTCCGGGTGACTGCACATGCTGAGGCTGTAGCTGAATGAATGATGGAGACACGTCCTTCATTATCAGGGTAGTTGCTATCTCACCATGTGGAGGCATGTGTACAGCCTTTAGCTTCAGGGTATGACACTACTGACTGTTCATAGAGTTATGGTTAAGGTTCAAATCTGTTTTGTTAATAATCTGCTTTATTCCTTATGTTACCAACACGAGTCATTTCCAGCAAGGGTGATGCACTCAGGCACTAGTGGGATGTTGATCACTGTGGTTGCCTTCCCAAGAAATTACGAGAGAATGAATGAGGATTAGGGCTGATGGCAAGGCCAGGTGCAGCAGCAGGTAGACAGGGAGGACTAGAGTTTTTCAGCCCCAACTCCATTTCCTGTGGATGAGCAGGGCATAATGTCAACACCAGCTCTATCTGTGCTGGGATACTGTGATGGAACTATATCGGTTGCTAGAGATGGACCTGAGGGCTGCAGAGGTGGGACCCATTCTGTCCCTGTGGCTGTGAAGGTTACTGCTGCTTTAACCGGGCTCCTTCCAGGGACCAAAAGGTGAGCTGTGTGGGGTCTCTCAGTCCTGCACCCACAAATGCACCAGGACAGTAACAGATGCCATCTGTGTAAGATCACACCTGGTCATTTCTTAAAAGGTGCCAGTGCTGCAGCCTGGGCTGTATTATTCGGAAACATAGCTGTCTCCACCCTGGGTGCAAGGGGTCAACAACTGCACACACATGGCACTGACAGGCAGTATTGTAGCACTGCAGAATTCATCAACAGGAAGGTATTCCATTCTATTAACATTCCGGTGATCTGTGATCACTGTTAGCACTCCCTGGATTGCATAATGTAGCTAAGGACAGGTAAACTGTGTGGTGTGTTGGTTAAATAGCAACTAGGCCAAGAGAATGGTGTTCTATGTGCAAGGGAGAGTCAGCCATGTGAGCAGCATGGTTTTGTAGTTGCTGTGCTGTTATATTGCCAGTGAGGGGATATGCTGCATTGCACTTGCCCGAGTGCACTGCGACCTTTCAATGATGGTGCAAGCACAAGGGATGCCAGCCTTTCAGCAGTTATCCAGTGAGTGGCAAGTTGGTCCAGGAATGATACATGGTACATACATGGGGATGGATTCAGACATGAGGGATACCATAGGGATGGGTAGGTGGTTAATGAGAGTTTGGTAAAATATGGCAAATAAATCTGCTCAGTCTCGTAGTGAGAAACACTCCAAAATTAAAACATGATGCAATTTGTGATAAAAACCAAAGAAGTAAGATTCAGCTCACGGTGTTTATCCAAACTTTATTGAACAGGAAGATATCAGCTTGATTACTGTCTTTCAACAGTTTAATACAAAGGTTAAACGGTATCTGAAGGAGAAATTAAGTTTAATCTTCACCAAGCCTAAAGTCCAAAAGAACAAGAAAATGGGCAATGGAGATGATTATGGAGATATAAAGAAAACTCAGCTGTGATAAATACCTATTACTAACCCATGATCCAGAAGCTCAGTAATATTGATAGAATCTTCATTAAGTTTTCCTGATTCCCAGCAGGGCTTCCAGGGGATCAGTGGAAACCCAAGGTTTTCCGCTGCTAATTTGTTGAAGTTACATCAAGTGATCAACAGGACCCCAACCAATTCTATCCACAGATTTAGACATTTGACAAATGCCACTGCAGTAGAATGTAATTGTGAATCTTGATAAACAGTTGACAGAACAGCCCTTAATCTAACAACCACAGTTCTGTGCAAATAAGAAGAAACAAATCACATTTGCCTTTCATGTGTGGGTGAGTAAACCATATTTTCTCCAAAATATTTATTTTTAACAGGAAAATAGATGCGGTTCCAATCTTTTGAAACCTTGAAAAGTGAAGCCACAAACGATTTGACCACTCTGCATTTTAGCAATACATCTGCTGAACCTCAGAATCACAGAAGTGTTACAATGCAGAAGGAGGCCATTCAGCCCATTGTGAGTTCAGTGGCTCATTAAACAAGTATCATTGCCTAGAGCTAATCTCCTGCTTTCTCTCAACACTCCGGCACATTAATTTTTTCTAAATAATCATCCAATGCCCTCTTGAATGTCTCCACCACACTTACCGGCAGTGCACTCCATACCCTAACTACTCACCGAGTGAAAACGTTTTACCCTCAATGGACCCTTGTTTCATTTGCAGATCACTTTAAATCTATGCCCTCTTGTTCTTGTTCCCTTTATGAGTTGGAGCATTCTCTCCTTATCTACTCTTTCCAGCCAGCTCATGATTTTGATCAGACCTCCTCTTAACTTTCCTCTCTCCAAGGAGAACAGTCCCAACTTCTCCAATTTATCCTCATAACTGAAGTTGCTCATCCCTGGTACCATTCTTGTAAATCATTTCTGCACTCTCTCCAATACATTCATATTCTTGAATGTGGCACACAGAACTGTGCATAGTACTGCAGCTGAGGACTATCAAGTGTCTTGAAGACTCAACCCTGACTTATGATCTGTACAGTTTGAAAACCTGTGTGCCTATCTCTATAAATTACATCCTACTCTGGAGCTATTCCCATGAATCAAATAACTGATGTGTTGTTCCACAGCCTTTGTAAGATGTATAAACCTATATAAACTGCTTTTATAATCTGGCCATTTTTCCAAAGCATAAATTTGTCAAAAAAACTACACCTTAAATAGTTCCTCCTCTATCAGTGTTCACAACAAAGATTGGAGGTACTGATCTCTAGGTAATTCTTTTGTTGAAATATTTTCTAGCTGCAAATCTATGGCTTTGATCAGCCAGAATTATTTTGGGAATGTAAGGTCACAGATTGATAAGCACTTGCAATCTTTCCTCATTTTCTCAAAAGCCCTGGAAGTATTTGTGACTGGATATTAATCACTTGAGATATAATAATTTCCGTTCCTCACCTTGTGTCCTCCATATAATCAGGTAACGTATCTAGGCAAATAATCACTCAGCAGTTTTAGCACATACGCCCTGACCCTGACTAGCATATTGCAACATCCATCAGGCTGATTCTCTCATGGTGCTGTCTTTCAATTGCTTGTTTCCTTTCTTCTGGTGAGGGGAAGTTTGATGAACCAAGATTAGGAATTAATGTAAATAAAAAAAATATTGTTCCTCATTTCTGTTCACATGCATTTTTTTTGCTGTTAACTCACCTCTCTTTAATTTAGAATATAACATTGTGTTTACCTCAGAGCAGTTATTTCATGCGAAGTGGGCTCAGCTGTGTTGATCTTTTCTTTTATCCTGTGTCCACAGTTAAGAAATCTTATGAGGCTGTAAGCGTTGAAAGAGTCTATGGTCAGCTGCATATCTCAGGAATTCAGGCTTTCATTGCCCATGGTGACTGCAAACATAGCTGGAAAATCCTAGGCATTGTGCCCAGAACTTTCATCTCCATTGTTGGTAAGCAGGACACTCTAATGAACAAAATAGTCATGTAAAATCATGCCCTTATATATGTGGAAATGAAATAGGGAATTACAAGGTTGGCAACTATAAGCTTTACTTAATGTTACAAATAAAGGTAGATGTATTTATTTGGAGATTTCTTGATCTCCTCTGCTGTTGTCCATGGTGAGTTAGATGATATGCTATAAAATTTGGAGCCTTTCTGCTTTTTAAGGACACTGTCAAGCTCACTGATTTAAAGTGAAGAATCGTCAAATCCCTACAGTGTGGAAGAAGGCCATTCAGCCCATCAAGTCCACACTGACCATCTAAAGAGCATCCCACCCACCCCCTGCATTTCCCATGGCTAATCCTCCTAGCCTGCATGTCTTTGGACTGTGGGAGGAAAACCACACAGACATGACGAGAATGTGCAAACTCCACAAAGACAGTCGCCCGAGGCTAGGATCAAACCTGCTGCCGTGAGACAGCAGTGCTAACCACTGAGCCACCGTGCTGCCTGTGAAGGGATGCATACAAACATATGAATTAAGACAGACACAGATCATTCTGCATTTCAAATCTGCTCCATCATTTCATAAGATTGTGACTAATTTGTTTGCATCTCCACTTGTCTACCTAGCCTTGAACATCCTCTGACTCCCTATTGAGTTAAGAATCTACTTACCTTTGCCTTACAGATATTGACTGACCCTGCTCCATCGGTCTCTGGGGAAGAGAATTCCGGATTCACAACCCTCTGAGAGAAAAACATTTCTCCTCAACACTCTCCTGAAGGTGAGATATCTTATTTTTAAATTGTGTCCTCTAGTTCTAGTCTCTTTCACAAGGTGAAACAACCTTTCAGCATCCAGCTTGCCCAGCCCCCTTAGGATTCTCTTATGTTTCAGTAAGATCACCTCTCATTCTTCGAAACTCGAATGAATGTAGCTTCAGTGTGTCCAACCTTCCCTTATAAGATATCCCCTCTATCCCATTTATCAGTCAAGTGAAACTTCTCTGAACTGCCTCTAACACATATATATTTTCTTAAATAAAGAGACCAAAACTGTACATATTACTCTAGATGTGATGTCACTAATACCTGATGCAACTGCAACAAACATCACTATTTTCATATTCCATTCCCCTTGCAGTAAGGGACAATATTCCATTTGCCTTCCTAATCATTTGCTGTACCTTCATATCAACCATTTGTGATTCACCTACCAAGACACCCAGATCCCACTGTACCTCAGAGTTCTGCAAACTCTCTTCATTGAAATAATATGCTGATTTCCTATTTTACCTGCCACAGTGCATACGTTCACATGTTCCTGCATTGCATTCATTTTGTTAGCATCATACAGCCCAGAAGAGACACTTTAGCCCATCAAGTCTGTGCTGACCTAATTACGCTAGTCCCACTTTCCAGAACTTAGCCCATATCCTTGAATGCTATGACATTTCAAGTGCTCATCCAAGTACTTTTCAAAGGTTGTGAGGTTTCCCACCTCTGCTACCTTTCCATTCAGTAAATTCCAGATTCCTACACTATCTGGGTGAAATTACTTTCCCTAAAATCCCCTCTAAATTTCTTGACCTTCGCTTTAGAACTATGCCCCCTTGTTGTTAATCCTTCAACTAAGGAGAATAGCTGCTTCATACCCACCCTGTCCATGCCCCTCATAATCATATACACTTCAATCACATCCCCTCAGCCTCTTCTGCTGTGAAGAAAACAACCAAAGAACTTATCCAGCCTCTCCTCATAGATACTGCTCCATCCCAGGCAACACCCTGGTGAAACTCCTCTGCACCCTCTCCAGTTCAATTGCATCCTTCCTATTGTGTGGTGACCAGAACTGCACATAGTGCTCCAGCTGTGGTCTAAACAAAGTTCAGTACAACTCCAACATAACCTCCCTGCTCTTATAATCTACGCTACTATTGACAAAAGCAAGTGTTCCAAGTACCTTCTTTACCACCTTAGTACCTGTCTTGCTGTCTTCAGGAATCTGTGGACAAATATCCCAAGATCCCTCTATTTGTCCGTTTGCCAATCATTTGCGCACTCATTTAACCTATCTCTATTCTTCTGCGATGTCCTTGTCACAATTTATTTTCCTACCTAACTTTTGTGTCAACAGCATATTGCACATGAGGCATCTGATGAGGCACCCAACCCCCTTTCTGACAGTCCTCTGTAGTGGGAATGTTACAATGCGAACTCATGGGAACTTGAAACATTGTGTAGACTGTGGTGTACAAAGCATAACAGATCATTCATCCTCTTGTGGCCTATGAATCAGGTTCTCCTGAGCATGCCCTAGCCTCTGCAGCCGATTCTGTTCAGGCAGTATCCATCTGTTGCCATCCACAGGGAAAATAACTCCCCTTTTCCCTCTTTCGAGAGTGGCATTGCTGAAGTGTGGTGTCACTTTTTGCCTGGACTCTGACACGTCCATGGGGTGTGCTGAGGTGATTAGCAGTGGGTGAGCGATGCTCCTGGGTGATATTTAGTGAGATTGCAGTCCAATTACATCTTCTTATGTTGTCTCGATGTTGGAGTCCACACGCTGACAAGCCTTGGATCATCCTGCCCACAAAATCTACCGTTTTACTTGCATGTACATATGTAATAAGTGAAACAGACTGCTACTAGGTGGGAAAACCTAACATACCCAAGCTGAAGACCCTCCCATTTTTAAGCCTACCTCCACACTTAGTCTCCTAAAGCAAAAATTTGGCCCCGAATATTCACTCCCATCATCCAAGTCATTGATATATATTATAAGTAGGTGAGGTTCCAGTATTGATCCCAATGACACACACAATCATCACATTTTGCCAACCCAAACATGACCCATTTATAACTCAATCTTTGTTTCCTGTTAGCTAACCCATCCTCTATCTATGTTAACTTTTTACTCCCTACACTATGAGCTGTTATTTTGCAGAATAACCTTTGATGTAGAACCTTATCGAGTGCCTTCCAGAAATCACATCTGTGGGTTCCCTGTTATCCACATTAGTTTTTACTCACTCTAAGAAGCTTTTTAATCAATGAAAATTTTCAACTTTTACTTTAGGCTTTGTGAATTCAATTCCACTTATCTGTCCATTATTTTGCAAACTATCGACTGAATGACCTCTATCCCACTTTTTAAGTTTCCTTTTATCCCTTACAAGATGGTACACAAGTTAGATTTCAATACTTGAGTCCTAAATTTCCTTTCAAATAGTTTGCAAAGCCAGAGTAAAAGGGACGAGGAGTGGACAGAAAGTCTCAGAAATGTTAGGGTTGCACCCAGAAAGATCTTAATGGTTCCTTCTGGGATATGAATGATAATAGTCCTACATTTTTAACAGAAAAGGAGCATGGATACTTAGGTGATTCACAGTGTGAAAGCAGGCCATTCAGCCCATCAAGGCCACGCCGACCCTCCGAAGACCATCACACACATCCCTGTAACCCGGCATTCCCCATGGCTAACCTACCTGGTCTGCACATTCCTGGGCATTATGGGCAATTTAGCATGGCCAATCGACATAACCTGTGCATCTTTGGACTGTGGGAAGTAACTGGAGCAAACACACACATACAAGGGGAGGATGTGCAAACTCCACACAGACAGTCACCTGAGGGTGGAATCAAACCCAGGGCCCTGGCGCTGTGAGACAGCAGTGCTAACCACTGAGCCACCATGCTGCTGCAAATATTGCCAGGGTGTAAAATATTGCCTGGATGGAGTGAAGACTTTAGGAACATTATATAGGTGCACAGCAGACTCACACTGGAGGATGCTCAGTGGTCAGTATATAGCAGTGGTGGAAGGGTATCACAGCAACATCGACGAAGTCAGCCCAGCGGTGAGAGATACAAACTCTGACACCAGTTGGTCTGGCGCAGGTGGCGGTGAGGTAGTGGCGGAGGAGTATCGGCCCAGCGGTGAAAGACGGCACACGAGGATCGGCGACTTTGACATTGGTTAGGTCCGGTGTAGAAGGCAGCGAAAGCGGTGGAGAAGGGATGGCAGTGCAGGTGTCATCGATGATGATAAGCTGGCTCAGGACTGATGGACTCTCTTTAAGCTATATCTTTCCTTTTCTCCCCCTTATTCTTAATTTGTACAAAATTGGGCTGAATTTGAATGACAAATGGAAGCTTTTCACTGTATTTTATTATTACTTAACATACACGTGAAAATGAAATCATTCATTGATTCATTAAAATGGATGGAGAATCAAACAGGTTTAGTTGTAGCCATGAGCTTAGAAGATCCTCGAAGTGTTCACCTTATAAAAAGACCCCCAGTGTAAAGAAGAACATTTGTGCCAAGGTATGCTGGCAAGTAAAGTCCGAATAATTCAAAAGCCTACTTAATTATGCTTAAACGCCTATGTCCAGGAGATAGTGTGTATTAAATTAATTTAAATTCAGCATTATCTTGTTGATCATAGTCAACAGCAGCTACCAACGTCTTTGTTGAGGCACAAATTATTCCGCTCCACCATCAAATTCATTGTATTCTAACTTTAATTCGTTGAGTAAGTTTATCCTTGAGGGCGAAATTATAAACAGGTTTCTTATTATCTTCTGAATGCTGACAGCAATCTTTCCCTTTTACTCTAAGTTGTGATTCATACACTTACACTAATTATTTTAAATTGATGCAACTTAAATATTTATAAAAATACTTAATATACACACATATATATAAATTCCAGCAGATTAACACCGTGGGCTGAATTTTTCCCAGTCCCTGAATGACGTGAGCAAAGATGAGTCAGTTGGAAAAAATATGGTGTGATTGGAGAAATGAGACTCTCAATGTCGGGGGAAAGTGAGGTCAGATTTTCCACCCAAGGTTTTGAACGGTGTGACAAGAATCTTACAAGTGGGCAGCAAGAAGCCCGTTTGTACGCATTTATATTTCATTAATACCTATTCCCGCCTTACTTACATGCATTTTGTTTCTATCCCATGCAGTGGAGAGAAAATAGATGTTGATATGTAAGTCAGAACAGGCACCTGGCAACTCCCACTTGCTCATGTGGGCCTCCATCTTGACCAGTATCACCAACATCTCAGGACACGCTCCATAGGCCGTGACCACCTGTACCCTCCCATCCATGGAGGTTAGCACCAGCTTCTCCACATTATCTTGACACAGCTCCAATTCACTTAGAAAAGAGATATCTACTTCAACATAGGTAGGAGAAAGCACCTGCAGATGTTGGAATCTGTAACTGAAAACAACAAATGTTGAAGGTCACAGTGGGTCTGGCAGCATCCATGGAGAGAGAGCAAGCTAATATTTCAAGCCTAGATGATTCTTCATCAGAGCTGATGCGAGTTTGGAGGGGGCAGCATTTATGCAATTGTTGAGAGGCTGGGTGGAGTGCTGGGGGAGAAAGGGTGCTGACAGTGCAGATTAAGTGATCAGAATGTGAGAATGGCAGAACTGCCAGAGGAAGTGGCGGAGGCTGGTACAATTACAACATTTAAAAGGCATGATGTGTATATGAATAGGAAGAGTTTAGAGGGATATGGGCTAAATGCTGGCACATGGGACTAGATTAATTTAGGATATCTGGTTGGCATGGATGAGTTGGACCGAAGAGTCTGTTTCCATGCTATACGTCTCTATGACTCTACAACAATGGTGTGTCTAACTGCCAGACTGGAATGAACAGAGGGTCCCACTGGAGCGGGGGGAGGGTGAGAAGGCATGGTGACAGAGAATAAGAACAAAGAACAGTACAGCACAGAAATGAGCCCTTCGGCCCTCCAAGCCTGCGCCACCACATTTTGCCCTTCCATACTAAAATTGTCTTCGCTTACAGAATCTGTATCCCTCTATTCTCTTCCTATTCATGTATTCATCCAGGTGCTTCTTGAATGATGCTATTGTGTCTGCTTCCACCACCTCCTCTGGCAGTGTGTTCCAGGCACTCACCAAAATTGTGTAGAAAACTTGCTTTGCACATCTCTTTTAAACTTCGTCCCTCGCACCTTGAACCTGTGTCCCCACGTAATTGACCCCTCCACCCTGGGAAAAAGCCTCACACTTTCCACTTTATCCATGCCAATCACAATCTTATATACTTCTAGTAGGTCACCCCTCAACCTCCTGCATTCCAGTGAAAACAAATCTCGTCTATCCAACGTTTTTTAGCTAAAATTCCCCCAAACCAGGCAACATCCTGGTAAACTTTTTCTGTACCCTCTCCAAAGCATCCACATCTTTTTGATATTGTGGTGACCAGAATTGTATGCAATATTCCAGGTGTGGCCTAGCTAGAGTTCTATAAAGCTGCAGCGCAACTTGCCTATCCTTATGCTCAATGCCTTTTCCAATGAAGGTAAGCATGCCATAAACCTTTTTTACTACCTAATCTACCTGCGATGTCACCTTCAATGATCTGTGGACCTGCACATCCCGATCCTTCTGCATTTCAATACCCCTAAAGGTTCTGCCATTCAATGTATAATTTCCACCTGTACCTGCGCTTCCAAAATGCATCATCTCACATTTGTCTGGCTTAAACTTCATCTGATGTTTTTCTGCCCATGCCTCCAACTGATCTATATCCTGCTGTATCCTCTGACAATCCTCCTCACTATCTGCAACTCCACCAATCTTATATCATGCACACACTTACTAATTGGACCAGCCATGTTTTCTCCAAATCATTTATGTTGACCATGAACAGCAGAGGCCCCAGCACTGATCCCTGTGGAACACCACTAGTCACAGCCCTCCACTCCAAAAAGCATCCTTCCACCTCTACCCTCTGCCGCCTATAACTAAGCCAGTTCTGTATCCATCTTGCCAGCTCACCCCTGATACCATGTGACTTCACTTTTTGTACCAGTCTGGAAGGACTTTGTCAAAGTCTTTACTGAAATCCATATAGACAACAGCAACTGCTTTTCCCTCATCAATCATCTTGGTCACCTCCTCAAAAAACTTGATCGAGTTAGTGAGGCACAACATTCCCCGCATAAAACCAAGCTGCCTATCACTAATAAGTCCATTGGCTTCTAAATGTGTATAGATCTTGTCCTTAAGAGTCTTTTCCAATAATTTCCCTACCACCGACATGAGACTCACAGGCCTGTAATTTCCAGGATTATCCATGCTAACCTTCTTAAACAATGGGACAATATTGGCTATTCTCCTGTCCTCTGGGACCTCATCTATGGCCAAAGAGAATTCAAATATGTCTACCAATACTCCAGAAATTTGTTCTCTTGCTTCCCTTAATATTCTGGGATAGATCCCATCAGGACCCAGGGACTTATCTACCTGAATACACTTTAAAATGAACAACACCTCTTCCTTTTTAATAGCAACCTGGCTTAGAAATTCAACACTCCCTTTCCTGAGACCATCCTCCAACAATTCTTTCTCTTTGGTGAATACCAACACAAAGTATTTGTTTAAAACCTCATCCACCTCTTCTAGCTCCACACATAAATTCCCTCCTTTGTCCTTGAGTGGGCCAACCCTTTCCCTGGCTACCTTCTTGCTTCTTATAATTGTATGAAAAGCCTTGGGATTCTCCTCAATCCTGTTTGCTAATGACTTCTCATGACCCCTTTTAGCCCTTCAAATTCCTGGTTTAAGTTCTTTCCTACTTTCCTTATATTCTTCAAGGACTTCATCAGTTCTCATCCTCCTGAACTTACGTATGCTTCCTTTTTCTTTCTGACCAAGGGCATAACATCTCTGGTCATCCAAGGTTCACAGAACTTGCTACATCTATTCTTCATTCTCACAGGAATATGCCACTCCTGAACACTTATCAACTGCCATTTGAAATACTCCCAGATGTCCGACGTAGATTTACCCTCAAACAGCAGCCTCCAAATAAAATTGTCCAGTTCTGACTAATATTTTTATAGAATGCAACCAAAAAAAACTAAAAGAAAGGGAAAGAATGGGAGTGTGTCTAAAGGCGTTGAACTCAATACTAAGTCCAAAAGATTATCATGCGCCTAGTCTGAAGGTGAGTCATTGTTCCTCCAGTTTGCTCTTCAACATTGGAGTTTGGTGTGCACTGATACCGTTCACTGCTGCCAGTGTGTGCAAGAACAGACACCTAACCCAAGCATGGGATCAGGTTGCATCTCAACGTGCTTCACTTGTGTACTTAGCACCGTTCTGCCCACGTGGATGCTCACAGAATCTCTGCCTTGCCTGGTCTTACTTTGCTATTATGCGCTTGGACATTTCATTCTAAATTTACAGACTCACTGTACTTCTGTCTTGATTTGCTTTTTAGTGCAGCCGCAAAACCAGACAGCTTGTCACGAATGTCAGCAGTGGTCAGTTAAAGGGTGGATATGTTGCTGTACAACACTATGCAACATCAATCTCAAAACCTGCCCCATGTACCAGCTGCTTCCAAAGCAAATACACTGCATGTGCTTCAGCCAAATGGCCACTTCTCAAAGCCTGAGGGAGCAGTTCTCAGTCCAGTCCAGTAGGACTGTTGTCAGTCAGGGTGTGTCTCCACAGTCAGTCAGGGACAGCACCTAATCACAATCCTGGGGTTAGACATGTTCAGTTGGCCATTTTGAATAGTTATGTTCAGGGGTTCCACAGTGCAGGGAGTAGGCCCTGGTCAGTCCTGCAGGTCCTCTGCAACCATAGAGTCATAGAGTTGTACAGCACAGAAACGGACCCTCTGGTTCAATTTGTCCATGCTGACCAGATATCCTAAATTAAGCTAGTCCCATTTGCCAGTATTTGGCCCATATCCCTCTAAACTCTTACTATTCATGGGCCAATCCAGATGCCTTTGAAACGTTGTAATTGTTACCGCTTCCACCACTTTCTCTGGCAGCTCGTTCCATAAACCACCCTCTGCTTGAAAAGTTGCCCCTTAGGTCCCTTTTATATCTTTCCCTTCTCACCTTAAGCTTATGCCCTCTAGTTTTGGACTCCCCCATCCTGGGGAAAAGACTTTGGCTATTCACTCCATCCATGCCCCTCATGAATTTATAAACCTTTATAAGGTCACCCCTCAGCCTCCGATGCTCTAGGGAATAAAGCCCCAGCCTATTCAGCCCCTCCCTACAGCTCAAAACCCCCAAGCCCAGCAACATCCTTGTCAATCTTTTTTAAACCCTTTCAAGTTCAACAACATCTTTCCTATAGCAGTGAGACCAGAATTGAATGCAATATTCCAAAAGTAGCCTAAGAAATGTTCTGTACAACCACAACATTACATCCCAACTCCTATATTCAATGCACTGACCAGCAAAGGCAAGCATACCAAAAGCCTTCTTCACTATCCTGTCTACCTGTGACTCCACCTTCAAGGAACTATGCACCTGCACCCCAAGGTCTCTCTGTTTGGCAACATTCCCCAGGATAATATCATTAACTGTTACCACTTGGGGGAGATGTGGTAATCAGTCGGGGAGTGCAGAGATCAATCAGGGATCCAGTCACTCAACAGTTAGGGCTGTCTGTTCAAGAGGACTTGAGCAATGGTCAGTCCCGAGAGTTTGTACAACGAAAGTCAAAGATGGGTTATCGGTGGCCACTGCTGCAGTAGGGAAATTGAGGAAGGTAATTCTGAGTAATTCCATTCTGAAGAAGGGACACTGAATTCGGAATGCTTTCTCTCTGAAGATGCTGCCAGACCTGCAGAGTTTCTCCAGCAATTTCTGCTTTTGTTTTCCGGATTTCCAGTATCCACAATTTTTGTGCTTTGTATCAAGGTAGTTCTGAAAATTGGAGGCAGCATGCCGGATACAGAGTGGATAATAATTGTGATGGGGCACCCCAAGGGTGGGAGACAATAGCGTTTTTAGTATACGGAGGAGCAGGGTGTGTGGTTGCTGCAACAGTTATAACCAGCCTGGCTTCGGGGAGCGGGGGAGGGGGTATCAGTCCAGTGTGATGATAAAGCTCTAAATCTAGGCCTCAGAGTAATGTCAGACTTGGAGACATGAGTGAAAATGTTGGATGGGAACATTTAGAAGCTCAGTACTGATGGGGTCAGCGCTGAGTTCAAGGAGAAAGGAACCTGGAGGTTCAGTGGAGCCACTTACGGACCAGGCTGAGCCTGTGACTCACCGGGAAAAGTGTGCCCTGGGTTACCTTCCATCCTCCTGCAAATGTAAATAGGAAATAGAAATAGAGAATGGCTGTTTGCACACTCGTAGGGGGTGAAATAAATGTTATTCCTTCTGTTTGAGCATGTGGACCTTACCTACCAGTGACATGAGGCCCTCTAAGTGGCAACAACATGAAGCAGGCACATTCACAGGAGAGGCTGAAGACATCTGGAACCATTAGCTCCCTGAATGTGAAATGCAGGCGGTGTCCAACTGTGTGAGATACTAATCCTGGTCACAAGTAATCTTCACCTTGTCAGTACTCAGCCGTAGATAGATCACAGTCATCTCTGAGAGCCAGAGCTAATCCTAGGAAGCCTTAAATATGTTACCTGGGTTTACAATTCACAATGTCTCAGGCTGCACAAGGGCACAGAGTTGACTTCCTCTCACCTTGAACTGTAGGTATTTGTCAACATGTTCATATATGCAATGAAGCTTTTCTTTGGAGATGTGGGGAATTTGGAGTGAGGGGGACAAGATATCAGTAATCATATAGCACCAATAATCGTCTACTCTATTTGTGTGGCATAGTTTGTGCTGCATTCATTGGAGTAAAATCCCTATGTCAAAGCTCTATATAGAGGCATTCCATGACCCTCCTTGTCAGAGTGCTTCATGTCTCACTGTATGGAGGACTATGGTAAACCGTAATGTGCATGTGTTGTGAATACTGACCATTCACATTACTAAGGACCTGTTCTGTTCCGGATGCTCCCCACACATTGGAACAGTGACCAATGGGTCCAGCCACAGCAGGGGTTATCATTGCTGTGACTGAGCTGCTACAAATATACAGATAAATGGAAGAGGACAAGATGCACCAATAAGCCCAGGACCAGCAGTAACCTCCAGAGCAGCCTCCACATGAAGAAAACCCATGCTGAATGTCCCCTTAGGATGTATAGGAGGCCAAGAGTCTCTCTTCCTCAATGCCATTTTCTCTAAATGAACAAGGCGCAGAGTCACTACAGACTGAGAATCTCCCAGGTCACTGTCACAGAACAATGTCATCTACTGGATGGGACCTGAAGGAGTAGGTGACCATTCCATCCCAGTAGAACCAAAAGTGACAGCTAAGCTCATTTTTACATCACTGGCTGCTTCTGAGAATCTGCTGGGGGCCTGTGCATGAGATTTCTCAGTCCTCAATCCACAAATGTATCAAGGCTGTTACTGATGCTGTTTGTGTCAGATCACAGCACTTCATCTCATTTCTTTGTGACAAGCTCAGTGCTGCAGCCTGGGCAGTAGGCTTTGTCAACATAGCTGGCTTCTCCCAATTGTAGGATGCTATGGACTGCACACACGTTGTATTGACAGTGCCCTACCATATGACTTCACCAGCAGAAAAGGGTTCTATTCCATCAATATTGAAGCTATCTGTGATAATTGGTCTGCACTTGGTACCACCTTCATTTAGTCCTTTTGGTGTAGTTACACCCACAGTATTTCAATGCACCTTTCTTTTGCTCATTCATGAGATGTGATGTCACTGGCTAGGTCAGCATATATTGCCCATCCCTAATTGCCCTTGAGATAAGTGGCTTGCTAGGGTCATTTCAGAGAGCAGTTAAGTCAATGACATAACTGTGGATCTGAAGGTTTGCACATATCCGACAAGGTAAATGTGAACGGCTCCCTTTCTCAAAGGGCATTGATGATCGAGATGGATTTTACGACAATCGACAATGACTACATGGTCACCATTAAACTTGTTTTAATTGCAGATTTTTACTGAATTCAAACCATCTGCCATGATGGCATTTGAACCCATGTCTCTAGAGCATGTTATGGATCTCTGGATTTCTAGCCAAGTGACATTACCACTACAATGATGCCTATATCCTTGAGAACTTTAATGTTCCTGCTTCATTTCAAGGGCTGGATGCCTTACAAGGATGGTTCTTTAGAAATGACAGCAACCCTCTGTGACGAACGCTCCATTACAAAATCTCTTGACTGAGGCCAAGCACAGATGCAGCTTATTCTAAAACTGGGGCTGTGGTGGAGCAGGCGGTAGTCATCTTAAAGATGAGGTTACAGTGCTTGGGTCAGTCTGGAGTAGGGGGAAGGAGGGTTGAGTACAAAGGGAGTGAGTCAGTGGTAGGGGCGTGATGGGATGTCCTTGCACTACACTCTAAACAGAGTGGAACATCACCTTTAACAGCTCACAGCATGGCAACATCAGGCACAACAACTCAGACAGGACTTAATGACGCCCAGTTCCAATAGATGTAAGGTGGGTGCAGTGATCATTAATTGACTGTAAATTTCTTTTTGATTAAAAGGCAAGCAGCCTGTTTGTTTCTAGAAGCAAATGCAGCTTTTGCCTGTTTGATTTTTCTTTGCTTTTCTTGGTTTTCAATAAAAATAAAAGTTTTCAACTAATTGAAGGCATTTCAACACTCACACCTTGAACAATGAAAGCACAGCTCTTCCACAGGAATCTAACATGGTATGGCACTAAGAATGGGCAGCCTTTGGAGCTTGATTCAAGTAGCTGTAGTTGCAATGATGGTCGGTCAGAGATGTAATGATGTAAAGCAATACATTTCTTAACATAAGATTCCATTTGTAAAGAAGTGTCACCTGTGCCACCAATATGCCTTAGATGTTTCTTGTTTTTGTTTCTCTTGTACTACATCTTCTGTGAAGGGCTAATCACAGCTGGCAGTGACTGACCTCAGAACATCCCAGCAGCACCGAGTACGTCCGCTGCTGGCGAATGCGAGATAGCGCAAGAGCGATGCCATACAGACATGGTGTGCACATAATGAGGTTAGAAGTGGAAAATTGCATGAGGTAACTCACTAGAGTTCACAGAGAGAAACCCTCCATAAACCTCCCTGAGATTGTCACTCAGCCAATTTTTCACAAAATTCAGCCCCTTGTTTCTATTTCCTTGAAATCACAGCTTTCATTACAGTATGATGCTGCAATGGTCACTCTTATGATTTAAAGATGTGATCAAAGGTATATAGTTTCTACCCTAAAAGGAGTTTTATGATAGTGTAAAATGAGGATTTGCAAGTCAAGAGCTCTACTTTACATCTCTCCTAAATTTTGTGATTTGAAATAAAGATTGGTGGGGTTGGGGGATGTCGACAGAAAACTCATTATCATCCCTTTTACAATTTCACACAAAGTCAGGCTCCACCAGTAGAGGTAACCCTTTTTGACTGTACTCTAAACTTTGTGTTGGTGTCCAGTAAGTACCATCCCTTTAACAAATTGGTGCATTGTAAGTGCATCAAATATCTATTTGCCTGTTCGATCAAAATATAAGGGGATCGTTTGCATATTATGCCATACTCTTCTGTTAGGTTGGTAAACAGTGGTTACTAAGAATTATATTAAACCTGCCCTGAACGTACAACAATGCTCGATAATAGTGCAAAGGAGCAAGCATCTAATTTTCAGCCACTTTAAAGGTTTGTTGGGGTTTTAGCCCCTGGAGATATAATCCAATGAAAGTGGGAAAAACAGTGGGGCTGCAGAACTGACATAATAATTTATCAATTTTTGAATAGAGCTAATAATTGCCAATAGCTCCATAGGGTGTGAAATCACATTTCTTTATTTTCCTTGAAAGATAGCCAGCAAACGACACAAAAGCAGTAAACAAGGAAAGGATGTGGCAATGTGAAAAAATAATAAAAAGATCCTGTTGCAATGAAAAGTGGAAGCACAGTTTTACGCACGTGAAAATTTTAATGAGGTGCAGTGGAGCCCTATTGGGTTTCAGAAGCAAGCGTGGCACATAAAAAAAAATCCTTTTTAATGGCAAAAGCTTTGTTAGAGTTTTGTGGTTTTATGCTCGAGCAAATCATTTCATCATTGCAATAAATTCCTGTTTAAGTGAAAGAGTTGTTTCGGCAGAAGTGATTTATAGTTCCATATTATGATATTCAGGGATTGAAAAAGACTGGATTCATTTTGAATTAGGTTTAAGCAAAATCCTTAAAATTTAAGCAATTACACAATTAATCTAATACAGACAAAGGAAGGCTATTCAGCTGTTCAAGCCATTGCTGCCATTTATTTGATTATACATGATCCATACCTGAACCACATTTACCTATAATTGCTACTTGATACCTTTATCTGCATAGGTTTAGCAGTAACAAGGATTATTTTTACAAAATGGAATGTGAAAATACCACACTACATTTTCACTGCAATTTAGAAATCACCTACTCGATTACTTACAAGTTACAAATATTTCCTAATCAACCTGTTCAGTGATATTATTACACATCTCTGCAGCAGGCGGGACTTGAACCAGGCCCTCCTGTCTCAAAGGTAGGGACATTATCATTGCACCATAAGAACCCTAAATTATAAACACGTTCCTGCTGTCTCATTGATCCTTCTTCCTGTAAAAGGTAGCAGTGTTTTTCTTCTTTTAAAAAATAATAACCTGATGTAAAATTAATAAGGCACCATATATATTTCACATCAGTGGCCATAATACTGTGTATAATGTTATAGCATTCAGCATCAGGAAAAAAGCGCACACTTTTTGGGAATGTTTTAACTCCCAATAGGTGGTTCGGGTATAGTTGAGTGGGAGAAAAGTTGTGATTTTCACAGCAGAAGCACAATCTGATTCCAATACAACCCCACCCTGAGGTGTGTTTATGTGATACCAAGATATCTACATACCAAAGCTGAGGATTTAGACAACCCAAGAAGTTTGGTAATTATTGGTTTAAATAACATTAATCAGGTTTTTGCGATTCCATCTGCCACCATCAACAATCATGGCCTTCAATGATAATGCACTGTTTCAGCAATGTGTACCATCTATATGTTGCATTTCAACAACTCATGGAGGATTTGCTGACAACAGCTTCCAAACCCACATGCTCTACCACCTAGAAAGACAAGGGCAGCAGGTTCATGGGAACACCATCACCTACACGTTCCCCTTCAAGCCACACACAAACCTGACTTGTATATATACTCCCTCCTTAACCACACTGTCAGTGTCCCTACACCCCAAGGTCTGCAGTGATTCAAGAAGGCGGATCACTACCATCTCTTTCCAGGGAAATTAATTATTGGCAATAAATGCTGGCCTTACAATCCAAGCCCACAACTCTTGAATGAATACAAAATAATTGTTTTGAACTTTATTTCACATGATCAACGGAGGCTGCCCACGTGTTCAGGAACCTGTGCAGTGAAATAGATGTGAGTTCAGAATATAGGAACAGGAATAGACCATTCAGCCCCTCAAGCCTGTTCCGCCATTCAATGAGATCACAGCTGATCAGTGGCCTAATTCTATATACCTGACTTTGGCCTGTCTCCCTTAATGCCTTAGCTAAATGAAATTTTGTCTATATCAGATTTAAAATTAAGACTTGATCTGGCATCAACTGCAATTTTGTGAAAGAGAGTCCCAAACGTCTACTACCTGTTGAGTTTAAGCAGCAGCTCAGCTGGAAACTTAAATTTGTATGTGTTCCATCTAAATAAAAGATCATTGATTACAGCTAATGTTGCTGTTCTCTCTGGGAGTGAGTATTCTTGTGGATACAACATTTGACAATCTCAAAGGCTTTCATAGTGAATAGGTCAGGATGGGTGAGTAAGTCAGGATGGGCAGCCACAGCACAAGGTGGATCATCAAACTTATATTGTTACATTGACGGTGTACCTCAGGTATCCAGATCGGCCTGAAGAGCTGCTAAGTACTTTCCAGCTATGGTGCCCAGGATGATTGTGATCTGGTGTATCCTACACAGCATTCCATAGTCAAGAGGACTACAAGTAGAGGAGATGAAGAGGCTCACCTGTGGTTGAGGGAAACATAAAGGAGGAGCAGGAAGAAGAGGTAGTTGAAGATGAAGATAGGGCCCCTACTTTACACTATTAAAGCAGAATTCTATGCAGTTCACATCTATCAATAGAAACAGGTCCTCTCCATTTGCGCCAAATAGTTCTTCAAGCATTCATCCACTCAGTGTACATCTGCACACTGGGTTTTATCATGCTTTGGTATTCAATATGAAACAAGTGAAAAGGAGAATTGATAATTGGGGCACAACAAAGTAACATGTGGAAGCTGTTCTAATCAATAAATTATGTTGGCTTTATGAGAAAAAGAATCAACATTTTTATTAAGCACCCATATGTATATTCTTACACATAAAATTATGCTTCCTATCGCTTCTATCATGCGTATGCTATATGGTTTCAACAAGGGTAAGGGAAAACTGCCTAGGTCCCTGCCCTGACTGGTTAGTTGCTTTTGAGTGCAGTCTCCTGAGCTTGGGTCTTTGATGGCCTGACCAAATACACCTCTACTTGCATCGGTGCAGAGCAGACATGGCTATCAGCGACATGACAGCATGTTCGGCGTTGGTTGGAATGGAATGGTGGGGCCAACAGGTTAGAAGTGGGATAACACAGTACGGAGCTGGAGGAACACAGCAGGTCTTTTAAAAGACATAACCAAGGGTCATGAAATGATGTGATCATTTACCTTGGCATAACAGGCAAAATCAAAGTAGAGAAAGTAATGGGCTGGAATGTGCTTTTTGCACCCATATTTTTAACAAGTACAACATTAACATTGCATTCAGTCTGCTTTCTTTCAACTCGGGGTGGGGGAAGAGGAGGTGGAATTGTCTCTTCAAATGACAAGAGAATATTTGATTTTAAGTATAATTGATCTTCTCACAGGGTCACAATTCCAGAAATCATGTGTATCAATATCTTAGTTTCCAGTTTAATGTGTACGTGGTCAGCTATGGAGAAAATAAATATTCTTAATTGTGTTAAAAATTGAATTTCAGCTCATCAATGCTTATTCTGTCACATAATTGATTTGTGCAGTATCTGCAACATCAGTTGCGCAGATACATGTCTGGTGATGTCTCTTCCTAGGATTGTTTCAGCAATTTAAGAGGTCAGCTCTCCTATAGTCAATCCCACTTGGAATTTATGCATTTCCCCAGATGTTCCTGTCCATCTGCTCCCATTTGGATTCATCTAGTTTCTTCCCAAAAGTTTTGAACAATTCAGTTAATTTTTACAGTCTGTTGTTTCAATGTTATTCATGATTAAAGTGTTTTTAAGTAAGCAACCAGAGTCCACTGCAGACAGCCACTATATGTCAAAAATATTCCGTTCGATTTAAATTATTTCCATTCTCTAATTAAATCTCTTAAGTGGCATAAGACTTTTAACATATTAAAATATCCCAAGGAGCGTCACAACAGCATAATCAGACAAAACATTGATATCAAGTCCCTTTCAGGGAATAGACCAAAAGTATTTTGAAAATGTAGGCTTTAAGGGAGTCTTAAAAAGGAGAAAGAAGTAAAGGTGTACAGGTAATAAATGTTAACTAATGGTCTTTCAAGCTGTTATTGCCTTAAAAAACATTAAAAATTTTCCCAGTTGGCTAATTACTAACTTGCAAATGGTCTGATCAAGCATTCCCTCATGAGATCTATTCTCATTGGGAAGGGAGGTCAGGCAATTAATATCTGAGGGTTGTAATCCTAACTCCAGCCCATGTGTTCTTTAAGGATGTCACCTGCTGCAAGACAATGTATTCTGTAAAAGGTTGATCTTAGACCTGGTTCAGAAGAGTCTATTAGTGAGAAAGTAACTTAAATGTAAGAACTAGTGTCAAAGAATATTGTTGCAATTATCAGATCTGTATGAGTGGTATCTTTTGGAACTGAGTCATTAAATTTAAGATATGATCAAGGAGATCATGTGATCTGTTCTGAAGCCTGCCTGAGCACACATCTGGGTGTTGACTGCTGGAAATCAAGAAAAGGCTTAAATTGTTTTACCGGGAAGAAGAAGACACAATGGGAGCAACCTGCATGTGTATAGTGGAGATTGAGTCTCCAAATTTCCACAAAAATGTTGAGAATGGTTGAGAACAGGTTGTAAACACTTCTGCTTTCAACTGTCCATTGGGAGTGGACTTTCAAAGATAGACAACAAGCATTACTTGTTAGATACAAGGCCCATGTGATTCATATTGTCACAGGGAAGATGTTGAGGAAGCCATTGTAATGGAAAACCAAAAGAACTGCGGATGTTATAAATCAGGAACAAAAACAGAAGTTGCTGGAAAAGCTCAGCAGTTCTGGCAGCATCTGTGCAGAAAAGAAATCAGAGTTAATGTTTCAGGTCTGGCGATCCTTCCTCAGAACCGATGGCTGCTACTGTAAAGATCAGGTTATGGTTTTTCCTAGAATATCAATGAATATCAGTTTGTTTTTGGTCAGTGTAGAACCAGGAGAGATGAAGAAACCGGAGACCAAAATGTCTGTGTGGTTTGCCAGGAATGTGGGTAGATGTTCACACTCGGATCAAAAAGACAAAATTCATGCGGACTTAAAACCAGTCTGGAAGAATTGCTTAGTTTAGAATAGAAGAAGCATCTCTGGGGGAAGAAAAAACTCTTAACGTAAGATATTTTTAAGATTGTAAACTATCAGACTGAGAAAAGAGAAGAACAGGAACAAACCATCAGGAGCTAAAAGACATTCTGGATTGCGATTTGGAAAATTTAAATGACAGTGTAAATATATTTGCAAAATGAAATTCTTCGAGTGGATTGAGGAGTATTCTTTCTGTGTTTTAAGGCATATGTTGCATTCAAACATAATATCTCAACAATGGTGGTTTTGGTTACAGTAAACACTTTAAAATGTGAAATAGTGATGTGTTACTTCTTCAACTACTAATTGCAAGTCAAAATTTATTTTTGAAAGCTATTGGCTGTTATAACAAAAGTTATTAGGTAAAACCATACGGTGGGAGGAGGTGGTAAAAGGTCAGAGATTTGGGTGGTCCAATTGCAAAGTTCTTCAAAGTCACTGAGATTTATAAAGGACTTTCCTATTTTGCATAATAACATAAATTCAGCATGTGTAATTGATTTATGGCTGATCGTGAATATTGAAGTTGTCAAAATGGTGTCGCCGGGGTGGTCCAAGTTGACAGATTTAATTTTGGTTGACAAAACACTGAAAATTCCCTAAGTATTATCAAGGGCATGAAAGCAATAAAGTCAACTGATGAACTTAGTGGATGTGAAATATATTTATAGCGCAACCTTGAGTGGGAAAATTTGATGATATCAGAACTAAAATAGACATGTGTATATTCTTTATATCAGAAATTGGGATAGAAAGAATAGGAGCAGAATGGGAGAAGACAGAGATAGAACTTGCTCTTCGATGAAAAGTCATTGAGACAGGCGTGAATGGGATAAAGTGAACAGAAATGAGATGTAAGGAGATGTCATAATGTTGCAGGTATTTAAGTTAAAGCTTAAAGAGGAAGTAATAGCATGGTTCAGTTGTTTTGGAGGCTGCAGTGAGCTTTTAAGCTGTGATTTATTCTGTCAATGAAGTCAATGAAGAGTAGAAAAACAAATATAAGATGTGTCTTGCCTGGAAACCCATACAAAATTTGGCATTTTCAACAATGCAATACTCCCTCAGAACTTAACTGTAGTGTCAGACTGAAAGATGTGCTCACATCTCTGATTGAGGATTTGATAGCACAGTGTCCTGATTGAGATAGATGATTACTGAGTCAGGCTTTACATGTGATATGAACTGTTTAAAGAGACTGTTTAAACAACATGGATTTCTTGGTAAGGTAATGGAAGCTTTTAACTGAGTGAAAGGACAGTTAAACAGTGTGGTGGAGGAGATATAAATTCCTATTGAAAGCTGCATTAAAAGGGCCAAATGATATCTATTATGTGCCATTATGGTAACTCAGATCCACTCAGACAATGTAAGTGACTACTGTTCGCTGTCACTTTGTCTCATTACATAGAAGACATTCATTTAGAAGGAATTTTAGCTTTAAATAATCATGAATAGTTGATTGTAAAATGTGATCAAGTATTAAAATTAGATGAAGTGAAATAATTTATTTCCATCTCAAAGGTGTGAGATGTTTCAGCTGATTGAAACTGATCTTGCCACATCTGTTAATTAAAACAGAACGCACTTCAAATCAGCAGAACAGAATAGCTTTGACATTCATCCACTTCAACAATGCAATGATTCACGCCTGCCATTTCATAGCCACATCAGATATGCAGTAATTTGATTTGCATATCAAAGACAAATTCCACACAGCGATGCAGAATTTGATGGTAATTTTTTGTGCTTCATTGGTATATTAGGGCTTTATCACTGCTGTACCTCATATTTATTTTAACAAAACTAACAGTTCTGGTTCAATATAAAAACACTTAGAATCATAAAGATTACCCCACAGAAGAAGGCTATTCAGCCTGTTGGATCCTCACCTGGCCCTCTGTAAAAACAAGTCATTTTTTTCCCATGCCTCTGCCCTTTCCCAGCAACACTGGACATTCTTTATATTCAGGTGCGTCTCCAATTCCCCTTTGAAAGCCAGCATTGAATCTGCCTCCACCAACTTCTGAAGTAGTGCATTCTAGATCCCAGCCACTTGCTGTGTAAAGGAATTATTTTTCTTGTTGATTTTGTCTCCGTTGTTAATCACCTTAAATTTGGCGTCCCCTGGTTCCTAGGCCCTCCCCATAGGGAACAGATTGCCTCTTTCTATTCTGACTAGACCCTATATCACTTTGAACACCTCTATAAAAACTCTTCTGAACATTTTTGAATAAAAAAGTCAGCTTTTCCAAACTATCCTCCAAACTGAACTCTCTAATCCATGTAAGCACTTTTCTGAATTTAATCTCAATCGCTCCAAAGCTTCAGATTCTTCCAAAAGCGTGGTGCCTAGAATTGAACACATTACAGTTGAGGCCAAATCTATATTTTACAAGCATTAACCATATTTTCTTTTCCTTTGTACTCTTTGCATCAATGTATAAAGTATAAAGTCTTGTATTCTCTTCTTCCTTAACCTGACCTACCACCTTTAACGCTTTGTATACATATACTCAGGATGCTTCTGCTCCTGCAGGCGCTTTAAAATTGTACCTTTGGATTATACTATCTTCCTATCAAAATGAGTCACTTCAAATTTCTTTGCAGTAAATTTCACCTGCCACCTATCTGCTCTTTCTACCAATCTGTATATGTCCCCTTGAAGTCTTTCACAATTCTCGCACTTCAACCCAGTACAGAGATTTGTGCCATCTGCAAATTTTCAACAGGTGTTCTGTACACCAAAGTCTAGTCCATTAATAGACATCAAGAAAAGCATCGACCCAAATGCCATTCCATAAAACCAATGATGCACCTTTCTCCTGTCCAAAAACAACTATTCACCACTATTCTGTTTCCTGCCATTTAATGACCTTGTACTTATATTGTTATATAGGGTCATAAGTATCTGAAAGGGTTAATACTACAGAGAGCCTTAAACCCGATCCTATGGTAATGTCATATGGATTTGGTGGGAAGAAGTGGTTAGCACTGCTGCCTCACGGTGCCAGGGACGAGAGTTCAGTTCCACCCTCAGGTGACTGACTGTGTGGAGTTTGCACATTCTCACCGTGTCTGTGTGGGTTTCCTCTGGGTGTTCCAGTTTCCTCCCACAGTCCAAAGATGTGCAGGGTAGGTGGATTGGCCATGCTAAATTGCCCATAGTGCCCAGGGATGTTTAGGTTAAGTGGGTTAGACATGGGGAAATCAGGGGTGGGGGAATAGGTCTGGGTGGGATGCTCTTCGGAGGGGTGGTGTGGGCTTGTTGGGCTGAATGGCCTGTTTCCACTCTGTAGGGATTTTATGTGGCTTTTGAATCAAGGAGGAGTGAGACCTAATGTCTTGATCTTCCTTATGGTCTCTTGTAGCAATGTCTATCTTATCAGTGTAACCTCTAACTAGTTGTTAATTTGCAACAAATCTCATCTTGTTCAATACACGATGTGCTTCAAATGGGTCAGGAAGTGGTTTTCCTCTACCACTTTAGACCAAGCAGGACTTGTAAATCCCAATAATTAACAAGGACAGTGACAGCAAATCTACCCTGTGGTGAGGTGAAGACTCAGTTAAACTATACTTAAAATATGGCAAGCAGCAGGGCCAGAAACATGAGACTTATTGCTATCACTGAATTTCTGCAGCAAAGGGATAGGCAACTTACCAATCAGGATGATGAAGGAGTGAGATTGATACTGAGGGCAAAGTAGAGATGACCCTGATGAAATGCATGGTGCTGGTTGAGCTGTTGATGCCCAAACAATAAATCAGAGTTTGAGACAGAGCCAAGATACACTCTGACTGTGACTGAGAGCTCTCCATCAGCCTGGGTCTCGGTGCTGGCTGAGCTTTCAATAGTCCTCTGACTGACAGGGCCCTCAGTTGTCACATTCTGCATCAGTTGTGGGGATGCGTATGTGTTCTTTTCACTAGATTATAAATCTGAACCTAATCCCAAATACTGAGGTCACTGTCTCTGGACTAGTGGGAGGAACAGGGGGATTATTTGATCGTGTCTCCTCTGAGTGTTCCATATCATTTTCCTCACAGATGGCATGTTAGCTAATTTTGTCTGATTGGCTACTTCTCCAAAATGTGTGGACCTGTTTTGGAGAATGCCTAGACTTATGGCAATGCACAATCCTCTTAAGGCTGTGTCACGCATATCTCCTTATGCCCAGTTTTTAACATTTGGTTGGAGAATTCTCATTTTGTTGTCTTGACACTCTGGCCTTGCCATCTACAATTGAGTATCCACCCTGCTGCCCAACCAGGGCCTCTGCAGGAGTCAATACGCAGATGTCTGGTATTCCTCCACCCTTTATCAACTGGTCCCATGCGTTGTGTATCCTTTTGTCTTGCAGGTAGGAGGATTGAGTCTCAGCTCAATGAGCACCCAAATCCTTCATGTACATTCCACCTTATGACATCTAAAGGCACCTCCCTCGTAAGTGTTCCACACAGGTACTCACCTGTACAACATTCTGAACATGAACTGGCTCCAAAAATTCAACCCTTCTATCACATCAGGTGCTGAAGCCTGGAATGCAAATTTATACCTCCCAACTTGCACTTGCTTTAAAATAACACCTTTTTATATTCTTTATTTTTCACTGGAAAGAAAGTGCTGTTTTGAGTCAAAAAGATTGTGTGGAAAATGGCTGCAGTTTTTAAAAATCTTGCTTAGCGGATCTGGTCACAGATCGAATAGAAACTGGAGCTGAAGGGTGCAGGAGAAATATGCTATTGCGTGGAGACATCAAAGCCAGACGAACTGTCTCCACTTGCTTTGAGTTCAGGGCAAAGCTGCCCAGCAACACTGATTGGTTGGCTTTTCCATTGGCCAATTGGAAAGCATGAGAGAGAACTGCACTTCACAACAACTTTGGGGTTGGTCTTTGAGGAGGAGACCAGTTCTGTGTGTAAGCAAAAGTAGCAAAGAGAGTCTAACTTCTGAAGGGAAAGTGGTAAGATATAGCTCTGTTCCTCTTGTGAATGAAAGGTACCAGTAAATCTGAGCAAATGGGCAAATACTGCTCATTGTGTCTTACCCACCTTTTCCTGTAAACCTGTTGTCACTGTGCCCCTGCTGAAGGAACAGAAAAGAAAACTTTTCAGTGCATTCAAAGGATCAATACTCAACCAGTAACTGAACATTTTTGTGCCATCAGGAAAGAACTAAACATGGATTGAAGGAAACTAGAAGACATGAAACTAAAATATTGACTGAATTCTGCCCTCCAGATTGACACTATCAAGCTGTATTCTCATATTTGTTCACCTTTAAAATCCATTTAAAAATCCATGTCATTATGTGTATCTGTCTATGTGTGTGTGTGTGTGTTGTCTGTGTGGTTAAGAAAGGGTAAACTTATAGGGTTTCAGTCAGACGTTCATATTTCTTCACTGTCATTGACTAAAAACAGTTCTTTTAAAAAAAGTCATTTATGGAACGTGGGCATCATTGGCAGGGACAGCATTTATTGCCCACCCTTAGTTGCCCTGGAGAAGGTGGGAGTAAGTTGCCGTCCTGAACCATTATAGTCCAGTTGAACCCTACATTTGTAGGCTCAAAGAACTCAAAACATTAACTCTGCTTTCTCTCCACAGTTGCTGGGCTTCTCCAAAAATTTCTGTTTTTGTTTGTTTCAGATCGCCAGCAATGATAATTCTTTGTTTTATCCATTGGATTAATGTTCAGATGATCGATGATCACGGTTGCCACTTCTTTGCAGTGTGTGCCCATTACCCTGGTAGCTGCCCTAACTCCTACAGCCTGGAGCACTTTCATGTACTCACTGTGTTTGAGAGTCCAGATGGTTTACAAGGCTGGTTACTGGGGGACAAGGGCTACCTACTGCAACCACGGCACATGACATCATTGTGAAAATTCCCGACCGATGCCAGGCGCAGATACAATGCTGCCCATGCTTCAGCCAGGGCCGTGGTGGAGCAGACGATGGGGCTGCTGAAGATGTGATTCCATTGCGTATGCCAGTCTAGGGTCCCTCCAATATAATCTAGGCAGAGAGTTCTGCACCATCCTGCCTCGCTGTGCTGTGCACAATTGGAGCAGGCAATGAGGTGATCTGCTGGATGTTGAGGAACTGGGGAATGGGACCACTGTTCTGAGGAGGATAATGAGGACACTGAGACAGAGGAAGGTCTCCTTGTGAATGACAAAGTTCAGCTGCATCAGGCACCACAAGTCAGAAAGGACCTGACTGACACCCGGTTCCAATCGGTGATAGCTTGGTGCAGCAGATCATCAAACTGTTAAAAAAAAATCATCGTTGGCGATTCCAGAATCTGGTCTGCATTGTGAGGGTGAACTTCAGCGTCTACTGGGTTTTGTTCTGTGTTTGCCTGTGCTTTCTGTAAATAGGCTCATGTTTGCATTTGTTAATTCCCTGCATGTATGTGATGTTCCCTTACAGGTCTACTGTGGGTCCTGGGGACAGGGTAGCACTGACTTAGAGGGTGTTCTGACAGGAGGCAAATATGGATGAGTGAAGTTTGCCGTGAGGTGGTTAAATGCCAACTAGGGTGAGAGAATGGAGTTGAATATAAGACGGGGTGTCAGAATTATCAGTTGTATACCCACAAGCAGCATAGCTTTGTGGCTAGTGGCTGTGATGTTGCAGGAGAGGGGTAACAATGGGTTGCCAACCCTTGTCTGCTTGCACAGTGACCTTTCAGAAATGGAATGGGCACAAAGGCTGCCAGTTTTATAGCAAATATTCACTCAGTGTCGAGTTATTCTGGAAATGGTATGTGGTAAGCTGGGGCTGGAACTGGTTGTGACGTGTCATTACATCAAGATAGGTAGTTACGAAGCAGGTTTGGTAAGATACAGTGAGGAAACCAACTAAACCTTTCAGTGGAAACCATTCAAAGAACTGGATACAACTCAGACTTGGTGAGAAATCATAAGATCCCCAGACCATGGTTTCCAGCACACTAGCAATTAGGTTACTTTAGCTAGATAGCTATCATTAGTAAGACGACTGGGAATGTTAAATGGCACATCTGTCTGCTTTGAGTCCAGATCATACTAATTTCCCCTTTGAAGACCCTAGTGCCTCATGAGAATGGATGACGTTTCATGCCTTCTCCAGCAGTAACTCTTTCAGAACTGTTAACTTATGCAATAAAACTGATCTAGAAAATACTCCCGAACACATTTTTTTTTCTCCCTTTCTGCCCTCAAGGCTATCACTATCTCCTTATATTAGATCAATAAGGATGCACAAGGGCTCATGTGATTCCAAGGCACTAGATTTCAAAAAGCTTAAATTCAGATTCACAGCCGGGGTTGCATTGACCCCCTTTTGCAAACTAAAATTTGTAATGTACCGTGTTGGAAAAGAATAAAGAATCCAAATTGAATTGCCAGTCTATTTGTGTGAAAGAAAAATCATCGTGGTGTATCACAGGAAAAAAAAATCCCAGCTTTGTGTAGGATTTATTTTCAATCAGCCTTGCTGATTAAGTTGTTAATTGCTACCCCACGGTCGTTCCTTTATGATTAAGGCAAATTGCAATTGGAAATGCTCTTGGGTTTATTATTTCACTTTTAGATGGCAACAATGTCCAAATTGGTTTGCAAATTTAACTTGAATGACTTTTTGGTTTCTAAAATAGATGAAATTAAATGACATTCTGCCAACTTGCTTCTTTAAAAACACAAAACAAAACACAGGTTTTGTTTCATTAATAAAAGTATCCCAGATAACTGGCTGAGAATTTCGGTTAAGTTAAAATGATGACTTGTGAACTAAGATAAAGCAATACTGTCAAGGGAAAGTATTCATTTTATCCTAATTTTCTCAGCCACTGATCAATGTGGGCAATTGCAAGTCAGCTGGCAAAATATGGTGAGATTGGAAAATGAGTCACTTAATGTCGAGATGAGACGAAATAATGTTTGAACAGTGAAACAAGAATTTTACTAGTGAGTCCTGTTATTACCTATTTGGAAAAATGCACTGATTCTCAAGCCCCACTGCTCCGAGAGCTGTCACAAAAGTTAATTATTTCATCAAAGTTGGCAAAGTTCCCAATTTACCTGTCTGCTGGAATCAGGTTAACAGAAAATCTGGATCCAGTTCCTGTTCTTAACACAAATTAGAGTTCATTACAGACAAATAAGTTTTAGTTCAAAGTTTTATTTACCTGAAGGTATCAACGTATACCTCTACTTGTTGAAACTCTAACACCCTTTTTAAACCCCCTACACAGACAGACATAGACAAACAAAAACATTGGTGTTATTGGTGGAGGAAAAGCACACTGCAGAAACACAGTTCGACTGCACCTGCCCTCAGGATGGATGAGGTGTTCCTTTTCAAGGCCTTGTGTTCTCTGGTTTCCTGATCCAGATTCTCTGCAAAGGCACAGAACAATTGGCTCAATAATTATTATCTCTTAGTTCGGGGTTACCGGTGACCACTTACTGCAGTTAGTGAGAGAAAATAAGGGCTTTCCTTTAGACTTCAGTTCTGTTTACTGCAGATAGATACAGCCACGGGACCTGCTTATGCAGCAATCTAGAGGCTTCTCTCACTTGATGATGAATACCCAAAATGTTCACCTGCCAGGAGCCAATCACAGAGTTGTTGACAGGCTAGTGATTTCCTGCATCCACAACCAGTCATACTTACACAAACCAATCAGCAATCTGTTACTGGCCAAATCTGCCTTTGTTCACATATATACACATGCACGCACACACACACATGCACACCCCAGTGTTGTGTGGGCTCCAGTAATTTCCGGTTTTTAAAAGTGCAGCAATTTCTTCCACAATCCTTGGATTTAAAAACTGCCCATTTTAGTCCACAATTAAAAGCAAAGAAAATTGAAAGAGATGTGGTCATTACAATGTCAGGAGGCTTATTTGCGTACATTATCATTTCATTAATATATAATTTAATTTAAATGCAGTTTATTATTCTCTTCAGCAGCAGAGAGAAACTAGACGGTGACAATTCCCAACATGACGGCTCCAGCTCACAGCCTGAACTCCTGCACCTCCAACGTGACAAACAGTCATCTTCATCAATGGAGGCATTGGACATACACCAGGCCCACCACATCATCATGGGACACCTCCAATACACTTAGAATACCGTTCCCCACTTTTTAATGCTGCAGTTTGGAGCACACCAGCAGCTTTCATTGGAATGCTACAGTCAGGTTACTACGAGCACAGGGACGAACACCCAGCTTATGGATCAGGGCATCTCAGCTCTCTTAGCTGGCTCTCTTATCGCACACTCACTTTGCGTTTACTTGGATGCTCACAGCATCTCCTTGTCTTATGTCTTTGTACTTTGCTGATTCAGTCAGAACTTAAAGACTCACAGTAGTTCTGCCTAAGCTTCCCTGTAGCACAGACACAAAGCCAGGCAGCCTGTCATGTTTGATTCAAGGGGATGCATTTGATGCTGAATGGCACTGTACTATGTCGTACTTGCAATATTTGCCAGTAGCTGTTGCAGGAACTGCACCAAATGTGCTTCAAAAAAATCAATTTTTCAAAGTCAAAACAGAGTAGTCAGTGGTTATGTCCAGGGGTTGTTGTTGATCAGGGCATACTGTTATGGATCAGACCACAGGAGATAGGCTAAATCTTACTTTTTTATCTTATTTAAAGACAATTGTAAGGCCCTGTGTTCCAGATGTAAGTTGATTGGTTACAATACACAGCTTGAAGCCAAACACACTTTATTCTTACCCTACAGTTTATTTTTATTCATTTGTGGAATGTGGGCATTGCTCGCTGGCCAGCATTTATTGCCCATCCCTAATTGCCCTTGAGTCATAGAGTCATAAAGATGTACAGCGCAGAAACAGACCCTTCAGTTCAACTCAGCTATGCCAGCCAGATATCCTAAATAAATCTAGTCCCACTTGCCAGCATTTGGCCCATATCCCTCTAAACCTTCCTATTCATATGACCATCCAGATGCCTTTTAAATGTTGTATTTGTACCAGTCTCCAACACTTCTTCTGGCAGCTCATTCCATACATGCACCATCCTCTGCATGAAAATATTTCCCCTTCGGTCCCTTTGAAATCTTTTCCCTCTCACCCTAAACCAATGCCTTCAAGTTTTGGACTCCCCCCTAGTGGGGAAACGACCTTGTCTATTTACCCTATCCATGACCCTCATGATTTTATATACCCCTATAAGGCCACCCCTCAACCTCTAACAGTCCAGGGAAAATAGCTCCCGTCTATTTAACCTCTCCTTCTAGCTCAATCCCTCCATCCCTGGCAACAACCTTGTAAATCTTTTGTGAACCCTTTCAAGTTTCAGCTGATCTCACTCCAAAAATGAGGACACAGTCAGTTAGCTGTCTGGGCCAATCAAGATATTATATGGCTCGAGTAGAAGGAATGAGTCACGAACAGTCTGCAGAGCCAGCGTAATGAGTTTATGGAATAGCTGTACATCAGGAAGCTGCACAGAAATCTTGTCACTCATCAGTCAAGGCTGCCTTTCTAAGTTGGTTAGAAGGTGGGCTGTGTTTAGTCCTGGGAGTCTGCTCAATGAAAGCCATGAGGAAATATCAGAGCCACTGCTTTAATGGAGAATTTGGATAAGTCAGTTGTGGGAATTGCAGGCAGCACACTGGGATGCAGAAGGGATTATCATTATGGAGTGGTGTTGGGGGGCAGGAACCCAACATATAAGAGTGGGACATGATAGAGCATGGGAAGGGAAGTGATATTGTGGGAGATGAGGGATCATTGATGATGATGGCTTTGATTGGGTGACAGTGCATAACAATGTTTGGCATAACTGAGTTGTAGGCCTGGCGCTCAGAAGCTAAAGTGGTGAGTCAAGCTGTTAAGTAAATGAGTTGGATGGGAATATCGGAAGATCAAAGCTGTTGGAATTGGCAGGAAAAGCAAGACAGAAAGGAAAATGAAAGAACATAATTGAGCACAGGTGTTGGGACATCATGTTACAGCTGTACAAGACATTGCTAAGGCCACATTTGGAGTACTGTATACAATTCTGGTTGCTCTGCTGTAAGAAGGATGTTATTAAGCTGGAAAGGGTGCATAAAAGATTTACGAGGATATTACTGATATTGGAAGGTTTGAATATAAAGAGAGGCTGGATAAGAACAAAGAACAAAGAAAATTACAGCACAGGAACAGGCCCTTCGGCCCTACAAGCCTGCGCCGATCCAGATCCTCTATCTAAACCTGTCACCTATTTTCCAAGGATCTGTATCCCTCTGCTCCCTGCCCATTCATGTATCTGTCTAGATACATCTTAAATGACGCTATCGTGCCTGCCTCTACCACCTCCGCTGGCAACGCGTTCCAGGCACCCACCACCCTCTGCGTAAAGAACTTTCCATGCATATCTCCCTTAAACTTTTCCCCTCTCACCTTGGAATCGTGACCCCTAGTAAATGAGTCCCCCACTCTAGGAAAAAGCTTCTTGCTATCCACCCTGTCTATACCGCTCATGATTTTGTAGACCTCAATCAGGTTCATAAGCTGGGACTTTTTTCTCTGGGGTGTAGTAGGTTGAGGGGTGACCTTATAGAGGTTTTTAAAAACATGAGGGCCATAGATAAGGTGAATAGCAAAGATCTTTTTCCCTGGGTAGGAGTGTCCAAAACTAGAGGACACGGGTTTAAGGTGAGAGGGGAAAGATTTAAAAGGGATCTGAGGGGCAGCATTTTCCACACAGAGGGTGGTGCATAGATGGAAGAAGCTGACAGAGGAAGAGGTAAGGGTGGATACAATTACAACATTTAAAATACATTTGGACAGGTGCATAGATAGGAAAGGTTTCAAGGGATATGGGCCAAACGCAGGCAAATGGGACTGCTTCAGTTTAGAAAACTTGTTCAGCATGGACGAGTTGGCAGAAGTGTCTGTGTTGTACAACTCTATGACTCAGGGTTTGGGAGGAGCAATGTAGATTACGGACTGAATCTGCAACATGCTGAGAGTGTCCTCCCCAGATGAAAGTTCACCTTCCTCAGCTTGAACTTCCACTGGGTTAAGGGTCACGGGTGTGTTGGGGGGGCAGAGTGGCCCATCTCCTGAGGGGAAACTTCAGGGGGAGTTGTATGTGTTTCCTCTTCTGGTTTGATGCTTCCTGGCACCATTCTGTCTCCTTGTGAGGAAGGGGCACCTGGGGTAAGGTCAAGAGTCCTCACACCCCACTGTCACCTTGCAGTTGATACTGAATGATTGTACAATTCTGGGTGTGGATCTCCAATACAGCCACCAATCTCTCCACAGGCGCAGTTGAAGGAAGCATGATACAGATAGTGTTAGAGGACTTCCAATCTTTGATTCAGTTTCCCTAGAACCTCCGCCAAGCCGGTCTTCTGCTCCTTTACCTACTTATGCATTTCGAAGAAGTTATGAATGGTCAACACTGTTGGGTATCTCCTGCCTGAAACTGAGCGGATACCTGGTCACTGGTAGACCTCACTAACTATGGAGATTTGCCAGTGACATACTTAGCAGAATGTGTTCCCAACCCTCATCTAGCTAAAGAACTCAACGACATATCAGTAATTAAGAAGCAGCCTTGCCAGTGCATCATCTGAGGCTTAGTGTCTCCTTCCACCCGAGGTACTGGAGCCCTCTCTTGGATGACAGGAGACAGTATGAGTTGCGAAATAAGGATAGAAGTTTGGGCATGTTAAAAATCGAATTATTATTGATTCTCTCCTTGAACGCAGTGAGAAGCCGAATAGTGAGTGAGAAGGAGAGAATGAGTGAGATAAAAGTGGCTGGCCCAGCTATTGGTATTGGTGCAGGAATGGAAGATTTGGTGAAGTATCCTGTCTGAATGAGTGGGAAGTGCAAATGTCATGCAGAGTCAGTCAAGTGAGAGGTTGGAACTGGAGAACGAGTAAAGGAAGATGTTGCACGTAAAACTGAGAGTGGTAGACCATGAGCCACACTGGGAGGTATGAGCAGTAGCAGAGTTGAAATGACTATGAGGTAGCAGATAGGTGACGGTGTCACTCATCTTTGCAGAGCGCAGAAAAGCATTAACAGGTCTAACTTTCTGCTGGATGTTTCTCCCACAGTTACATAGAAACATAGAAGATTGGAGCAGAAGGAGCCATTCGGCCCTTCAAGCCTGCTCCGCCATTCATCATGATCATGGCTGATCATCCAATTCAATATCCTAATCCTGCTTTCTCCCCATAACACTTGATCCCATTCACCCAAAGTGCTGTATGTAGCCATTTGAATATGTTCAATGTTTTGGCATCAACTACTTCCTGTGGTAATGAATTCCACAAGCTCACCACTCTTTGGGTAAAGAAATGTCTCCTCATCTCCATCCTAAATGGTCTACCCCGAATCCGCAGACTGTGACCCCTGGTTCTGGACACACCCACCATCAGGAACATCCTCCCTGCACCTACCCTGTCCAGTCCTGTTAGAATTTTATAAGTCTCTATGAGAACCCTCCCTTGTTCATCTACACTCGAGCAAAATCTATCCTAACCTAGTCAATCTCTCCTCATACGTCAGACCCACCATCTCCGGATTCAGCCTGGTAAACCTTTGCTGCACTCCCCTCGAGAGCAAGAGCATCCTTCCTCAGAAAAGGAGACCAAAACTGCACACAATATTCTAGGCGTGGTCACACCAAGCCCCAGTAAAACTGCAACAACACATCCCTGCTCCTGTACTCGAAATCTCTCACAATGAAGGCCAACATACCATTTGCCTTTTTTACCACCAGCTGCACCCGCATCCCCTGTCCCAACTTACAGCCATTCAGGTAGTAATCTGCTTTCTTGTTTTTGCTTCCAAAGTGAATAACCTCACATTTATCCAAATTATACTGCATCTGCCATTGATTTTCTCACTCTTCCCATACCTGCCCAGATCATGCTGAAGGATCTCTGCATCCTCGTCACAGTTCACCCTTCCACTCAACTTGGTATCTTCTGCAATCTTTGAGATGTTACATTTTGATCCCTCATCCAAATCATTAATATCTTTGGTGAATAGCTGGGGTCCCAGCACCAATCCTTGTGGCACCTCACTAGTTACTGCCTGCCAGTTTGAAAAGGACCTATTAATTCCTACTCTTTGTTTCCTCTCTGCCAATCAGTTTTCTATCCATCTCAACACAGTTACCCCAGTTCCATGCGCTTTAATCTTGCACAGTAATTTCTTATGCAGGACTTTGTCAAATACTTTCTGAAAGTCCAAATATACCACATCGACTGGCTTCCCCTTGTCAACTCTACTAGTTACATTTTCATAGAATTCCAACAGATTTTTCAAGCATGATTTCCCCTTCATAAATCCATGCTGACTCTGTCTGATCCTGCCATTGCTTTCTAAATACTCTGCTAAAAAGTTCTTGATAATGGATTCAAGAATTCCCTACTACCAATGTTAGGCTTACTGATCTATAATTCCCTGTTTTCTCTCTACCTCCCTTTTTGAATATTGGAGTGACATTAGCCACCCTCCAATCTGTAGGGACTGTTCCACAGTCTACAGGATCCTGGAAGATGACCACCAATGCATCCAGTATTTCTAGAGCTACTTCCTTAAGTACTCTGGGATGTAGATTATCAGGCCCTGGGGATTTAACTGCCTTCAATCACATCAATTTTCCCAGCACCATTTCTCTACTAATATTGATCTCACTCAATTCTTCCCCTGCACTAAATCTTGTATCCTCCAACAATTCTGGTATCTGATTTGTGTCCTCTTTTGTGAAGACAGAACCAAAGTAGTATTTAGTTGCCCAGCCATTTCTTTGTCCTCTATTATACATTCTGCGAGTTCTGTCTGTAGAGGACCTAGTTGAGACTGCACAGAGTCTCATGGCGACTTCAGATGAGGCTGGTAGTGTTGGGTACTGTAGTCCCCTCTGGTGATCCTTAGGAAAGAACATAGCCCTGCTCTCCACCACCCCATGCAGGACCGCCAGGCAACAGTCAGCAATCAGAGTGCCATCTTTGGGGCAATTCTTCCCACAATGCAACTGTGAAGGGCAGTTCCTGACTGGCAGCGATTAACCTGGTGCACAGCTGGGGTTTACATCTGCCACTGGCAGTACCAATCTCAGAAAGTTCTGTCAGTATTTCCTCCACTGGCAAACATAAGATTGAGTGTGAACAGTGCCATAGGGATGTTGCACATACATGACGATGTGATTGGTCTAAAATTGTGTGAGAAAACTTGCTGGATCCTATTGGAGTCAAACCCTTCATGAAACTAACTGCAACTGACACTTAGCTGACTAATGGTAAAATTCAGCCCTTGAGGTTAGTTTGACCACTAATCCAACGCTTGGAATTGTCATGCACAGATTTTTCTGCTTCTGCACTGTGCGATTTCTGCCAATTTATTATGATGTGCAGCATAATGGCTTCTGTTTCATTTTGTTTTAAAATTCTTTTTTCTCAACCTTTTCTTGGCAATTATTGCAAACACAGTTACTGTACAAAGAGTTACCTCATTTAACATCTCCATTGAAGTACCAGAGCAGGGAAACATCAGATTAATATGTTAAGTGTGTGCCCATTTAACTCTGCAACACATTACCTCTGAGTCTCTATTTCTAACAACTTCATGAGTTGCTTTTTGTTCCCTTAAGTCATAACATCACTTTTCTCAAACCACATATTACCATAACATCAATGCAATCAAGGCTTTCTGAAAGTGTCTCTCCAGTGAGCCAGACATAACATTGAAAACAACAGCCTCTTGCTTCTCAAAAATTAAATTAGTGTACTTGCACATTATACCTCATTAGATAATCTATATTTGTTTATCTTTATGATTCCTCAAAAACACCAGCCCCTACAAACAAAAACCCCTGGAAGGAATGAATGTCACGCTAACAATAATGCTGTCAAATTTGATTGAGTTCATTAATCACTGGAGACTGTTTTAAGTCAATCTTTGCAGGCTCGTGCTGCTCAGGAGAATTTCTTCCTTTATTCTCCCATAGTGATCTGCAACAATCTATTTCAGACAATAGCATGGACTGGAAGTGCCAAGCTGGGTAAATAGGAGGATTCCCTTCTGTATGTTTACTCTTTGGGACATGACATTGGTGAAATTTCCTGTATTTTCTCATTGGGTTTTCATTGAGTTTAGTTTCTCTACTTACGCACTGAATTTCTCCTTCATGAAACATATTTTGATAGAGTTCCTCTAAATATCATTGGTATAAAAAATCATAATTAGTGTAAGACAGAAGACTTATTTACATCCCTACCAATGGGCTGAAGTGCTACGGGTTAAAATAAAATCAAAGCAAAAAAAAATCTATAACTTAATGTGGTAAAGATAAGTTATCTTCTTTAAGTTCTGGTCTATAAACAGTTACAAAGAGGGCCAAATAAATTCAGCTCTGCCAATAAATCTTCAAAAACTGAAATAATCCTTGTCAATAGTTACTGAGCTCCAGTTCCTAATCACTGGAACTTGATGAATATAAAAACAACTCATATTTTATAGCATTCTCAACATAATGAAGTTCTTCACATAGACAATATAGAACAGAATATGATAGTGTCTGATAAGGAAATATTAGGGCAGATGATAAGACATTGGGTCAAAGAAAAAGTTTTCAAGGAGCATCTTAGGAAGGAAAATGAGATATAGAAGCAGGAGGTTTAGGGAAGGAATTCAACAGTTGAGTGACAATGCTGCTAAAAGCGTGACTACCAATGGAGGGTTGAGTAAAATCAAGGGGAGGCACAAGAGACAAGAATTGAATGTGCACTGATATCTTGGAGGGGTGTAGAGGGGTGAGGCTACAGAGATAGGCAAATTAAAGTGAGTCCATAAAAAGAATTGAAAGAGGCGATGAAAATTTTAAAATCAAGCTGTTACTTAACAGCAAGCCAACATATGTCAGCGAGTATAGCTCATGGGTAAAATGAATTAAATACAAGTTAGGACACGGGGAGCAGAGTTTTGGATAGTAGAAAAGAAAAGGAACTGTTAAAAAAAGGAAATCTAAACTGCTAAGGTCATGCTACTTTTCATACCCAGAAGGTAAATTTATTCATTTCAATTTACTGTTAATCTGAACTAGGTGTGATTCTAAATCATTACATGTATTTATTTGGTTTCACAAGTTATGGTCTTGGTTCTAAGATAAGATATCCTCACTCTCAGGAATTTTTAGACTATGAAAAATATCTCAGAATAAGATATAACTGGTTTGGTATATTGTAGAAGAGATAACTCATCTGAATTAAATTATCTCAATACATCAAATTCCTCATTTTAGAATTCTATAAAATTCAGATTTTCCCAGTATTGGTTGTGTCTACAAATTTTATAATGATAACTTTATAGTATTTAATTGTTAGAATCAATCTTGGATTATTTTATAGTTGTGGTTACAATACAATAGTGTATAAAAGAACATTTATAACACATTTTAGTCAGGAATAATGAGAGGATCAATCTTGGTCTTCTCTGGAAGTTTACAAATGGCAGTCTTCTGCCAATTCGATTAACTCTACATGATATGATGAAACAACTGGAGACCCTGGATACTGCAAAAGATATGAGCCTGAGAATGCCCTTTTCCATTCCTTCTTTCGAGTGGGTGTCCCTGGCTGGGCAAGAATATTTTGCCCATCCCTAACTGCCCAGAGTCAACCCACATTTCCTGTGGGTCTGGAGTCACATGTAGGCCAGAGCATGTGAGGATATCAGATTTCCTTCCCTGAAGGGCATTAGTGAACAATGGTCACCATTCCAAATTTTTTATTGCACTCAAATTTCACTATCTGCTATCTGCCATAGTTGAACACATGCCCCCAAAACATTAATCTGAGGTCCTGGACTACTACGTACTAGTTGCGGTAATGCTACTAAGACTCATGCTACAGAAAATGCCTTGCCCTTTGCCAGGCTGATCCAACACAGCTGAAAGCTGGCGTCTACCCAGCAATGTGGAAAATTGTCTAGGAATGTCCCATACGCAAAAACCAAAACAAATTCAACCCAGCCAATTACTACCTCATTAGTCTACTCTCAATCGTCAATAAAGTAATGGAGACCACAATCAAAAGCAAAAGTTACTTAGCAATAATCTGCTCACTGGCACTCAGTTTGAGTTCCCCCAGAGTCACTCAGCTCCTAACCTCATTACAGCCTTGATTCAAATATGGACAAAAGAACTGAATTCCAGAAAGGAGGTGAGAGACACTGTCCTTGACATCCTGGTCTCATTTAACCAAGTGTAGTAGCAAAGAGGACTAGTAAAACTACAATCAATGGAAATCATGGGGGTAACACATCACTAGTGAGAGTCATATCTGAAACAAAGGAAGATTGTTATGGTTGTTGGAGGTCAGTCATCTCAGCTCCAGGACAACTCTGCAGGAGTTCCTCACCACCTGCAAATTCCCCTCCAAGACTCTCACCATCCTGGCATGGAAATATATCACTGTTCCCTCACTCCATCCGTAATAGCAATGTATGTCTACATACAGCATATGAACTGCAGCGGTTCAAGGATGCAGCTCACCACCACCTTCTCCAGGACAATTCAAGGTGGGCAATAAATATGGACCCAGCCAGTGAAGTATACATCGCCTGAATGAGTAAGTAGCAAATAAAGCAGTCAATTCATCTAGAAATAACTGTTGGGGTATTGAATTCACTGAAAGATAATACTGGTTACATATGTATACTGAGGAAGACATGTAAAATAATAACTTCAAGAGTAACAAAATATTCAATTTCACCAAAAAGGAATCTGGATATACAAACAAATATTACACAAATACATACTTACAGTCCGAGTATAACTTCATACATAACGTCTTGTCTCAGCCTTTAGGAGTATTTCTCTTTTCAAGAGAACTTGAATCCATACTTGTTACCAAGGTGACAGGTCTGCAAAGTGCAGCCACCTAGCTTTAGTTCTCTTGGAAAACATTTGTTGTTGTCCTTTGTTTCTTTAAGATGAAGTCATGACTTTGTGATAGAATTTTCTGTTTACATTTTATTTCAAGTTTCATATCTCAGAGCTCGCAGTGGCTATGCTGTGAAGTTGCACTTCATTTTTAATTTGGCAAAGATTCGAACTCTGCATTAATTCTTTTACTTTGAATTTAAGGTTCTTATTGTTTGCATTTCAATTTCTTAATTAATTTGGTGACTTTCTTTACAAAACTACAAAATGAAACATAGATCTTCAAACCTCCATATCTAACATCTTACATATTAAAAAAAGACACGAAAACAGAGAATGCTGGAGTAACTCAGCAGTTCCAGCAGCATCTGTGGAGAGAGAAAGACAGTCCATGTTTCGAGTGCAGTGTGATTAATCTTTGGAGTTCTGAAGAAGTACTTCTTTAGCATTCTCTGTGTTTGTTTCAGGTTCCCAGCATCTACAGTATTTTGCTTTCATTGCATCTTGAAAACCCCTTCTACACAAAGCAACAGGACCCATCCTTAACAAAATATCAATAAGAGAATCATGTTCATTATCTATTACAGATAATCAGAAATCAATTGTACTACAGCAGTAGTTATTCGCCTATCCTATACCTTTCCTGTGTCAGTAAACTAATCCAAAACTGACCCGATGTTAAAAAAAATGATAGCTTCGACTGCAGGAAGGAACTTCTTCCCTCCAGCTTCCAAATGAGATATCATTAGAAAGACATTTTTATAAAATGTCCAGTTTGAATACAGGCTAAGTAGCTTTAGCTATCCTTTACCCTTGATAAATGTTCACTTTCATGGAACATTGCGGGACAGAAGAGTCATGTGTCAATTTGACCATCATGATGTTATGTCCAATTGATCTATTTCAAAACAATTTTCATTTCTCCTTGCATTTGTGAACACACAAATAAACAAATATACTCAAGAATATTAGACAAATAAACATTTGTTATAACTTGAATGCAGTAACTTAAACGTAGAGCCTTCATTGAATCATAGAGTATAGCAGGATAAAAGAAGACTATTGATCCATCATATCTGCCCCAGCTAACTTGAAGAAAAATCCAGTTATTTCTAATCCTTGAGTCCTTCCCCATATCCCTCCATTTTTTCCTTTCAATTATGCATTCAATTCCATTTGGAAGACAGCTATTAAATTTGCTTCCACTACCCAAGCAGGAAGTGCATTCCAAATATTAACTGTTCATTGAATAAAAAATGTTTATCCTCAGATTGATTCCTTTTTTTGCTAGTCATCTTAAATCTGTTTGCTTTGCTAATCACCTATCTGAAGAAGATCAACAGAGTTCCTTTAAAAATGGAAACATCTTTCCAGTTTTCTCCATCTGAGCTGTTCTGCCTCAGGGAATTATCTGTGGCCTGGTGTGAGATTATAACCCTTAACCTTTAGACGTAAGCGTTAAAGATAAACTTATTATAGTCTTGCACGATGGCCTCTGTATGGTATTAATTGAAAACATTCGGCTTTGTATGATGGATAACCTACAAAACTGAAAGAATGTCTGCTCTCTGCTGTTAGCTGCTTTGTAAAGGACTCAAACAAGCAATCAAGTAACTCATCATTTTGGATCTTTAATCCCCAGGCATAGCCAAGTGATACCAAAGATCTGAAAAGAAACCACTAACAACATGCTTGTTAATAAGAGCTTCTTGAAGGTAAACCACAAGCTACTTTTCAAACTCAGCTAATTATAGAATGTTACAACTGCATAAAACTGTCAAATTGCTTCGGCAGTCAGCCTTCTTCCTGACAATGTCAAATTTCATAAAACCTGGCAAATAGATTCTCTTCCCTTTCTTGAACTTAGAAGAATAGAATACGTTGGGTGGAAAAGATTGCAAAAGGTGAGTTTGGGGATGCAGTAGGCTATTGTGGATCTTGAAGAAAAAGGCCTGTTTAACAGGCAGTCCAATTTTCCTTGCTTGTTGAAGGAGCAAGTGGCAAAAAACATGTTTGTTGCTGTACAGAATTTGATTTCCTTAATAAAATCCCCACTTTTGCCAACAGCCTCAGTTTAAAAGAATCTCAACTATTCCATTTTGGGGCATGCAGTTCACAATGATGTGTCGATCACTCCTGTGAGAGCTCATGAGTTAAAATACAACAGCTTTATATGTTCAGCATAAAGTGCTTTTGAAGCAGCTTGTGGTTGTTCCCACTAGGGAACAGGCAATTCTGGATTTGGTGAGGTGTAATGAGGCAGACTTGATTAGTGAGCTTAAGGTGAAGGAACCCCTGGGGGACAGTGACCACAATATGATATAATTTACTTTGCAGTTTGAGATAGAGAAGCTGAAATCAAATGACTGTCCTGGATTGAGACTAGCCTATGTATGCCACAAGTAATGGCTCTGTTTTGGTGTTCAATGATAAACAATATTCCTTTACAGTTGGGCTTTCTTAGTTATTTCAGTAAGCTAGTTTGTAATATAAAAGAAGATTGAATGTTTTTTTTGACATCTAAGAGGTAAGAGAGAGGCAAGGGTGGACATTGGGCCACTGGAAAATGAGGCTGGAGAAGTAATAATGGGGAGTAAAGAAATAGCAGAGGGGCTGAAGAGGTACTTGGCTTCAGTTTTCATAATGGAAGAAACCAACAGCATATAGGAACTTCCAGAATGTCAGGACCAGAGGTGAGCGTTGTGGCCATCACTAAGGAAAAGGTGCAGGGAAGCTGACTGGTCTGAAGGTGGATAAATCACTTGGAATGGATCATACCCTAGAGTTCTGAAAGAGACAGCTGATGAGATTGTAGAGGCATTTGGTGAGGAATCGCTGGAATCAGGGAAGATCCCAGAGGACTGGAAAATGGCTAATTTAAAACCCCTGTTTAAGAAGGGAGGGAGGCAGAAATGATAGGCCAGTCAGCCTGATCTCGGTCGTTGGTCAGATTTTAGATTCCATTATTAAGGATGAAATTGTGGAGTACTTGGAAGAGCATGATAAATAGTTTTGAGTCAGCATGGCTTCATCAAGGGGAGGTCATGTGGGACAAATCTGGTAGAATTATTTGAGGAGGTAATGAGCAAGATAGACAAAGGAGAGCCAGTGCATGTGATCTACTTGGATATCTAGAAGCCCTTTGACAAGGTGCCACACAGGATAAATGCCAATTGTGTTTGGACAAGGTACTGACATGCATAGAGAATTGATTGACTGGCAGAAGGCAGAAAGGGTTTTTTTCAGGATGGCAGCTCATGACTAGTTGAGTTTGCAGGGGCTTGTGTCCAGACCACAAACATTTATAGCATACATTAAGGATCTAGATAAAGGAACTGAGGGCATTGTTGCTAAGTTTACAGATGACACAAAGATATTTGGAGGAACAGATGGTTTTGAGGAAGCTGGGAAGCTGCAGAAGGATTTTGACAGGCTGGGAGAGTGGGCAAAGAAGTGGCAGATGAAATAATATGAGGAAGTGTGAGATTATGATACGGAGAATAGAGATGTAGATTATTTTCTAAATGGGGAAAGGCCTCAGAAATCTGAAGCACAAAGGGACTTGGGAGTCCTAGTTCAGAATTGTTTTAGGATTAACTTGCAGGTTCAGTTGGCAAATGTAATGTTAACATTTGTTTCAAAAGGGGTGGAATACATGAGCAGAGATGTACTGTTGAGGCTGTATAATGTTCTGGTCAGACTGCATTTAGAATATTGTGAGCAACTTTGAGCCCTGTATTTAAGGAAGGATGTGTTGGCCTTGAAGTGGGTCTGGAGGAGCTTAACAGGAATGAACCCAGGAATAAAGGTTTGTCATATGGGTCTGCGCTCAATGGAGTTTAGAATGATGCGGGGGGATCTGATTGGAACTTACTTTATACTGAGAGGCCTGGGTAGACTGCACATAGAGATGCTTCCACTAGCAGGACAGATTAGGACCCAAGGGTATAGCCTCAGAGTGAAGGGATGACCCTTTAAAATGGAGATAGGAAAGAATTTCTTCAGCCAGAGGGTGGCGAATCTGTAGAACTCATTGCCACAGAAGGCTATGAAGGCCAAGTCATTGAGTGTGCTTAATACAGAGATAGATGGGTTCCGATTAGTAGGCATCAAGGGTTACAGGGGGAAAGGAGGAAAATGGGGTTGAAAAACATATCAGCCATGATTGAATGGCAGAGCAGACTCAGTGGGCCGAATGGCCTAATTCTGCTCCTATGTCTAATGGTCTATAGTTTTAACTGTAAAAACACTCTGACAATAGCTACTGAGTATGTGTGGGATGGGGTATGATATTAGATCACATGGGACTGAGACAAGATGGAACAGAGTATTAGCGAAGTCCTGCTCTACTGTGCTGATGTGGATAGTTACCGGCAATAAAATTAACAGTTTGCACTGGCCTTGTACTCAGCCCTTTTATATCCTAAGCTCCTAAAAGCTCCTAATGATACTCATTAGGGTAAAGAAGATAAGTCCATACTCCAGTTGCTTGGAAAACCCAAAATTAACTGAAGAACATTTCTACAGGAATGAAAAGACTTACACGTAGTAAGTACAACTGTTCTTTCTATATGCCAACACAGACAACATGGGTCAAATGACCTTCCTCTGTACTAAGACCTTGACAGAGGCCAAGAATGACATCTTACATGACTGTGACAAAGGCAGCTGTTCCTCATTGTTTTTCTTGACCTGTCTTCAGCTTTAGTCACAATTGATCACACCATCCTCAGCAGTGCCTCTCAACTGTTTGTTGGATGGCCCTGCACTTGTCATGTTCCCTCCTTTCCTTTGGAACTGGAGCCAGAGATTCACCCATCAATGGCTCCTCCCTTCAATTGCACAGTTACTTCTGGTTTCTCCAAATAATCTATTCTTCCTCTTTCAAATCTGTGTGATCCTTTGGGAACTCATCTGATAATGCAGTATCAGTTTCCACGTGTACACTGATACCAGTTAACTTTATCTTTAACTTGTCTCTTAAAGTTATATTGCAGACTACTTGTGAGACATAAAACAACACTGATTTTATGGTATTGGTTGCAGGATTTATTTTGGCTGAGTCAGAAGGAGAACTGCCTGATTATTTTCAATTATTGACATGTAATCTTGTAGATCCACCCAAGGGAGGAGTTATATCCTCAGTTTAACATTACATTTGATACTGTAATAGACTCCCCCTAACTGTATCCCCCTAATTTAAGTTTATAGTGTAGGACTTGAGCCATAACCTTCTGAGTGCTACCAACTGACCCATGGGCTGTGCTTTAAAATGATCTTCTGATTTTGTAAGTCTTTACTCCTCACATAAATTCTAGTTCAAAAGCAACCTGAGGATTAGAAATGGAGCGGTGTGTCAAATGTAAAGCATTCACAATTTTCTGCTGATTCACTTTAATGACTTCAAAATCAGGACTCCATAAATTAAACATAATTCCTCCCACCTGGGCCCCTGTCAGGGGAACTCCATGTTGGAAATCAGAGAATCTCAAAATTTCCTCATCTACAGTCCTCCAGTGAGGAATGTCAGATTTATAATCCCATGATCTTTACTTGTTTAAAGTTTTTGTCAGAAAACACTTACCATTTTCATCATTCTCATCTGTACCCCCATTCATGCGGAACTTGATATTTTTAAGCTTCTTCTATACCAGTTGTTGGCAACAGGCCAACTATCAGCTTTTTGTTGGTAAGGCTGTTGGTGATGGATATTCTGTCTTAGTTTCATTATGGCATATTTTCAGCCAAGAATGAAATTTCTTTGGATGACTCAAATCAAAAGAATAGCTAGTCAGCATAACTTTAATAGGATTGAATCAACAGATTAAAGTCATCAAGCTGTAATTCTTGCTTAGAGACAAAAAAAGACTGCCAATGCTGGAAGCCAAGGAAGGCAGACAGGAGGCTGGAAGAACAGAAGGTCAGAAGGGAAAGTCAAACTCCACCAACCGGATTATCTTCCACTCTTCACCCGGCTCTGCCTTCTGCAAGGACCATTCCCTTCACCACTCCTTAGTTCACGCCACACTCCCCACCAATACTCCAACCCGCCTGGTACCTCCCCCTGTAACTGTAAAAGATGCAACACCTGCCCACACATCACCTCCCTCACCTCCATTCAGGGCCCTAAATAGCTCTTCCAAGTGAGACAGAGCTTCACCTGCATTTCTTCCAACCTCGTCTATTGCATCCGGTGCTCCCGATGTGGCCTTCTCTATGTCGGTGAGACCAAACATAGACTAGGTGACTGTTTCGCCGAGCATCTCTGCCTGCCCCATAATGCCAACCTAACCTCCCGGTCACTGTCCATTTTAACTCCCTGCCCCACTCTCCTTCTGACACGTCCATCCTCGGTCTCCTCTAGTATCACAGCGACTTAACGCAAATTTGAAGAACAATGCCTTAGCTTCCACCTGGGCCGCCTACAGCCTGGAGGACTCAACATTGAGTTCTCAAATTTCAAATAATCTTCCCACCCATCACCCGGCTTTCCTTCCAGCCCCACCTCCTCCCTTCCATTCCACCTTCTGACCCTCCCTTCCAGCCTCCAACCGGATTCATCCCTCCCATCAACCAGCCAGGTAGTACCTACCACCAGTGCCCACCTATCACCACAACTCCGCCTCCACCCCTTCCCCATTCCTCTTTATCTGCAGCTCCCCCTACTCCCACATCCAGTCCTGAAGAAGGGTAATACCCGAAACGTTGACTGCTCCTTTCCTCCAGATGCTGCCTGATTTTCTGTGTTCTTCCAGTCTCCTGTTTGTCTACCCTGTAATTCTTGCTTCATGTTTTATATAATTTCTGTTGAGGTTTTGTCTAAGCACAAGGCTCTCTGTCATTCAACACAGGTCTGATTAAGTAAAATGCATTATGAGAGAAAATAATATTTGCATTTAAAGTTTTCTTATATTTGGTGTTTTACAGTGTGCTATTTCAATATCTATCTGTTATCTGACATTGTGCTCCACAAGATGCTCAGGCCTGTGACCTTTCATCAAATTGGGAAATATAATAGGTTTGAAAGCAAAGGCTGGGTAAGGGAAAGAACCATCTGAGAATTACAGCATTTGTGCTTTCACCATCAGCATTCTGCCACAACATGAGCAGCCCAGAGTGTTGCCTTCCGTGCCGATGTGATGCATTTTGAAGCCAGGCCCTCAAGGCTCTGTGCTGTTTGAGGGAGCCCTGTAAAACCATTTGTAGTCTCCCCCAGTTACAATCAGCAGCAATCCAGCATCCAGTGTCAAAATTTGTTTGATGAAACTGACAAGTGCCTCAAGACATTTTAGTTATTAAAGGCACCATATAAATGCAATTTTTTGTTCAATAGAATGGAACATAAACTAAATTGAAACATTGATTCATAAGTAAACACAAAAAATTCAAATGCTAAACAAATACGTAGGATTGTTGTTTAATGATATTATAGACAACGCACAGCCATTTACCTTTTACATCAACAGCTTGTGAGTTCATGCCTTCCTGTGAGGTTTGAACATATAATCAGATGTTATGCTTCAGTACAATGCATGATGATTTGTGTTTTGCTGTACAGGTAGGAGGAAAAATCACATGCTGTTTTCAAAAAGAGGAGTAGATAGTTCTCTCAGTGTCCTGTCCAGATGCAAGATCTGAACTAATATTCTATGAACAGATTTCTGTTTATTGAGTTAATTTTTGTTTGTGGGATCATGCTGTGCACAAATTAGGCTCAATGCTTGCTCATAGTGTGACAGCGCATACGCATTAAAAGTATTTCAGTGGGATCTGACTATGCACAAATTATCTCTCCAAATAAAAACTGACAGCTCTTTGAAACTAAGGGTATGATTGTAATGTCCTGCAATATTCAGAGAAGAAAAACACAAACAATTTCTTTCTTCTCATGCATCCTTGGAGACAAAACAGGATTAATTCAGACATGCATGCAAGTGATGAGTTTAGGAGGAGCAACACGACAAAGATACTGGTCATTATAAAGCCCTATATATGTTTTTTCTGTTAGTTGTAAGGACCTGAATGCAGCGTCTGATTAGTTTTGTGTGTGGACACGGAATTTTCAATTGTGTGCCTGAAAACATCTCCCTCCATTGTTAGTTACTGAACAGAACCCTATTCATTGCATGTATCAAAATACAGCTGTCTCGATTGTAAGGGTCTAGTGTATTGTTATCTCGACACAGCTACATATTATTTCACAGAAATTAAAATGATGACAACCTGCACTGCCAGTCACTTACTTATGAATTTACAACAGCATTGTGGCCAACTCCCACACTTTTTCACTTTGAATTAGCTTAAATGTGCTAACATTTTCTTTAATACCAGGCATATTGATGATCATGCTACAGGGACAAGCTTGGAGTAATTGCCTCTATGCCCAAAAACCAAGGCCTAAACAGAGTTCGTGCTTACTGATTTATTAAAGGAAACAAAACCCTCACATGTCGCAATGCCAAGACTGCAAGAGACCTTATTTTACAGTTGCAGAGTTCAGTGAAAAGGTAGCCAAGCCTTGATCATCCAAAGTTCCCACAATAATGATAAACAATTACACTTCTTGTTATATGTTATATGGTTATACTTCTTTTATGATGTACACATTTGGCTGTGTCAAGTACCACTATTTTCTCATTCAGCGGTGTTGCCTCCGTAGGATATCAATGGGTGAAGATACTATCATAGGCCTTAGGATACAATAGAAAGTGTCTGATCTCCTTACATGCACAGCAAATGTAAAAGTATAGATATCGATTTACCGATGTTTACACAGAAGTAGAGATAATTATTAAGGATTCCTTACCCAACACTTCTCCCAGTTTCCAACAACCATCATCTCCTCCTCAACACTTATCTTTTCAGGAGATATATATGCCTGTGGAATTTCGACTCCATACTATCAACTCCAGCAGCTCCTCCTCCAACAGAGTGAAAATAGCCAGGTCTGCAGGTCCATCTCATGGCCTTGCCACTTCTGAGGCTTTAGGTGTCCTTTCTTTCCTACCAAAGAGACAGGGACATTGAAATGAATCACAAGTGGAAAATTTATGCTTTCACTTGTGGTGCCCACATTTCTGTGTCCAACTTTTTTTTTAATTTATTCATTAACAGGATGAGGACGTTGCTGGCTAGGCAGCATTTATTGCCCATCCCTAATTGCCCAGAGGGAGTTAGGAGTCAACCACATTGCTGTGGGTCTGGAGTCACATGGAGGCCAGACCAGGTAAAGGTGGCAGTTTCCTTCCCTAAAGGTCATTAGTGAACAAGGTGGGTTTTTCCAACAATCAACAATGGATTCACAGTCATCAGTGGATTCTTAATTCCAGATATTTATTGAATTCAAATTCCACCATCTGCCGTGGTAGAATTTGAACCCAGGTCCCCAGAACATTATCTGGGTCTCTGGATTAACTGTCCAGCGATAATACTACTAAGCCATCATCTCCCCTATCTGCCGTTGGTGGTCAACACTTCTCAAAGATCCTTTCTAACTAACAGATCTTGCACAGGTCAAAACCTTCCATATCAGTCCATTTACAAACTGGGTGCACACTCAACCTGCCAGATTGTTAAAAGGTCATTAAGCCTCTTACAGTAAATGCAAATCGGTCCTCCAGATGATCCCATGCCTGCTGCCCTCCTCGCCAACACCACCCCATCTGGATTTATTTAGTCTCGTGGCTCCTTCTGAGTTAGTTGGTATGAACAACATTCACCAATTGTCCCAGGGCCTGGTGAAGAACTCGCAGGAAGTCATTATCAAACCATGGAACTGCCTTTGACCTGGACCCCCACCTGTCCTTCTCATTAAAGATTTCGAAAATGAGAAGCTGCAGAAGGCATAGACTGAGTTTACTTCAATGAGAAGAGACATTGAGTTCAAAGGTAGAAAATTTTTCTGGACATCCTCTATTCATAATGGGTATGCTCAGATGCTCCATTATCCCTGGCAAGGGACCCATATAAGACTTCACTGACACAGCAGTCCCCAGAAGATCTGCTTCCCTCTTGCTTCTCCAACATTTCAGAGGTTTTCCTAACCAATCTGGCAATGCACTTATTCCTGCACACATCAGTTTCAGAGATAGCAAGAACTGCAGATGCTGGAGTCAGAGTCAACACAGAGTGGAGCTGGAGGAACAGGCTAGACAGCCTCAGAGGAGCAGGAAAGTCAATATTTTGGGTCAGGGCCCTTCATCAGAGCGGGGGAGGAGGAAGGGAGCTGGCAAATAAATGGAGGGAAGAGGGGTGGGGCTGAGGGAATGTAGGTGGGATGGTGATAGATGGATGCAGGTAGGAGGTAGTCCCCACTACCCTCTACCTGCATTCACCTATCACTATCCCACCTAATTTCCACCCTCCCTTTCCACTTTCTGCCCTCTATTTACTTCCCAGCTGCCCTCCCCCTCCCCAGTTCTGATGAAGGGTCCCCACCTCAGTTTCACCTGTAGATGCCAACAACCTGAGCCAGGGGATATTTAAATGGATGACCTTGACAGACTTCCAGTTCACAGCTTGACTTCTCACCCATTGCATATCCCTCCTTGACTGGGGGCGCCACCCACCATTATCTCTCCTATTTCGCCAGTTTCCTGGCAGGCAACCCTGTAATTGGATGACACATAATTTATTCAATGTATATAAAGAATGGGCTCAGGCACTTTGGAGTCAGCCTCATACATCCTGTCCAAGCAAAATGTATCCCATGGAATTCAGAACAAAAACTGGGGTCTTTGATACAATCTATCCTGCTAGCATGTCTAACAGTTAATTAGTCTCTTATTAAATATTGCTTGCTGGTGCAGAACATAAACATTGTTAAAAGGAGTTGAAGCTTTTCATTTTGTGCTGATCCAGACAAGGACATGAAGAAAGAGATGCGTAAAAAAGAGACAACAGTTTATTCAACAGGATACTGATTGGAGATAAAGCAAGAGCAGTCAACTGTCAATCTTAATTCTCAGACCAGGCACATAGATTCTGATCAATCAGGGTTTTACCCTGGAAATGCAATAATCATTAGAAGACTTGATGACCCCCCTTTTGCATGCAGTGAGTTTTGCTAAATAATCTACATTAGATTACCCTGGAGGGGGAAGTGCCTCAAAAATTTGACTAGGTGAATTATGCCGTCTACCATGCAGTCAATCTACGGGTGGATTTTCTACCTACAAGATACTGCCATCAACCCAAAAGGACATCTTGCCTACCACACAGAAGAGTAACATGAGTTCCAGTGCCAGTGTGATGCCAGGTATATAGGCTGTATGTCCCAAAGCCTGTTGGTCTGAGTCAAACAATATGTTCAGCTGACCAATCACAAATGGGCGGCTGGCCACTCATGCTCAAACACCCTGTGCATACAAGCTTCAGAAAAGCATATCCAGCATTAAATGTGATTCTGCTATTGGAAATCATTTATTAAATTATCTGGACTCTACGAAGGGTTACACCAGAAACCAATTTAAGATTATCAGCTGGGCCTGCAGTATAAATGCTATATATTAATCCAAATAACCCTGTTTTATATGGAAAATGAGAACTTGCACAGCATTGCGCATTTTCATGAAAAATGTGGGCAAGGAGACAGCCAATAGCTGCTGCATCCCCATGGCAATGTCTTGACCAATCAAAATCTATCTCCCTATTTTGGAAATTAAGATTGACAGTTAACTGTACGAGCCGCATCTCTACTCCAATGAGTGCCCAACCAATCGGCACTTTCTTTACATTTTGTATAAAATGGTGTCTTTCTTTTAAAGTTTACCTCTTGTGTCCTAGTCCTGATCAGTGCAAGATGGAAAGTTTCAATTTGTCTCATTTTAGCAATGGTCAGCAATTATCTAGTAACACTGATAAATTTTAAGAAACAAAGAGTTACTTCGGCAACTGAATCTTCCAAAGTTAAAATAACCCCAAAGGTGTGAAATGATTTATCTAACACCATAACCATCAGGCTACCATATCATGGACAACGTGAGTGAATGGGAAAATGTGTGGCAGCTGAAGTATAATGTGCATAAATGTGAAGTTAGCCACTTTGGTAGCAAAAACAGGAAGGCAGATTATTATCTGAATGACAGTAGATTGTGAAAAGGAGGATATGCAATAAGACGAGTGTGTCCCCGTACATCAGTTGCTGAAAGTAAGCATACAGTTGCCTAAGGCAGTGTTGAAGGCAAATGGTATGTTGGCCTTTACAGCAAGAGGATTTGAGTGCCTTACAGCAATTGTACTAGGCCTTGCACAACGCCTGGAGTATTGTTTGCAGTCTGGCCTCCTTATCTGATGAGAGATGTTCTGGCATTAGAGGTAGTGCAACACAGGTTTACCAGACTGATTTCTGGGAGGGCAGGGCTGACGTATGAAGTGAGACTGGATTAGACAGGACTGTATTCACTAGAGTTTAGAAGAATGGAGGGGTAATCCAATAGAAATCTTTAAAATTCTAACAGGACTAGATGGTAAATGCAGGGAGGATATTTTCTGGGGAATCCAGTACCAGGGTCACCATCTAAGGATATGGGGTAGGTCATTTAGAACTGAGACAAGGAGAAATGTCTTCACCCAGAGAGTGGGGAACCTGTGGAATTCTCTGCCACAGAAGGATGTTGAAATCAAAACATTGAATGTTTTCAAGAAGGAATTAGATATGGTTCTTGAGGCTAAAGGGATCAAAGGGTATGGGTCAAAAATGAGAAATTTGTACTAGTTTAGATGATCACCCATGAACATTTTGATTGGCAGAGCAGGTTCAAAGGGGTACTGTTGCTCCTGTTTTCTATGTAGTGTGACATTTTAGAAAGATGTTCTATCCTGGACAGCTTATCCATGTTGAATACTGCCTATGCTGAATGGATGACAAAATCACCTGTCTACCACCTATAATGGCTACCTTAACCTTATTCCAATTAAGTGCATTGGCAAAATACAAATCTCAAGCATTTTTTATTTCTATATATCATGTTTGCAGCACAATTTCTCTGCAATGAACTTCACTCGCAACTTTAAAAGAAAATGTCATGAATTTATATATTATTCTAAAAAATCATACAATTGACAAGCCTAGTACTGCTTATTCACTGTCATTTTAAAGCACGATTTAATACACATATTGGTTTCTTGTAGCATCCTTAGCATGAAGACATTATAATGTATAATTCAAAGCTTCACAGCATTGTCATCACTGCTGACTGCAGGTGCAGAGTTCAACTCTAACTGTGGCCATTATGACTGCCAGTAATGTTGCTGATTTCAGTAAGACACAATGTGCCATCTGTTCAATGACAAATTCTTGTTAGTGAAAGAACGGCTTGCATACACAGCATTGATCATAAGCACAGAGCAAGGGCTGTAAACTCAATAAAGTATTAAAATAATGTTGACCAGGACACTGGGAGTATCCTACATCTTCTTCAAATAGTGTCACGGGATCTTTTACATCCATGTGAGAGGGAAGATGGGACATCACTTCAACACCTCATATGAGAAATGGCACTTCCGACAGTGCAGCCCTCCTTCAGTAATACATTGGTATTGTCAGCCTAAAGTACATACGTACGTCTCACGCTTAAGTCTTGAAAGCAAAACCTTCTGGCACAGAAACAAGAATGTTCCCAGCGGGCCAAGTTGGCACTTGTTGGTCATTGTTAAATGACAAAAATACTTATCTGAACAATTCCTGACAATTGGACTCAACTACCTTCCTAGGCAAAGATGTCAGTGAATATCAATAGATGGTAATGACAATTTTTAAATGTCTAGATAGAAAATTATTATAAATGTCACAGCTGAGATAAGGGCGGATAGTTCAAGTAGTTCCTTTTATATAAATGCTGGACAACTCTTAAAAGGACATTTCTACATAAAGTTGAGCTGCAGCATGTTCAGACTTCTCCTGCCTAACAATAGGCCATATTGAACAAAGGAACATCAGGCAAAATCCAGCATAGAGTCATAGAGATGTACAGCACAGAAACAGACCCTTTGGTCCAATTCATCCATGCCAAAAAGATATCCGAAATAAGTCTAGCCCCATTTGCCAGCATTTGCCCATATCCCTCTAACCCCTTCCTATTCATGTACCCATCCAGGTGTCTTTTAAATGTCGTAATTGTACCAGCCTCCACCACTTCCTCTGGCAGCTTATTCCATACATGCACCATTCTCTGTGTGTAAACATTGCCCCTTTGGTCCCTTTTAAATCTTTCCCCTCTCATCTTAAATCTATGCCCTCTAGTTTTTGACTCCCCCACTCCAGGGAAAAGACTTTGTCTATTTACCCTATCTATGCCCCTCATGATTTTATAAACCACTATAAGATCAACCCTTAGCCTTCGACGATCCGGGGAAAATAGTCCCAGCCTATTCAGCCTTTCCCAATAGCTTAAACCTTCCAACCCTAGTAACATCCTCATAAATCTTTTCTGAACCCTTTCAAGTTTCACATCGTCCTTCCTATAACAGGGTGACCAGAATTGAGCGCAGTATTCTAAAAGTGGCCTAACCAATATCCTGCAGAGCCACAATATGACCTCCCAACTCCAAATGCTGAAAAGAACACAAGAGCAAAACTGAGATCATTGGGCAGGTGCTGGATTGATGCAGCACCTAAATTCTTTCTCTGCTGAATGGCAACCTGAGATTGTCACTGCCATGGGTGTATCTGAAGAGTCCCTGTTTGGCATTACAGGACACTACTCCGCAAGGTGAACAAGGTAACATGTCTGACAAATTATATTCTGAAATTGGGACAATGGTCAAATGAATTTTGTTAACTGTGAAATATACTATTTAACATGTAAAAAGAATCAAATGTTCTAAAGTTTATTCCTGTGTGTGGAATATTTAAAATACACTCAATTATGAACATAAAATGTATTCTGCTCCATGAGCAATCTGTACGCATTCCTTATGTGTGATCTCTCTGTACCACTGCTCACTTTAAGGTAGATCTGCTGCTATCATTCTCTTTTTGGGTTTGGATCTACAGGGAGTGATTGGCCTATTGTGCTAGAGAGAAACTGCATAGTGGTCTACAGAGAGGAGGTTCTTGTCTGAAACAAGATGTAGTTTATTCCAAGAGTAGTCAGCGAAGAACAAGTTACACTAATATAATAGACCTGTTACAGAGACAATGAGGAGGACTGTGATGGCAGGTCATATTCCTTTGAAACCCTAAGCCATTTGCCCACCAAGTCCATGCAGCCGCATCAGAGTGGGCAATGCTTAAGGCAAACCTCAGCATTGACACTTTCAGATTCTTATACCTTCATGCAACAGATTGGACATCATAATTACAGAATTATTTGGAAGGAGGAAGTTTACTTTCTCTCACTGTATTTTCCTCCTGCTGAGTAATTTTGAAGCCAAATCTAAATATTGAAGCCTGTTCTCTGGACCCTGAACATTCATTTCTTTCTGACCTGCAAATATTATTATAAGTGCTCCTATTCCAACGCACATTATTCACAGTTATATCTTCCAACATGAAAAAGAACCCAGTATGATATAAAATCTGTCTCTTTGAGTTTCAGAATTTCTATACTTTGGATACAATTCTTAGCTCTGAGTTTTTTGCAGCTCCACAATAAAAGTAAACAATAACACAAAAGTGGCCTATTAGCTAATGCACAATTCTCAATAAGAAAACATATTTATAAAAGCTGCCTAAATGGAAAACTATTAAACCATTAAAGGTAATTTGCATTTTTCTGTCTGACTAATCCAGACTACCAGGGCCAAAAATTGAGGCCTTGCATTTTGACTGTTGCAGAAAATTTATCACATCATCATGTATGAAGTATGATGATGTGACTGGCATTTGGTGAGCAAGTCTTTTCAAACTGAAAAAAAGAGAGTCTTGCATCTTGTCCTACACTAAGTTTTTGGATGGACTATCCTTGCTGCTTTCAATTGAAGTGATTTTTTCATAGAATCCCTACAGTGTAGAAACAGGCCCTTTGGCCCAACAAGCCCACACCAACCTGCAGATATCCCACCCAGACCCATCCCCCTAGCCTATACATCCCTGAACACTACAGGCAATTTAGCATGGCCAATCCACCTAGCCTGTATATCTTTGGACTGTGGCAGGAAACTGGAGCACCTGGAAGAAACCCACACAGATACAGGGAGAATATGCAAACTCCACCCAGACAGTCACCCAAGGGTGGAATTGAACCCAGGTTCTTGGTGCTGTGAGGCAGCAGTGCTAACCACTGAGCCACCAGGCCTTTTTCCTTTCTATCCTTTGAATGAAATAATACAGAAGCTGAAAGGTGAGCTGGATCACAAATGCAAACTAAATGCGTGTGGGTGATCTAATAGACAGCTTTAACAATTTGAAAAAACAGGCAAGTTGTTTACAAGTGTGAGGTATATTCAAAACTCTCAGTCATAAATGTAAGATAGCCACTTTAACAAATTCAATGACTAATTTCATGAGAAACTACTTTAGCCAGTGGGGTAGTTAAGATGCGGCAGATGAATTGAATAATGTTGGTAAATTTAAAAGTAGCACATGAAGGAGAAGTTTTGGAAGGATTTGTTGATCAGGTTGGATATAGAGGAATGGAAGGAGGACCGTAATGTGCGTCATAAATACTGGCATCGGTCAATTGGGCTTAATGGCCTGTTTCTGTGATCTCAAACCCAAATAATTCCAAATAAGACTAGAAATTGCAGAAAGTAGTTTTTGGATGTGAGATTGAAGTGAAGTATGAACTCACAGGGTCTGCAATCTTATCTGAAAAATAAAAAGTTTATTTTCTGCAGGGAATTTTATACTGATAATATGAAGATAAACACCACTGTAATCACAGAATTATATTTTCACTTCCTTTTCAGTTAACTCAATATAACAAGTTTCTAACAGGAGAATTCCAAGGGTATTTCAGGACTCTCTGCTCAAATGCTACTGGCAGACAGTAGGATTAGGGAGATCATGTCTTATCATCATCCTCATTCCTCCTCTTCTGAAGCTAGAATTTAATGTGTAAATTGAAAAGACTAGAAACTCAGTTTATCCAGATTCAACCTCAAATTTGGATTCCCAGCCAACAGTCTGCTTGACATCCATTGCTAATCTCTGGCTCGCCAGAGTGATAAGCATGGTGTGTGGGTGTAATTGGTAGCATTTCTAGGCTAAGACATAAAAGTGTGCAAAATATTGTTTGTGTCAGGATGTTATAAATGTGTTCCAAGCAGGAATGTGAGGAAAGTACAGAAAAAGATATAGAACAGAATAACAATGAGAGGCTAATTGGGTGAGGCACGGGAACAGAAGTACAAAATAGGAAAGTATAGTAAAGGAAATTCAAAACAAATTGAACATGCAGCAAAGAAAGTAAAACAGACCATAGAAAAAAAGCCGGCAAAGGCACAAAATATTGGGTAAGATGTTCTTCTTCCTGACTCTGCATCTGGGTATCTCAAATTATGTAAATATGGTGAGTTGACTGGAGAGGAGTCCATGCATGTAATGCTGACCTGCCAATCTTGTGTTCTATCTAGTTACTTTTTAGCTTATCTTGAACAATCAAAAAGACTAGTATCCACAGGAATATGAAGATCTATCCCATTTGATTTTAATTAACCTTAACTTTAAGATGCAAAAATCCGAGCTCTTGTTCATTTGTAATATCAGGTTTTACAGTATCAGACACCAACTAATTTACGAGCACCTCACAGCCCTTCAAACTGCATGTCCAGTACTCCAATTAAGTCACTAGTTTGAGACTCCTGACTGAAGTACTACTGAATGGGCAGTGCTGAAATAAACTGCAGGTCATGCATCCTTCACCAGTGTGCATGAGTGAAGGTCCTCTTACAAAAGTTGATGGACCTCCCAGGTCAGCCTTTTCCAATTTATTTCTGCACTAAATCAAGGTGAAGTAAAAACGATGTTAAAAGTACATTGCAAAGATGGTTTTACAGCAAATGCCAAATTCAATGTCATGCAACTTTCTTATATAACATGTTTTCCAGCCATGTGTTGTGAAAGGAGCATGAAATTGACAGAAAAGGTGAGTGATAAATTACTCACAGTTTAGTGGCTCAATGTATATTTTCACTGCACTCTGAACATTGGCCATTGTGTTCCAGCCTTATGTTCAAATGTCGTTTACAGAGTGGGGGGTCTTCTCAGATGAACAGTTAATTATTAACCAATAGAACAAAGAACAATGGAGCCAACATGGGAGAGGAGAAATCAGCAGTGGTCGCAGTTCTATCCTGTTTGATCTTTGTTGTTTTATACCCTGGAGAAACCTTGTGATGATGGAGATGCTCCACACAGTATGGGCAGAGTTGGATCAATGTATGTGTGTCCAATTTGAAAATAGAGGCATGTGTAAAGAGTAGTCTTTCATTAATATAACAACAAGATTGGTACATCTCAGATTACCATATACCATAGTACTTTTAATTAATATGCAATAAACAGGGTGATGAAGAAGCTTAAACCTGAAGATAGTTCTTGACTTTGCCTTCTCCTTGACCAGTATGTCTTGAACCCAACCTCTTAGATGTAGGCGTAACGCCACATGGAAAAAGAATTACAATGATACTTTTTTTATAAGAATATTCCATGTTAATACTGTAAAAGTCACCTAGGCCATTCATTACATTTGCCAAATGTGACAATAGTGTCTTCCAATGAGGTGTATGTTATTCTATCATAATCCTTTTGCTTCTACTCCAGTTGCAGAAAAGAAGTCCAGTTATTTAAAAGCCACAGAAATTGACAACATCAATGCAAAGTGCAATAGATTATCATGCTTTAAGCTTCATTAAAATCAGACTGCCAGGATATTAGCACTATAGATTCCTGAAAATGATTTGTCAGTCATTAATTAACAAATTGTCAGTCCCTAATTGATTTTACACCTGTAATTATAATAGTCTTATAATGAAGATATTAAAACTGCGACGACAGGCTTGTTATAAAAACATATGGGAAATTCTTCAGTGCTGTGCCTAGGCAAAACCACTTTGGTACACCAGCGGGAGAATGGAGGCTGGAGTTGTGGGGGTCTAATAATTGCAGGGCAGATCTTTCAAGCTTTTTCTCCTGGTTTGCAATCCTGCAGTTTTCAACATTTAAAGGTAAAGCACTTATACTAATTTTATGCCTCAGTCTAATTTTCGTCTCAGATTTCAATCAAATACATCCAAATCAACAATTCAGTTCCATATAGGTATTGCCATAAGTCAGCTCTTCTTCAGGAGATGTTTGTCATGGAAGCTCCAGGGCCAATGGAGCTCGCACGATAAAAGACATTGGTTTGTTTTGATAGATTTTAAAAATGTTTAATTCTGTGTTATTTTTGGTTCTAACGTATTTCCAAATTCTGAAATTTGTATTAGGATTTTGTGAGGATTTTTTTTTTTCATTTACTATTGAATATTGTCAACTACTGTTCAGTTGAGTCAGATGGTTGTGAATTGAAATTCCCACAACATATCCTTCAGCACAAAATCTAGGGTGGTACTCCAGTCACTGAGGGAAAGCTCCATTGTCAGACTTGTTATCATATTGATGACTTTTTTTTCTGTTTTTATTCTTCTGTGGAATCTGGGCATTACCAGCAAGGTGGGTGAGGAATTATATGCAGGTTAGGCCAGGAGAGCATGGCAGATTTTCCTTTCTGAATGGACATTAGTGAACCAGTTGGGTTTTTACAGCAATTGACAATGGGTTAACATTAGACCAGTTTTTTAAATTCCAGATTTATTACCTGAATTCAAATACCACCATTAGGTTAGCACAGTGGTTCAGTAGTTAACACAGCTGCCTCACAGCACCGGCAACCCAGATTCAATTCCCCCTTAGCTGACTGTCTGTTTGGAGTTTGCACATTCTCGCCATATCTGCATGAGCTTCCTTCAGGCGCTCCAGTTTCCTCCCACAGTCCAAAAGTGGGCGGGTTAAGTGGATTGATCATGTTAATTTTCCCATAGTGTCCGGGGATGTGTAGGCTACGTAGATTAGCCATGGGAAATGCAGTGTTACAGGGATGGGTGGGTCTGGATGGGAAACTCTTTGGAGGGTCAGTATGGACTTGATGGGCTGAATGGCCTCTTTCCACACTGTGGGGGTTCTATTCTATCTGCCATTGTGGAATTCAAACTCATATCCCTAGAACTGGGACTCTGGATCACCCATCTAGTGACAACACCACAACCTCCCTTAACACGTACAAAAGATCTCCCAATGTTGTTTTGAGGAAATGAAGGGAAATTTCCCATGTCCTGACTAATATTTATCTGTCAGTCAGCATTAATAGAAACAAAAGATTGGCTATTATCTCTTTGCATTTGTGGGAATTTGCCATATGCAAAATTGGATGATGTGCATCTTTCTTTCAAAACAATTAATACATTTCAAAAGCACGGTGACTTACTGAGATAACGCAATAGAAGTCAAGCACCACTATTCCTCAGGTTGTCACATAAGTTAAAGATTTTAAGAAGTATGCAAATATTCTCCTACTTACCTGTCTTCTAGACCCAGATTGACAGAAAACATCGATGAGATTTTTTGTAATTAACAAAAACTATTACATATTACAGGTAAATAGATTTTAGCAGCAAATAAGCAGTTATTAATCATTTGCAGCTAATTCCATTAATTAAAATTCCAACCCTTTATAAATTGCCCCTTTTATACACATACAGAATCATCAGAATGCTGCTTCTTAGTTATTCTTTTCTGGATGCTTCCAGTCATTAGAAGAGTGGCTGGGAAATTTATAAAATGTCTCTGGTTTATCAATTAAAAGGCACAGCTGTTCAAAGAAAGATAGACGTATTTTCTTCAGGTTTAAAGTGGATTTTTCTGCAGAGAATAGGAAAAGCTCCTAAACTGCTAGTGGTCTGAAGGCTTCTCTCAATCTTGTTCATAGCCCCAATCCATTTAGCTACTTGAGAACCATTCACATAATTGTTGGCAAGAGGGAGACTTGTGTCATTGGTAATGTCTCACTGGCGCACAAAACAATCCGCATGTTGCCAAGCAAAGGTCTATTCACACACAACCCTTTGGCTCCAACTTGTCTGCAACCACTTCTATAACCAATAGCTGCGCAAACAGTGTTCACAATGAATATCAAGTCATTTGCTTTGTGTATCAATCCTAGCAATCCCTGATTTTAAACCAGTTCTTTTCTCATTCCAGTCCACAGTTAAAAGCACACGGAAACAAAATAGTATGATTTTTACACAGTTCATTGGCTGTAAAGTACTTTGAGATCTCACAGTCATGAAAGGCATAACAAAAATGTGAGTTATCTTTTTCATGAATTTTGCAAATCTCTAGCTTGACATTTTGTAGCCCAACTGGCAGAAAGGGAAAAGAGACATGTCATGTACCAGCCTGTATTTATATCAATGATGTACCTATCTGTAACTAAAAAAGAGGTAATTACTCCAAGTTCAGTAATGGATGAGTTATAGGGTTAAACACATTACAATTATCTTGCAATTAATGACTTAATAAATCTTACAATTTGTTGTCATTATTATTAAATGCACGAATCATTTTAAGATTAAGGGATTAATCTTGAACTGTCCATAGTCAGGGTCCTGGGCCATAGCTGTTACTTTCTTGAGTATGACCCATTGTCCTCTGTTACTTGATGTGTGTCACTGTTGAGGGACACCATCTCACCAAGCCCAGTGATCTGACTGAGTAATGAAAGAATAGTCACCTTAAACATCTTATGGTTTGACCTCATATAGTTGCCCATAACTGTGATCACAGATACTTGAAAGTAGACATGACAGTGAACTGTAGAAATGCTTTGTTAGCAATATTGAAAGCACACTTGAGATTTGTGCCAGTGACCTGAGCTCTCCATTGAGATATTATACACTTAGCAATAGGTTAACAAGTTGACCCCTGCTTGACTATGACATTTCTCATGACAGATATGAATATTGGATTCCCCAAACTACCTTGACCTCGTGCACTGTCAAGGAAATTGGTTCCTGTTGTACATTCTCTCTACAATAATGTCACTTATAGGGCAATGACCCAGAGTTTCCCCTAGTTTGCATCTGTTTTCCCAGTACAATTTACTTGCAATCAGCTGAAGCAGCATCAATGTGCACAGAATTTTATGCACAAGTTATGTCAAACGTGATTCATGTTGCCACAATCTTTAAAGATGCATTTTAAAAAATCTCACTGGATGCCAAGGTGCCCACGAAACTGGTGATGCCCCCAGAATACATTCATGTTCATGGCAAGTTTCCACTGATTGTACCCATTAGGCATGAGTTATTTTTTTAAATACTCAAAAGGATTTATCGTGAATCTGATGACTGTGTACCAAGGAAACTAGAACATAATTTGGTCGAGTTATATTAAATCTTTTCCTGTTGTCTAAGAACAGATTACTCACAGGCTGCAGAATTGGCACTCTTCATTCAAAATGTTTATTCTTGTTTTTTTTCTTTTTTTCAATTGTACTAATATAAATGCACCAGGCTACCACTTAGAAAGGAACATTTTAGTTACAGGCAAACATACTGCAAATCAATCATGGAGTACTGCCCCAGTTAGTCAAATGCACTTTTGATCTCAGTCAAGGGACTTGACCACAGTCAGTCAGGTGCTTTGTCCTACCAGAATCTAGGAATCAATGTCCTTTTGGTGAAGGACACAGTTAGACCTACGGGACAAGTACAACCCATCTGGGGTTACAGGTGTGTCATTCAGGCTGATGTGGAAACGCTTGTCCAGTCGCTGGGCCGTTCGCAGTCAGGTCTCTCCTCCCAAGTTAGTCTGGCATTCGGACGATCTTCAGTCCTCGGAGTTTGAATATGAACAGTCAGGGAGTTTATCAGGGCAAGTTCGTGGACTCCTGGGGAATGGTGAGAAGTACTGGGGAAGGGCTTTATTGATCTGGGTTACTGAGGGTAGTGAAATAACAATTCAATGTAGAAGGGTGAGATCTCATAGAACATAGGAGGATGCAAGGAGTCATCATCACTCTACTCTCAGGGTGAGGACAGTATGTGACCAACAAGGAAATGGTAATTCACAAAACTGCAGGCTCATGGAGTAAATTAAGAATACTAATGATTATGTAACAGGGATGCTGAAAGGTCATCTAGAATGCAGGATCAGTAACACAAACAGGATCATGAAGGACAGTGGGAAGTGACACTGCAAGGCACTCATAAGGACACAAAGATCAAACTTTGCCATTTCATTCCAAACTTAATTGTGCAATAATGGGACAGATGGCTGCCAGCTCATGCAGAGGGAGAGAAGTAAACTATCTTTTCCTCTTCAGGGGTGAAGTATAATTCTCTGAATGTGAGGCTCTGCTAAGCACAACTGCATTACTCATGCATTCATTTATTCACTAATGTTATTTAAATCAAATTGGATTTCATTGACTGAGGTTGTCCTTTTTTGCAAGAATGAACGTTAAAATTATGGCCTTAAGCAATCACATACCTTGTATCAATTGCCACCTGTCATGTCAAATACACAAAACAAAAGAGGTGCAAATTTAAAAGTTTCATTTGGTTTGATGCTCTATGTCACTTTTCAAACCTGAAACTGGAAGACAACACTTCAGAGCTGCTACATTTGTAGACTGAACTGTAAGTATGCATATACAAAGTCTGTGATGATCAAGGGTGGTTTTATTTGAAAAGAGGTGCAGGTTGGATACAATCCTGAATTTTACACCCAATCCCCTCACCAACCTGCCCCATTGTAGCATTAACCCTTTGTTCTGTTACATACATCAGGTTACATAGTTCAGGGTTCCATTTCAAGGCACAGCATTGGTCTTCTTGCTAGGCCTCCATGGCACATAGGGTAAAACATGTTGTTTCATAATGATTGTAGTGATTGCTCTGGAGTGTCATTATTAATGTACTGATTGATTCTGATATTCCCAACATATTATCAGCTCAGACATTTGAGGTCCAAAGCTGGCAGTTTCATTGTGGTCTTGTTGCAAATTGAAGAACCATTGAATAAGGGAGCAATTACAATGTTGTCACTAAGTCCAACAGGAACTTCCAATGGTTGCAGCACAAATCCATCAAAGAGGCTGATGATACCTTTGCAAAGGGTAACTTTCTGTTCATTAAAAGGCAAACAGCCCACTGTGCATGTCAACCTGGTTATTTCTGCACTCCTCAAAACTCTTCTGTTGTTGAATAAACCTTTTCTTATCCATATGATTGTATGCATCACATTTTCTCAGCTGATCCTACCTTCAAGGATCTGGACTTTACAGGTCCTCTTCACTCTTTGGGAGAAAGCAGCCATCACTGAGACAAGGCACTAACATGGCAAGGCACTGAGGTTAGGTGGTTTTTAATTCTGCAGTCAGCACATGACATCAGAGTGTTCCTCATGATAACCTGCGAGATGCAGTGCTTTGTGTAGTTTGTCTCTTCAGGCCATGTGGGAGAGTGGAGATGTGAACTTCCCACTATACATCTGTCAGCCTTGAACGTGAGTCTCCACCCCTGAAAAGCTGAAAGCTAAAATGAAATGTCAACCATGGAATCACCCCTAATTCTATCTTCTCACCCAGGGAGAAAGTGTGGATGATTTGTGTAGGACATGCTCTATTTCAATGCTTGCATTTAGCCTCAGTACTTTGTACATTAAAATTTAGCACCCTGGCTGCAGTGATCAACAGGGATCCCTATTGTCCACCAAAGACAACCTTTGCAGAGCACTTTTGTCTAGTTTGATGAAGTGCAGTATGCATACATATCCAGCAGACATGGAGTGTGCTACACCATGGCCTCCATTGTGATTACCCCTGCCCATGGAGACAGCCAACTGTACACATGTCAGAGACAGCGTGACACTGAGAGTGTTTGTAGACTTCGCTATCCTTTGATCCAATTTACCGACTGCATCTGACAAAGCTGCCTGCTGTTCAAAGAACAAAGAACAAAGAAAATTACAGCACAGGAACAGACCCTTCGGCCCTACAAGCCTGCGCCGATCCGGATCCTCTATCTAAATCTGTCGCCTATTTTCCAAGGATCTGTATCCCTCTGCTCTCTGCCCATTCATGTATCTGTCTAGATACATCTTAAATGACGCTATCGTGCCCACCTCTACCACCTCCGCTGGCAACGCGTTCCAGGCACCCACCACCCTCTGTGTAAAGAACTTTCCACGCACATCTCCCTTAAACTTTCCCCTCTCTCATCTTGAAATCGTGACCCCTAGTAATTGAGTCCCCTACTCTGGGAAAAAGCTTCTTGCCATCCACGCTGTCTATACCTCTCATGATTTTGTAGACCTCAATCAGGTCCTCCCTCAACCTCCATCTTTCTAATATAAATAATCCTAATCTACTCAACCTCTCTCCATACCAGGCAACATCCTGATGAACCTCCTCTGCACCCTCTCCAAAGCATCCACATCCTTTTGGTAATGTGGTGACCAGAACTGCATGCAGTATTCCAAATGTGGCCGAACCAAAGTCCTATACAGTTCCTGTCTGCACATTTGACAAATGAATGGCCAACACTGGGATCCTCCCATGCCTGGTGCTAAGCAGCTCCTCAGTCTCTGGCTATCCCCTGAATTCTTCCTGGATCTGCTATGGAGATCTGTAGTGATGTGCTCCCAGATTGCTCTCCTGATTTTAACCTAGATTGAGAACACACCGGGGTCAAAGTCTCAGAGCTGGTGGAGAGGGCAGGTTGAAAGCCCTGCCAGTGCATCTTCTGAAGGTTCAGTGGCTTAGCGAGTAGGAAGCATAGAGAGCCAGAAGGATGATGAGTATGAGAGGATGAAGTGGCTCAGAATGGCCAGAGGAAATGCATGGGTCTTGGTGAGAGGAGTGTACAGTGATAGGGCTACAGTGAGTATGAGCCCTATGAGAGTGAGTTGGCAGAAAATGCATAGTGGCCCTGAATTTTGCAGAGCATGGAAGGTTAATAACTTTCTTTTGGGACTGCTGGACATTTCTTTTCACCCTGTCACTGACCTGATTATGCATCAGGGGCCGGTTGCATAATTAATAAGCTGGATTGCTAAAGATTGGGTGAGAAACAAGGACATGATCCATTGTGGACCTCCAGCCGTGCATCTCCCGAAAACGACACTCAGCCAAAATAATGGGAAAATTGAGCCCATAACAATCCTGTCAGACACACTGTGATCAAATAAGTAATCACTTGACAAAATTGAATCTGGAAGTGTATTATGTGTTAAAATTAGGATGAATCAAGTATTGATGAATTGTCGAAACCTAAACAGACAGCAGGGAACCATCTATAACAAGTTTAAACCGACATGCCAACTGTGGGAACACTTCTGAATTATTAAATGCAAATGAAATGGAAACTGAAATAATATTATTTCACAGCAATACTTTGATTTTGCTCGTAATCCTTCCATCAAATTTGAAGTGAGTGCACAAAACAGCTGTGAGATTTTAAAGCAGTTCATTGACAAGTCATCTGACCAAACACATTTTTGATATGTGCTTCAGTTGTAGCACAAGACTTGGATAAAACATCAATATAATTTCTTACATCTATCTCAAGTTTGGAACCTTGGGCCTGACTTTGCTGTGGTCTCCACTCTGGTTCAATTTGCTCATGTATTGGCCAAGTGTCATGGATGCTTCCTCAATGTGAGGCCCTAATAAGTTTTATCATGTGACCATCCCAAACATGTCTCGTTATTATCTATAGGGGAGGCAATGGCCTAGTGGTATTATCACTGGACTGTTAATCCAGAGACCCAGACAATGTTCTGGGGTCCCAGGTTCGAATCCCACCGCGGCAGATGGTGGAATTTGAATTCAATAAAATATCTGGAATTAAGAATCCACTGATGATTGTGAATCCATTGTCGATTGTCAGGAAAAACCCATCTGGTTCACTAATATCCTTTAGGGAAGGAATCTGCCATCCTTACCTGGTCTGGCCTACATGTGACTCTAGACCCACAGCAATGTGGTTGACTCTTAACTGACCTCTGGGCAATTAGGGCAATAAATGCTGCCTAGCCAGCGATGCCCTTATCCTGTGAATGAATAAAGGAAAAAAAAATCACATCGCTATGTTGCCCCTCTTGTCTGATTCTTGCGAGCTTGCTGCCAGAATTACTCTGGATTTCTGGTGCCAACGCCATATTTAAAAGCCTACTGTGCATCCTGTCAAGCACTGTCAGTCCACAATCGCCCTGATATTAGCCCCAGAGAGAGCAGAGGAGGGCAACTGGCTGCACCACATTACGGAAAGAGTCCTGGAGATCCTGGTATACGTGGCACTGCAGAGGAGTGCCATACTCTTCCCCAAGACTGACAGTGGAGAACATGGCACCAGATTCTGCCAGTCTATCTGAGGTTGCCGCCCAGGTCAGTGTGTTCTAAACCACTTGGTGGAATGGGCAGCAATGCTGCAGGAAGATCATTGACCTCCTCCCCTCCACCAGAATAAGTGTCTCTACCACCTCATATTCAGTGTCACTGTCAATGCAACTACTTCCCGCTAAAGCTCATGATCTACCACTCTTACAGTTGCATGCAATGTTTGCCCTCACTCGCACTTGCCCACCCAATCCCCCAGACCACTACCCATGCCCCTACTCACTCACTCAGGATACCTCACCATCTTTCCCTCACCTGCACCAGCACTTGTGCCAGCCACTTGCATCTCACTCAGTTCCTCCCATTGTCTCATTCCAGGAGAAAATGTCCCAGGGTAGGGCAAGAAGTGTCAAGATGAATGGTGGTGAGTTTGAAGTGCAGCTCCTCACCCGCTACGAGGAGGGAATCCTGCCCATGACCATTCCAAGTGGCCAGCTGATGATACCTATGTCCTTGGAATGATATTCAACAAAGTCCTTAACTGAATGTACAGAAAGCTTTGACTGATAGCAGTCCCTGGACTTGACTGAGGGCCACTATATTTTAGATTAGCGACAGGGTATATTGGTTGATGTATATGCAGTGTGTTTACCATGTTGGCCGCTGACACATGTTGTAGGGATGGCATTGAGATAGGGTGGTGCTGTACCGAAAACCCTCCATCTCTGTGGCCTATCTCAGCTGACAACCATGATCACCTGGTGTTTGTGTCTGTGCCGAACAGCAAGGCACAACAGCAGTATTTTGAGCCTTGAAGCTCTGGCTGAGGCAAATGCAAAAGGGCAAGGCACGGATGTCTTTAGCATCTGAGTAGATGCAAAGTGTATGGACAGTGAGAGAACATGTGTTAGCCATCAAATGATTCCTGGTTCAGTCAGCGAGCTGTGTATTTGTCCCTGAGCATAAAGTATTCTTGCAGCAGCATTGCAATGAATGGTTATAATACACTGGAAAGTGCAGCATTAAAGTGCAGAGGTGTACAAGTATTGGATTGGAGTTGTGCCATGATGGTGCAGTGAGGTGAATTCATATTGGATGCCAATGTCTGTGGATGTGGGGAGCATGCAGCATGGAGTGTGACTGGTATTGAAGGAGAAAGCAGCGAGCTGGATTCACCAAGTATCCACTCTGCCCTTCATGTTGGAAGCTAAAATTTATATTGGGAATTCGCAGTTTCTGGTTTTTATCGATGGGTGGGAGAATCAGAGGCTGATATTAATGAAGTGCGACTTGATAGGAATGAAGCTGATGAGAGATAATTCATGTTAACGTACCTCACATCTTTCACTAGCAAGAATCTTGATCCGACATTCAGGACTTGGAACTTACAACATGTAACTTTTTGGTCTTGATGTCAAGAACAGCCTCACTTGACATCTCACCTAATTTCCCAAATTAGTTGCCATAGCCCATTTTGTTCAAGGCCTGGAAAGATGAGCAGAGATGTACTTCTGAGGCTATATAAGGCTCTAGTCAGTCCACATTTGGAATGATGTGTGTATCTTTAGGACCTGGATGAAAGGAAGGATATTAGTCTTGGAGCGGGTCCAGAGGAGGGTTACAAGAATAATCCTGGGTGTGAAGGGCTTGTCATGTGATGAGTGGTTGATGGCTAGGCCTGTACTTGATAGAATTTAGAAGACATTTGAAACTCACAGAACACTGAGATGCCTTGATAGAGTGGATGTGGAGAAGATGTTTCCATTAGTAGGAGAGACTAGAATCTGAACACACAGCCTCAGGCTGACCCTTTAGACCTGAGATGAGGAGGAATTTCTTCAGCCGGAGGGTGGTCAGTCTGTGGAACCTATTGCCGCAGAAAGCTGTGGAAGCCAAGTCTTTAAGTGCATTTAAGACAGAGGCAGATAGGTTGTTGACTAATAAAGGGATCAAGGCTTAATTGGGAGAAGGCAGGAGAATGGGGTTGAAAACCACATCAGCTATGATTTCTTATGGTCTAAGATTCTGTCCTCGCTCTGAGAGAAACTGAACCACACCAAAGACAGTAAGATCTGAATGAGGGAAAAATAGCAGTAAGTGAATTACTCCTCTCATTGCTTAGCTTCCTGTAATTCTTGAAGAAGTTGGTTACAAGAAAACACTTCAGACTGCAATTCAATGTCAGGGAGAGAATTTCATTTTCAGAAGATATAATCAATTCTCTCAAAAAAAATCTAATTCTCTACTCCTTGTCTCCATAGTAACTCTTAGCCTGGACAAACATTGAGATGGCACCATATGGTGCAGACTAAAGCAGAAGTTCTTTTTCTATTTGTTTATTGCTGTGACAACTGTGAACACTATTGTGGAGACCAATAGTCTTTATATACTGGAGTTCCTGAGAATATCCCTCTATAAATTTATGTTGCTGTTCACTGATATCTACTTAAAGTACATACTGTCTTGTGTGGGTACACAATGTTAATTTATTAATACTCTTCGTTGGTCTAAATATTCCATGAACAGCTTTCCAGTCAGTCATCAGCAAAAGCTAGTGAGAAAAGAAATTGGAAGAGTAATTACAATGAGTTGCACTAATTTTTTTAAAAATATCATAAATAAATAAATGGCTGATTGTGGGAGCTCCTTTCAACAGACTGGATAAATCAGTCTGAGCACGAGATGGATCCAGTTGAAAAAGACCATTTAGCTCATTTTTTTTACCTGAACAAAGGAATGATAACATGTTTCATTCCTATTTAACAAGTTGCTTTACAAGCTGACAGAAAGATTTCAATAAAATCATGGGGTTTGGGTGGGTGGGGGAGGGGCAGGGGGAGTTCCAAATTGATAATTTCTCAGAAAGTGAAAACCCCAGCGAATGTGTTTGGATGCATTAAATGAATAAATCATGAGATCAATACAAACAAAACAACACAACTGCAGTTGGACTTGTTCAGCATTACAATATATTGGCAGCCAAAAGCTTGTGGAAACAGACCCTTCCCTTACTTAGTTTTGGCATGATAAACCTTTGTTGCTCACTGTCTGCTGCATGAATATCTTTGAAATGAAATTAATTAAGAAGGTATTGTTGCTGTACTGGGCTCAAGCAGACGCTGCTCTCTATTACTACTAGAGCTGCTGCTACTACAGCACATTGTTAGTGCATTGTTTGCAGGATCACGTTTTCAGTAATTTTTCTATCAGATTCTGCAATAGATGTGATTGGTAAACCTGCTCTAGCACATGTCTCTGTATAGAAACATACTTAGTCTTCTTTTTTAACCATTTTCTTCCATCTCTAAATGAACTTCAACATGCATACATGTGGTGTTTTGACAAAAAAAAAGGCAAATTACGTATTATCAAGAATCAGTAAGAATCTGAAGACAGTGTGGAGGAGGGAACACAAATAAATCACTAAATATAAGTGACAGGCTTTCTTGAATATAACAACACTGCCAGTATGAGATGCTGTGAGTATCCTTAACATGTTAGTTCAAGTATCATACTTTATGAAGACTGGGTCTTGTTGAAGCAGATATCTTGATTAATTATTTACATTGTTATAAGATCTCAGGCTTACACATAGTGTGGGTCCTGTGCTTACTTACCACTTAGAACAATGGTACAGTAATTGTTACTGCTAAGACTGGCTGGCATGGGCATAGGTGTCTACTGAAGGCGAGGTAGATACCTTTTAACTGGAGCATCACATGTGATGATGTCACCTGACTGTCTTAAAAGTAAGTTGCCCACCTATTCTGGAATCTATGCGATAGCCCTTTTCTCTTTAAAGAATGGAAACACTTTTCCAACAAGCATATAAAAACTAATATGAATATTTTACTTCTACATATTAAGGAAACACTTTGGTGGATATATAAAGTGACCAGCACTCTTGTACAGTTATCATGCTTTGGCTGTGTAACTTCACTCTACAGTATGCTTTCTGTCATCAAAATTGGATGTGTATCATCTGTCATGAATGTGTGCTTGTTGTCTGGCACTGACATAATACTTTCAGTATTCAGTTCATCATCCTGCATGGTGGAAGATTAGTCATATATGGTTTGCTTATGCCACCTATTTCTTCAAAGGACTTGATCATTGCTTGTTACACTGTTATATAACCTATATAACACAAGGTAGTAGTTTTCCATGAGTCCATGTTTAGGCCCGAGTAGAGGTAACTGTCGGAATGCTCGTGGTCATACTCTTGTACCATTTCTCCCTTCTTTCCAACAAAGTGTCCTGCGTATGTGGTTGGGTGATGAGAATGCAGGAAGGGTGAACTGTGTGGATCTCTCCTCCAATCATGGGAGTTGCCAATAAGGGTAAGCCATTGCTTTGATATATAACGTGTAGACTTAACATTGCCATGTGAAAATCTTAGCATGCCACTTTACGCTTTACTGTCGTGGATTTTACTTGGCTATGAACATTGCATTCTGTGAGACCACTAGGCGAGCATAATGAGGAAAAGAGGCAATATGTTGGACAGGCCATCTCCTGCACATTTTGGAACAATGCTGCACGCTCTTTCAGATACAATTATTTGAGGTACAACAAATAGACTGAAAGTGGAAGACTTTGTGTCAACTACTGTTGCACTCCAGGTTGCTTTGAATTGTCACAGACAAAGAAATTTGTTAAACTGGTCAATAGCCAGTATGAAGTCTTGTCCTTGGATATGGACAATGTCAGTAGCAGCTTTTCCCCATGGATCGGAAGGAATTTCTGGTGGAAGGAGAGGTTGCTTGATTACTGAGCTTGGTGGAATTGATAGGTTTCACATGTTTAGATGAGTTCATCAATGTCCTTATTACTGCCAGGCCAATTGATAGGCATGCATGCTAATTGTTTATTTGCCCATATGACCTATATGTATATGGTCTAGAATGTCTTGATGAAGAGCTTCTGAAATAACCACTTGTTTTCCTTCAAAAAATACATTCATAGAGAGTTAGAATTTGTCCCTGAATGATCAGGAGGAACTTGCTTGATCAGAGACCTATTGAAAGTGTTTAAGCCACCTTCAGTGGTGATCTTTTTGAATTACTGCAGCTGGCTGAATACGTTCTACTTGGCTATAACCAGCACAGATCAGATCAATGTGAAGCTCAATTCCCAACTTGGATTCAATAATACGTGTGTAAGTCTAAAGGAATACTTTTGCTTTCATTGGGATTTGGAAACTGGCTGACAGAATCAGAAGTCCTGATGAAGGGTTTCGGCCCAAACATTGGCTTTCCTGCTCCTTGCATGATGTCTGACAGCTATGCTTTTCAAGCTCCACATTTATTGACTGTAGCTTCCAGTATCTGCAGTCCTTTCTGTCGCCATAACTATTTGGCAACCTGGTTTGTGATTCTGAATCATAGCCGTGGATCTTCACAAGAAATGTTGGAATAATAGAGTTGTACCTGTGAGTGGTTCCTGACAGATCATTTCCAACAGTTTGTTGTCAGTACAAACAATGAAAGAGCTTATTGAACATATATGTGCTAAACTGCTGTTTTCTAAAAACAAGATCAAGAATTTCTCATTTGACATTCACGTAGTTTGCTTTAGTGTTGTAATGATATTGCAACAAAATGCAATTGTCTTGTCATTCTGCAGTAGACATGCCCTAAGGTCTTTCAAGGATGCATCTCCTTCCATTTTGAAAAACTTGGAGGAATCATAATAAACAAGAACATACTGGCTGGATAATAAGGCATTTTTGATAGATTGAAAAATATGTTGATGATGTTCCTACCAAATGCATGGCATGTCTTTGTGAAGGAAATCTTGGAGAGGACAGACTTTGATCACAAAAAATCAGAATATATGAAGATGAAAGGTGAAGAAACAGACAACCCCTTGTAATTCATCTTTGGCTTGAGTGTAGACATCTACTGCATGTCTTCTATTTTGGTAGGATTGGGTCGAATACAATTTGATGAATTGAGTGATCCGAAGAAATTATTGTGACTTATGCTGGTTTAACATTTTTACCATCAAAAACAAGACCATGTTTCCTTGCTACTGCTATGAGCTAATGAAGGTTTGTGTTACGCTCAGATCTGGCTCTTCCAAGGACTGACACATCGTCTGCTATACTAAGACAACCTTATAGATTCTTAATATGCTCTATATATTATTGGAATATATCCTACCTGGCAGATAGTCCAATTGGTTGTCTGAAAAAATGATATCTACCAAAAGGTTATCAAATCCAGTGACTCCAAGGAAAGATGTATGGACATCAAGGGTAGAGAACTGTTTGGCATGTGAGAACTAGGGATTAAGCTCTTTGAGAGTAGGAATTGTGTGTAGGTGGCCATTTAGTGTAAATCCAGTGGCCTTGGATCCAAACATACAGTGCCATTTTTTCTTGGAAAAAACAGATAATGGATTTGCACCAATCACTACCATCGCTGGAGATGGTATTTTGTAGCATGGAATCCAATTCAGTTTAAACTTATGCTGAATGTTAAAATTGATATTATGTGAAGTGTTGTTTCTGAGTTGGAAATCATCTTTCAGATGTAATATTCCATCACCTTCACAGTTGGCAATATCATCAGACATTGGTAGAGGTTAGTCAGGTCATGATAAACTCGATGGTGTTAGAACTGACGTATTTGTTACCTCATGGCTCCTAATAATATGTAGAGCCATGTATACTAATTGACAAATAATAGCCTATCCCTCTGTTTCAATTATCTGAAAGGTTTCTGGCGTACTTCCTGAGGAACTATATTGACATTTAAGGTGGATGACGCCAATACAAGGGATGTCAGATATATTAGAAGCTGTTAACTTATCATGTATAGTTTTCTAAGTGGATCTCATATAAGGTGCGTATTGGGATGACATTTGTTCTTACACCATTGTCAATTTTGGCGTATAGTGCATGTTGTCCATTCCTTCAGGCTACGGTGACTTTGATAAAGGTAAAATCTTCAGCTTTTCTGATAGCATCCATGCAGTTTATCAAATTGACCACATGTACTGTCTGAGTGGAGTCTGTAAGCTGAGATACTGCGGATATCTCTCAAACATTGTTCACAAGCGGGTGTGTCACAGACGGAACTTTGAACATTTTTTTCATCTGGCATCTTTGTCAGCTTTTCCTCACATGCTGCTGTGGAGAATTATGTTACACTTAGGTTTCTCTGGGCAATTGGATTTCTTACATTTAATCTAATTTCTTCTTATAGAACATAGCTTATATACGTCAAAAAAATGCTTTGGGGTGAGATGGGCCACATAGCATTGAAGATTTGAATGGTTTACTGATCCTTTTAGTAGTTGTAGAATCAAATATCTGAAGATACTGCTGACTTGTAACAATGGCTTCAAACATGCATACTACATCTATGTGCATCACTGGTATATTGTCGGAGTTTGCCTGGAGAGGCTTTCCTGAAGGATATAATACGTGTAAAAGTAATGACCTGTTCCATAAGCCTTTCAACTCAATCAGCATTCGAGAAATCACATTCCATATATTTGCATCGACACATGCCTATGAATTGGTCAATTGCTTTGTCTGATTATTACCAGTACAGTATGAACTCAAGCAAATATATCCTGAAATTGATTTTAGCTTTATGTTGATCTCTTAAAGCTGAAAACTTTTATTAGAATCTTTGCAGTCATTATTAGAAATACATAAGGAACTAATTGTTCTTAATCATCTGTTTCTCTAAGCAATATATAGTTTGACTGCCTCCCTTTCCTTATCAGCTATTTGTTGATGCCAGAAGCAAAAATGTATTCTTTTCTTAAATAACAAATATTCTAACAAGGTACCAGGGAAGTGCCAATCCATGCCAAGGTGGTTCCTTTCCATCAATACTTTGTTGTTCTACTAACTTTAAAATGCTATTATAACAAGTTTTGCATTGCACTATAATATCATTTCTGTTTTTGATATTGGTTTCTCTTTCATTTCTTTAACATTGTTGCCACTTTCAAAGTAAAATAACAGTATCTGAGTGTCTTGTGATTGTGCCAAAGAGAGATCAGAATGCTTTCTTTGTTGTTGTCGTGCCATTTCCGAAAAACACATTGGCAGAATGGATTGATGTCTGGACACAGAAATGGCCTTGTTAACACACACACAACAGTTTGTTTTTAATTCTGCTATTATTGCCTGTACTTTGCACAGGGATCATTTTATGAGATTAGAGTTGTCCTACACCATTTACAAAACTTCCATCATTTTGATATGGACCAACTGTGGCCTCAAGATTTTCTTTAAAGAGGGAAGATTCACAAATGTTCCTTATCTGTTGAGGTTACTGTGCTTCATAACAGGTTGGAGAAATTTGGTCTTGGATGGTTGGTTGTAACCTTCAACTCACATGCATGATTAATGAGAGTTAGGAAGTCTTCACAACTGCCACAGCTATTACCATCTTTGAGAACCAACCAATCAGCTCTCACCATGACGTGGTGTTTTTTGGGTGGATCATCACTGTCGATACAAACTGGCCTGAATGTTTCCTACGTGCGAGCCCAGTTAATATATATCGCAAAGACTGGGTTCTTTTTGATAGGGATATCTTGAAGTGTATTAACAATATTCATTATTTGTACTGCTTTAAGATCTCAGATTTACACACAGTCTGATTACAACGTACTTACTATGAAATAGAACAAAGATATAGTTACTGCAACTGGCTACAACTGGCTGGCACCACAACTGGAGTTGGAATTTTTACTGGAAGATACATCATCTGACTTTCTTAAAGATACATTGTATATCTGGCCTAGAATCTGTGGAATAATAGAATAGGGACTAACAATAGGTTAATAATACCATAAAAACAAAACCATACCCAGGGTTTATTTCTAGGGGGATAGAGCTAAAAGGTGAAGAACTTATACCAAACTTGTAACAAACCTTGATGTGACAGTATCTGAAATGCTATGTATAATCCTTCACCTGACAAAGGAGCAGCCCTTCGAAAGCTTGTGATTTCAAATAAACCTGTTGGACTGTAACTTGGTGTCATGTGACTTCTGACCTTGTCCTCCCCAGTCCAACACTGGCACCTCCACATCACATATAATCCTGGTCGGCAGATTACAATTAGAATTTTGAAGTACTTGAGAGAGTGTGGAAAAAAATTGATAAGTATTGTACTAATAACGAAGGGGACAGGGGTAGGGATATGTCTATAAGGAGAAAATGAACTGTCTGGTTCTTTATTCTGTTGAAAGAGAAGGTTAAGAGATTGTCTAATCGTAATCTTTAAAAATCTAAAAGGTTTCAATATAGCAGACGTAAAGCGAATGTTTCCATCATAGAGAAGAGAAAAACCAATACACTGCAACAATATAAGGTAGTCAGTCAGGAAATAAAGTCGGGAATTCAGAAGATTATTTTTTACACAGAAAATAATGAGAATGTGGAACTTGTCACTACATGGAGTGATTGAAGCAAAGCAAATACAGAACTGGACATCTTGGAGAGCTCAATATATGAGAAATGGAATAGTTTCAGTGTGTTATGTACTAGATCAAAAGCTGAATAAATATATACACTACTGTACACAATTTGGAGAATAGCTGATGATGTTATAGCTCTCCAACAGCTTAGGATCTTGAAGGAGTGGGATCTAACATCCTGGTCCTTTTCATAGTCTCTGTAACAACATCTATCCTATCAATGTAATGTAATTAATTGTTAACATGAAATAAAATACATCTTCTTCAATGTAACAGTCTCTTCAAGAAGTAGTTTCTTTTTTCTTCACCATGCTAGACCATTGAGGCTCTGAACATTCCTACCCTTAAAAAGTGTAGTGCCAGGATACATACCATATGATGAAGTGCACAGTCAGTTTAGCTGCACACACAATTCTAGATAATCAATGTTGCCTGCCCAAGCTTCCTGAAAGTTTTGAATGATGCAGCAGTTCCATGCATGTCAATTGGTATTCCATTTAATTGTTTTTCACCAAATATGAGACAAAATATTGAATTTATATTAAAACAGAGCCTTTAATGTCCTTGGTAAGACAAAAATGCTTTGCAACTTATGTAGTCACTGTGAACACTAATTTAAGAAAGGGCAAAGGATATTTTACATGAAAGTGCCTAGATGTATCGGTCTAAAGAAGGAAATGAAGAAAAAACATTCACCTCAACTGGCCACAGAAATCAGCTGACCATGCAGGTTTGCCAAGCCTCGTGAAGCAAAATGGAATAAATGGAATAATCTGAACTGAAATGAACACCTTTATCAAAAGACTCTGAAATTAGTCCACCCAGTCAGGTATGAAAAATCTTTTACCTTCTGTTTTGTTTTACCAGCAATTATCAAACTTGGAAACAATGAATTCAAACCTTAAAATATACAAACCAACTTTTATTTTGGGCAACTGCTTTTGCCAAAGTAGTGGAGATGGATTTGTGACTGCAGAATAACTGCAAATCTCTGCCTGTCATGAAGAATAAAGTGCCCAGTGAAAACACAAATTGGAGAGAAACACCTGGACACTGAGAACTTAAAGATATCTGTAATATTCATGGCTGCGGCTGATCCAAGACACTACTAATGAATTGAAGTCTTAAATTAAAACCTATTCCAGCTCAAGGATGCCCTAACAACTTTAAACTATAAATTCTTTTAATTCCTTTAATCTTCTTCTTGTACTCATCACTACATTTACTTTTAACTTTGTACCTGTGTTTGTGTATGTTTGATGTAGTGTATTTGTTACTTTTCTCTGTCTTGGCAGATAATAAAATTGTTCTTTCTTTTACTCATATAAAATTGTAAATGGCTCTTTACTGATATAATTATAATTTTATTAAAGAGACTTACAGCAACTTATCCGCACTGAGACATCCCAATCTGACCTAGTCCTATTTGCCAGCATTTGGCCCATATTCCTCTAAACCCTTCCGATTCGTATGCCCAACCAGATGCCTTTTAACTGTTGTAACTGTACCAGCCTCTATCACTTCCTCCGGCAACTCGTTCCATACATGCACCACCCTCTGCGTGAAAATGTTGCTCGTCAGATTCTTTTTAAATCTTTCCCTTCTCATCTTAAACTATGCCGTCTGTTTTATTGATCCCCCACTTCCCTAAGAGAAAGACTTTGGCTATTCACTCTATCCATGCCTCCTGATGATTTTATAAACCTCTATAAGGTCACCCCTCTGCTTCCAACGCTCCAGGGAAAATAGCCTGAGCCTACACAGTCTCTCCCTCTAGCTTAAACCATCCAGTCCCAGCAAAATCCTTGTCAATCTTTTCTGCACTCTCTCAAGTTTACCAACATCCTCCCTATAGAAGGGTGACCAGAATTGTATGTAGTTTTTCAAAACATGAAAGAGATACAAGAATATTGAGTGCAGGGCAGCAGTGGTCAGGTGGAACTGGTCCCAGACGGTAAAGTATCATGGCATAAGCAAAAATCCATAAAACCTTATTTTATATTGCAGAAACACAGTGAACTTTTATGTTTAGAAATCTGTGATGTAGCTCATTATTGAAGACTGTTTTGCTTCTTATGGTTAATTGGGACCTTCAGTTTTTAATTGACTGATATATTATGGTAGTTTCTTTGCAATTAACAGTATCACTGATCAATGTAGTGTGATGTGTTCAAAGAAACTGTCAATTGTAGAAATGTTTTATTTATGTAATATTTAATACAACGTTAAAGAGGTTAACAATTGCACAAAAAATGAGAATGAGTTATTGTGTTTGCTAGGTTTGGTCTCATAAAATCCCATTGCCTTTGATGTTCCTTCTTTGGAATATTCACTAAGTAATTTTGCTAGACTGGTAGTTCAAACTGAAGTATACTTGCCACTTGCTTTGTTCCTATATATACGTTCATTACTAAAGATCAAAATTTCACTTTATTTTAAGCCTTGAACTCTTGCACATCAAGAACAATTACAGTCAGAGATGGCTAATTTTGCAAAATTTTTACTCTGTCACTTGTTAATATTACAGTCACATTATCCTTAAATCAAAATAATCAAAATGAATTGAATTTAAAAATTTAATTATTTTAATTCTGCTTGTTTTTTGGCTCATTTTCATCCTTGCTATTCTCTTTCTATTTATTAATATAATTTTAATTTCTGCCTACCATCTTTAAAGGCCACTGCTTGGACAAAATGTAGACCTTCTAATTCCAAAACACAGCAGAACCAATCTTTGTAAAGTTCAATGGTTTGCAGTTTGATTCCTAGAAGAAGTGTTAGTCCCTTATTAGCATATTTAAGGTACGTATCTGCAGTCACTGATCCAATGTCACACCAGACATGTTTCTGATGTTATACAGGTATGAAAAGCTCACTGTTTAAATCAGACTACTTTACCCTTGTTTTGTTTGAAAAATGAGTGCAATGTTGCTTATATGAGCTCGAATTTCTCACCAATAAATGTTTCTACGTCCTAGTTGCTGTAGTATGTGCCTGTAACCTGCATCAGTGCACGTTGATATAAAACAACCACTTAGTACATTACCTCCATAGAAAAATTGTCAAAAAGTATTGAAATGTTAGATTGAACAAGGGACACAGTTGGTCTTTACAGCTCAACTTCTGGGCTGGTAAGATTAAATCTCGATCCTTTTTGCCCATGAGAAGTACATTCATATTCAGCAGTGGTGCGTGCAGTACAAAAGACCGCACAACTGTACCTCAGCTCAGCATCAACATTTTTAAAACACCCACATGGCAGCCGCTTCATAAGAGAGAAGTACGAGCGTATCGGAAACCCGACTTTTGTAAAAAGACACTTTAGGGAGTCACCCCATTTTCCTTCCTTAGCCAAGTAAGCTTTGCAAGAATGAATTTTATATCAGAGATGCCTGGCAGTGGTTTAACCTGAGGGCCACCACACTTCAGGCAAGAAGGAAGTTGAGGAGGAGAGATCTTCATGGTATCCTCAGTCTGTTTGGGAATTGAACCAATGCTGTTGGTATTACTCTGCCTTCCAAAGCAGCTTGGCCAGCTAACTGAGCTAACCAAGCCTCTTTCCTGATGGTTTGTGCCTACATCATAATGCCAAACCCTGGAGCTCCAATGAACCCTTGAATATTCTATTTTATCAAAATGAGTCTGCTGGGCCTCTACGAGTACAACTAAGCAATTGGTTATGGGATTTTCACATCTTAAAGAAACTGAAACCTTCCAAACCATTATAAATGTCAACATTTTAAAAGTTTTTATTGTTGTAACAGACACTAAATCAGGAAAAGACAAAATTGAGACAATGTCATTTAAAACTTTTAGATAGCTGAATGAATAAGTGGCAATCCAATGTGGTTAAATAGAGAATTATCACTGTGGGAGCAAAGAACCAAAAGAGGGAATGTGTATTTAATAATATCGCTATTAAACCAAATAGTACTACTGTATGCTCAGAGACAAATCTCACTTACCAAGGAAGAAGCTATGAAGCCATCTAAACAGTAATCAGTTGCAATCAAAGAGGTTAATGAGGTCTTGGTTTCTACTGATGAAATGCAGCAGGTACGGCAGTATCAATGGAGAGAGAACAGAGTTTCTCAGAGTGGCGTATTCCAATCAAAAGTCCTATTATAGTAACGTGCTGCTCAAATTGGTGTACATTATCACATACAGCTCTGAGCAAGTAATCCTTAATAAGGTAGAGATGTGTTGCAAAGCTGATTCCTGGTAGCATGCATTTTGAGAGAGAAAAATGGTTTTGTTTGAAAAATGTTCACATTTTATGGGATCTTTTTAAGATTAAGAAGAGAACAGTTCCTTGCCTGGTTCACTCAAGTCCCAGATAACTAGCTCCCTGTCACTGTGACATGGTCAGTGCATATTTTCTGATACTCAGCCACCTCCCCACCCACACACTCCTACCACTTGCCTCAGTTTCTGACTCCAGCCATGGTCACTGCTGAGGCCTGACTGTAGTTCCAGCAGTGGTCACTGCCGTTGGTGTGCCCTAGCAGCTCTTGCAGTCAGGACTTCCATTGATCACCATGATGACCATTAAGCTGACATGTGGGTGGTCTCATCTTTCACATTTACACTCGGGCAAGCGAACATCAACCCAGCATAACACCTGATCAAAGATTTGAAACAGTTGAAACCAACTTTTCAAGTAGGGTATGCCAGATCACAAGAACTCACTTTGCAAACCTATTGTTTTCTTATTTCCTCTTCAAGATTACCATAAATCTGTGCCATCTGAACACCAAACCTTCTAACACTGGAACCAATTTCTCCTCAATTATTATATCATGATTGTCGTGCCTTTGAGCACCTTTATTAAATGTTTCCTCAACCCTCTGGGCTCAGAGGAAAACAACCAGAGCTTCTCCAGCCTGCCTGTAAGAATGTGACAACTTGCAATTACACAATCCCAGATTCTGAAAGTTACATGTAGGGACACCGCTTATGTCTCAATGGATCTTCTACCCAGGATTTGTCTGGGAAGTTTAAACTTCCAAATGGCAATGACTTAGCATCTGAAACCTCTAAAAAAAAGTCTCCAACTCTATGTTATAATCAGAGAATTCGTAGCGTTCTGATTCACTTGCTTGAATAATGAGAGAGATTAAAAATTTGTCTAACTCCTGGATAACTACAAACTAACACCCACAGCTTACCACGGACTCCCACCAACTTCTCCACCCTGGCCTAACCTGGTTTGATACCACCAAAACCGTCCTTGACCCAATCTGATTCAATCACCCTGACAAACCTCCCCACGCCCCCCAGCTCCATCCCCCCAATCAAAGCCCACTGATCTGACTATCTCTGACACTGACCCTCCCTGACCAGACACAACCCTGCTACTGATGCACCCACCATCTATCGAAAAATCTCATTCCCCAAACCCTTGGCCTGGCCCCTCATACCCACCTTGACCTGACAACCCCTAACTTATCAGCCCTTGACCTGACAATCCCAATCCCAGCCTGATCCGACCTCACAATCTGACTCTTCCCCACCAACACCCTGACATATCTAACATCAACTCAAGCTCACTGCCTTACCATGTCCTACCCAACTTGACTTTGCTCTAACCCACCCTAAACCCTCATCTACCTTTCACCCTACACCCTTGCCTGTCACTTAACTCCCCCAAACCCTCCTGCTGGCCTATCCCTCATCCACCAGTCTCCCAAACTCCTCACTCACCTGTCACCTTAAGCCCTCAACCTTGCACAACTTGATATCTCCCAGTAGCTTTGCAATGAGATTCCAGGACATTTAAACTCTTCACTTATGGGAATTCAGTAGTTATGACTGGAAAATAGTGTTGATAGGTTTCAGACAGATCTAGCACCTCAAAACTGGACATCCATGAGCTGCTGTAGACTCTCAGCAACAGCAGAATTTTATGCATACGCAATCGGCAACCTCATATCCTAGCATATTCCCAAGTCTACCATTATAATCAAGCCAGGGGATGAAGCCTGGTTTAATGAAGACTGCAGAAGCCATGCCAGGAGTTGCACCAGGCATTCCAACAAAGATAAGGTGTCAACCTGGTGAAGCTAAGATACAGAGCTACTTGCATGTCTAATAGCCTATGCAGCAAATGATAAACAGAGCTAAGCAACTCCACAACTGTCGAATCACATCTAAGCTCTGTAGTCCTGCCACATCCTGTCGTGAACGGTGGTGGACAATTAGACAGCTCACTGGAGGACAAGGTTCCATTCTCAATTATGGAGGAGCCCAGCACATCAGTTCAAAAGACCAGGATGGAGAATTTGTAACAATCTTGTTGAGCGGATGATCCATTTCAATTTCCTCCAGAGATCCCCAGCATTATTGATGCCAGTCTTCAGCCAATTTGATTCAGTCCACAGGATATTAAGAAATTGCTAGAGGCATTGGATATTACAGGGCAATGGGTCTCAACAACATTCCAGTAACAGTGCTGAAGAACTTGTGCTCCAGAACTTGCCAGTCCCCTAGCCAAGCTATTCCAGTACAGATACAACCCTGGCATCTATCCAACAATGTGGAAAATCACCCAGGTATGTTCCGTACTCAAAAAGCAGGACAAATCCACCTCAGTCAAATACCACTCCATCAGTCCATTCTCGATCATCAGTAAAGTGATGGAAGGTGTCAGCAACAGTGCTACCAAGCAGCACCTGCTGAACAACAACCTGCTCATGGACAACCAGTTTGGGTTCTGCCAGGGCCACTCAGCTCCTGACTATCTTACTGCCTTGATTCAAACATGGAGAAAAGAGCTGAATTCTGGGAGTGAAGTGGGAGTGTGTGCCCTTGACATCAAGACCAAATTTGACAGAGTTGAATTCCAATCAATGCCCAAATACAGCAAGACCTGGACAGTATCCAGTTTTGGGCTGACAAGTGCACATAATATTCATGCCACACAAGTGCCAGGCAATAACCATCTCCAACAAGAGAGAATCTAGCCATTGCCACTTGGCATTCAATGACATTACTGCAGCTGAAATTGCACTGTCAACATTCTGGGGTTTACCAGTGACCAGAAACTAAACTGGACCAGCCAGATAAGTACAGTGGCTACAAAAGCAGTGCAGATGCTCAGAGTTCTGCAGCAAGTAACTTACTTCCCAAAGCTTGCCCCCATCTGCAAGGCATAAGTGAGGAATATGATGGAATACTCCCTACCTGCCTGGATGAGTGCAGCTTTGACAACAGTCAAAAAGCTCAATACTATTCGTGATAAAAGCAGCCTGCTTGATTGGCATTATGCCTGCAAACATTAATTCCATCCACCACTAATGCATAGTAGTAGCAGTGTGTATTATTTACATGTTGCAGTGCAGAAATCTCCTTAGGCAGCACATTCCAAACTCACAACACTACCATCTAGAAGAAGAGCAGCAGTTACATGGGAACACCACCACCTGCAAATTCACTTTCAAACCTCTCAGTGTCATAACTTGCAATGTATTGTTCAGTGTCACTGGATCAAAATCCTGGAACTCCCTCCCTCCCACTGTGGATTTACCAATACCAGTTAGCAGTTCAAAAAGGCATCTCACTACCAATAGAGGATAGGGTAATAAATCCCAACCCAGCCATCAAAATCAAGTTCCCTGAGTGAAAAAAGAAAGTAGGCTTGGCTTAGCTGCCCCCGATGATACTACACTACAAAGATTCTGGTGGATTAAAGCTGCACTGTACATTTCTCGGGCCCTGAAATGCAGAGCACTGACACAGGTTAAAAAAAGTAAATGGGAGACCAGCAATCTAACAGGGTGTGCTGGGAAAAGTGTTATACAATCTCAGTGCACCTCAAAGCAATCAGTACTTTTCAAGTGTAGACATGGTGCAAAAGTAGGAAATACAGCAGTTGATTTGTGCAAAATAAACTCCCACAAACAACAGTTTAAAAAAAATGACAAGAAAATCTGTTTCAGTGATGTTGGTTGATGGTTGAATTGTGGCCAGGTTAAAATTTGCTGTCATCATAGATTTACCTATTAAGAATGTTTAACATTATTGTAAGCAAACCCAGTGAATCTATTCCCATGCTGAGCCTTGCCTGTGGCTGTGTTTCTTATCAAAGTGACATTAATCCATGCGACAAGTCACTGTCAATTTAACTGTGTTGCCGTGCACTGGATTTCAGATCTAGAAGACTTTTTGAAAGTGAAAGTCTAAGAACAAAGATGAAGTCGCTTGCTTTGAAAGAAGGTTGTGATAATCGGATTTGACTACTTTTTACTTATGTGGCAACAAAATATTGGAATGAAAAACATCAGAATATCAGAAACCTTAGATAATTTTGATATGAATGAGATGTTTTTAAACATAATCTTCCAAAGGGAATCTCAACCCTTGTGATAAAGCGACCACCATTGACTTCAATTTTGACAGATCAGACTTAGTTTTTGAATATTGTGGTGCAGTGACTCATCAGATCTATTGCAGTGAGGAAGAACATTTTTTTTTAACGTGACAGTGATTGTCACATCACATATAACATAAGTGTGTCTAAACAGATGATTAGAGTATCATGTCAGAAAGAGTTGATACTAACTATATGAGCTGATTTTAGATGTGCAGGGTGAAGCAGATAGTAAAGGTGACCGGTTTAAATGTGCAGCTATTGGCAGCATGTTGAGGAGTCAGCTCTAACCCCTTCTTACAACTCTCACCTCCAACTGAAGTGGATAAGATTGCAGAGGGCAAAGCCCTTGGGGGAGATGAGTTGTCTTTTCCACTGTGTTAACCACTCAATTAAAGCAACATCCACATTGCTCTTGGAATTGAGCTAATTGATGCAAAAGTTTCTTGAGCTTTCTGGATTTGCCAATGAAAAACATGGTGAAAATGCAAGGATTGGTGCAGAAGCTGAATCCCATGTCAGGGAATTACGCCAATAAGTACTGAATCCTCATATCTACTTTCTTGTCTGATTTTCTGAAAAGCCTGATTTTTAGAGAATATGTGCTAAGATGGAATTTCGAGAACTCTGAATGTTTGTGAGTTTCTTTGGAGCTCTAATCTATCAGATCAACATGAGTGCTGCTTTATGTTGGGTCTCACATAAGGCTCAACATGGTCTGCAGCAGGACTAGCAATGCCATCTATGTGCCAACTACGCCATCAATAAAACCAACAACAGGATTAGGAATGCCTTACTTCTCACATATCTGTAGCTCCAGAGGATGGGAGCGATTAACAGAAAGACTCAAATCACATGAATTATATGCAGGCAAAAGACACGGTGGTCATTCAGTGTGATGTTGCCAGTCACATTGTGGTGGTGACAGAACAAGAGGGAACGAAGACCTAAACAGAAGCTCTCTCCTAGCCTCTTGTAACTACGTAGTGTAATACTGTATAAAGTCTGTTAGTGTCATTTATCTGAATGTTACTATACTAAGCCACTTTGACATGTCAGAACACCAGTGTCACAGGAATCTCAGGGTCTCGTGCAATGGTTACGGACATTCGCTGCTCTATTGAATAAGATCCAGTGGCCATACTTGACCAATTCCCATCAAAGTCACCTATGCAGTCAACATCCTTGCCTACCACTCTTTCCAAGGCTTTGCTGGCAACTCTGTAGGATGTTCTTTCTTATATAAAACACTCCAATTAATTTATAGCTCTTTTGATTAATGAATTAAAAGAGAATGAATTGATGACTCACTCGAAAAGTTGTTATGCTCAATGACATTCGTTTATTTGTACCCACAGATTAACAGAGGACGGTTTTGGCGTGGTGGTGACGTTACTGGACTAGCAATCCAGAGGCTCGGGATAATGCTAAAATTCAAATCCTGCCACAGAAAATGGAGAAATTTAAATTTAACATTATAAATCTGGATTCAAAAGCTATCTCAGTAAAGGTAACCATGACAACTATCAGTAATTGCCATAAACACCTATCTGATTCACGCATATCATTTGCTCTCATCCATATAGGGAAGGAACTTGGGTGTGGCCTCACTGTGACTCCAGACATACAGCAATTTGTTAGATTTTTTTTAATAGCCCTCCAAAACATCAAGGGGTAGCCAACAGATGTCCACATTTCATGAAAGAAAAGGGACATGGGCACAGGTTAGAAATTATTGCCTTCATTGCTCAGTCCTTTGAGTATAAGAGTTAGAAAGTTATGTTGAGGTTGCACAGGACATTGGTGAGGCCTCTTCTGGAATACCGTGTCCCATCCTGGTTGCCTAGTTTTGTGAGGATATTATTAAGCTAGAGATGTTTCAGAAGAGATTTACCAGGATATTGCCGGATGTGGAAGGTTCGAGTTATAAAGAAAGACAGGATAGGCTGGGACTTTTTTCACTGGAGCGTAGGAGGTTGCAAGGCAACCTGATAGAAGTGTATAAAATAATGAGAGGTATAGATAGAGTTAATGGTAGTTGTCTTTTCCCTAGGATGGAGGATTTCAAGACTGGTGGCACATTTTTAAGGTGAGAGGAGAGAGATTTAGAAAAGGCATGGCAGGCAATTTTTTTACACAGATGTTAGCTGGCACGTGGAATGAACTTCCTGAGGAAGTTGTGGATGTGGGTACAATTACAACATTTAAAAGACATTTGGATAGGTACACGAATAGGAAAGGTTCGGAGGGATATGGGCCAAGAGCAGGCATGTGGGACTAGTTTAGTTTGGGATTATGTTTAGCATGGACTGGTTGGACCGAAGGGTTTGATTCCGTGCTGTATGACTCTATGGCTCTATGCCAGAAAAATGCTTCACTGATGTCCAGTATCAGAATCCTTCAATATGTTACATTCAGCAACCAACTATTTTTCTTATATCTGGCTTTAGATTTGCAATTAACTCCGGATGATCAGTTGAACTTTTTTTGAGATCCCTTTGCAACAATTTGCAGGAATTCCCTCCTTCTTCTGTAATACAGGGCTCCAATCTATTCAACAATTTATATCCATTTTCAGAGGCTGGAGTTAGTTTTTGACAATGCATGCCTTCCAATGTATTTTATCTCAGAACTCAACACCCAGTTATATTCTGTGGCCTTTGTTTAAACCATAAGTTGAATCTGTCCAGCAAGCAGTCCATCTTTCTTTCACTTTATTCAGTCATTTTCTTTCATGTGGAGGCTCTTGGTCAATTTCCCAGTCAAAGACATTTGTTGTATTTACCAGAATGTTTTGTCTTGCTTTATTACAAATTGAGGCCTAGTTTTCAAAATCCAATGCATTAGTATCCCTGGCTGGTCTATTATTTATTGTTTCCTTATATATTTTTATTGGTTATATGTTAGTTAGTTATTTAAATTATGTTGAAAGGCTTTTCTCTTCCCAGAGAGCACCGCATATGTACAGCTGAAGGCCTGGTTACCGGGACTGGCAATTCCGTCAAATTTATGACACGGTCTGTATGAACAGGGATTCACATTCCCAATAGCAACTGGTGCAAGGTGTCACGCATGCTGGATTTAAGATACTCCCAGATCACCCAACAGAATTCATCAACCAAAAAGACTTCCACTCCACCAATGTGCAGCTGCTACAAAGGAGGTATTGCTGCCATTTGTGAGCACTGCAAATGCTGAATGCTCATGTTACTAAGGACTTATTCTGTTTATTATGTTCCTCAGGTTTAATGTTCAATGGCTCCAGCCCCAGCAGGGGTTAGCGATGTTAATGCTATGGTGCAATGAAACCAGAGAGAAATGAAGAAGGAACAGGCCAGGACCTCCAGCAACCACCAGCAAATACTGAACACTCTCCAAATGAAGAGTTTGAAGGTGAAGCTCCCCTCAGGATGTTCAGGAGGTGCAGGAAGAGCAGAGTCTGTTGTTATCAATTCCATTTCCTCCAGATGCGTGAGGCACAGACTAAGGATGTCCCAGGACATTGGTTCTGATCTATGTTAGCTGCTGTAATGAGATCTGCAACATGAAGGATTGAATTATTCTAAGATTGGGCAGTAGGCTTCGGCAACATAGCTGGCTTTCCCCTGCGCACAGCATGTTAGATTGTACGCATGTCAAGTTGAGGCAATTATACAAATAAATCCGGATTCAAATTATACAATGCAAAATAGTTCTATTCCATCAATGTGTAAGTGATCTGTGATCATCGGTATCACTTCTTAGAAGATTCAGCCCATGCAATCCATTGTCAATTTCTTGTGTTCTATCCCCAAACTCCAGGATCTGTGAGATTTTATGTTTAGAGTGTCGCTTTTAAGTATTGGAGTTGAAGTCAGCTCATGCAGGCCAGTATTCCAACTGCTTAAGGAAACCCAGGAACATTATGACGATGCGGTGTCTGGGATAAACCACCAGGACAGATGCACTGAATTGATTTTATGGTTTGCCTCACACTACTGAAGCCCCTCATGACATGGGCACCTTTAAATCCAACTGAACACAGCACATCACAAACTAGTCAACAGTAATATAGCCCACATTCAGCAATCATGGTTTCCCATTGGGACCTAATGTCTGTCGGAGATGCTTGTGAGAGAATTGGTTTTTGCACTTTTATAGTTATTTTTCTAACCCATGTTCACTTAAAACATTGGAGTAAACCATTTGACATCACTTCGCAAGAGGGCTATCAGGTTAAATCTGACACCAAACTAGTGTAGTGATGTTAGGGTAGAGGAGATCGAAAACTGCATTCAAGGAGTAGCTTATTAGAGGAGGTAGACATAGAGGGAGAAAGATGTTTAAGAAGAAAGGTCTAATGCTTAGGACTTAGGGAGCTGAAGGTACAGCCATCCATGAGGAAGTGATTAAAATTATGGATACATAAGAGGCTTGAATCGGAGGGATTGGAGATATCAGAGGCTTGTAGGACTCAGAGGTCGGGAAGTTGATGCTATGGAGGGATCTGAACACAGGAATGTGAATTTTAAAATTGAGGCATTGTTAGATTAGGAACACAGGCATAATGGTTAAACAGGATTTAATGTGAGCTGAGATGAGGACAGTAGAATCTTTAAAGCGTTTGCATTTATAGATAGCAGAAAGCTCGAGGCCAGCCACAAGCCACATTTAGGTTCTGTTGACTTGGAAACTATTAAATGAAACCTAAAAACATAGAACATAGAATAGAACAGCACAGAAACAGTCCCTTTTGCCCACCACATCTGTGCCGACAATAATGCCATTGTAAACTAATCCCTTCTGCCTGCATATGGTCCATATCCCTCTATTCCCTACTTATTCATGTGTCAATCTAAATGTCTCTTAAGCGTTGCTATTAAATCTGTCTCTAACACCTTCCTTTAATCATGTAAATTTCCATAATCCTATAATTAGAGATAGTAGAGCATAGATTAAGAATTTGGAGGCTGTATTTTATCAAAAGTACCCCTGAATGTCCACTGTAACCACCACACAAGGTTGTAGACACCTCAGTGAAATAACCTGTATACTTTATTTTTTCAGGGTTTCTACAGATCTTCCATATTCCATGTTAGACAGAACATGAATTAATAAAGAAGTGAATGGTATTATTGGTACAATATAAATCAAGGAGCTAATATGCTATATAGACTAATGGAATTTAAAGATTATTGCCACTTAAATTCATACACACCCCTCCCGCAACTTCATTTTTAACAGTCTCCATTTGAGTTTCTATCCCAGGCACAGAACTGAAAGACCCCTAATAATGAAAATTACTATCATTGTAACCATGCTATTATTTTCCCCCCTCTTTCTCCTTGATCCCTCTGCAGCTATTCATTCTCTATCCTCCACCTCCAATACCTTTCCTCATTGTCCAGCTTAATTTCTTTGCTTGCACTCTCACAGTTACAATCATTACCACAGCAACTCTAAGCATCTCTTCTTGTCTCAGCACCTTCAACTTCTGAAGTCTTCTAAGAATCTCCCCTTGGACACTTTCAGTTTGTCATCTACATCCTAGTCCTTGACAACATCAACTTAAGAAAATGAGCTAATGACACACACAACTCTATCCCTCCATGCCCCATCATGGTCCTCCACTCCTTTTGTGTTATTGGATTACCTGGGTGGCAGCCTTGGATGAGCCATAAAACCAGTTAAACATTTACAAGACCACCTTTGTCTCCAGTACAAACTCTCTTTGTATCTTTGCACTGATTTCATTTCTTTTCCCAATTATTCCCTCAGTTTGAACCAGTTTGTCTCTAAATTCACTGTCATATTCAAATCTGAATTGTAACTCTAGCCCTACACCCTCTCTATCATACATGCCACCTTCATTTTTTCCCTTACCCAGACATTTCTGAACTAATTATTTATGTCTTTATCACTTTCTGACACAACTACTTAAATGTTTTCCTAGCCTCCATACTCTATAAGCATCGGTGTATCCAAATTAATTCTCAAATAGTCTAAACTACATCCAAGTCCAGTTCATCAACCACTTCTGTCCTTCTTCATGCATTGGTCTCTGGTTCCCCAACACCTGAGTTTAAAATTCTCATTGTTGAGTTTGAATGCTTTCATGGCCTTGCACCCTTCTATCTCTGTTACCTCCCTCAGCTCTATGGAAGCTCCACAGAATTCTCTATTCCTCTAACTTAGCCCTCATGCATTTTCCTCCCTTTGTCGCTTCATTTCTGTCTGTCACTTCAGCTATCTGGGGCCCAGATTCCAGAATCTTTTATAATCTTCTTAAAACCAAGCTCTTTGACTAAGCATTTCATTGCCCCCTTCCATCCCCGACTTGGATGTAATGCCCATGCTTTTTGTTTGATTATTCTTCTGTGAGGCATTTTGGAATATCTACATTACAGGTGCTAACACAATTACAAGTTGTTGCTCTATATAATAACTCTGTTGACCATGGGTTTGAGTCTACCTGATTGCTCTATGGTGTAAGTTTTGCAGTGAAATATAGATTCATGTCACGTTATTGATGTTGAAAAGATTGCAGTTTCGGCAAGGTTAGTGCATAAACATGGAATTTACACTGGCTGGGCTTCAATACATAGTGTGTAGTAAGTTGTCATTTACATGATAACAGTGATTGCTCTTCAAAATGATTCATTTTCTGTCAAGCACTTGGAGATGTTTTTGAGAAATTTAATAAAGTATTTCAGAAATGTAAATTTCCTCTTCCAGTTAGTGAATAATGACCTTAATTAGTGTAGTAAAAGAAGCATGCACAAGTTAGCAGAAGTGTAAATGGATCCATTAATCTTACGTTTAACTGCATTCCAAACAGAAAAAGTAAACAGATTAGTCCCAAGCTTTCAAGGTGCTGTTTGTGATGTCATGATGTTGAGTTGTTAGTGTGCCACTGATGCTATCCAGCAGTGACCATAAAATAAATCATGGCGTCAGCACATTTACATTGCCACATGGTGCTTCAGTAGTGTAACTGCTGTGACATGGTGGAGCAGTAAGCTGGGGAGTGGGTTGCACAGGGTTTGAACGTTGAGAGTGCAATGCATAAAAAGCCAAACTTGCAGCATCATAATGGGGAGCAACAAGTCAGTAGAAAAGAGTTGCAAAGGATGGCTCAAGTGGTCACTTTTAAAGCATGCCTTCAAAGAAAGGACATAAAATAGGCACCTCAAGATGGAAGCAAGGTATTGTAATAAGGTATAGAATGAATAATTTAATTAGATCATCCATCATATATTTCTCTGTGTAATATAGAGTAGAAGAGAAAGCAGATTACATGGTATGTGGAGGGAGGTGCTACTGATATTGAGTGCCATCCATCTCACATCCCCTGTTCCAGAATCAACTCAATAACCTGATGAGGTTGAGCAAGTTCATACAGCAGATTTCCATCTTTGGGAATGTCATCATCCTCCAATAGCCACATAAATTTTCCTTCATATTGCACTGTGATAAATGAAATCCCTAACATACGTTTATTTTCACAAAATGTCAGTATCACAAGCTAGGTCAGCATTTGCTGTTCTTACCCAATTGCTCTTCAGAAGGTGATAGAAAGCTGACTTCTTGAACCATTGCAGTATGTGCTGTATGTACACTACAATGCTGTTCAGAAGAGAAGTCTAGGATTTTGTTGCAGCTACATTGAAGGAATGGTGATAACATTCCAAGTTGAGATGGTGTACTCTTGAAGGGAATTCACAGTTGCTGGTGTTCCTATGCATCTTCTGCTTCTGTTGTTCTAGTTGGCAGGTTGAAGGAAGCAGGGTGAGTTGCTGTAGCGTACCTTATGGATATCACAATCAAGCTGCGCAAACATCCTCCAGATTTTAAGGAACTATCATGTGATTTGACTTTTGGTCCTACATCCCATTCCAATCTTCCCAGGATATGGTTTGCCTTTGATTTCTTCAATAGTATTGGCCCTTATTCTGAAAATTCATTGAATGCATTATGTATTTAGGAATGGCCTGGGCATGTCCTGGAGGGATCTTGTCATCAGAATTGTGACCAACTGCAGGCTATGATGTCAGCTGGGATATATGTCTTTGGAAACTGATATATGGTTACATCGATTAAGGCTTCTCTATGTTGTGGGCATCAATGGAGCACCTAGTTAGCTTCATTGAAATTTACAAATCACAATAGTCTAAATGCCAGAAGCTGCCAAGGGCCAAGTGCTGCTTTCTTTTCCTTCATAAATTCCAGTCACAAACATTCACTTTTGGTATTATACATTGCCTAAATAAAACTGTATTTGAAATGTACATGAGATCTTATAAAATGGCTCCCAGAAGCCTCATGACTTTCTAACCAATGCAAAAGATTGGACTATGTTATCTTCAGAGTCAATCACAAAAGGCCATTAAATAGTTCAAGGATTTGAGAGTTATCCATTGAACCTTTAAAAGGTATGAAAACTCAAGAGCTTCTGCATGTTAAACAGGAGAACAGAGGCTCATCACAAGAATTTCCGGCATCATTGACTTTGTTTTGTGGCACAATAATCATCAAAAATAATATTTACAGCCATTTTGTTAAATTGTGATAAAGCTGGCTGAAAGTGGTCGTTTTGAGGAGAATTATCTGAACACTGTGAGAAAAACATGTTAAAAACAGCAACTGCTTCTCAAAAGAGAAACAATGGGAGGCATCTGGGACTACTGAATGCTGAACAAGTGACCAAGTGCCATAAAAATGAAACAAAGGAAGCCTTCACTCACTCCCACAGTCTGTTCTGCTCTGTCCATTTGCGGAGTAACGTCTGACTATTTGACCACAAAAGTTGTCAGAGCTCCTGATATGACTTTAAATTTGCAATTCCTTCACTTCAGGAAGAAGCAAGCTTTTTCAAGCAAGCTGGGCCTGTAAAAAAATAGTAAAGATTAATCTTATTTCTACTCTTCTTTACTCAGAGAGTAGTAAGGGCGTGGAATGCCCTGCCTGCAAAAATAGTAGACTCGCCCACTTTAAGGGCATTTAAATGGTCATTGGATAAACATATGGATGATAATGGAATAGTTTAGGTTAGATGGGCTTCAGATTGGTTTCACAGGTCGGCGCAACATCGAGGGCCGAAGGGCCTGTACTGCGCTGTAATGTTCTATGTTCTATGTTCTATGTTCTTCATATGTAACGTTTACACTTACTTACATTACATTTTTGTATCTACATTTTAGCTCATAAATTATCATATTTTACTCAAGTAACTTTCAGCAACGATTGTGAAATACGTTAACCTTTAATATCCTTTATTATAGAAAGTTTTGCTGCTAGCTATTTATAAAGCAAAGCACTTAACTAAAAAGAGTTTACATACAAGTTTATACAGATTCTTAGTTCTTAGCCCACTCTGTGAACATACCAGGTATGTTGTTATGACACTCAATAGAGAATAATTACACTATTGCCCCATTCTGGCAGTTCAGGGGGACCAATAACATGGACTATCATTAATTCTTTTAGGACCTGATTGTTGCCATTAAGCCCTGTGGTCTGGGGACACAGAACCAGAAGCCACTAGAATGTTGACAACCTGCAAGAGGCTGCAATATTTCAGGACAATAACATTTGTTCAGAATTTGACTTCCCCTTCAGTGCATCACAAAAGTGGCTCATCGGAGCTAATATCAAACTGTCCAACCACAGAATTGAAAGATACAATCAACAATAGTTTCCTTCCAGGAGCAAGCTGTCATGAAACAGAGGCCTCCCAAGAATAATGAGCATTTTTTTTTAAGCAGAGGAACAGCCAACTATTTCACATAATACTAATCTATAATTTGTTACTAAAAGAGACCCTGGACAAGGAAGAAAAAACACGTGTAGACACCAGGGGAAGAGTGATGTGAAGATACAGTACAATGGATTATAGTCAGTTTCAAGTTTCTTCCTGCCAATATTCCTTAGGATTTTAGTCACAGGAGCAGTTGCGATTGTTTTGTGTTCTCTTGTTCATTCCGGTGATTCAGCTGTAAATTATTGCGTTAGTTTGGAAAGCTTGATAAGATATGATTGGTGATTCAGGTTGGATCTGGATTGATGGATTAACATGCATTTGAAATTGTGGGGTAAGAGTTATTGCAGTGATGACACAGGGATTAGAGGATTCCACAGTCCTGTCAGTGATCCCATCAGTAGATGCATATTGCTTCATTGTACTATTCCTCAACTTAAATATTGAAACAATTAACTGGAATAATTATCAACCCATTTTCATTTAAATATGCTGAGATTGTTCGGGGTAGGATAAAAATAAAATCTTCCGTTTAAATGGGGGGCATTTGACAGTCGGTTTCACCATGAAGTTTAACCCTCTCCATTGCCTCTATTCCACCCAGTTTCAGGTCATTTAATGAAGGAGAATTCAGGATTTATTTCTTAATAAAGAATCAATCTTCCAATAGCTAACTGTTGAGTTCAACTCTTGTTATGATGGGTTCATATTTCACAATGTTGTAGACGTGAGCCTGTAAGTTTATGGACACAGGGATTTAGTTTTAAAGAGGTCAGTGGAAAAACAGTGAAACATTTTATTTTTAACAACATAGCTTTTCTTAGTAGCCTCAAGTCCTGTGATAAGTAGTGCCTGTTTGCTGATGACCTCTTCCCTGGGTTCACAACAGGAAGGTTGCAATTTATGCTTTGGAGATTATTTGAAGGAATCCACTCATCCACCAAAGGGAGGGATCTCCCAGTTCAATTCTCCTGCCTCTGAAAACAAAAATCTCTTATTGTGAATACTGATTGCTCTCTTGAAGCACGACTGGAAGATTTTTTGATACTGTGTATCCAGAGGAAACTGTTTCTGCTGACACTCCAGAGACAGCAGCCAATGTTTGCTGTCATTCTTTACACATGTTAGAATGTCAGACCAAAATCTGTTTGAACATCTCAAATTATATGCTTTTGTTTTCAAGTATTAAAAATTATTGGTCAAAAATGTTGCAGAGATACAGGAACTGCAGATGCTAGAGAATCTGAGATAACAAGGTGTAGAGCTGGATGGAACCTTTGCAAAGAGAAATATGTTTTTGTTTTCCCTTTACCCTGTGTTTGTTTGTTTGAGGTTACATTTTGAATTATTTAGAGGATAAACATTTATATTTTCTTGTTAAAATCTATTTATGTTAGCAGTTTTGCATCTCATTGAATAAATTGTTCTTTTTTTCTAATTGATCAATAATTTCATGTTTACTCAAGGAGCATATAATTGGCAATAATATCAGGTACAGGATGAAGCAATTGCATTATGTTGTGACCTGTGGAGAGGTGGATATGGAGAACATAACAACCAACAGATGCAGAGATAACAAGGTGTAGAGCTGGATGAACATAGCAGGCCAAGCAGCATCAGAGGAGCAGGAAAGCTGATATTTCGGGCCTAGACCCTTCTCCTGCATCTGCAGTTCCTACTATCTCTCTAACCAACAGATGCAGTTGATTCTTGCTCCACCATTGAATACAATCATGTCCAATCTCATCTCAGCCTCAGCTCCAAGAGAAAGACAGTGCACTCCTCCCATCTCAGTCATAACACTCTGAAATCAGAAGGCTTAAAAATCTACATATTCTAAAAGTGTACAAAACTCATCTTTTGAATATTATCACTAGCTATTAACTTAGGAAATGTTGACATGAGTTATATTTGAACAGTGATTTTGTATTTATTATGATTCAAAAATATCTCATAGCTGGCAGTAAGCATGAAACAATTTAGCTTTATTTGCATTACAAAGGCTTCAACTTAAAACTTAATTGAAAGCTTGGGAGGAAGTGTGTGCATGCAATCTTCATGTGCCAACAGTTTATTGGTTAATCATATACCACTTCAAAAAGCAAGCATTGTCAGAAACTTGATCCATCTCTCTTGGAAGCTTGATTACATTCAGTTCATGATTTATGATTTAATTATAGAGCTGGATAGAAAAATGCAAGGTCATTCCGTGAAAATACTTCAGAGAAAAAGCCATCTTCTTTGTAACTGAATACTACCAAGGCAAGCGTTTGCTGAAATACTTAACAATAAACTTCACTATATTTTCTTGTCCTGTTCTTGACATGTGGCACACTGTCCATACGTTTTTGTTTTTCAGGCATCGAGTCTCATAGCCCTACAGAATATATGTTATCATACAGTTACGTCAATCAATTAAGTAAAGTGAATGCATACACAAAATACATTTAAAACAATACCAATGGTAAATCTTTTTGACATGAACTTGAGTAGCACTTATAATAAAATTACAAATCAATATTTTGTATGTTTTAGGTGAAATAGCAGAAAACGATTACGGTGGCTTGTGATCATGCAGCTTTTATGGTGTATGTTGCAAACCTTTTTCAAAACATAAATCCTAAACAGAGCTGTAGAAGACAACTATGTGAAACTAACTGCATTTCTCAAAACAATGCATTCTTAGATGTAACAGTATGCTTTAACTTTTAGTGGGGACTGAGATCATGATGGATACAGAAGTATCATGACAAAGGATTGAAAACAGTAACCTTGGAGCAGCTGTGAGAGGTGAAAGTGGGTGACACAGCTATTGCTCTTGATGCGGGTGGGATAGTGTTCTCAACAACTGGTTTGGCAGCACAGAGGGCATTTAGGATTCGTGGTTGGGGTGAGTGACAGCAAGTGGGGAGGATGATGCAGGCAAAAATGCGACTGGTAGAGAATGAGCCTTAGATGGAGTTGGTAGAGTAGCAGAGACAGTGTGAGGAATCGGAGAAAAAAATGGTGAAACTTACTCAGGTTGGGGAGAAAAGGTCATTCTCCTTCTCCCCACAATTCTGGACATTCATCCAAAAGCCAAGGCTGCCATAACCTGGGTGGCAAGCTTGAACCAGACTGGCATGATCTGGTGTCATGACGTCCACAGCTGGTCCTGGGGGAGGAGCAAGTCCCATGTCAGCGCAACCTCATCCGACTGTGTGATAAGCTGATCCAGGAATAGTACATGGGTTGGAGCGGAAATTGGATATGAGGGAAACCAGAGGAGTGTGATAGATAATTAATGAGTTGAATTTAGGAAGATAGGGTGAGAGAATTCATGAGGTTTCATGGAAAAATAACCCTCCGAAAATCTCAGAAAAATGTAAGATTCAGCCCAAAGTATCTGTCTAATACTGTGAACATTTAGTTTGCCTTCTGAAGACAGGGAGAATCACTTTGGAAGTATGTCGATTTGTTCTTTGTGGAATTGGTCATACCAATGTGGAATCAGGAGAGAATTCGACACATAATTCCCAGCTCCTGACCTGTAGTTGTACTGTATTATGTTGCTAGAGAGGTTTGGTTTAGCTTAGTTGGCTGGATGGTTGGTTTGCAAAGCAGTGTGATGTTGACGGTATGGGTTCAATTCTTGCACTGACTGAGATTACCATGAAGGACTCTCCTTTTCAATCTCACCCCTCACCTGAGGTATGGTGCACTCAGGCTAAATCACCACCAATTGTCTCCCTCTAATGGGAGACAAGCCCTATGGTCTGGTAGAACTAAGGTAACACAATGACAATATTGCTGGTCCAGATCAGTTTCTGGTCAACGGTAATACCCAAGGTGTTGATAGTGATTGATTCACTGACAGTAAAGCCATTGAATTTCAAAGGCAAGTAGTTAGACATTCTTTTGCTAGAGATAGTCATTATCTAGCACTTGTGTGGCACAGCTATTCCAGTTGCCTTAGATTAATCTGATGCACAGTTGCAATGGTTCACTGTGTGATTTCCAAGTCTTGATAAGCTTAGCCTTGACAATAAGCAAATGAAGGCATATCCCAGTTCACAATCACTGGAAGGTTGGCTTGTGGGAGTATTGAATGATGTTGATGCTGAGTAAAATCTCTTGCTTATAAGCCCAAAATATCACAAATTCATCTATCCTGGTTTCTCTGCAGTTACATTTATTTGAGTACTACCATGGACTTCTCTGATTAAACTGAAAAATATCAAGCTGAAAGGAAAAACACGTGATTCTACAAATAGAGTGGCAGATCAGAAGATTGGGCATAGTATAAAGAACAACAAAGGGTGACTGAAAGATTAATAAGATGGGAGAAATTAGAGTATAAGAGAAAGCTGGCTAGAAATGTAAAAACAGATAGCAAGAGATTCTGTAGAGATTTAACAAGGAAGAGAGTAAATGAAGTCAGCAATGTTCCTTTTGAGTGTGAGTCTGAGAAATCAATAATAAAAAATAGGAACGTGGGAAATGAGTTGATCAGATGTTCTGCCTTTGATTTCACTGTAGAATGTCAAAATATCCCAGAAATAATTGTGAATCAAAATGTGAAAGGGAGCAAGGGACTTAAAGCAATTACAATCAGCAGAGAAAGGTCACTGAGGAAATTATTGGAACAAAATTCTTATAGGTCCCCATTCCAAATAGATTGCACCCTATGGTGTTAAAAGAAGCTGTTGCTGAGATAAAAGATACATTGATATTGAATTTTTGAAACTCCCCTAGATTCTGGAAAGGTTCCATGAATTGGAGAATAGTTAATGTGACTCCTCTATTCAAGAAAGTCAGAAGGCAGGAAACCTTAGGCCGGTTAGCTTAACATCATAATGGGAAAATGTTGAAATCTGTTCTTAAGGAGGTTATTACAGGGCACTTAGAAAAATCCTAATTCCATTAGGCAGTCAGTACTGTTTTTGTGAAGGAGAAATTGCATTTACCTAATTTATCAGCATGCTGTGAGGAAATAATGAGCAATGGGAAACAAGAAATATACTGCACTTAGATTTTGAGAAGGAATTTAACAAAGTTCCATATCAAACGTAAATATGCAAAATTTCATCTTATGGTGAAGTGAACAGCTTAGTAACATGGACAGTCGATTGGTTAGCTCATAAAATTCAGGGGATGGACATTAGTGAGCAGTTTTCAGGTTGGCGGGATGTCACAAATGGAGTGCCATGGGGATCAGTGTTCAGTCATCAATTCTTTATAATCTTTATAAGTGACTTGGATGAAGATTTAGAATGAACTGTTCTTAAATTAGCTGAAGATACAGAGATAGATAGGAAAGTAATCTGTGAACAGCACAAAGGAAAATAAATAGGTTGAGTGAGAGCACAAATGTTTGGCAGATAGAATGTAAGGTGGAAAAATGTGAACTTATCCATTTGACAGGAAGAATAGAAATGCAGTATGTTGTTTAAGTTGAAGGAGATTGCAAAATTCTGAGGTGCAGAGGAATCTGGGTGTCCTAGTACTTAAATCACTAATGTTAATATGCAGATACAGCAAGTGATTAGGAAGACAAATGGAATGTTGTCATTTATTGAAAGGGGAATAGACTGTAGAAGCAGAAATGTTTTGCTTCAGTTGAAAAGAGCATTGGTGCATACCACATCTGGTATGCTGTGTTTAATTCTGGTCTCTTTGTTTAAGAAAGTATATAACTGCATTAGAAGCAATTCAGACTGCCTCGACTGATACTTGTGATGGTGGGGTTATCTTATGAAGAAGGACTGCACAGTCAAGTCCTACATTCATCAAAATTTAAAAGAATGACAGGTGATCTGATTGAATCATACAAGATCCTGAGACGACTTGACAAATTGATTACTGAAAAGATATTTCTCTAAAAGTGAAGTTTCCCCTTGCAGGTGAGAGTAAATTAGGAAGCACAATATAAAAATAAGGCCTCTTCAATTTCAAGACAAAGATGAGGATTTTTTTTTTCTCTTTCCCAGAAGGTCATGAGACTTTAGAACTCTCTTCCCATTGTGAGGGAGGTTCTTTGAATACTTTAAGGCAGGAGTAGATAGTCTCTTAATTAACAAGGGCATCAATGATTATTGACAGGATAGGCAAGAATGTAAAGTTGAGGCCATTTCAGATCTTGATGACTGAGGGGCCAAATTGTCTACTCCTGCTCATAATTTGTATGTTTGAATGAATGATCCCTGCAATTTAATAAATGAGTTTGTTGGTGTCATCATCAGCTAAATGAGTATGACTAATAAGATATGATGTGCGTACAAAAGTAGAAAGATTATAATTCTACATAGGCAAAGAATGAGATGCTAATTATTGGTGACAAGGGCACTTCTGTTTTAGCTTAGATGTTGGGAGTGAGTACATTATACACACCCCTCACTGATGTTACTCAGCAGTGATGCTGTAAATGAATAATGAGTCAGACAGCTTTAATATAGTAACCATGTATGGTATAAGAGAGCAATAACTTCAACAAACAATGAAGAATTTCAATCAGGTATGTGTCTAGATAATTATAAAAAATTGGAAAACTGTGCAAATTGATGTATAATTTCCTTCAGTTATTGCTGCTTGTGTAACGTGTTCCAAATTGGCTATTAATATTTCAGGATCAATTTTGATCCTTCATTTTATCCTAATATAATTTGGGTAGTTTGCCTGCCTAATTGGAGTATCATTGAACACTCCCTAGATGGGAAAACTGGTCACAAAGGGTGTCATCAACCATTCATTCAGGTTCCTGCCTTCCAGCCAAGAAGCATGGCCTATTGGAAAGGATGGTTCATGACTATTGGAGTGTGTCATTATTGTCATGCCAAATGGATTCTGGTGATACTCTTCAGCAACCTGACAGATCAGAGGAGTCATTTCATTACACTGCCCTGTAATCAGGTAACATGAGAACTTTTCAAATGACTGTTATACATTTCTATTTCTATTTCAACTATTTATGCTCTCCAACATTTCCCCTTCTTCTGCTCCTTTTCTCATGGCACAGTTATAGGGCATTAAAAATGCAAAAATCACAAGTGTTTTATGCTTTCTGAATGTAATAATGTCTGTACAAAATGGAAGCAAGTATAGACCATTCACCACCTTACATCTGGTCCATCGTTCAATAAGAATATGGCTGATCTTATTGTGTCTTAACACAAATTTCCTGCTACTCCCATAAACTTGAGTCCTTTATCATCAAAAATCCATGAAAACAAACACGAAAAGTGTGAATGAAACTCAGCAGGTCTGGCAGCATCTGCAGAGAGAGAAACAGATTTAATATTTCAAGTCTGACATAACTCTTCTTCAGAACTACAGGAATATCACCAAAAACAAAATACAGGCTTTTCTCAAAGCACATATGTCATCACTGTATCAAATAGTTCAAAAAGTTTCCATACTGCAAGATGATGAGTCAGAAAACCAAATGGCTGGCCAAGGTGGATATCAGCAAAGGTAGTTAGGGGATCAACTGTGTCAAAGGATTGACTGAACAAATAGATATTGGATGGCTGAAGCATTCACAAAAGTCTTCTGCCAAAAATGCTGGGTGGATTGTCCATTACGGCCTCCTCCAGTGGTCCCCTGCATTTCAGATACTAGTCTTCGGCCAAATCGATTCATCCTACATGATAAAAAAAAATGGTTCAAGGCACAGGATACTGCAAAAGCTGTGGGCCCTGACAACATTCCAGCAAAAGTACTGAAGACTTGGGCTCTAGAAGTTGCCATGACCTAGCCAAGTTGTTCCAGAACATATGCACAACTGGCATTTACCTGCCAATGTGGGCAATTGCCAAGGGACATCCTGCACACAAAGCAGATCAAATGTAACCCAGCCAATAACCACACTAGCAGCCTACTTTTGGTCATCAGTAAAGTGATAGAAGGTGCCGTCAATAGTGTTACCAGGCAGCCCCGGCTCAGCAATAACCTGTTCAGTGATGCCCAGTTTGGGTTCCGCCAGGGCCACTCAGTTCCTGATCTCATTACAGCCTTTATTCAAACATAGACAAAAGAGCTGAGTTCCAGAGGCAAGATGAGAGTGACAGTCCAATACATCAAGGTAGTATTTGACCAAGTATGGCATCAAGGAGCCTAGCAAAACTGTAGTTATTGGGAATCCGGGGAAAACTATGCTTATTGAAGCCATTCCTAGATCAAAAGAAGTTGGGCTTAAATGTTTGAGCTCAGCTTGATCTCAGCTCCAGGACATCTCTGCAGGAGTTCCTCAATGTAGTGTCCTAGGCTCAGCCATCTTCAGGGGCTTCATCAATGACCTTCACTCAATCATAAGGTCAGAAGTGGGGGTGTTCACAAATAATTGCACAATATTCAGCACCATTTGCAACTCCTCAGATACTCAATCCATGTCCAAAAGCAGCATGACCTGGATAATATCCAGGTGTGTGCTGAAAACTGGCAAATAACGTTTGTGCTACATAAATGTAAGTCAATGAGCATCTCAAAAAAGAGACAATCTAATCATTGTCCATTTACACTCAATGGCATTACCATACTGAATACCCCACTATCAACATCCTGGCATTACCACTTAACAGGAACTCAACTTGACTAGCCATACATATACAATGCTCACAAGAGCAGGTCAGAGGCTATGAATATTGTGGCGAGTAACTTACCTCCTGACCCCCCAAAGATTCTGCATCTACAAGGCACATGTCAGGAGTGTGATGGAATATTTCCCACTTACCTAGATGAGTGCAGCTCAAGAACACTCAAGAGGCTTGACACTACCAGGACAAAGAAGCCACCTGTGCAGCACTACATCCACAACATCCACTTTCTCCACCACTGATGCTGAATAGTGGAAATGTGTACTATCTACAAGGTACACTTGCAGAAATTCAGCAAGGCTCCTTAGATCATCCAAATCCACAACCACTTCCAACTAGAAGGAGAAGGGCAGCAGATAATTGGAACACCACCCCCTGTAGGTTCCCTTCTGAGCCACTTACCATCCCGATTTGGAAATATATGGCTGTGCCCTCAGTGTCATGTTGTTAAAATCCTGTAACTCTTTCTCAAATAGCATTCTGAGTCTACCGGCAGCACATGGACTGCAGCAGTTCAAGAATGAAGCTCACCCTTTTGAGAGCAACTAGAAATGGCACATGCCCACATCCTATAAGTGAGTAATATAAAGTGGAGGAGTGACAACTGTGGGTGGAATAGAGTTAGTTATTAAAATTACAAGTAATGTTTAACGGTCAAAAATAAAAGCTGAGGCACATGATTCACATTAAAATCATTATAATAAGAAAAATATACACAATGTATGACTGGAGGCAGATGGTCTTTAATCGTGAATAAAGAATCTTCATTTACCAAAGTATATTGCAATGTCTCTGTACTAGATTCCATGTGCCTATGATTTATTAGGTAATTTTTCTTTACTAATTCCATTTTCAGAACATTATACTGCAGGTGCCATCTCTGCATAATTTTATTGTGAAACAGGGCTTAATTTATGACATGTCTAATGTCCTGTTAACGAAAGTAACTATGCAGACTTTATTAGATGTAGGCGAAATGTACATATTGGTATTAAACCCCTAATGACAAATGTTGGGCAAAGGGGTTGTTATTCTACAACATGAATTCTTTTGGAGGCAGTATTATCTTGATGGCCATATCAAGATTGTTTATAGAATGTAAATCTAATGTATAATGAGACCTGCAGGAAATTCTCCTTACTTTGATGAGCATTTTGACTGATGGCCAATAGACGTTACTTGCATATTTCAAGCTCCCTTCTCAATTTTCAGATTAACAATTGAATAGATAGCTGTGATTTCTAAGTAGTTGAGTACCTAATCGTAGCTGACACTCTGCTGTGTCCTAAGGGGCTTCTATTGAGGTGCTGTTGTTTGAATGAGATGTTAAACTGAATACTTAATCCATTGGTTCAGGTGAATGCAATGGGTCTTTATTTGCAAATAATTAAACTGATGTGAATGAAAAAGTTACTTTCATCCCCTTCCTAGTCTTCTTCTAGTATTTGAATAAGCTCAATATGTATTAAGTACTGAATAGAGCCCTCAGGGGCATTGTCCGGGATTGAGGCCACCCCAGTTTCTTCTGCATTGGCAGCCAGCAGTGTGCACGAGACATCCGCACAGATATTTTATGCTAATTATTACCTCAAAGATCACTCAGTCTCACAGAGAGCCAATAAAGACATGAAAGGCTAAATGGCCAGGTTCTATGCTGTAACTGTTGTACCTGACTTTTCTCCCTATCTTCAATTCTGAAGGTTGACCCATGGACTTCCATTGGATTGGTCCGTGCTATAGGCAATGTACTAAAATGGTTTGGATTTTATTCTGTTGGATGTCTAAACAGACAGCCCTCCAGTTATTACCACCGGCCAGCAGGGATATTGGAAGGACTTATAAGCTGATTAAAGACCTATTTGACCACATTATAAACACACCTCCCATGTCCAACAGATCCTGGTGAGGGACTCAAAACCAGCCCAGAGTTAGGGAGCCTTACCATTGCACCATCCTCTAACCATTTTATAATTCTATTTCATTTTTAAGATTTTCACAGGATGTCAGCATCGCTGTCTACGCTTGCATTTGCTGCCCATTCCTTGTTGCCCTCTGTTGGAAGTTAGCCACATTGCCTCTGTCTCTGCAATTACATATGGGCCAGACTAGGTCAAGGTGACAGATTTCCTTCGCTAAAGGACATGAGGGAACTAAACGAGTTTTTGCAATCAATGGCGGTTGTCATGGTTTATATTTGGTTAGCTTTATATTCCAGGTTTTAAAATCAATTGAATGTACATTCCACGAAGCGCCACAGTGGGACTTCTATCATTGTGCACAGAACACTGGCCCCTCGATTACTAGTTCATGTCACCAGCTGCCCTATAAGTACCATCATTAAAACAAGTGAAAGACTTTGAGACATTTATAGGACATACCATTCACAGTGCAACTTTTCGCTTTCTTTGTTTGTTTTTTCTTACAGTGATGGTTAATTCTTGTACTCGTTAAGAGAAGACATCTCATCACTAAGGAATTAGTATCCAAGAACATGCACTGACCACAAGTTTTGTGCATTTAGATATCTCATTGGTTAAGTCAGAAGAACAGTCATTGCTGAGTAATTGTAGCCATTTCCCTTCCCCATATAGGAAGCGTTTCTGTTCTTCCTAAATGACGTTAACAATCTAGTGCCAAATTATGAGAAATTGTTGTGGGTTCACTAAGGACTGAGTTGGTGTTCCCAAATTAATTTCACATAGCCTGCAGAAATAAAAAAAACAGTAACAGCTGGTTTTCTTCACCTTCACTGCCAGTGGGGGACTCAAATGCTCATTATTTTCATTCTCTCATGGCTCATGAGTATTACTGTCTTGTCCAGTATTTGTTGCAGATCCCTGATTACCCTTACGGTGGTGTTAGTGAAATGTCTTTCTGAACCACTGCAGTCCACCTAGTGAAGTTACACCACAGGCAGGGCTGCTAGGCAAAGAGTTTCAGAGCTTTGATCCAGTAACAATGAAGAAACAGCAATTTTGGTCCAAGGCAGGGTGTTTATGGTACGGTGAGGTAAATGCAGCTGCTACTATTCCCATGTCTGTTGTCCTTGTTCTAAGTGATAGAAACAGCAGGTTTGGAAGGTGCAATTGAAAGGACTCGGTGAGTTGATGCAGTGCATCTCACAGATGGTACTCACTGTTATCCATGAGCATTAACAGGGGGAGTAAATGGCTAAGTTGGTGGATGTAGTGCCAGTCGAGAGGGCCCTTGTCCTGGGTGGTGATGAGTTTCTCGGGTGTTGTTGGATCTGCCCCCACCTAGACAAGTGGGGAATATTCCATCGCAGATCTCATTTTTAATAGAGTATATAATGTCTTACTCTCTTTGAGTTGCACATGAAAAGAGAATAATCAAAACTGTCTCGAAGGTGAAGATTAACAGAAACCGGGCCTGAGAATGCTTCTGCAAGTCTCGATGTCAAACATCAGCACCGTCATCATTGTTCAGCGAAATGAATGATGGTGCACCTGTGGGCTGTTGGTGTTGGGAGTTGATCAAGCTTATTCACCTTTGTTCTGCAGTGAGCACTTTGCTTTAGTGCTAACCCACTAACTAAGTGTTCACACAACAGAATTTTTAGTTTCTGTTCGATCCCCTCAGTTGGTTGTGCTTGTGTTGCACAAACGTTGGCAAACAGATCTCAGGACTTTCCTATTTATACTGTGCATTTTCTACGAGGCCTTCTTTTGTCACCCTGTTTAGGAGAAAGATGATGCTTGTTAATTTTTTGTTTCACTCACTACCCTTCCCCACTAGACTACACTTCTCCCCACAGCACTGCAGATGGATTCTCCATTCCTCTGGCATCCCCTTTATCCTTCTTCAATCTTACCCTGTGCTATCAGCCTTTCCACTATCTCACTTTACATTCCTGCTCGTCCCCCAATCCCATTCCTATCCATAACCCCATGCCCAGCCTTAGCCTTATCCCACCCCGCAAGTTAGTCACTTCCTCTTCAGCGAATCTAATTACGCCATTGCATTCCTTAGCCTAATAATACAACTCCCAGCATTCCTCGGCATCATTGCCCCATGACCATGATTCTCCCTCTGGGTCTCAGTTTCTTCCCTCCATTCCCTGCTATCTTTCCAGTGGCCCCAACAATCACAGTTCCATTTTCTACCGTTTGTATTTACCTAACTGAACTTTATCTGAATCTTTTCTCTTTAGTCCACTTTGAGTTGGGCCTCACCTGTGATCCTCAGTCAGGTTTGCTAATGTCAACCTGTGAGGCTTAGGCAGGCTAGATGGCTGCAACAGGCTTTACCCCTTACACTGTCAGTGTTTAACAAGAAGAAGCAAGGGCACAACAAGCACCACTGAAATGTCTCAAAAACTGAACATGGAGTCTTCACTCCTAGCGCTGTAAGTGTTTGTACAAAAAAATGTATTGGTTATGAAGGAACCAATTTACCTTGCAAAATTGCAATTTTGAACAGACTGGGATGTAACTGAGGATTCCCAATCTGCTGATGAATGCAAAAATAGTTCCTCACTATCAAGGTCCAGAGGGTCAACTGACCCGACATGTTCTGAGAACTTAATACCAAAAATTTAACCTTACATCTGGCAACTGAATTCTTCCCTCCCATCCAATTAAGTTCCCATGCCTGTCTTTCTGAAAGCTCACAACAATGGAATATTCCACCGGAGGGAGTAACTGAAACAGTTACTTCCACTGATCCCATAAAAAACAATATTCAGATAGTGTCCCAACTGGAATTCAGTAAGTTTGATAAATAATACAATTGGATCTTATCCAATTGCAGCTGAGAGACTCTTCCCTGTGTGGTATGAACAAATAAAAATAAACAAAATAAAGTAGTATGCTCAGATATATTGTGACATTTTTCACGTACAGTTTGGAACTTTCAAGCCAGATACACTCCCTGGAACTCTAGATTAATAATCCACGTCTTTGATTTTTCACTAACATTATCTGAGATTCACATAGCAGCTGTCACAAAGTCCCTTAACTTCTTATATTAGCTTGGTATTGTATTAGAAGTTAGTACTTGGCACTGAAAGGGAATAAGAAAGAAAATAATTTGCAAAACAAAAGGAAACAAAGCGGCTGGTAACAGACTGTCCTCCTCAGCTTGCCAAAGAGTACGAACTTGACCCAAAGTAAGATTAATCCATGCAACAGTGTGAAAACGTGATTGAAACAAGAAAAAGAAATGATATTGAGAGAAGATTACAGTGGTGCAGTGGGAGAGAGATCCACTGAGATCTTTCTCGGGGGAGGAGGACAACTTCCTCAAGGTGGGCATCCTTGGAAGAGGCTTCACAGTAGGGTTATAACTCACTCGGAGATAACTCACTTGCCACCACACAAACCCATACAGCAGCATCTCAAATCAAAAATGCATAGATTGTCACTGGGGCCCTGGAGTTTAAGCTTGAGAGAGTCGGGCAGACACTAGCGACTAGGTGATTGAGACCAGTGCATCAGGGTTTTCAGGATTGGACAGGAATGATTTTAACATTTGTATAAGTTGTTGCCATTGGAGAAAAAGTGACAGAACCTGACTCGGTGAAGAGATGCTCCTTTTTTTCACTGCAATGAGCTCTTCTGGAGGAAGAAATACGTCATCTTCTTCCAAATCTCATTGGATAAGGATGATGTCCAGAAAATGTCCACGCCTCAAGGAAAATTCCTGCCAAGAAACTGAGGGCCCTGCAATCAGGAAAGGTAATCGACCCTAATGATTGCTTTGGAGTAAAAGATGTGTTATCATTTATTTGAGATAGCAAGAACTGGCAGATGCTGGAGTCAGAGACAACACAGTGTGG
>NC_063342.1:61410140-61423657 GCF_021869965.1 Rhincodon typus | reverse complement strand
TTTGAAGAAGGGTCTCGACCCGAAACGTCAGCTTTCCTGCTCCTCTGATGTTGCTTGGCCTGCTGTGTTCATCCAGCTCTACACCTTGTTATCTCAGATTCTCCAGCATCAGCAGCTCCTACTATCACTGTAACTACATATTCTCCTTTCTATTTTTGTGTGTGTGGTCATATGGAATTTGTACACCTTAACTTGTCTCCTGCAGCAGTGTTTCTGACAATAAATGGTGTGTGAAGTCATTGATGGTAAAACAGGATACTTGTTAATCAGGCTCATAGTGCTTGCTTCTTACTTCTGCAATTACCAAAGCAATTAAACTGCTTGAGAGATCAATAGCTTGATAGTAACCATAGTTTAGTGCTGGTTCAGATTGGAAGTAAATGCTCTGAACAATAACACGTCACAATAATCATGGACTAATATCCTATCAACATCAGGATTATACTTGACTGCTAATTGAGTGCATCCAATCCTTGAGAATTCCTTGGCAGTTAATCATTGGAAACTAATGACTAAATCGCAGGCAACTGTTTCATAGGATTGATTGTTGAACATATGGAGCTAATTCTTCACTTGTCAGCTTGAAAAACAGAATCACATCTTAATTTACTCAGAAAGGTACTACACAACAGGTAAGAAGATGTGACACACTAATGACCCCAATGAACATATATGGGTCCAAATGACACAGCCAGTTACTTTTACGACTTCTTCTCAGAAGGTTTCACCTTTGCATTTGGATTGATTTAATAAGAAACTGTGGGTTGAAATCAAGAAAGTAATGGTTCCTGATTAAAGATAATGTGTTAGTTAGAAATTGCTCTCATTTAAGACATGAGATGAAGACATGATGGGATGAATGGCCTCTTTCTGTACTGCAACAGTTCTGAGATTCAGTGATTCTGTGAAAATAAATACAGACAAGTTTGATTGAGAAACAAACGCCACCATTAAATCTGAAAGAAACAAGGACAATTATTGCAAGGGTAATTGTTCAGATGAGACCTCCCACTGTCTTCAGGCCCTCTTTTCCTGGTCCCTCAGTCATTTTGCTCACTCCTAACCTAAGACTAGAATGTGGTAATTACTATAAAACATTGTTAAAAGGACTATTAAACTTATTGATAGTTCATTGAGTAAAGGAATCATGTGGGATGGTACTCTGTCTCTAAGATCAGAATTGTAGATTTGATTTCTCGTCTGCACTGACTGAGCTCCTCTTAGGAAGATGACATAAACAAAGCTACAATGGGTATTAGCTCTTTTATAATACAGTGGAAGAAAAAATGAAAAGTGTCTCTATCGTCATAGCTAACTAAAAGCCTTTACTCAAATTGCAATTCTCGGTACAGATTGACTTGGGATCAACTGTGGGGCACTTTTACCTCATCAGAACCAAAGAGTAAACCTGTATTTATTGTTTAGAGTCACAGGTGAATGAATGCAGGTAAATGAACAGCCACAGGACCATTAATGTTTTTTTATTCATTCATTCATTCACAGGATGAGGGCATCATTGGCTGGCCAGCATTTATTGCCCATTCCAGACAGCAGTTAAGAGTCAACCACGTTGATGTTGGTCTGGAGTCACACATAGGCCAGACCAGGTAAGGACGGCAGTTTCCTTCCATAAAGGACATTAGCGAACCAGATGATTTTTTAGGACAATGGATTCACAGTCATCATTAGACTTTTATTGAAAGATTTTTATTGAATTCAAATTCCACTATCTGTTGTGGCGGGAGATAACAATCAATGAATAATTTTAATGATTTTGTAATAGTGCAATGCATAACTTGCTAATATGCTTCACAAGTTTAACAAAGAGACCCTAAGCCGTAAATGGTAGAAGAGTCTGGGCAGGTGACCAAAGGTTTAGACGAAGAAGATGCTTTTGAGAATGTGGTTTAGAAGGAGAAATCCAGAGTCAAAGACCATGATGACTGAAGTCTTATGTCCGTGGAACCAACCCCTTGCGTTTTGTAGTTGGGATAGAGTGCTGCCATCAATCCTCATTATTGGACCTAGGGATTTAGTCAGTTAGCAGTGACAAAGGAAGAACCACTTGTGAGTCTTAACAAGAAGAGGTAATTAATTTACAAATAAGGTGCAGTTTATTGCATGGTATCTATAGGCACATATTGACATGTCTGAGCCCAGAGGATCTCGAGGACCTTGCGCTGGACTCCTCGGATCTTCATTCTGCACTGTGTGATACCATCAGAATGGATGCAATCCTGAACATTAACCCTTTCAGATCCATTGCCTTATATAATGACTGAAAGCTCTAGCAAGGATGGCCGAGAAGAGAGGGGGACAAAAGAATATTATAGGCTTGAATGCAATTCTGGAGGATATGCAACAAGGCAATGGAGAGAATCTTAAAGGAGTTGTGTTCTCCTACGTTCTTTCTGAAGTCAATGATCAGTTCTTTAGTTTTGCCAACGTTGAGAGACAGATTGTTCTCATTGCACCACGTCACCAAGCCCTCTATCTCCCTTCTGTGTTTTGACTCATCATTGTTAGATATCTGTCCTACAACGGTGGTGTCTTCAGCCAACTTGTTAGATCTATACAGGCAGCAATGTTCACATGATATGAGAAATGGGGCAGCACGGTGGCTCAATGGTTAGTATTGCTGCCTCACAGCACAAGGGACCCAGGTTCGATTCCATCCTCAGGCAACTATCTGTGTGGAGTTCGCATATTCTCCCTGTGCCTATGTGGGTTTCCTCCGGATGCCCCGGCTTCCTCCCATAGTCCAAAAATGTGCAGGTTAGGTGGATTTGCCATGCTAAATTGCCCGTAGTGTCCAGGGATATGTAGGCTAGGTGGATTAGTCATGGGAAAGGCAGGGTTATGGGGAGAGGATAGGAGGGTAGAATGCTGTTAGGAGGTTGGTGTGGACTTGATGGATGGAGTGGCATGCTTCCACACTGTGGGGATTCTATGACTGTGCAGATGGATTCTGTCATGCCAGCTCGGAGAACTTTGACATGCTAAGATTATGGATAAATATTTCAGCAACAGAGAGGTGAGGCTGATAGTAAGATAGGCCTAATATGGGGTGATATCACAGAGCTGGAAATGCAATGTAGCAAGAGAAAAAATGTATGTCCATCTGAAACTTTTATTTTAAATAACTCCTCAGTTCCCTTCTTAAGCCACTCCTGCCCCTGTCCCACAATCACTTCAAGCAAAGGATTCTGCTCTTGCAGGGAGAAAATCTCCAGGAAAAACATAACAACCAACAACTTGCTTAAAGCATCAGCTGAGGAATGTCACAGCCCAGCCAATTTATCCTCGTAATTCACAAAAATGAACTAGCTGTGCTAGCGTTTTTAGATCATTATTAACATGCAATCCCAAGGTAGAATGAAAAGCAAGATAAATGCAAAATATACTTTTGAAATCCCAACTGTCTAGGTTACCATATGGAAAACCAATATGCATGTGATTAAAGGGGGGGAAGTAACAAACTGGAGGGAGAATTTGTTTGACAATAGATGGTTACAAATATAAATGGTGTACTTTATGCTGGACAGGAACGACTAATGAAAGAAGTGAAGGTCTCTCAAACTTATAACATTTAATAAGAAAAGCTCAGTGAGGATATTCTATATAAAATGTCTGCATTCAATAAAGAGATCAGATTGCATTACAAAGCAAGATGTGCTGAGGCAGAAGATATCATTTATATTGCTTAATCTTCTACATATTGGTGCAGGCAAGTGACTAATGTCTTGTACTGATAATATAACTTAATGCACAGGGTTTTTACAAACAGTGTTTATCAGTATTCAGTAATGAACATATTTCGCACATCAGAAGAAACTCTTAGTATTTCATAAGCCTGGAAATCAATGTGATTGATGCAATTGTATGGTCGCTTTATGAATGCATTCACTTGTTGTTTTATTTAGGACAATCAAATCTGTACTTACACTTAAAGGAGGAAAACTGAATAAGGTCTGAAAACAGGAATAGGGTTCAGAATTCATGACTCGCCTGCTCCTGTTCATTCCATTACAATCTTTGTGCTGCTGACTAATGTAAATGATGGTAGCATGCAATCTGTCAATAAATGCACTGGTCAGAGTCTGCATGCTGTGAGCTTCAATCATACAACTGATAATCATGTGAATGTTCAGTCTTCTCTGATTTGTATGCTGTTTGTCAAGCCTGTGGAACCCGTATGGTTATCTGGAAAGTGCTATAGCAACTTGGATTGCAACTTGTCCTCTTGCCAATACAGGTCATCTGGCCATTGTTAAGATGTAGCAATCATTGTGTCAAGCAGTCTGTTGACCAGCAATCTGCTGCGTAAAAGGGTTTGTTAATATTGCAGGTACACTCAGTGAGAAATCAGTAAAACCATGTCCTGTAATTCTACAACCAAACCCATTGCCAATGAAGCCATGGCAACAACTCCATATGGATAGTTTTGAAAAAATGCAAACAGCCCCTGGAAAGCTTCATTTGCAAGCTGTTCATGATCTATACCGCAAAAGGCCAAAATCACTCCAGACCTATTGCTTTGGTCATTGACATTCCAGGCAAATTGTTTACAAAACTGGGTTTGCCAGAGACAACCACTTCAGACAATGAACCACAGTTTGTTTCCAGTCAGCTCGCAGAGTTAATCACAAGGTATGGGGACCCCTGCCATCTGATATTATGATACAATTAGTCAAGGAATGTTGGCATTGAATAATTCAAAACGGTTGGGCTCTCTTGTGGCACAGTGGTCGTGTCCCTATCCTCTGGACTGGAGGCCCGGGTCCAAGCCCACATGTGTCAGAGGCACGTAATAACATCTCTGAACAGGTTGATTAGAAAAATAGGTTAAATATAAAAGCAACAATTCAACACGATAATCAAAGACAGTCTAAGAGCTAATACCTCCAAGGGTGTGTAATGGAAAAATTTAATCAAATCACACTTTGTATATATTGATCTATCCCACTCACCATGATCAGAAAGACACTGGTTGAGCCATTGATAGCTTGAACGTTGCTGATCATTCCTATACAGCACCATTTTCCAATGAAAATGTCAGAATAAAAGCAAACAAAATCTCAGCAGCAAGGTGAAGCAAAAGTATACTTCAAAGAAGTGAACAGTTGCAAGGAAACTATGACTTGAAGTTGGAGACTGGATTCCTGTTAAATGGCCAGAGACTTGTATCATCTTCTGCATCAGGATCAAAACAGACTAAGTGGTTCCTCGTTACCCAACCCTTATATTCATTTTTATTCATTCATGGGATGTGAATGTTACTGGTCATACCAGCATTCATTGCCTATCCCTAATTGCCTGGAAGCAAGATAAAAGTCACTCACATTGCTCTGGAACTGGAATGACATGTAGCCAGACCAGGTAAGGACGGCAGATTTCCTTCCCTGAAGGACATTAGTCACCAGACTCAAAACATTAACTCTGCTTTCATCCCACAGATGCTGCCAGACCTGCTGAGTATCTCCAGCAATTTTGGTTGTATTTGAGCGATCCAAATGGGTTTTTTCCCAACAATCTAAATGGTTTTATGGGTATCATTAGATCTTTAATTCCAGATTTTTTTTAATGGAACTCAAATTCCATTATCTGCAATGGTGGGATTCAAACTTGGGACCAGAACATTACCGAGATCTCTGGAATAAAATTGTAGTGAAAACACCACGAGGCCATTTATTGCATAACAATACAAAGTGGACCGTGAGGCATTTCATAGCACGCAGTGGAGGATATTTCAAGGACAATGGTAAGAAGGATATATTTTCTTTTACAACATATGACCATGATGTTGATTATCCAACTCACCAATTTAATCAAGCAAAACCACAAGTTCATAGATCTCAGTGTCGTCACCAATGACCTCAATTTCTCTTGGACTGTGTCTGTATTTAGAGAAAACAGACAGATTGAACACTAAGAAATGACTCAATATGCAAGGTTGTTGCTTAGGATGGTTTAATTGAAAAGCAAGTCTCTCAGTTCTACGAGTGGAAAGGATGTATCATTGAATTGTTTGAAGTTTGATTTTCTTTCTGTTGATTTAAGCTTCGTCTGGTATGACGTTTGCCAAACCAGGGCTTGGCTTCCAGAAAACAGAAGTAAGCTGGAATGTTGCGCTGCAGACATTTTCGGAGCATTGTGAATAGAACTCCAGAAAATATAGCTTTCAGTGTGTCATCCCTACATAACCCCACAGTATAAAACACCTCTCAGGAGAGGGCTCTGAATTAGCGCTGAGCCAGCACCACTTAAAGATAGCCTGCAGTAATTAAAGCCAGACTGCATCTCTTAAAGAGTTGATGCAGCTAGCTGCAGTAGGTGCTGGAACTAATGGCAGAAAATGTGACTAATGGGAAAAAGAGTAAAAATGGTGCAACAGGGCAGAAGGTCTCTGTCTCAACACCTGAAGAACTTGGTCCAGGAGGTGAGCAGGAAGAGAGAGGTCCATTATCCATAAAGGAATAGGGGGTGTCTCCTGATAATTACTGGAAAGGCAGTGGGAGCTGCTAGTTGTCACAATCAATGCTAGTAATGTAGCCCTAACGCCTGAATGTAGCGGAGGATGAGGTATCAAAGGTTCACCAGTCATCAACGTCGTCGTCAAATGTCAGTTCCTTATTAATGAACCAATAGACTCAGAGTTGTCCCATTCTGCACTCACCTAATAACAGTTTCTATCAAACAGCACTTATGGCTCATTTACAAAGTTTCACCTCATTCTCATACACAGGATCTCTTACACAGAAATCTCACAGTTTACACATGGTCCTCGCTGCTCAACCATGACCAACCTATAACCCAACATAATACATAAGTCATTGACACACTTCCCTCTCTTTTGCAAGAAATGTGACACACAACAGCAGATAGCCAGCCAACCAGAGATTGCAAGGCTGAAAGTCCTCACACCCACGGCGGACATTGTGCTAGCAATCATTGGTGTAGCCAGAACAGAGAGGTGAGGTTGAAGCCATTGATCGAGATGGTATGCCTTCCACTTTATCCATCAGCTCATATCGCACTTTTCCTCTTCCCACAATCTCTTCTGGCCACAGACAATGTGCAAATGAACATTTGATTTCTCCTATCTGTGTAGCTTTCCCTTTTCTTTCTTCCAACACTGGGGTATCCAATTCTGCATCCATTACCCTGGAGCCCCTTCTATATCCAGATATTATATCTTCCTTGTTTCCAATATGGGAATTGTATTTTCCGACAGGGCCCTGTCATCGAGTGCAGCTTTCCTTTCAGAAGGTCAGACTTCCTTTAGGAACAAAAGGCTGGTGTATCATGTGCTATCTGTACAACACTCCCAGGTTCCCATCTGAACACTGAAACAGCCAGTAGAGCGACAACTTCTCAGTCCAATGCTACCATCGTGTCAATGCGGGTGCAGCACCAAATTTTCATGCTGCCGACCTTCACCAGAACCAGCCCAGGCATATCAGGAACCATGACTATTACATAACGCAAAATCCAATGTTTAGCTTAAGTTGTTCCATTTTCACTAACCGTCCAGGAAGTAAAGATGAGTGCACATCATAGTTTTGTCACATGCTGGACAATGATTTGACAGTCTGTATAGTTCCCAAATCCTCAAGTTATTGTTTTAAATTCATTTACGGGATGTTGGCATTGCTAGCTGGGCAGCATGTATTGCCCATCCCTACTTGTCCTTGAAAAGGTATTGGTGAGCTGCATTCTTGAACTGCTGCAGTCCATGGGCTGTAGGTAGACCCACAATGCTGTTAGAGAGGGTGATCCAGAATTTTGACCTGTACCACTGAAGGAACGGCGATATATTTCAGGATGGTGAGTGGATTGAAGGGGAATGGTATCCCCATGCATCTGCTGTCCTTGTTCTTCTAAATGGTAGTGGTTGCAGGTTTGGAAGGTGCTGCCAGAGGAGTCTTGGTGAGTTACCGCAGTGCATCTTATAAATGATACACATTGCTGCCACTGAGTGTCAGTGATGAAGGGATTGAATGTTGAAGGTGACAAATGAGGGCTGATCAAGTGGACTGCTTTGAAGTGGATGGTGTTGGAGTTCTAGAGTGTTCTTGGAGCAGCAGTGATCCAGGTGAATGGAGAGTATTTCATCACATTCCTGGTTTGTGCATATAGAACATATACAGGTACTGGCGAGTTAGGAAGTGAGATACCACAGAATTCCTATCCTCTGACCTGTGGTGTTACCACAATATCGACATGGCCCAAAATATTAAAAATGGGGTATTCAGCTATGGTTAATACCATTGAACATCAAGAGATGATGATGTTGGAGATGGTCATTGCCTTTCATTTGAGTAGCATGATTATTCCTGGACAGTTATCAGCCTAAGCCTGAATATTGTTCAGCTCTTGCTGTGTATGGACATGGATACTTCAGTATCTGGGTGTCTTGAACGGTACTGAGCATTGTGCAGTCATTAACAAAGATCTGCTCTTCTGATGGACAGAAGGTATTTGAAGAAAATGCTGAAAATGGTTGGGCCTAGGACACTATCTTGAGGAGCTGTGCCTCTGTTTGAGCCAGAAGGCCTGGGTTCAAGATGGTTCCAGAGATGTGTCATAACATGTCTGAAGGGACTGATTAAAATATTTACTATGAGGAAGAGATGTCCTGGCACTGAGATTATTAACTCCAACAACCACAACCATCTTCCTATGTGCCAGGTATGACTCCAACGAGTAGAGAGCTTTCCTCCAATACCTATTGCTTACAGTTTTGCTGGGGCTCATTGATACCACACTTAGTCAAATGCAGACTTGATGTCATGGACATCACTCTCATCTCATCTCTGAAGTTCAGCTCTTTTGCCCATGTTTGAACTAAGGCGATAATGAGGTCAGGAGCAAAGTGACCCTGGCAGAACCCAAACTGGGTGTCATTCAGCAGGCTATTGCTCAGCTAGTACTGTTTGATAGCAATATTGATGAACCCTTTCATTACTTTATTGACGATTGAGGGAGGGATGGGAGAATTGGCTGGATTAAATCTGTCCTGTTTTTTGTGTTCAGGACATACCTAGGTATTTTTCGACAATGCTGACTAGATGCCAGTGTTGTACCTATACTGGAACAACTTTAGCTAGGAGTGCAACTAGTTCTGGCACACAGGTCTTGAGTACTATTACTGGAATGTTGTCAAGGCACAGAGCACTTGCGGTGTCCTACACCATTTCTTGATATCAAGTGGAGTGAGTGGAATTGGTTGCAGACTGATAACTATGATGTTGGGGACCTCCATAAGAGGCTGAGATCTTTCATGCACTCAGGACTTCTGGCTGAAGATGGATGTAACTGCTTCAGCCTCATCTTTTGCCTGATGCTCCTCTATTATCAAAGATGGGAATATTTGTGGAGACTCCACTCCCTGTTAGGTGTTTAATTGCCCACCACCATTTAGAAATAGATATGACAGCATTATAGACCTTAGATTTGAGTCTTTCTTTCATTCATCATGGTTGTGGGAACCATTAGATGGGCCAGAATGCCCCATCCCTAGTTATCCTTGATGTGCTGGTGATTACAGGATCACTTTCCCCTGCCCATTGCATGCTGCCCCTATCACGTTGTCTCCTCATTTTTAGATATGCCTGGTGCTGTTCCTGGCATGCCCTGCTGCACTCTTCATTGAACTAGGGTGGAAGCTAGGCTTGATGGTAATGGTAGAGTGGTGGATACACCAGGCCATGATGTTACAGGTTGTGGTGGTGTAAATTATGCTACTGTTGATGGCCCACAGAGCCTCATGGATGCTCAGTCTTGAGGTGCTGTCCCATTTAGCACAGTGATAGTGCTAAACAGTATACTGGAAAGTAACCTCCATGTAAGGGTGAGTCTTCATCTCACAAGGACGATGATTTTAAGATTCCTACCAATACCATTATGATTACATACATCTGTGATAGGTAGATTGGGAACGACAGGGTGAAAATTGATTTTCCCTCTCGCTATCTCCCTTTCCACTTATCTTGGATGCAGTCTAGCAGCTATGTCCTCTAGTGCTCAACCTCCAATATCTACGTTGGTTAGTTATGGTACTATCAAATCACTTGGTGTTGGACTCTCACCCAGAGTACATTCTGTGTTGTTACCACCCTTAGTGGTAATCAGCAGAGGTCTTCCTGCACAGGTTTGACCCAAAGCCATGAAATTTTGTGTGGTTCAGAGTTTGTGTTGAGGTATCCCAGGGCAACTCTTTTACAAATATGTGTCGCCAACTCTGCCAAGTTTGTCATACTGATGACAAGATTTCCTAAGGGTGGTGACGGTGGTGTCCAGGTTATCGTCTGTAAAGTATGACTCCATGACTATGACTATGTCAGGCTGTTGCTTGACTAATCTGTGGGAATGCTCTCCCAGTTTTGGCACAAACACCCAGGTGTTAGAAAGGAGGACTTCACAGGGTTAATGGGCTGTGTTTGCCATTGTTGTTTTGGTTCCTAGGTCAATGCCGGGTGATCCATTCAGTTTCATTCCCTTTTTTAGACTTTGTAGTGATTCGATACAATTGAATGGCTTGCTAGTCTATTTCAGAGGGTAGTTAAAAGTTATCGTACTGCTTTAGGTCTGCAGTCACACACAGGTCAGACCAGGTAAGGACAGCAGATTTCCTTCTCCTAAGGAATATTAGTGAAGCAGATGGTTTATTGACAATCAGCAGTGGTTACATAATCATTATTAGGCCCCCTTTCAATTCTATTTATTGAATTCAAATTTTACTGTCTGCCATGTTGGGATTCAAACCTCTGTCCTCAAAATATTCAATGGAGTTCTGGATTACTTGTCCAGTGTCATTACCACTACACCACTGCCTCCTCAAGTTAATGCAAAAAGCAAATGTGACAATTTGAATGTAGAGCAGATAATGTGTTAAAACCAGAAGCTGCTGCTTGGTATACACTGTGAATGCCAATTACGTTTAAAAGCGTACACTTGATAATGTTCATCTGTTATCACTTCATCACTGAGACAGCAAAACTAAAAATATCTCATGACATTTACATTTTACTATACAAACAGTGCTACAGTTTTAATCAACAGTCTGAATATTTCCATTCAAGCTAGCACTCTTTGGGGATACTTGGGAATATTATTGAGATCATTGAGATGGAGATCCCTTAGCACTCTCCTTGTATGTTTCTATACTGGCACCAGCTTGACCTGGTTGTTGAAGTCTGTAGAAGTCAAACCAGCTAACGTGAAACTCTTTGGTCCAGGAGGCACAAATCCTCAGGTGTGGGAGCAAATCACCACAAAACATAAACACAAAGGACCAGATATCAGTGAGACAATCTATATGTTGACAACTCTTTGTTGAGCAAAATGTCATTCATTTGACTAAGTGTCTTAGAGAGAGTGGAAACAGTAATTTATAATAAATGTAAGAGAGAATTTTGGCAAGAATTTCAAAAGCTATTCAAAGGTTTAGGCAAACAATAGCAGGATGATCACATACACTGCAAAAAGCTGTTAACCGCACTTGTTTATAAGCACTCAGGAAAATGCGTCATAATGGGAAAGATAAAATTTTAGTCAAACAGCATGAATTAAAGTGGGGTCATATCACCAGCAACAGAATCTACATGATAGTGCTCAGGGTGTGCAACAGTTCACTAGACAAAAGGAGAATTAAGAATATGTGTGATTCTCATTCAGTTACATAAAGGAGTAAACAGAGAAATCCACCCTATTTTGTCTGTCAATGATACTTTGATAAAAATTACCAACAGGCAACATTTTTTACAAAACTGAATGCAAGCAGGGCTTTCTTCCAGATGCCCTTACACCATCAGTCAAAATTGCTGACTACATCTGTTACACCATTCAGGTGACATTGCTTGAATCATCAACCATTTGGGATCTTCTCTGCTCCAGAGATTTTCCAGAAGGTACTGACCAGTATCTGGAAGAGAAGCAGGGAAAAATTTGCCATAAAGATGGCATCATAGTGCATTGTAAATAAAGAAAAGGCATGACCAGAGTGTTATGGGCATGCTGAGGGCTCAACAGATTACTGCCTTTTCCTAGATGATTCCTAAGAATGATTATGTTTCTTGGACACATTATCCAAGAACAAGATATCAAGCTGGATCTAAGGAAGACAAAAGTCATCAGTGAATTTCTATCACGAAAGTACATAAAGATAAATCGGAGATAGCAAGAACTGCAGATGCTGGAGTCAGAGACAACATGGTGTGGAGCTGGAAGAACACAGCAGAAAACTCTGAAGAAGGGTCCCGACCCAAAATGTCAACTTTCCTGCTCCTCTGTTGCTGTGTGGCCTGCTGTGTTCCTCCAGCTCCACACTGTTGTAAAAGATATATAATGTTTACTAAGCAGGGTGAATCAAGCAGAAACTCTTTAAGGTCGCCATGTCCTCAACCCATAAGAGAACTTTTGAAGAAGAAAACAACAAACTTATTGGGATCAGAAACAGACTGCAGCAGTTTACAAAATTAAAGAGAAGTTCCTTTCTGTTGATGTGCTGGTGCGTTACAATCTAGGCTTATTCTCTATAGTAGCTGAAGATGCAAGGTCAACAGGATTAGGTTTTTATTCAAGTGCAAAATACAGGAACAAGTAAACTTCTATATTCTACATCAAGAGCTTTGATGGAGACTGAACAGCGGCGCTCTTCTATCGAGAAGGAAGTATTAGTAGTTCCATGGGAATGCGAAATGTTCACAGACAGTCTCAGTGGACTAAAGTTTCAGGTCCAAATTGACCATAACCTTTGGTAACGGTATTCAAAACGGTGTTTAAAAAAATGATCAAAAATGCCTCAAAACATGAAAGGATTCTTATTCTAAGGCAATAGCCAACAACTGAGGGAAACGTCAAACAAGTTAATGCAACTCAAAAATCTGACGAGGGATACATGAAGGTCAAACAACTCTGTCTGTAAGAGTAGCCAAAGTATAATCCAGCAAACCAGTTGCTGAAAAAGAACAAGCAGAAACAAAACTTGAGAACAGCAGAAGATTTATTGGTGTATGACAAAGGGATGTTTCTACCAAAGTCAAAGTGAAGATAATTTCAGCAGAAAATCCATGGAGAACATTGCATCACTAACCACAGAGTAAGAGCACAACAATCAGAGAGGTAGCCAGTTACTCTGAAAGACAGTATGAGATCAGCTAGCAATGGATTTGCTCAATTTTAAAGTGCAGTAGTATTTCGTTCTTGCCAAATATTATTTGAGATGGAGTGAAGTGGCAAGACCTCATTCAACCCCCACAACGGACTCAGTTATCAATCACTGAAACGCAATCTTTGTCATATGCAGTTTCCCAGAAGAATTAGCATCAGACGTCAATTCATGAACAAAGATTTCAGAAAGCTCATTTTGAAGCAGGCATCAACCAGGTGATGAGTTCTCTATTCCATCCTCAGTGGAACAGAGAGGCAGACCTTGGCAGCAAGGTAGCTCAGTGGTTGGAGATAGTAGGAACTGCAGATGCTGGAGAATCTGAGATAACAAGGTGTAGAGCTGG
>NC_063342.1:61343027-61400140 GCF_021869965.1 Rhincodon typus | reverse complement strand
AGACCCTTCATCAGAAAAGGGTCTAGGCCCGAAACGTCAGCCTCTCTGCTCCTATGATGCTGCTTGGCCTGCTGTGTTCATCCAGCCCTGCACCTTGTTGTCTCGGATTCTCCAGCATCTGCAGTTCCTACTATCTCTCTCCACTTAAATATGAATATTACTTTTAGTTAATTAATTACTTTAACTCAGCAATTACACTTGTTGGTTTGGTTCCATGTGCTCATAACTGTTTTTGTTAACTTAGCTAGCTGGCTATTTGTCATCTGCAAGTTTAGACAGTGAAAGTCTAGGCTGTTCTCTTCAGGAAGCATTGTACTCCAGCCCAATTCCTTTCGGTTTAGGCCCATACACCTACCTGCACTTACTGTACCAGAATCATTGAGTAATAATTAGCTTCAGTTTACCTCCATTTCTCCTTTCCATGTTCCTGTGACAAATTGTATCCAACCAGCATAGCAGTCAGATCCGCTATCTCAGCATGAACCAGTGAATTATGAATCAATGAAAATGGTTAAATTTACTTGTATTTAAAAATAAGATATTAGTTTTAAATTCCCCCTTTGTTCAGATGGCAAATAAAGTCTTACATGCAGATAAAATCGTGAAACAATTAGTTCAGAACAAAATAAGATTAAGGTTAGTCAGTTTAGGTCCTATCAGTATTGTTGTTGACTTCGAAACCCAGACACATATGTCTAATTTATTTCTAACAGCTGGATCTTGCCTGCCATATGCAGTTCCTGTGCACCCGAGAATAATTATTTCTGCTTGCATAGGTGTTCTACCAGATGAAATTCTGTTTAGCTCTACTAGCATTGCAAACAAGACAGAACTGAATAAACTTATCATTCTTTAACAGATTTTACTGAAACAGTAGTTTTCAAATGATCCTGCTTAAGTTGTTGTTTAACTCACCAATCACAAGTTATTATTTTAGAAAACTAGCTCATGGTCTAAATTTGCTTATTTATCATTTGAATGTTACCCTCTGATGACAGCGAAGATGCTTGCTATGACGTCAATTGTTTTCCTTAGATTCTCGGAGTTCAGATTATTAAACACTCCCAGTTCACAAATATGGATCAGTTCCATTGACATTGTGAAAACATAATCTCCCATATAACCTTTACAATAATCCTCTGCATAACCACATAAATATTGAAGTGATTTTTGGCAGCTCTTTGCATTCAATAATGCCCTTGAAAACTTTGCTAATTTTCTACAGCAATTATCCTCTGATCTGTGTATCCTTGATGTCTGTTTGATGTAAAGAACTGATTTTCACAGCTCATGAAAACATTTGCTCTTTTTTTGAATTGTTTATGGATCTCAAGCTTTCTAAAACACAATGTGATGACTGATGTGCACTGTAGTTTAACATAGCATTTTATTCCATTCAGTGTCAGCATAAACTAAGTCAGATTCTTCAATAAAGGTCAAGTACCTCATGCCCACTTGTTAAACTCCATTATTCACATAATTATATTATACTACATTGCATAAGTGCTGATAAGCAGTAAATTATTTTGTGAGAACACACCACACAAATTAGCCAGCAGTAACTGTGCCTTGTTACCTCATACATACTGTGAAAGCAGCCTCACTGGCTGAATAGCGAGAAATCCAGGCCTTTAAATGTTTTCAATACTACAGCAGCCAAACACGAATCTGTTTTTGTATTTAGCTTATTAGAGATGACTGTTAAACTGTAATACATAACATGCATTATAATCTCAAGCTTTATGTAGGAACATAATTTACATAGGATATGCAGCACAGAATCAGGCCATTCAGTCCAAATACTGGAGTTTATGCTCCTGTCAAACCTCCTCCCATCTTTCTTCATCTAAATTTGACATGAGGCGGCAAGGTATACAGATAAGCAACAATCATGCTATGACACATTAGCTTGGCAACATTAAAATGAGACAGTACTGAAGAATTTAATGCACTTTTATTACATGTCCTGGTATTTACACATCTACTGTACAATCACAGGTACCTGCATGTCTGCATTCACATTAAACAAGTTAAATGTGCTGAAACACACTTATCTCGGCGTGTCATGCTGCAAGAGGACAGAGCTCAGTAGGATGGAGACTAAGAGCTTTACACCATCACGTTGCATGCCATGGTATGGTGATGATGCCATGAGCTTGTCCCTTAAAGGTCTTTGCATATCTGCAGTGCGACATAGCACAGCATTCCCTTTTTTCTGAAGAAAAGAAACCCCAAACAAATTTACATTGTTGTACATAAGCAATTGCTATCAATTTATCAATTACAGAGACATGTAAAAACAGAGTTAACAGTTCGTAGAATAATTCAAACTATTACAATCCCAGTTGACGTTGTTATTGGACAAGACAGATCACAGACTGAAACTTGGCTCGATAGATCATTTTTATTTTGTTTCTTTTGGTTTTAACAAGGTAGTCTTTCACTGAAACATAGACATGCAATATTGCAAAATTAGTTTTTAACAATAGAACAGAAGTTTATTTTGCCAAAAAAAGGTAATATAGAATAAACCCAAACCATTTATATATAACACAAGTTCAGAGATTATGAAAATAAGTATTACAATCTCATTATTTCTGAAACACTTTCTTACAGATCCCAAAAACCTCTGTGTAGAGAGTCCAAAAGTGTTCCTTGCACTCCATTCAGACCCAGGGAAGAATCCATTTCCCTAATACCTCAATAGCTTTGATTAAATTGTGACTTCAACTTCCAGTCTAGAAAATCTGATTGTCTTGCCGAGAGCTTTCATACACCTGAGATTCAACATTCTCAGCTTCAAATAACTTGCTCAGTGTTTTGTCCAAATGCTCCGGTATGCGACTAAATGTCTTCCTATAAGATATTTTTTGCTATCTTCTCCCTTTCTCAGGAGTGAACATTTATGTATTCATCCAAGGGGTCCTGCAAAATTGAAACTTAAGAACAAACATAACTTCCAAGCAGCGGGTGTTTTCCCTAAGCTTAAAAAAAGCAAAGACTAGAAATTTCTAACAGAAACACTGATGTACAATTGTTTATCTTGCTCAGTTGTAAACTCTCATAATGCACAGAAAATAACATTAGTTCTGAAAGCTACATTTCCTTTTAGATGTTTTATAAATCAGTGGTTACAGGAATACAAATTAGTCATTTAATCTTTTAAACCCACAAAGAACCCATACGTCACTAATTCTGTGTTATCAATAACTTTCATAATTTTAAAGGCCTCCATTGGGTCACTCCTTAGACTTTCTTTGTAAGAGAAGAGTCTCAAATTATAATTACTTTCATGCATTTCCACTCTTAGTCTTGCAAATATTAGCTGCACTGTCTTCAGTGCCACTGTATCCTTTTTATAACATGGCAGTAGTACTCTGATCATGTTGGAGTTTACAGCAAGGGATCAGGCAGCAGTCCCTCTTACACCATGTAGAATAGGAGATCGTGCCATTAGATTAGCCATATGATAGCATAGCATCCATTTGCCATAATTCACAAAGTCAGGGCACAAAGTTGAAAGCCCTCATACCTTCTGAAAGCAAGCAAATTCAATTTTACTGGCTCTACATGGGCCAAACAAATGAGTCTGAGTCTCAGCAGATAAATAGGGCAGTCACTGCATCTGGGACCCAATAACAAGGCATTAGTTTTACAAGGGAGGCCAGTGGTAATTTAATAGACCTATAGCCATGAAAGATCCCTAAACAAGGATCCAATTGCACGTTCATGCATCAATGTCATCATGGGCCTTGTAGACTCTGGAAGAGGCTTCTGTAGTGTGCAGCGGGAGAAATGGTAAATGAGAAAGAGGAGAAAAAGGCTTTACTCCATGGGAAGAATATCAAGTTAGCGAAATGGTGAACATAAAACTAGCATCATTTGTTTTAAAAACCTAGCAGGTTCAGCAATGCTCTTAAGTGAAAGAAATCTCCTGTCCTTACCTAATCCAGTGACTACATGTCACTCCAGACTCACATTAATGTGGTTGACTCTTAAATACCCTCTGAGGAGCAGCACGGTGGCTCAGTGGTTAGCATTGCTGCCTCACAGCATCAGGCACCCAGGTTCGATTCCACCCTTGGGCAATGGTCTGTGTGAAGTTTCTCCTGTGTTTTTGTGGGTTTCGTCTGAGTGCTCGAGTTTCCTCCCACAGTCCATGGATACGTAGGTTAGGTGGATTGGCCATGTCTAAAAAAAAATTTTTCTGTGACATCCAGGAATATGCTGGTTAGGTGGATTAGACAGTGTAAAAATCCCTTGCAGGGTTACAGGGATGGGGTGGGGGCTAGGTCTGGGTGCGATGCTCTTCAGTGTGTCAGGGCAGACGTGATGGGCTGAATGGCCTCTTACGCAGTGCAGGGATTTTATGAAATAGCAATATACTTAGTTCAAGGGCACTTGCGACTGGGCAACAAATGCTGACCTTGCCAGTAATAAGCAATCACTGAAAGAATAAAGAAAAAAAGACTTCTAGTCAGCCAGGGTTTTCATGAACTGCAAAATATTTCACACTTTCAACATACAACTTGTATATGTTGACTGCCACATAGGATCACACAGATCTGTATGAACTATCATGGAGTTTGCATGATGCCTAGTTCCAGGAGCCATGGCTGTTCTCCCCAGCATCACAATGGGAGAAGTGCATTCTTGGCAATAAGGAGTACGCACTGAAAAGATGGCTATGCACTTCAGGTTAAGTTCCAGTAGTGGATTGACACCTTTGATTTTTCTAACACAGAGCGATGCCTTCTTCACCCTTCAACACAATTAACACAGCCAATCCATAGCAAATTCAACTGCGCCAGATGACCCTCCCTACCCATCCCCACCTACCTACCCTGCACACCAGTTGTGTGATAGACACATGTTTTCTCACTCCCATCACCCACCATGATCTCTAGCCTTTTCTATGGCTGACTAATCTGGATGCCTAGTGACTGCCAGTCGCAGAATGTCCTCTTCCCTCAGCTTCAGGAATGCCGGGTAGGGCACAGCATTTGTGTTCCTTGACATCTCACTGGAGCTAAGGGCCCTCTTTTCCCACAAATAACATTGGACAACGATAATCTCTTCTTCACAAGAGATCATGCCATCGAGGTTGAAGGCGCCTACAAGAGTGACTTCTTCCATTGCTCCGCAGGGCTCTTTACTCTCAGTACTTCATATGTAGGATGGGGTGGCCCCCGTATTATGCAGTCCAGCTAATGAACATTAATTAACCCATTGACCGCATTTCCCATATGCATTACCTTGATTAATTTCACTTATTTTTCCCTGGTTTCTTTGGCTCCCCTGCAAATGTTTAGTGAATGGGATCAAGTACACTCAACAATACTGATCCCTAAACTCACCTTTATTTGGTGCTTTCCCATGTTATATTATTTCTTCTTTTAACAATTTTCAATTAAGATTTTGATTGCCTTTATATAAATTTTATATAAAATCTTTGAACTTGGGTCAGTTTAATGCCTATGACTTTCATGGACTGAAACAGTTTTAAAAAGGATGAAAATACAGATTTAAAATAGACCTAGAAATCACCTGACCCACACTCATTGGCTATGTTTCATGAAACCAATGTGGATTACACAAAAGACAGTCTGAACTGAAGTTAAAATTTTATCAAATGAAAAAGAAACCAGGCAACACCACCCTGGGAGATGTGAAAAGGGCCTCTTCTCCTATCTGATTGGCACCATGATGACAATCTTTATATGTTGGAGATGAAACATCACCTACAATTATCAACACTGGACACAATGACCCCAAGGAGATGGAATATACTGACAAATTGCTATTTCAAGAAGCTCTCACACTGATAAAAGCAGGGAAGACTGCAGAATTAAATAGGTGAGACAAGGCTCTGTCTCCTTCTCTTTTCCTCTCAAGAAGTAAAGCCAAGTATAACATTGACTGGAAAGAAACATCAGGAGATTGAAAACATAAAAGATAACTGCAACACTATACTGCGAGTGATCAATGAACTAAACATGGTCTCAGGTTAAAACCTTATACCTCAAGGACAGCCATAGGACCAAAAAATGTATATACATTTATCTTAATTTTGCAATGGCCTATGCCTTCTAAGTTTGTACAAGTAAGTGTGAGGGCACAAGTAACTGCCCAAATGATGTATATTTGAGGTCCTGTCTTTATTATTTTTCTCTGGATTAGCAGGGAGTAAAATTGTTCCATCTTTCACTCAAGAAAACTTTATGTTGTTTCTTTCCCTGACAGTAAAAACTAGTTCACTATATTTTAATTGGGGAAAGATACAGACTTGTGCTAAAAAGAGCATAACATTTGTTGTGACCAACTGAGAATATTGAAAAGAGAGCTGATTCATTCCTCCTTGCCTGGCTATAACAATACCATGACATCAACTTAACAATTGTTGGGAAACCGTTTGAAAAGGAAGTTATAAGAAAATGACAGGGAATTGAAATGAATAATCTCTCATTGGACTTTAATTGGTAATTTAATGATGTGGAGGTGCCGGTGTTGGCCTCGGGTGGAGAAAGTGAGAAGTCACATGATATAACCTGGTGTCATGTGACATTCTTACTTTGTAATTTAATGATTAGCTGTGGACATTAATTGCAAAATGTTGAAATACATGTTTAATATTTATTTCTCTTTCATCAAGAGTCAACTTTTAGTCTTAGTTGGATTGAGTTACAGTCGTAACATTTCAATGCCCTTGGCTGGGCAGCACAACACTTTTCCAAAATATATAATTCCACTTGGTTGTACAACAAAGTGAAACTGCTGTAGCCATCTAATCAAGAAATAAATCTTTCAACAATTTCCCTGGTGTCACTTAATTTATTTGCAATCTTCTTTCTGAACTTGTAAATACCAGGACCACAAAATTCAATGTTTTAGCACCCATTGTTTCGAGAGGTGTTGTGCTGCATATTTCTGAAGCTGGCTGTACTGGACACTCTCTTGGCAATGGTATTAGCATGGTCAAGGTGAATTGGATTTCATTTAAGATGAATCACTTGTCCAGGTGAATTAGTCATGCAGGAAATATTTAGCAATACATTATGGCAGGCAATTTGAACCATTAATCCCTGAGTAAAGAACTAACCACTGGATCACATGAAATCAACTGGATGGAATCTAATCAACTCTGTGTGGCTACAGGCACATTAAAGTACTTGTTTGACAGATTATGAAGAAGCATTGAAAGATTTATAACATTACATAACTCCAAGAGAATAAAAGTAGAAATTAGTCCAATTATTGTGCTAAAAGTTAAAATCTCAATCAAATCATGTGGGTCACATTGTGGAAGCCCTCTTCAATGCACAGACAGCAGAGAGATAAAACAATCAAAAACAGTATCCTTAAGTACCCTGAAATTCATTTGTTCAGCTAATCTAAATGAACAGTAACAGGAATAATTGGACCTTGGGGTCTGTAATACTGTTGATTAAAGTTTGCAACTGAAATGAAAAGTCAGATTGCTGTACTGTTTTTAGAAAATAGTACATTTAGACTTAAGAGCCTTGGAAATAAGTGATGATTAAATCCACCTCCCACCAATCCCACCTCACCACCCCCCAACACTACTTCTATTAGAGAGCTAAAACATGGGTGTTGCTAACACATACTTAATTATTGTTGAAATACCATGTCTGACCTTGTATTGTTAATTCAGTTGCAATGTGTAAACCTGTCATGGTGCATCCATTCAAATTGGATTTGCAGCACATGGAGGAAGTCAAACTCATCATGGTTGGCCAACCATGGCAAGAAAATTCACCTGCTCTTTGGAATGAATATATTAGATCAGAATTTGCTGTCAAAATAACTGTGAGGCCAATGAAGCACACCGTTGTTCATGAAATATGGTACAGAGACTTCAGGAGAGGTGCAGGTACACAGCTAAACGTGACATGCAAATATTTCAGCCAATTGCATCACTGCATCATTTCACACATAAAAATGGTATCTCACCTGTTGAGGTTGGTTGGCTCGCTGACCTGGTTTGTTGTTCTGCAGATGTTTCGTTACCGTGCTCGGTAATATCCTCAGTGCAGCCTCTGATGAAGTGTCGGTGTGTTTTCCCGCCTGGTTTTTAAACTTGGGTCCGTTGAGATGGATTGCCTCACTTCCGGGTTTCCTCCGTAGTGGAATGTATACAGGGTCGAGTTCAATGCATCAGAGGCTGCATTGAGGATGTTACCCAGCACAGTAACGAAACATCTGCAAAACAACAAACCAGCTCAGCGAGCCAACCAACATCAACACCCACAACCCGAGCTACAGATCTACTCCAAAACCTTAATGGTATCGCACTTTTACACACCACCTTTTCATCTTAAACTTGCGATATTTGTCCATTAAACTCACAGCATGAAGTTAACCCTAATCTTTTCAAACCTATGTACCCTTTTAATGAAGGAACAGGTGTTAATGCCTGCCGGTCAATCCCTCTGACATTTGAAGTATGGAGTCTCACTCATCAAGTTTTGAATGTCTCAGGAAACCTTTGCAAATTTCAAATTTGAAAGATTATTATCTTACTGTTCATGTCTATTTCTTTATCTGCTCTCTCTCTCTTAATCCAGTCTTTATTTCCACTGCCTCACTTCTTCTTCAGTATCCAATTTTACATTGAATCCACCTTTATCTATCCATAGTATATTTCCCAATCCTTAAAACTCAAAATCTATTATTTGTTTTGCTTAACCAGGTCCAAGATACCATTTTGCTTGCTGCACCTGCCTCTGCTTGCACTTTCAGCAATTTTGTGAGCTACGCTTTGAGAGGTTGCATGTTACAGGGACAAGTCTAATTAGCAGGGGATGTTAATAATTGCCCTGTTACAGCAAAATTTGGTTGACCATACCTGAAATTCAAGGAGAAAGTTCTGGACCAAGATTGAACAGGGGATGCAGTAAACAATGTAAGAGACAAAACTTTTGAAAGGAAGCAGAAACATTAGTCAGAAATATGTATTGTTACGGCACCCAGAAATGGTAGATGTATTATGGTATAATGTGGTTAGGCCAGAGGTGTTTCTCAAACTTACATTTGCCACCACATCCTCAATTGTTTTATTCTCACTTGCCATCTCCCACCTTTTAAGATTACTCCTTTAGCAGCGAAATGACAGCAGACATTGTTTTTGGCAATGTTCCACGATTAGCTAATGCAAGCTAGAGAAATTGTTTATTTTTCTCCTCTACCTTGAAACGGACCATTTCACAGCACAAGATACTAAAACTAATGCACCCCTGTCTTCATCTACAGAAAGTTGCATGATATAAGTTCAAATGAAAACTGTAAGCAGGTACTCAGAATTCTGACATTCCAGAATAAGATTTGATGCTTGCTAAATTTGTAAGAGGAATTATCTATGTGAGTTATAATAGTGATGTATTCATGTCTTATCCACAATGAATAGTGAAAAGCTCTCAAATTTATTATTTCTTCTGAGTCCCCCGATATTTCGTATAATCCTACTTGTATTGTCTTGCATTATTTATAATTTGAATCAGCTGACCACCTGATCCCTGTCTCCCTGTTGTTTTCGCTTATCATTCTGAGGCTACATTAAGGAAACCCTACAACATCTTATCATGCATTAGCAACATCTTTGAATTCTGCAGACAAGTTGAAGGAAAAAATTCAACTGGTACAAATTGCCAGCATAATAACAGCGTATTTGCAAAGACAATGATGAAACCCACATTTGGCTTCAGACCTCATTTTACCAGAAAGTTTCAAGAACAGAGGCAGAATTCTAATTTTTACAACATTCCCAAACGGTGATAGCCAGTCAGCAGCTTGTTTCACATCTTTCCCAAAAGAAGTCAATTAAAATAGAAGACATACGCGATGCGGGCTCCTATCTCACTATCATCCGTTTGGCATGATTGTAAAAAGTTAATGTTACTCCCAAGCATTGTCCCTGAGATGTTTGTTCATGCCAAAGCCACAAACTTTGTCAAAAGTGTAATATGGCACTTAACAGAGCACAGTCAAATGACAATAATACATAAATTATCTCTCCAATTTTATTTGTTTTTCTCTCTCTGGACTTCTGTTTCCCTTGTTCTGTACTTCCTCTTCTCACAGATCCCTCTGGAAATGAGAAAAAGTGAGGAAATGTTCTTCATTGGGATCTCTTGTGTTTTCTATGCCTACGATCCAAGACAACACTCAGGTATTTATCACCATGGCCTACATATATTGGTGGTTATCACTATATGATCTCTGCTGTCTGGGAAAGTATGACATTTCAACTAATATTGTAAAGGAAATGTCAAACTGATTCAGAATGGCAACAAAATGTTTCAAATTCAGCTTCTGGAGACAGGAGTTGATTATCTCATTAACCTTTGGATGTCAGTGTTTATTACAAATGCCAAGTCAAAAAATGCAAATAACCCCCTTTAAAAATCATTTTTTTGTCCTACAGCTCACAATGGGATATTACAGAGTCAATGGTTCCAAAAGTCTTAGAGCCATCCAATCATGACAGAACAGGATATGGTGAGAGAAATTATTGTGGTCAATACTAAAGAATCAGAATCATACAGTACAGAAGAGGTCCTTTAGCCCATCTAGTCTACACCATAAAAAATACTACTACCTACACTAGTCCCACTTTCCCACACTAAGCCCATAGACTTATATTGAAATATAAATACAGGAGAACTCCCATTTGTAAATTCTAATTTCCTCATTATTAGTCTCATCTAAATTTTAATAACTGCTGTTTTTACACTGAATTATTTAGTTCATTAGCAACATATTTCGCTAACAGTAAACAAACTTAGACTTTTTTCAAATAATAGAAACTGTGGAATCTGCTGAAATAGTTATTTAAATTCCGAGGCAAATCTTACAGAGATAGTAGGAACTGCAGATGCTGGAGAATTTGAGATAACAAGGTGTAGAGCTGGATGAACACAGCAGGCCAAACAGCATCAGAGGAGCAGGAAGGCTGACGTTTCAGGCCTAGACCCTTCTTCAGAAAGGTGTTGGGGACCGGGGAATTGGAAGTGCTGGAGGAGGTGGAGGGCGTGGGTGGTGTCACGGACGTAGGTAGGGAGTTCCTGGACCAAGGGGGAGAAAATGGAGTCCAGATAGGTAGACGTAAGTTCGGTGGGGCAGGAGCAGGTGGAGACAATGGGTCGACCAGGGCAGTCAGGTTTGTGGATTTTGGGAAGGAGATAAAAGCGGGCGGTGCGGGGTTGGGGAACGATGAGGTTGGAAGAAGGGTCTTCATTTCTGAAGAAGGGTCTAGGCCCGAAACGTCAGGCAAATCTTACTATGTTTTATGAAGCAAAATTGCCATATATTTGTAACTAGGTTCGAGTACCACGTTTCAAGTTTGTGCAAGTGAATCATGTATCAACATTCTCACAACGTATCCTAGAATCTGAAAGTCTGTTTGTCTCAAAGACTGATAGACATTTACAGCCATTCAGCCCATTCTGTTAATTTCAGTTAACAAAAATCTGTCTACACTAATCATATTTTTCAGCTCTTGTCCATTGCCCTGGAGGATATGGTAACCTAATATGGCCTATGTAACCTCCACCCCTACCTTATACTATACTACAGCCAGAGACTTTTTCCTAGGGTGGAGGTAGCTATTACGAGGGGGCATAGTTTTAAAGTGAGTGGAGGTAGATATAGCGGAGAAGTCAGAGGTAGGTTCTTTACTCGGAGAGTGGTAGGGGCGTGGAATGCATTGCCGGAGAGGGTAGTGGAGTCGGTCTCATTAGGAGCATTTAAGTGGCTATTAGATAGACGTATGGATGATAGTATAACGTAGGGTTGGAGGTTAGATAGACCTTAGGTTTAGGGTAAAAGTTCGGCACAACATCATGGGCTGAAGGGCCTGTACTGTGCTGTACTGTTCTATGTTCTATGTTCTATGTTTTATGTTTTTAATGAATATGTAAACACTACTTAAGTGTTACAAGAGTTTGACTCAATCATCCTTTCAGGGAGTGAGTTCCAGACTCTGTCTGAGTGAAAACAATTTACCTTAACACTCCTCTTAGAGTTCTACCTGTTGTCTTAAAGTAATTCCCTCTGCGTATTGACACCTCCACGAGTGAAGTAAGTGCCTTCTCATCCACCTTACCACTTTTCAGTCAAGCTTCACTGCTCTAAAATAAATCTCTAACTATCGAATTTCTCTCCATAGCTCAGTGGTGAACCAGTGCCCAGTGGAGCACCAAGCTAGACGCCTGGATAGGTGAGCCGAGTGGAGCAGCTATTCACCCTATCCATGCCCCTCGTGATTTTATAAACCTCTACAAGGTCACTCCTCAGTCTCCGACGCTCCAAAGGAAGAAGCCGCAGCCTATTCAGCCTCTCTCTATACTTCAAACCCTCCAAACTTGGTAACATCCTTGTAAATCTTTTCCAAACCCTTTCAAGCTTAACAACATCTTTCCTGTAGTTCAAGTCATTCAAGTTACCTTTCATCAGGTGCTAAGTTTCATATGTTGATCTAAGTAGTAATTTGATGTATAAACCACCATTGGCAGTAAGCCACACAAACAAATACAGAAAATATTCTACTTCTAGCTTTGCAATTGCTGCTAAAAAGTCTTTAAATATTTGGTTCTAGGAAAATGTGCTTTGAGTAGCCTAGGAACATCATTATATCTGTCTCTCACATTCAAATACAATATTGCCAGTGTTTAATGGCATATTATTGGAACTGTGCACATAGCTTGGCACACCAAATAGAAAGGTAAAGTAACTCTAATTAGACTGAATCCTAGAAATTGGGAATTGCTAATCTGCAGACTATTTAGGACTTGGACAGTTCTACCGAAATCAATAACAGTTTCCAGGAACAGCAGACTTGTAACCTTAATGACTTCAAGCATGTAGTGGTATCATTTGTTACTAGTTTTAAAGCATGAGAGAACGTTATTGATTATCCTGAGTGAAGTGACACACAATCCTACATCCAACATTCATCATTTTTAGCCACTAATTTGTCAGATGTTGATTCTGACCCAAGTGTCACACAAAATTTGCAAATATTTAGTTTTGCTATTGTTCATCCTTTACAGTTCTAAATCGATGAAAATGATTCTCTGAGTCCATCTCTGACCTTTCTGTTATTTACGTGGACTATCTGTCATCTGGATTCAGACTCAATTTGCATTTCAAGATAGTCTAACCATCAAAACTGGATTTCTGGTTAATACCCCCAGCTTAAACTGTCAGCTTTCTGAAAATAAAATAGAATTAATTTTCTGAGAATCAAACTGAAGGTCTGAAATGTTGATAATGATTATTATTTTGTGATGATTTCCAGGAAATAAGTTTGAGAGGGATGCTTACTTGTGTTTATTTGAACAAAAGGGTCTGAAACGGTTAATACTGAGGAGTGCCATAAGCGCTACCCACTATGAAATTTCTCATACAGATCTGTGGGCAGGACACCTCAGGATTTCAAAGGCGCAAGACCTTACACTGGTTTCTCCTTAAAATCTCTGTACGGTTTCTTCCATGTCAATATGAAAGGGGGAAGGTGATGGCCTAGTGGTATTATCGCTGGACTGTTAATCCACAGATGCACATAATGTTCCGGGGATCTGAGTTCAAATCCCGCCATGGCAGGTGGTGGAATTTGAATTCAATACTATCTGGAATTAAGAATCTAATGATGACCATACACCCGTTGTCCATCATCGGGAAAAACCCATCTGGTTCACTAATGGTCTTTAGGGAAGGAAACTGCCATCCTTACCTGGTCTGGCCAATATGTGACTCCAGACCCACAGCAATGTGGTTGACTCTTAACTGCCCTCATCCCATGAATGAATAAAGAACAAAAATATAACTCATGGTTGTTTGTTGACATGTAATAAACAATGTCATTTTCACACTAACACACTCTTCTACTTCAATCAGGAAGTGCTTTCCCTCTACTATTGTAGACCATGTAGCTTCCTACACTGAAAGAGGTTGGTGACAGTAAGCTTCATCACGAGCAGCAGCATTGTGAACTGTCACGCCCATTCCAATGTTCACAATTCCCAATGTTATTGCAAGATAATACAAAATACACATGGGTAAGAGCTGGGTTAATTGTCCTAAAACCAATTCATTTTGTTTGTTTCCTGTTTAAATGATGAATGCAGTTTACCTAATGCCCCAAGCTGTTTGATATGACATTTTTTTCTCCAGCACAGCTTCATTTATAACGGCCTTGGGCAGGGTAGGTGTTGCAACGGCTCATTACATCGTCTAGACCTTCACCTTTCAGGTTTCGCTTTTAAATCCAGTGTGGATTGTAGTAATAACGCCAAATGACCTGTATTATATTCAGTTCAGTTCCTAAAGGACAAGAACCCTCAGCATAAAACTGCCTGTAATCCAGTACAAACATGTAATTGTATTCAAAGTGCCCATAAAAATGATAAGTGAGGCGAACAGAATGGAAAAAACAATGACACCAACACAGCCTTCTAGTGGATGGAAATGAGGCAGTTATTTGGAGTAGTTATGTGGCAGCACAACGCTGTATAGAGCTGTGTTGTAGATACTGTAGTGATTGTAATGAGGTCATGGGAATAACGACGCCAACTAGCGATCTGCCGGTGATATTCCTATGACCTCGGTACATTCACTACAGACGCTGAGAAAGCTAAATACAGACACGGAGGCCCTGAGGGGAAAGGAACAGAAAATACAATCTCCAGAATACATGACAAGGTGGAAGGTCTGACAGCATGAAACAGATTTGAATGAATTTTCCTGCATTGCCATCCAAACTGAATCATTTCCACTGGAGGCCACAGCACTGGACTAGCAATTTAGCAGCGAAAGGCCACAGTTGGGAGCATTCATATCATCAGGGAGCTATTGCCCATGGTTGGGAGAGGCCTAGGACTGGGGAGGCCCAAACCTATTTAGCGTAGCCAAAAGCATCAATCCTGCTCCTCCCAGCCCTGAAGGAAACACAAAATTAAAATTTTCACATAATCTGCCTAGGCCTCTTCTGACCTACGATGGTACAAGTGTCATGACTAGGTTCTGGATGTTTTTGAGAGAAGAGGACTGGACACCAAATAATGCAAACTGGTGAATTATTTCTTTATTCTAAGTACAGATGCATGTTTAAGCAGGACTTCACTAGAACCTTCTACACTCACACTCTATACCTTCTATATCTGACATCAGTGTTGACACATTCTAGCTATGGACCCCATTTTACTGCACCTCCCCCCAGGCTTGCTTAACCCATAAATTATTGACATCACAAATTATTCATAGTTATATCCTACTTCCACTCACCTTCTACCACCCAACATTCCCCCAAAGTCTCTGCCAGACCCTCTGAATCTGACAGTAAATGGTACACTGGCTTGAGTAACCTGCCTGACCATGTCCTCATTCCTTCCCAAGGAAGCATAGCAACACCTTTATCCAGTGAAGGTGGATATGAACAGTACATTTGGGTAAACTCCTCCCTTTCACCTGGAAGGTCAATCCAGGCCTGTAAAGGCCACTTTCTAGCAGTCAATGTTGTCAATCTGTTATGTGTGAAGCCACCAAGCTCAGTGTAGGTTAAGTTTCAATTTGAGTTTGATTTACTGTTGTCGTGTGCAACAAGACACAATGAAAAGTGTGGAGCTGGAGGAACACAGCAGGCCAGGCAGCATCAGAGGAGCAGGAAAGTTAATGTTTCGGGTCTGGACCCTTCTTCAGAAATCTTGACCCGAAACGTCAACTTTCCTGCGCCTCTGATGCTGCCTGGCCTCCTGTTTTCCTCCAGCTCCACACTGTGTTATCTCTGACTCCAGTATCGGCAGTTCTGACTATCTCAGACAGTGAAAAGTGTTGTTTTGCATCCTCTATAGGCAGATTTTACCATACAGAACAGGGTAACAGAACAGAGTGCAGAATACAGTGCTACAGACTCAGAGAAGCAGCAAAGAGATAACAAACAGATTGAACATTTGAGAGGTCCATTCAAAAGTCTGATAACAGTGGGGAAGAAGCCGCTCTTGAATCTGTTCATACACGTAAGCAAACATTTACATCTACTGCCCAAAAGGTGGGAGGTCTTTGATTATGTCGTTGTTTTACTGAGGCAGTGGGAAGTATAGGGGGAGCCAATGGATGGAAGGCTGGTTTGTGTGATGGATTAGGCTGTGTTCAAAACTCTCTGGTGTGGTCTTGGGAAGAGCAATTGCCATACCATGCTGTGATGCATCCAGTCAGGATGCTTTCTATGGTGCATCTACAAAAATTGGTAAGAGTCCTTTTGGACATGCTGAATTTCCTTAGCCTCCTTAGCCTCCTGAGGAAGTACAGAAATTGTTGCGCTTTCTTGGCCATCGCATCAATGTGGGTGGACCAGGACAGATTGTTGGTGATCATCGCTCCCAGGAACTTGACGATCTCAACCATCTCCACTTCAGCGCCAATCAGATAGGGGCGCGCTCTCCACTCCATTTCCTGAAGTCAATGTTCAGCTTCTTCGTTTTGCTGATGTTGATGGAGAGATTGTTTCCTTACACCATGCCATAAGCACTCAATCTCTTTCCTGTGTTCTGTCTTGTTGTTGTTTGAGATCTGACCTACAATTGTAATGTCATCAGCAAACTTTGGATAAGGTTGAACCAAACTGAACACTTGGGCAGTACTGATCCTATATTCTAATAGACTACCCAGTCTGGCATGTTGGCAGTTCCTTCATTTTGAGGCAACCATGAGGGGGAAAGGCCTGGTTTGCACAACAGTGATTTTCCTTCTAGCTGAAAGAAACTAATCCAAGTCAGCCTTTGTGACATCCAATCAAAGATTAAGCAAAACTCAGGACTCAAATATGTAAGTTCCTACTCTCCCTCCTATGAAGGAGTCATTCCTTATGTGAAGGTGTAGACAAGTGACTAAGGAAGGTCAGGTTAACGTTATTTGTTTTCTTCCACAGTTCTTTGACAATATGAACCCTTATTCAACCTCAGAATTAGCTTGTGGCTTGCAAGGTGAACTAGTACCATGTACTAAAGTGTATGATTCAGTTAAATATTTGAAGCAACAATGAGCAAACTTCAGGCCATGTCTGAAATAAACATCTCAGGAGGATCATGTATGAAGAAAGTCTCTTTGAGCTTTGTAATCACTGTAGTGGAGGTGAGGCTGTACAGTCACTTGACATCTGACCATTGTGAATAATAATTAGTGGCAATGAGCAAGATTTTACCTTGAAGACAAACAGATTCATCCTGAAATATTCTCGGGGTGAAAGGGAAAAGATAAAGCCATTAAGGGTTCCTTATATCGTTGCCTATGGAAGATGTGCATTGGACAATTGGAGATCATGTTTCCAACTGCCTTTGATATACCAGACACTAGATGGAGTTGTGGGCCTGAGCACAGCACCTCGTAATGTTCAGATGACCCTGATGTAAGATTAGGGAATGTCTAGCCTGTGGACCCTGTGAATGATAATGTTAGTCTAGGCAATCAGCCCCAGAAATTTACCATTTCATTGTTGCGCAAAGTATTGTTTTAAAATGCAATTTTGATCAGATATATGCAAGCCATCCCACAACACTGAACTGCCAAGTCAACATAAATTCTGCATCAGCCTCTTGAGCTATATGAGTTTCTTCTAATTTAGAAACCTGGAAACATTGAAACACAGAAAATAGGAGCAGGAGTAGGTAATTCAGCCCTTTGAACCTGCTCCATCATTCAATATGATCATGGCTTATCAACCAACTGAGTCCTCTGTTCCCACTTTCTCTTCCATATCCTTTGAACCCTTTAGCCCTAAGAACTATATCAAACACCTTCTTGGAAACATTCAATATTTGGGTCCCTACCGCTTTCTGCGGCAAAGAATTCTACAAGCTTACCGTTCACTGGGCGAAGATATTTCTTCTCATCTCAGTTCTAAATGGCCTAAGGCTGAATCCTCAGATTATGACCACTGGTCCTGAATCCCTGATCACCAGGAACTTCCTTCATGCATTTATCCCTGTCTAGAACTGTCAGAATTGTATAGGTTTCTGTGAGATCTCCCCCCCACCCCCATTCATTGAAACTCCAGTGAATATTGTCCTAACCATCTAGTCTCTAGTCATAGTAAGTCCTGCCATTAGCCTGGTAAATTTTTGTTGCACTCCCTCCATAGTCAGAACATCTTTCCTCTGATAAAGAGATCAAAACTGCACACAATACTCCACATGTGGTCTCACCAGCGTCCTGCACAATTGCAGTAAGATATCCCCACTCCTATACTCAAGTCCTCTCACTATGAAGGCCAAAAATTGCTTTCTTCACTATCTGCTGTACCTCAGATTGGACAGGCTGGGCTTGTCCCTGTTGGATTTTGGATAAGTGAGAGGCGATCTGAATAAAATAGCTCAGATTTTGAGGGGGGAGGGGGTAGGCTTGACAGAGTGCATGCTGAGAGGATATTTTCCCCCACATGAGGGTATCTAGAATGGGGGTGGGTCACAGCTATAGAATGAGGGGTCTCCCATTGAAGACAGAGATGAGGAGGAAATTCTTCTGTCCAAGGCCCAGGGTTTGTGGAATTCTGAACCCAGAGAGCAGTGGGGGTCAGATCAATGGAATATAGGCCAAGGAACATGGATTTTTGTTGGATTCAAGGGGAAGAGGTGGGGTCAAAAGGTATTGAGGGACAGACAAAGGTCCATAATCAGATTACCCACGAACAGGCTCAAAGGACTGAAAGGCCTCCTTCAGCTCCTCATTCATTTGCTTGTACTCCACTGTTTGCCTCCTGTCAGATCTTGCTATGTGTGGGCTGGGAGCTTGGTCCTGAATTTGGAATCACCTCTGACGCCTGGATTGTAGATATTTGCTTGGGTGGAGAACAAAGTTTCCAGTAGAACACATTACTACTTGCTGATTAGATTCAGTGTTTGCAGAAAGCTGTGCACCTTAAGGTCTGAGACAGCCTGAGTTGCTGGGTGTATAGACTACTGTGGCTAGATAACTTCCTTTCACTTTCAAGGAGCATGGCACAATATGGGTCTGACTTGGTACAGGGCATGGCACACCTCCCCCACTTTGGAGCCTTTACCCTATCTTCCTGTCATTTTGCAGACCCTGAGGCACTGTAGCTGCAGCTCTCAAATTTTAACCCTTTGCAGTGAATGGGTCACCTAGACATCTGCGAACCATCTGAAAAAGTGAGAATTCTGACAAATCAAGGCACTCTTGAAAATGACTCCAACATATTTCCAGACACGGCAGTAGAAAAAGTTTCAAAAAATTATTAACCCAACAATCAAGGTGCCTGGTCCTATAACTAACATGACCATAACAGCACCTGACCTGCAGATTCTAACCTGTTTTTATTTTGAAAAGATAATGCAAACTCCAGTTGGACTTTGTTGCTTAAATTTGGGAACCTAACATCGCATCAATTGCTTTGTAGATATAGTGTCTGACTAGCACTGAGCTACAATGCAAAAGCCACAGTTGTGTGCATCCATTCCAATGGCAAATGACTATGAAAGAAGTGTCCAAGTGCACAGAGGACACACGAGCAGCAGCCCAAGGCCTCTGCAACACCATGGACCAAATATTGGCGCATTCCGTCCAATGTACAATTTAAAGAAAATAAAAATTACATCAAACATCATAAGATTTACATGATGTGTTGTATTTAGTTTATTTTTCAAAAATATGTTCCTTGAAGACATCATTTCAAGTTGTTGATTTGCTTTATATTGTTGCAGCTGAGCAGCCAGCTTATGTTCATATTGATTTCTATTGCATCTCTGCTGTACAATTCCATCTAAAACTCAAAGAGCAAAATTCTAAGAAAAGCTTAACAGCAAAAATGGGAAAAGTTGAGGCAGAGGCAGATGGAAAACTCATGTCTGGGATGTTTTCCTCACTTCTGCCTGACCCAACTTGAGCAACCTTTTAATCTTACTAAATAGGATATTCTTGGTTCTTCACTTTAAACCTGCTTTTAATCCTTCATCTAAAATTCTCAGTGATATATGTCATCCCAGTGCTTTTATTTAAGACATAATGGATAGCACTTTGTGTCTAGGGATTCATGAGTACAGACATCTGATTCATTGGAGGATACAAGTTTCCAGGAGCACACATTATATCTCTTACAAGATTGAGTATTCACAGAATGATGCTTACTTGACTGCTGAAAAGATATAAGAAAGCACTGAAGCGCTGCATTCCTGTGCAGCTGCAGCTAAGAAAGCATTGTAAAAGATATGTCTGGCTTTACGTAATCAACGTGAGGTTTGACTGAGTTCATTTATAATGTGCTGAAGTACCTCTTCTTAGCCAATCTAGACAAGTGAGTTTCAACTACCTACAAAGGGATAGCACTAGTTATAACATAATAGATATGGCTTGTTGCTTTAAAGCACTACAATGAAGTCTCTGTATGGTGGGAAAACATTTTCAAGACCTAAGTTATCTTCTATACATATTCTGCAAACTTTTGTTTTGCACTGCAGCATTAACTATTACCATAGTTCTGTATTAGCATCAGTTCTAGGGACTTTAGCTTTAAGAAGAAGAGTGAATCACTTGAATCATCTTGGGTTCATTAATTTTCAGTCAGCTAAGAGCATTTTCAACTGATGACACCACTTTCATCTGCACTGTTAGCCAGCTAAGTGTTTCGGTATAACAACATTTAAAGGATGCATAGCATCAAAACTCTTTCGTTCCAGGGCTAAACTTCCACAGGATGACAGACCATTCAATATGAGGAGCTGGGAAAATGGGGCATCATTAAAGTACAAGGACCACCATGTCTCAATGGTAGCAATCTCACTTCTGAATCAGAAGTTCATGCACTAATATCTGATTCCAGGTCTTCAGCATATAATCGAGGTTGTGTATCATCCAGTACCTTGGCTGTGCTGTATTGTTGGTGGAGCTGTATTTTCTATAACTAAATTCTGTTTGTATCCTCAATAGATGTAAAGTTACCTGTGATATTATTTAAAGAACAGAAGAGTTCTCCTGTTTCCCATGTTTCAAACAACTCCATGCAATGCAGATTATTTGATTATTCACCATGTTTACTATCTGTAGGGCCTTACTTCTGCAGATTGGTATAATATTTGTTTAATATACATGAACATTTACACTACAAAGTCATTTAATTGACTGTTAAAGAGCTTGCCTTTTCCTGAGGGTGAGCAAGGTGTTGTACAAATGCAAGTTCTTTTCAAATTGTTCAAGAAACACCATTGATGGGTTTGTATTCATTAAAGGGAAATAAACATTGCCGGTCGCGACCAACATTTCTAGCTCATCCCTATTCCTCTTTGCAAGGTGATATTGAAACTACCTTCTTGAACCATTGTAGTGATGTGGTGTGTAAGTACACCCACAATGCTGTTAGGGACGGAATTCCAGGATTTTGAACCAGGGATAGAGAGGATACAGCAACATAATTTCAAGTCAGGATAGTGAGTAGCTTGAAGGGAAACATTCAGGTGGTGATGTTCCTGTGTATCTGCTGCCCTTGTCCTTCCAAATGGTAGCAGTCACATGAAAGAAGGTGATCTTGAAGGAGGTTTGGTGAGTTGCTGCTGTGCATCTTGTACATGGTACACAGCACCACCAGTGTGTGCTGTTAGTGAGGGGATTGAATGTTTAATGTGATGGATGAGGTGTCAATCAGTCTCCTTCGTTCTGGATAGAGTTGAACTTGTGAATGTTGTTGGAGCTGCACACATTTAACAAAGTGGAGATTTTTCCTTTACACTCCTTGTGCCTTGTCAATACTGAACAGGTTTTGGGAATGCAAGAACAGGCCTCAAAATATATAGATGCAGCAAGTGAATCCATCCTGAAATCCCCAAATCGCCCAGGAAAAACCACTCGTGGGGGTTCCCAGTCAGAGATCAGTCACCCCATAAGTAGAATGGAAGGAAATGGTGAGGAGATATTTCTCCAATCACAGCCTGATTCTCTCCAGTGTTTGCTGCTCGTAAGTGCACTATAAACCTATCAGCAGCAAATACAGAGAGAACAAGCTTATGATTGGTGGAGTGAGGGTAGTAGTCAGCAGTGCCATAGGAAGAGGGGACAGGTACAAGAATTGAGGCTGGTGGGCAGGAAGTGAGACCAGGGAGCAAGGATGGCACCAAGGCAGTAAGATTAGGACCTAGGGAGAAAAGTCAAGAGCTTGGAAACCTAGGAAGAAGTAAGGCTGTAACTTGGGAAAAGGACCTATCAGACAGGATGGGAGTGGAAAAGGAAAGTTGGAAGGGAAAAAGAAGATTTGTAAAGTGGTAGGAGGGTCTGAAAAGGGGAAAGAGGGGAAATGAGAGGCCAAAAAGGGCACGTTCAGCATTTACAAAGGCAGAATTGAAAGCCAGAGGCAGCCACTTTGAATTGAGTCTCTTCCACCGAGATGTATTTGTGGCACATCATCACCACAACTGACTGTAGAATAGGCACTTGAACTGACATAAGAAGGTAGCAGGACCCTACCTCAACCACGAGCTATCAGTTATTGGTACCCAGGCTTCACACCATAATAGCACATAAAGGAATACTCACCTAACTGGGAATAAGAAAACTGAGGTAATGAATTCCTTGCAAATTAATGTGGAGCATCAAGACTAAAGTTGCAGGTGTTTGCGAAGTACTGCATAGTGCAAAAGTAGTGGATATTTTTGTAATAAATGCAGTGTCAGTTGTGTAATTTAATGTTGAACTGTTTTGTTTCATAAAGATAATTGTGTCATGATTTATCTGTGTAATCTTCAATCAATTGTATATATGTTTAAGGTGATGGCTTTTTCTGTTTAGAAGTGTGTCAGTTTTATTTTAAAACAAGCATTTGTTGCTAATTATTCTTTTTGACTTATGCCAATTTCAATACTTTGTTTATGAAATTAATGCGTTCCTCGAAGTTTAATGCAGCAGTGATGATTATTAAGGATACTGATGAATTTGTGTAATCCTGCTTCTTTGCAAATCCAGCCAAGCACCCTGCCAGAAAAAATTGCCCTACAATTACTACATCATATGCCATGTCTCCTGATAGTCATGTCTGTTCCTGCACAGTTGGAGCAGTCACTGGGGAAACACGCAGAGATTGAGAGCCAAAAGCAGCTCAGCGCAGGACAGAGACCTGAGAAGCCTCCCTCCAGTCTGATTCAAAGCACATGACATGCTTTGTATAGAAACCAAAGGAAACATAAGTTCAAGCTATGACAATTCACTGAGAGAATAGCAATATGGATGTCTGATCAAATATTATGTTAACTTCATTTTTTTTTAGTAAGGTCACATATCATTTATTGCTTAGCCTTATTTCCACATCTTGTCCATTGGTAAATCCCATAGGCCAACTTGACTTTTCCCTTATTTTGTGATGAATATCGATGGGTAGAAATTCAATGGATCCAGCCACTCCATGTGCCAATGATGGCTTGAAGGACTGTTTAACGAAAAGGGAGTGAGGGAACATATATTCACTGTGATGGGAGTGGATTACAGAATTTTGATTCTTCTATTTGATCGTATTCAAAGCTTTCCAATATTCAGGCAGTCCTAGCATTTCTGACAGTAAGGTAAGGAGGTGGTCTGGTGATAGATGCCCCATCTTCATTGCTTTTTCCTCCTCGTCTACAAATGAATGGCAAATCCTTTGTCGTCCTATACCTGTACTGTCTCCTTCAGGACTCCGCACCTCACTACCACTCCAGACACTCAACAGGCATGTACTGAAGAACACTTTAAACTGACCTGAGAGCACGGCTTGTTGGACATTGCTTGTGATATGATTCATGTTGCAATGATCGAGCAATTCATTGATGGTCCCTGCAATTGCACAGTGATATATACCCTTTATTGTTTATAAAAACTCCTGGACTAGCGCTGAAATGACCATATCTATTGTCTTTGGCACCCTGCACTTGTGGGAATCTAATCATGGAGACATGGTTAGAGACAGTCCCTGAGAGACAGTCCCTCCGGACTATTGTTATCATTGGAAATTGTTAGGCCTGACAAATGATCCACTGATGATCTGTGTTTTAATTTTGGGATTTGCATGGTTGTATTTTGGGACTGTAGCTTTACAGTATGTGTAAATGCAGATGGTGTCGTTCTTCAGTGTGCCTGTCACTAAGTATAGGGGTTTGACTGTTAGAGATTAAAGGAAGATTTAGACTATTTTACTAAGAAGACAGTGCAAGGTATTTATGCTTGGTAATAATGATACTATTCTCTGAGTTTGCCAAGAACAGATTTTGATTTTCCCAAATTCCAGACAGCTACCAGGTTGTAGACTATTTATTTACTTTGATGCTGACAGGGAATTGGTATTAAGAATGTTAATTGGCATTTCTACCAAGATGCAATGTGCTTTATATTACCATGGAGAAGAAGATAGAAGAAGTCACTTTTGAGACCAGGTTACAGGCTTCCCTAAAAATTAATGATAAATCAGACAGACAACAGAGATTACAAGGAAAAGATATTCTCCAGTTCAAGGGACACATCCTGCAGCCTTTGATACATTACAGGATTTCTTTTTTTCTGGCCTTCTTTGGGAAAGAAGAACTAGAACAGGCTTCACTGCAGGTGGATTTAAGAAACTTCATGAAAAGCTGAAGAAAACACTTAAAGATATCACTCAAAATTACTATTTGATGATGTGGGTATACAGGAACCTACTGGGATCTGGAAGCAACTTGTTATATGACCTGCAATTCCATGGTTATGTGATAAGTTCAAAAGTGAAACTGTCCTCTGTCGACTTTAAAGCACAAGCTGCCTACAAACACAAAATAGTTTTCAGTTAATAGTGTATTTAATCATTCATTGCAGTAAAGGTTTTAACACATGAAATCTTGCTGTTCCATTCTTTCAGCTGATAATGGGAAGTTTGAATGTCTTTTATTGTACATGTAGTTGTTCTGTGTATTTATATGCAGCTCTCCCAGATATGTCTCCAGCAAAGCCCTTGAAGGATCTAGAGATAAACAATTTGTTGGCATTGTCACTTGCACAGTTACTGATAATGTGTGATGTGATCACCAGGTATAGCCAAAATCTGCCACAGCCTGATATGACAACCCCAACTTGCAGAAGTGCTGCTTTCTGAGGGGTCAAGGGAGTGGAGCACCTTTTTGCCTTGTGATTTGTGTTGTGCTTCTTAGCTTTTCTCCAGTGTGCATCTATTCAGTAATCACCTTCAACTATAACTCCTTTCCTAGCACCTCTCTCCTGTGCAGCCATCTATTTCTATCACTGAAAGTTGCCACCCAGGTTGATAGCGTTGTTAAGAAGACGTACAGTATGTTAGGTTTTATTGGTAGAGGGATTGAGTTTCGGAGCCATGAGGTCATGTTGCAGCTGTACAAAACTCTGGTGCGGCCGCACTTGGAGTATTGCGTATAGTTCTGGTCACCGCATTATAGGAAGGATGGGAAGCATTGGAAAGGGTGCAGAGGAGATTTACCAGGATGTTGCCTGGTATGGAGGGAAGGTCTTATGAGGAAAGGCTGAGGGTTTTGAGGCTGTTTTCGTTAGAGAGAAGAAGGTTAAGAGGTGACTTGATAGAGACATACAAGATCATCAGAGGATTAGATAAGGTGGACAGTGGGAGCCTTTTTCCTCGGATGGTGATGGCTAGCACGAGGGGACATAGCTTTAAATTGAGGGGTGATAGATTTAGGACAGATGTCAGAGGTATGTTCTTTACTCAGAGAGTAGTAAGGGCGTGGAATGCCCTGCCTGCAAAAATAGTAGACTCGCCCACTTTAAGGGCATTTAAATGGTCATTGGATAAACATATGGATGATAATGGAATAGTTTAGGTTAGATGGGCTTCAGATTGGTTTCACAGGTCGGCGCAACGTCGAGGGCCGAAGGGCCTGTACTGCGCTGTAATGTTCTATGTTCTATGTTCTATGTTCTATCCTCAGCTCGAATAGTCCCACTACAGCATACCATCACTGCCAATGCTCTTCGTCTTCTGATGTGCTGTCAAACAGAACCAATGCAATTTCTAACCTGAAATTATCAATATACAAGTATTAATGCATGACAAAAATATGTTTCCTTACAAACACATTCTGCAAACAATTTAGCAACGACATCAGCTACAATCGGGGAGATTTATTCAGGTGGCACAATGAGAAGTTAAAGTAGAACTGTTGCTAAACAATCACCTTTTCTGTCATCAGGGTTTGGAACCCTAAATTTGAAAATAATTTAAGAGCATATTTGTAAAGACCTCATTAACATTCTCTTTCACAAATAAGTACTTGTCTCCATCCAATTATGAAAATCTCAACTGAGGTGCCTAGATATCTCAATGCATCATGTGCCTCCATTACACTCAGAAGAGAGATGAGTTTCATGTTTAATAGAATCAGTATAAATTTTCATCCCTTACCCGCTCTCAATTGTTCTATAGTTGTGTTTTAAACTTCCTGCTTATGGGAATAATGTCAGGGAAATTAAATGAAGGAAATAACTAACTGCCCGAACTATTAAAAATACATAAAGTTGTACAGGGAAGAAGGCCATTAGGCCAACATTTCTATGCTTGTTAGTTCTTTGTGAGACCACTGTGAAACTTTACAATCTGTTTTCTTCCCTTATCCTAAACCTTTTACTTAGAGTCATAGAATCATAGAGCTGTACAGCATGGAAACAGACCCTTTGGTCCAACTCATCTATGTTGACCAGACACTCCAAATTAATCTGGTCTCATTTGCCAGCATTTGGCCCATATCCGTCTAAACCCTTCCTATTCATATACCCATTTCAGATTCTTTTAAATGCTATAATTGTACCAGCGTCCACCACTTCCTATCACAGCTCATTCCATACGCGCACCACCCTCTACATGAAAAGGTTGCCCCTTAGGTCCCTTTCAAATCTTTCCTCTCTCACCTTAAACTTATGGCCTCTAGTTTTGGGCTCCCCTACACTGGGGAAAAGACATTGTCTATTCACCCTATCTACTCATGATTTTATAAACCTCTATAAGGTCAGCCCTCAGCCTCTGACATGTCAGGGAAAATAGCCCCAGCCTATTCAGCCTTTCCTCATAGATCAAACCCTCCAACCCTGGCAACATCCTTGTAAATCTTTTCTGAACCCTTTCAAGTTTCACATCATCTTTCCTTTAGCAGGGAGACTAGAATTCAATGCAGTATTCCAAAAGTGGCCTAACCAATGTCCTGTGCAGCTGCAACATGACCTCCCAACTGCTATACTCAATGCACTGACCAATAAAGGCAAGCTTCTTTAAATGTGCTCTTCCCTTAGGAGATCCTGTCATCTGTCCTTCTCTGTGATAAAGCACACAGTGCCCTCACAGTCTCTGCAGAGGGAAATTATGACTAACCACTCCACTCCATGTAATTTTAAATTTGATGATTGCCTGCCACTCACTTTACCAACCCAAAGAAGAGGACTTATCGACATACCTAGTCCAAACCATTCGCAGTCTAAAATTAACTTCTAATACATGTGTTAACTTCTTCTGCTCCAGTATCTGTAAGTTCTCCTCATGATATTGTTTTTTACCTTTGATTTCTGCAGAATGGTAAGAAATATGATTTGAAGTAGTAGCTCAGCCAGGATGGTACAGCGGTTGGAACAAGCTCAAAAGTTCCAGGTCTACTATTGCTATTTCTTACATTCTTCTCTTTATGTTATTGCTACTTACCTTATGATCGCATAAGGTGCACTTCTGTATGACTACAGTGGAATATTCTAAACTTCACAAGGAATTCCAAGTGTGGACTGAACTTTTCTTTTGGCAAACCTATCATAAATTCTTTGCTTTGTATATTTACATGTACACCTTTTCATATTTACTTGGCCTCTATAGAAATTCCTTGTATAGCCTTCTCAGGCCACTAGATCATTGAATCCCTACAGTTTGGAAGCATGCTATTTGGCCCTTCAGCTTCACATCCACCTTCCAAGAAGCATCACACCCAGACCCAACCCACTGCCCCCTCCCTGTAATCCTGCATTTCCCGTGGCTAATCTACCTAGCCTGCACGTTCCTGGATACTACAGGATAATTTAGCATGGCCAATCCACCTAGCCTGCACATCTGGACTGTGGGAAGCAACCACAGCACCCAGAGGAAACCCACGCAGACACAGGGAGAATGTGCAAACTCCACATACACAATCGTTCGAGGGTGGAATTGAACCCGGGTCCCTGTTACTGTGAGGCAGCAGTGCTAACCACTGAGCCACCATGCCACCTATTTCAAACATAATATTAGATTTTCTGACAGGTGTTATTTTAACAGGGTTGGAATTTAAGTCACCATTGGTTTTAAAATAACATTGATTGGATACATTTTCCAATCTGCATTGTTCCTGTGCTTAACTCGGGTAATTTTTCCAATCCAAGTCTTTGCCCCCTTCCCAAGGCCCCACTGCCTGGTCACTGCTGACCACCTGCTCACTACCAGCCTCTCATCCTTCTCTCCCAACCCAATCGTTCTGTCTTTCCAAAGTGATCCTCCTTCTGGGACATGACGTCAATGCACCTCCCTCAACCCCAACGTCTTTCTATTCACACATTTCTCTTCTAAGGACTCACTTGAAGACCGCTCCTTGTGTCTGAGCCTCAATATTACATGCAGCTTAAGCCCAAACATTCAGATATGGGAACTTGCAGCAGTTTTGAGGAACCTCAAACTTTTGCCCCTTTTCCATCTATGTTCCACAAACATAGATTTGCTGTATTATCACCGTATCACCACATTATCAAGATGCATACAAGACTAAGAAAGAAATATTGAGAAGATCCACACCTTTATTAGAAGTGGACTCTCAAATATGAAAATGCATTGACTTTTGACATTTAATCGATGAGGCTTGTTTCAACATAAACATTGTCGCAAAGAACTGGTGAAAACCATCAACTATACAAACATACTGCTTTATGTGATGCTGAAATTATTTTGTGACACTTTATGAATATTCAAATGATTTTGATTGTAAGCAAAACATGTAACTACTTCAACTTCATTCCACAAATATGTCAATAACTTTGATTAAAATGCCTTGGATAACTAATTTAGGTGCAAACTCATAATACAATTGATTCCAGAAATGCGATTACTATGAAGTATTTCTCACATATTCTTCTACAAATGAATTGGCTAGTCATTTTTTTTTGTTGCATGTTGTTAATAGTTCCTCTTTAGTGTTTCTTCTCTTCATTTTTTTTAACTTATTTTTAATAAGATCTCACACTTACAGTTTATAGTGGATATTTAAGTTTGGAGTTTGAAATCTTATCACAGCGCCTCCCATTGTAGCAGTTTAAATGAAGTAAACCTGCTGTGAAAATCTTGACAGCTCTGATATCTGAGCTGCAATGATTGGAATGGGAAATCAGTCAGTAGGAGACCAGGCTGGTGTGTAAGTTAATCCAAAGGGAAGTCAGCTAAGAGCTACTATCCAAAATGGTAGCTGTTATCATCAGTTCCGAGGAAGGGTCACCGGATTCGAAACGTTAATTCTGATTTTTTTCTTCACAGATGCTGCCAGACCTGCTGAGCTATTCCAGCAATTTCTGTTTCTGTTCCTTATTTACAGCATCTGCAATTCTTTCAGTTTTTATGTATGTTATCTTCATAATTTTACTATGTAAATTAATGCTTTTTTAATGTAATCAGAAAAGTGCCAAATTCTAAAAAGAAGAGTTTAAAACTAAAATAACATCTTTTCATTTTGGATAGTAGCTCTTAGCTGACTTCCCTTTGGATTAACTTACACACCAGCCTGGTCTCCTACTGACTGATTTTCCATCCCAATCATTGCAGCTCAGACATCAGAGCCGTCAAGACTTTCACAGCAAGTTTACTTCATTTAAACTGCTTCAATGGGAGGTGCTGTGATAAGATTTCAAACTCCAAAACTTAAATATCCAATATAAACTGTAAATGTGAGATATTATTAAAAATAATTTTAAAAAATGAAGAGGAGAAACACTAAAGAGGAACTATTAACAACATGCTGCAAAAAAAAAGACTAGCCAATTCATTTGTAGAAGAATGTACTATAAATACTTCATAATAATCACTTTTCTGGAATCAATTGTATGCTGTGTTTGCACCTAAATTAGTTATCCAAGGCATTTTAATCAAAGTTATTGACATATTCGTGGAATGAAGTTAAAGTGTTTATTTACTGCAATAGTCCTTGATTTATTTTTGGTTTGTAGACTTAATATTTATGTAAAGAAAATTTTTCACATATGAAGAAAACTTGAGAGTGAGTGCATAAATTCTTGGGTAGACCAATTTCATGTGAGCATGTACTATGATGGATGTACATGGTTGTGGGTCTGGAGTCACATGTAGGCCAATCCAGGTAGGGATGGCAGTTTCCTTTCCTAAATGACATTAGTGAACCAGCTAGGTTTTCTGACAATTGATAATGGATTCATGGTCATCATTAGACTTTTAATTCCAGACTTTAGTGAATTCAAATTCCACCATCTGCCATGATGAAATTTGAATCCCGGTCCCCAGAACATTATCTGGACTTTTGAATTAACAATCCAGAGATCACACAACCAGGCTGCCACCTCCCCAATCTCACAGAAATCATAGCCTGTTTTTGCTCTGTTAAGCAAATGTCATTTTTTTGTTCTCTCTTCTTCTGGTTTTCTGAAAGTTTCACCTTCTCTTACAGCAGTAAACAATGTAGTGCTCTCGTTGGTCTACTGCACCTCATTTTATTCTCACTTCAAGGAAATAAAGCATTCTCATTCTGCTGCTGACCCTCAAGATGCAGCTTAACAGAATTTGAGTGGGTTATCTAATGGTCACTTACTTCAGTGTTGTCTTTAATTTCTGCTGATAGATGGCACTCTGGTGTTTTTTTTTCACTCTGTTCAGTTTCAGTTAGAGCTTTTCTTTTTCTTCTTACAATGCCATGTTCCATCTGAACAATGTAAGATCTTGACAGTGGTTCTTTGTCCACAATTTTTCCATCTCTGACTGACCTGATCCAAAGTTATTCTGCCTGTTGCTGAAATGGCAATGTTCTTGCCTTCACTCAACAACAGATCGTCACTCCTGTGTAACCTGAGGGAGCCTTTAGCAGTGACTTTTCAATGTGCAGACTGTTAAAGATCCAGTGAAAGTTGTTGCTGAACCTTACTAAACTAATTCTGCTCCATTTCTCCATTCCTTCATTGCATCACAGCAGCAGTGATGATAATCCCTGCTGTGACTAAGTCCATCAGCCCCTGTTGCAATGATCCTGTTAGGGAAACAGAAGGAGCACAACAGATCCTTAATAATGTGAGCTCTCTGCATTCACATCACTCACAAATGCATATCCCTTCGCACAGAGGGATATGGAACACTGCAACAAGGAGGGTCATGGAATACCATCATATATTACGTTGACATTGGATCTTAGTCCAATGAATGCAGCACCAGTCACATAGACAAAAGAACAAGACTGTAAACACTATGTGAGTCGAGAACTTGAGCTCCCACATCACCAAAGAAAGGCAACATTACAATAAGAAGCAGAATACTTTCAATTCAAGGTGAGAGGAATAACTTCCATTACCATGTGCAGCCTATGAGATCTTGCATTATCTTTGGGGCCCATTTAAGGTTTTCTGTGACCACCTCTGCTTGACAGAAATAATGACCTTCAATCTGTAAAGGCTAGTGACATATCAAGATTGTTTGTGACTGTATTTTGCACACCACATGACATGCATTTCACACACAAAATGAGATGATTCCTTCAGATGACTTCAACCTTTACTGTGCAAGCATATGACTGATGCAATTACCCCTTGAAGAGCTTCCCTTTGCTCACAAGTGGAGCCTATGTGTTAGGACAGAAGAAAAAATGCAATAACTCTACCCAGTTGTCTCACCAAAGCTATGAAATGCCATTGGTGCAAAAAAAAGTGACATTTTAAGGAAATACATCTCAGTGTAAAAATGGGGCAAGGCATTCAAATAGAAAAAGGTGTTCACAGGAAAAAGAATCCATGAGTTAGAAGATTCACAGGATATTGAGATACTCTTCTTTGGAGAGATTGAAGAACTATGAAGGAATTACTAGAGTGCAGAGATCCTAGCGAGAAGGCCGCAGGACACACTGTATATTAGATACTGGAGCAACATGGATAATCCATGCAAAAAAAACTACTGTGAATTTTTAAGGGCTGTAGTCCATATCAATTGTTTTATTGGGAAAAATCAAAAAAATATTTTGAGAACAAATGATCAGATCTCTGCTTATGGAGGAAATACAAGTGGATCCATTTTTTTCTGAGCATTTGTATTTTCTGTAGGCAGGAAGAAGGGCATATATTAAGTTTGAGGTTTTAGAGAAAATTCAGCAAGGGTTGTGCCTTCATATAAGAGCAATGAAAATACATTTTAATGCATGAATAGAAAACCTCATCAATCTTAATTTAGGTGTTTGAGTTCTTCATGGAATCACTGTAAGTTCTTTCAAATTCAATAGTGTAACTAAAATTTCGTGGTCTGTTTCTATCATAATGTGAAGACTAAATATCTACTCAGCAAATTTTATGCATGCCCACTTATTTGCTAATGCTTCCATTTCATTACTGCATATCTTTGCCCAGTGTCTGTTAATGCAAAACTGTGTGGCACAAAAATCTGGTCTATGTTTTCCATCTTTCTGTACCTGAAAAAATACTGACCCCAATGTTGTGGAGATGCATCTGCTCTTATTACTGTAGATAATTCTAGATCATAATGTGCTAATATCTGTGTTTTTCGAATGATTTAAAATCATAGAGTCATTGAGTCCTACAACACGGAAACAGACCCTCTGGTTCAACCAATCCATACTGACCATAATCCCAAACTAAACTGGTCCCATGTGCCTGCTCCTGGCCCAAATCCCTCTAAATCTTTCCTATTCATGTATGTATCCAAATGTCTTTTAAGCATTGTAATTGTAGCTACATCCGCGACTTCCTCAGGAAGTTTATTCCACACACAAACTGCCTTCTGTGTAAAAAGACAATTCCAATTAACTCTACCTGTATTCCTTATTATTTTATAAACTTCTATAAGGTCGCCTCTCAAACTCCTACGCTTCAGTGAGAAAGTCGCAACCAATCCAAACTTTCTTTAAAACTCAAAGCTTCCTGATGTTTTGTTCTCAATACCATCCATTGTCTTGACATAACAAGCAATGTAGCAGCTCATAAGGTCCCTGTTAAGTGTTTTAGAAAATTAGCCTCTTCATTCACCATTCCCATAAACCCTGTAAGTTTATAATGTTCTTTGGAGCTGGAAAGTCTTTTAGGACTCTGGCCTTCAGTGGATCAATGCCTATTCCTGATGCGGTCAGAACACACAACACCAGGTTATAGTCCAGGAAAGCTGACATTTCGGGCCTGGACCCTTCTTCAGAAATGGGGGAGGGGAAGGAGATTCCGAAATAAATAGAGAGAGGGAGGTGGATGGAAGATGGACAAAGGAGCAGATAGGTGGAGAGAAGACAGACAGGTCGAAGAGGCGGGGATGGAGCCTGTAAAGGTGAGTGTAGGTGGGGAGTTAGGGTGGGGGTTGGTCAGTCAAGGGGAGACGGACAGGTCAAGGAGGCGGAGATGAGGCTGGTAGATAGGAGGTGGGGCCAGCCTCTACCTGCCCCTACACCTCCCCTCTTGCCTTCATCCGAGGCCCATGACAAACTTTCCAAATCTGACAGGGGTTCACCTGTACATCCTTCAACCTGTCCTACTGTATCCGTTGCTCTCAATGTGGCCTCCTCTACATCGGTGAGACCAAACGTAGTCTCGGGGACCAAGTTGTGGAGTACCTGCGCTCTGTACGCAATAATCAACAATACCTTTCAGTTGCTAACCATTTTAAGTTCCCCTCCCACTCCCTGGGTGACATGTCCATCCTGGGCCTCCTCCAGTGTCACAATGACACCACCGGCAAACTGTAGGAGCAGCACTTCATATTCCACCTTGGGAGCCTACAGGCCGATGGCCTAAACGTGGATTTTACCAGTTTCAAAGCCTCCCTACTCCTGGCCTCTTCCCATGTCCAACTCTCCCTCTCATCCCCGCCTCCTTGACCTGACACTACCTATCCATCTTCTTCCCCACTTATCCGCCCCACCCTTCCCACTGACTAATTCCCAACACCCCAACCTTCATTCACTTATCATCATCCCACTTACATTCCCCCAGCCCCACCACTCCTCCTGTATTTATTCCCCAGCTCCCTCCCCGCTCCTGGATTCCCACCCGAAACTTTGGCTTTCCTGTTCCTCTGATGCTGCCTGGCCTGATGTGTTTCTCCTGCTCCAGACTGTGTTGACTCTGACTCCAGCATCTGCAATTCTTGCTATCTCTTCCTATGGGACTATTTGGCTTTAGAACAGGTACCAACCTGAACATTGGCTCTTTACGGATAAAGTGACTCCTGGTCTCACCAATGAATTAATCTTTGTCTTGACCTTTGGAAGGAAAGGGTATGGAACCTTTCTGGGTGCACATAAGCACATTTGTTTCATATCTCATCTCAGTGTTAAATGAAATGCTGTTTCCAGAAGTCCCAATGCTATGAATAACTTCAGAAATTTTGCTGTGAAGTCTCCTTCACCATTTTTCATTCCTTCCATTCTGCAAATGCGATATAATTCCATACATGCCTTTCTGTTTAAGAGTGAGCGGCTCTGATTTGGAATATAATCAGCACTTCAGTAATGACATTGGGAAAACTTTAAAGGTCAACAGAAAGCCACAAAAAGAGCTATGAAGAAAAGTAAGATAGAACATGAGAAAAAACTAGCACAGAACATAAAGACAGATAGCAAAAGTTTCTATAAATATATAAAACGAAAAAGAGATGCTAAAGTAAACGTTGGCCCTTTAGAGGATGAGAAGGGGAAGTTAGTTATGGGATATGATGAAATGGCCGAGGCATTAAACAGGTACTTTGTATCGATCTTCAAGGTGGAGGACACTAATAACATGCCAGTAATTGACAAAGAGACGAAGGTAGGTGAGGACCTGGAAACAATCATTATTACGGAAGAGATAGTGTTGGGCAAGCTAATGGAACTAAGGATTGATAAGTCTCCTGGCCCTGATGGAATGCATCCCAGGATACTAAAAGAGATGGCGGGAGAAATAGCAGGTGCACTGGTGGTAATTTTCCAAAATTCGCTGGACTCTGGGGCAGTCCCAGCAGATTGGAAAACAGCAAATGCGACATCACTGTTTAAAAAGGGAAGTAGACAAAAGATGGGGAATTATAGACCGGTTAGCTTAACCTCTGTAGTGGGGAAGATGCTTGAGTCTATTATCAAGGAAGAAATAACAAGGCATCTTGATAGAAATTGTCCCATTGGGCAGATGCAGCATGGGATCATGAAGGGCAGGTCATGCTTGACAAATCTTTTGGAATTCTATGAAGACCTTACGAGCGAGGTGGACAATGGGGACCCAGTGGATGTGGTGTACCTAGATTTCCAAAAGGCCTTTGACAAGGTGCCGCACAAGAGGCTACTGCATAAGATAAGGATGCATGGCATTAAGGGTAAAGTATTAGCATAGATAGAGGATTGGTTGACTAACAGGAAGCAAAGAGTGGGGATAAATGAGTGCTATTCTAGCTGGCAGTCAGTGACTAGTGGTGTGCCTCAGGGATCGGTGTTGGGACCGCAATTATTTACCATTTATATCGATGATTTGGAGTTGGGGACCACGTGTAGGGTGTCAAAGTTCGCAGATGACACTAAGATGAGTGGCAGAGCAAACTGTGCAGAGGACTGTGAAACTTTGCAGAGGAACATAGATACGTTGAGTCAGTGGCCAAAGGTCTGGCAGATGGAATACAATGTAAATAAATGTGAAGTCATACATTTTGGTAGGAGTAATAGTAAAAAGGATTATTACTTGAATGGTAAAAAGTTGCAGCATGCTGCTATGCAGAGGGACCTGGGTGTCCTTGTGCATGAATCACAGAAGGTAGGTTTGCAGGTACAACAAGTAATTTGGAAGGCAAATGGAATTTTGTCCTTCATTGCTAAAGGGATTGAGATTAAAAGCAGAGAGGTTATGTTGCAGCTGTACAAGGTGCTGGTGAGGCCATACCTGGAGTACTGTGTGCAGTTTTGGTCTCCTTACTTGAGAAAGGATGTACTGGCACTGGAGGGTGTGCAAAGGAGGTTCACTAGGTTGATTCCGGAGTTGAGGGGGTTGACTTATGAGGAGAGACTGAGTAGATTGGGATTATATTCATTGGAATTCAGAAGATTGAGGGGGGATCTTATAGAAACATATAAAATTATGAAGGGAATAGATAAGATAGAAGTAGAGAGGATGTTTCCACTGGCAGGTGAAGCTAGGACAAGAGGGCATAGCCTCAAGATTAGAGGGAGCAGATTTAGGACTGAGAAGGAACTTCTTCACCCAGAGGGTTGTTAATCTATGGAATTCCTTGCCCAGTGGAGTAGTTGACGCTACTTCAGTAAATGTTTTTAAAGATAAGGTAGATATTTTTTTGAACAATAAAGGAATTAAGGGATACGGTGAGAACGCGGGTAAGTGGATCTGAGTCCACGAAAAGATCAGCCATGATCTTATTGAATGGCGGAGCAGACTCGAAGGGCCGGACAGCCTAATCCTGCTCCTAGCTCTTATGTTCTTATGTTCTTATGACATTCTCTCCGTGACTTAAAATAACTATTAATTGCCCCAGAACCTTTAGCTTTGGTTTGCCTAGCTTTTTACAGGTTGGCTGAAGAACTCTCTGGTTTAACCATGGTTCATCTTCTCACAGATTTGTAAATACATTTATAATTACTAAGGCATTACAAGTTTAAAATAAACCTGAATTAATTTTAGGCATAAGATTGAATGCAACAAACTTCACATCTGCATTCCAGGCAATGCAGCATAAGATTCTATCTTGGCCACCTCAGACACTCTTCAGTGCCTAAACCAGAAGTGATACAACAGGAAAAAAGTTTGCCATTGCACACATTTTTAAAATCTTTCCCCTTGTACTTTTGGTAATCATGTTAAATACTCTTTAAGTATTCACATGTCAGTGGCTTTTCTCCCGTTCACGTTCTCCAAACTACATATTATAGAGTAATGAATTATGTGAGACTAATTTTCACAAAATGTTAACTGTAATAATCTGTGATTTCATAGGAGTGGCAAATACTCATGTAATCAGAAAGTCTAAGCGAAAGTAGCATTGACAGAAGTGAGTGAAAGGGAGTGTCCTCATGATGGTAATTATGATAAAGTTAGTGTTTTATACTTAGCAGTGTCATAGAGTGATTGAAACTACTTGAATAGTTCGTACTTGTTTCCTAAGAATCAAAGGCCTAATGTGGGGAGAAGAGATGTGAGGTTTGACACTTCAATCCTATATCTTAAACTAATTTAGTTTCTTTTACACTTGGAATGACTTAGACATAAACAGTCACTTTCTTTCTAGTTACATAACAAGCCAGCATATCCTTTTGACTTTGAAAGTTTAAGAATTATCTTCTTGTAGCTGTATCCTTCTGTTGCTCTTATTACTTATACACATATGTTAATTAAATGTCTCCAGGTGTGTTTTGCAAGTGTGTTCTGCTATGTCATCTTTAACACCTTGATTCTCTATGTGCATTGATTTTATACATGCTTGTGTAAACTTTACACAAGAAGTAAGTTTATCATAATTTCTGTGCTAGTTTAAAATTGTGTCCCAATTTGTAGTCTTGCTGCTTTTAATTATTTTGTGGCAAGTAATGGCTCTCACTATAGAGCTCCACATCAGCAAGCTGTATTCTCAGGCAAAACACACTGACCAGTAGCTGTCTTAATGGGATCCAGGTTATATATGGGATATGCAAATTTTAAACATCAGTACATCACACCCAATACTCGTTTATTACAAATACGTGGGCAAAGTAACTACTATAAAGCACATTGTTATCTTACTAAAAAGCTGTAAGTTTAGTAACATCATTGAAAAGCAGCATAGTTATTACATACCTCTGTAGTAGGTAGGAGTTGAACCTAGGCCACTTGACTCAGAGGTAGGGACACTACCACAGTGACACAAAGCTCCACAATTAGAATTCAACTTTTACAACACTGGATGGACTTTATCAATGTAAAGTCATAGATAGTTTAAAACAAAACTGTTCAGGGGATGTGTCTGGAGTGGTTGGGGCTTGAACCCATTCCTCCTGGTTCAGAGCTAGGGACACCTAAACAGAGTTCAGGCACACACTGATTATGAGGTTCAGGTGTCCTCCTGGGATATCTTCAAAAGGCCATTCACCTGCCTTAAAATTCCATCCCTTAGCACACATTTTAAGAGTGACTGTGAGAATACCTAAGAGAGCCAATAAACTAGTGAAACAAGTAAAAAGCACATTTCAGCAAGGGAATCACTAAAGTAGCCTTTATTTTTAATCCTGCTAAACAAACTTTTTGTCTGAGTCCCCCTTTCAGTGCTGTCATTCTAATGCTAACACTAAGATGATGGTTCAGAATGGAAAACCTCAGAGAGCTAACAGAAAAATCCTCCTTAATTTCTTCCCTTTCTACCTGTAAAAGATGCCATGAGTACCTTAGTTCAGTAGGCAGTGATTATCTGTGTGTCTGAACTTTGAAATTCAGTTTCTCCCATTCCGTTTTTTCAGTGAAAGGTCTGAGGAGGAGAAGAGACACAAATACCATATCTTCAGAATTTCCATGCATCTTTCGCTGAAGCTATGAAAATTAAAGCTCCCATGGAAGCGAAAGAGAAACAAAACTGCCTGAGGGAGATTTCCCTGGGTTATGAAACTGTAAGTTACAATGATCTGCTGTTGCTTGTCCATTGGGATATTTTATTTGAGGACTTTTCAAATGCGACAGGAATAGAGACCTTAGATATTCTGCCTTAAATGTTTTAAAAAATAATAACTCTTGTAGTTGCTGATACAGTCAGGGTCTTGCTGAGAAATGGCATCCCAACTATTTTTTTTCACTGATAGAATCTTAGCAGCCTCACTCAGCGAAGCACTATTAATGGCTTTGGACTGTACTGAATGCTGTCAGAAGCTCATGACACACCAATAAAGAGTTCATCAATCCAATTTTAACTCAGAAACAGATGGAACCACAGGTTAACAGCTTGCCCTGTAGATTTCAAAAGCTCACTGAGCTCATTCGTTATGTGACCAAAGGTAAATACTGTAAATGCTAGAAATCTGAAATAAAAAATGCAGAAAATGCTGGAAATACATGTCAGGTCTGGTGGCATTTCTGGGGAGACAAACAAGGTTAAAGCTTCAGGCCAATGACCTTTCGTCAGTTCTGTTAGTGCAAGCATTGACTTTGTTCCTCTTTCTCATTTCCTCAGAAGTTGTTAGTTGCTGGTGAGAATTTCCAGCATTTTTTTTTTTAAAAACCTGAACACAAAATCATGTGCAGTGATTTTTTTCTCTCCATTCTGTTTTTATTGAGTGCTTTTACCTTGCCTACCTCAAGGTTGCTCAAAGTCGACATTTTGAAAATCAGAATCACATACTGAAAACCAAGCCTGGTGATGTAATTCTTCTAAGGAAGGTGTACCTGGTTTCCATTGTGACCCTGCTGAGCACTATGTAATTTCATTTTCAATTCCTGTACTGTGTTGACGATCAGTACCCCAAGGCATAGACACGTCAGTTTTGTATGTGATTAGTTCGATTAATTTTATATTATGAAGATAAAAAGGAGAGATCAAATGTGTGTTATTGAAAACAGAAACCCACCTCTGGAAAGTATTTTGTTTCTTAATTTGCAGATGACACAGTTAGCCCGAATGACATTAGCTGTTTTAGACCTGGACCCAAAATCATATGCAGGGATTTTCTCCCCATTCTGTAGATCAGTAAGAATTAGAGCCCAGTGCAGATCTGTGTACGCTGAAATTTCAATTCAGCAATGAAAAGTGTGTGTGCAAATTAAATAGTTAATATGTAAAGATAATTATTATTTGTAAGTGCCCCGGTCATTTGTACTGCCTTGATAAATGAAACAGTGAAATGGAAGATTAAACTTGAGTGGGTTTCGGTAGCTGCTTACTTTATGGAAGTTAAAATAGATTATCCATGGAAGTGCTGCAATTATTGAAGAATTACCCATTTAAAAAAAAAGTCTGCAAACATTTGAAAAGTGGAAAGATTGCTAGCATGCAAACTACACCAATTCATAATTATGCTCTGTGGATGATCACCCAAGGATGGTAATGTAATGTAGATCATGTGCTGAAAATCTGCAAACATTTTGATGTTTTATGCAAGTAATTTCTTTCTTGCCATTCCAAGTCTCTGCTCCACCCCTGTTCCCAAACCCAAATGATTAATTTTGGCATTCCACAGTGCTCCAGTTGTGTTAAATTTAAGCTTGAGAAAAAAAACTTACTTCTATGGTAACCCTACTTTAACAACTTTAGATGTTCAGCATAATTTCCCATTCTGCCTGACAGAGCTGGTAGTGTAGGAAATGGGAAAACTTGCATTCTGGGGAAGTGGAGTGAACTATCTGACCTCATTGGCTTTTGGAACACTTTTATTTTACTTTTATTGTCTTGAAACTTTACAATACAGCTAACATTATAAATTCTTGACAAGAAAATGATCTCACTTCTCAGCATTGATGAAGGCTCAAATATTCTGATCTCAAAGAGCTACAACCCTTGTGGAGGATTTGGATTGCTGTGAGCATTTTTCAGAGTAAGCCCTTTCAGAGTAAGAATTGTGCTTCTACTTTATTTTAGAAGCGTTGAAGTTTCCTGTGAATTTAAGGCCAGGTGGATGTTGTTTCTGTCCCTTGCAGACTGACATCACGAATGTAGGTGGGACTATGAGGATATTATTGCCTTCTATAATTTCCACGTCTCCCATCATCATAACCTCAACATATGCTGCACCATCAAGTTCAGTTCATGTTTTCCACATGCTTGTAGACTGAAGTCCTACAGTGCAGCATACCATTTAATTAAGTGAACATCTCTTATATGAGCAATGTTTACTCAACGACACTAACAGTGCAAGCTGTAAATGTGCTCAAAAGTATTTATTATTTCTATTTTTTGTTGCCTCTGATTTTCTTTTATTAGTCTTTTATTGTATTTCTTTTTATTGTAAGTTATTTCTAACTTTTATTGTATCATGAATTCATGGGGTTCTCTGCTACTTTGATATATTCCAGACTGAATTTTCTGGGCAAACCAAGTTTATAACCTGGCTTATAATGACTTTTATTTAATGCTATGGGATCACTCATGAATAAGCCTATGTTTCTGTGTAAATTGTACCTGATTGTTGATAAATAATGAGTATTATCATTGCTGAAAGCCCTGCCATCTACATCCTGGAGGTTATCAGTGACCAGAAACAAGAAGAGACTATTGTGTTCATACTGTAGCTTCAAGAGCAGGGCAGAGGCTAGGAATTCTGTGGTGAGTAACTCACCTCCTGACTCAAAAAAGCCTGTTCAACATCGACAAGGTATGAGTCAGGAGTGTAATAGAATGGTCTCCTCTTGCCTGGATGGCTGCAGCTTCAATAACACTTAAGAAGCTCAACAATTTCCAGGATAATAAAGTTTGCTTGACTGGCTCCCTATCCATCACCTTAAACAGTCACTTCCCTCATCACTAACACACAGTGGCAGTAGTGTGTACCATCTGCAAGGTGCCTCCTTAAGCACCACTCTCCAAACACACGACCTCTATCTCCAAGAAGGACACGGGCAGAGATACATTGGAACACCATCATGTGCAAATTCCGCTCCAGCCACAGACCATCCTGAGTAAGAGCAAATTACTGTAGATGCTGAAATCTGTACTGAGAACAAAAAATGCTGGAGATCACAGCGGGTCAGGCAGCATCCATGGACAGAAAGTAAGCTAACATTTCAACTCGAGATGACTCTAGATGGCTCTGATGCAGAGTCATCTAGACTCTAAACGTTAGTTTGTTTTCTCTCCATGGTGCTGCCTGACAGACCATCCTGACTTGGAAATATTTTGCCATTCATTCACTGTCACTGGGTCAAATTCCTGAAACTCCCTCCTTAATAGCATTGTAGGTGTATACCAAATGGACTGAAGCCATTCAGAAAGCCAGTTCAACACCATCGTCGCAAGGGTAGCTGGGGATGGGCAATAAATACTGTCCAGCCAGCAGCACATCCATCCAAAGAATGATTTTTTTTTAAAAAGTCTCCTATAAGTGAAACACTTTCTTTATGCCTTCTCTTTCAAACGCCTTCAATCAGTCTGTTCATTCTATTCTGATAATTATAACTTCTTAGCTCTCGTATATTTTTTGGGTTTTTTTTTTGTGTCTGTACATCCTTCCCATAATATGAAGAGCAGAATACTTCACGGAAATCCAAGTGTAGTCCAACCAACATTGTATACAATTTTAATCTTTGCAATTCTGTCTGGTAAGAAATGAATCATTGAGTTTTGTTTGCATTTTAATGGCCTTATTAACCTGTGTCACTACTTCTACAAATTTCTGGATTTGTAATGGTATATATCTTTGCCATGTCATGTTTATTTACATTGATATTTATTTACATATTAAATATCCATTCTGCACAGTCAACAATATTCTTTTCTATTTTATTATAACTATTCCATTAGCGACAGTGACCTTCCTAGGAACTCACCCACCAATGGACCACATAATCATATTATCATCATAGAATCCCTACAGTGTAGAAACAGGCCCTTCAGCCCAACAAGTCCACACCGACCCTCAGAGCATCCCACCCAGACCCATCGCCCTATACCCCACCTAATCTACACATCCCTGAACACTACAGACAATTTAGCATGGCCAATCCACCTAGCCTGCACATCTTTGGGCTGTGGGAGGAAACCAAAGCCCAGAAGAAATCCACGCAGACACGGGGAGAATGTGCAATCTCCACACAGACAGTTGCCTGAGGGTGGAATTGAACAAAGGTTCCTGGTGCTGTGAAGCAGCAGTGCTAACCAGTGAGCTACCGTGTCACCCTTGAACTTTTGATCAAAGGAGATTTTGTCGAGGAAAAGGCACAGAATACAAAAGTAACAATGCTGTGCCTGCAAGGAACAGGATCTTGGATGGACTCATACAGTCTGGAGAACCTTCAGATAGAAGTCACATGGCCCACTTTATAAGTGAGGTAAGACTATTGCGTTTTTGAACTCGGAGAATTGGAGACCTACCTGAGAAGCAATAGCCCATTGCTGTCTCTCTCTCCTTCTCCCTTTGTAACTCCTCTGTAACATGGAAGTGCCTTAATGTCAGTACCCTGCAGTGTTATCATTATTTATTTCTTTTATAACTTGTGTGTTTGCATTTTTAAAGAATGGATATTTTTTATATATAAAACTATTGTCAATAATATCTATCCCTTTGTTTAAGTAACTTTGTTTTTTGGTATTAAACCAATTATTTGTTATTGATTGGATAAACCTGGCTGATGCATTCTTAATACTGAACATGAACACACACAGAGATGTATACAACTGGCCCTTTCACCAACCTGGTTAAATTTAAAACAAACAATACCGAAGTGCTGGAGAAACTTAACAAGTTTGGAAGCGTCTGTGGAGAGAGGAACAAAACATTTCAAGTTCAGTTACCCTCTGTCAGAACAGTGCAGAAATATAGAATCAAACCTAAAGCTCTACATAGTTCTGCTTATTGTAGAACCCAAGTTTCCAAAATAATGGACTGAACTGAATCTTACTTTTATTTGCTAAGTGTACGTTGCGTCAAAATTCTTGGGAGAGATTCCTTCCGCAGGGCCTAGCAAGATTTCATGTTGTACCTTACCAAACACATCTCTTTTTACACCTACCCTGCCCCTACGTGTCCTTCACATCCCCATCTTACATTGTATCATTCCCAGAACAACTTGCCACCCAGTGGATGCAGTGAGAAGACCAGCAACCCTTGCACACGTGCCATTTTCAAAAGGCCGCTGTGCACACAGACAACCAGTGGCATTCCGAAGCTGCCTTGCATTGTTGAGGATGTCTTGTCTTTTGTGAAAATGTCTGAAAAGGAGAAGCTGGCACCTTGGGTTCTCCCCCCGAGACCTAAATATCTTGGATGAGGAAGGTGGTGCAAAGGAGAGGTGTCCTGTTGCACTAGACCATGCCACCAGACCATAGCAGCCTGCTCCAAGGTCACCACCTGCGTTGGTGCTATCACAATGGTTTTCAGGAATGGTGAGCATTGCTGGTAGGAGGGCAATTAACTTCTCCAAGGTGCCAGGGTCAGTGCTACATTCTTGTCTCTGCAACCTCACATTCGTGTCATCTCTGCTACTGCATCCACCTCACCCTGAGGTTCATGTTCTGCTTGCAACATCTCCACTTTCTCGCTCTCACTCACCAGCAGCCCCACCAAGACCCACACACAACTAACCTTTCATGACCTCTGCCCTTTCTAATCACTACCTCAGAATGCCTTTCACCCACCTGCACCAGCATTAATTGCCATGCCATCCCCTTTCACCTCTCAGTTCCTCCTTTTTTTTATAGAGTGAGTATCTATGAGTGCCCTACATTAGCCTCCTCAGCCCCTATGAGAAGAGAATCCTAGTCCTTGTAAGAGAGGACTGGGAACACTCCTGAGGGAATGGCAAGATATCCATGTCACACGAATCAAAGAAGTGCCACTCTTCATTCATGTGCAACTGTCACATTAACCCCATTGTCAGAGTCGTCCGTTGCACACCCTTCCAAACCACTCGTTATGATACCTTCTCTCTCTTATATCTTGCAGTTACCACTATCAAGTCCACCGCTACTGTGGTGAAATGGCCAGATCACCCAAAAAGCATCTCCTCTACCTTTGAGAACAACACTTCTGAGGCCTGAGGAGAAGTATTGGCAAGTCTGCCTCCTGCATACCTCACCCCCACCAGCTCAGGTGCTGACAGCTGACTCAGAATGTTAGTGTGTGTAGAAAGTGTGGGACCACAATCTGATGAGCACCTCGCTGTGACAGCTCCACAGCTGGCTGAGGAAGAAATGTCCCAGGCCACTGGAGACCAGGAACCTGTTCAGCCCCAGGAGCCTATGGTGTCAGCAATCAGGGACTTTGTCCACATTCAACATGCATTAACTCTGTTTGTCTCCACAGACACTGCCTTACCTGCTGAGTTCTTCCAGCATTTTTATTTTTGTTTCAAATTTCCAGCATTTGCATTTATTTTTGCTCTTGTTTAAGTTGATAGATATTTCATTTACAATCCATTCACAAAGTTTCTATTAACTAATACCTATCACCAATATCAAACTAACAGATTTATAATTCCTGATCTTATTCATTCTTCCTTTTCATATACAAGAGTCATATTTGCTGGCCTCCAGTCTTATAACTCTTTTGTTTTCCTAATAATTTGATATGCATACAAATCAGGGACTTTTTCTTCTCCAATTTCTTTTGAATGTACAATCCACAGAGATTTTATTTTATTAAGTTTGTCAAGCATCTCCTATCATTCCTGCTCAAATGTCTTCACCATGTTTTGATCCCACTTTCTACCAGCATGTTCCCCCTTAATATGCCTTGGACATCCCTAAATAAATACTGAGGCAAAGCAGCAGTTTGATATTGCTGTGAGTTTAGCTTATCCATCCTTTAATGGACCACATCATGTTCTGACTTTTCTTTTGCTGTATTTGGGCCTGTCGAGCACTGTACTTCCCTATTTTATAATCTGGCATTGTTTAATTTTATGGTTCTACTCTGCTTTTATCAATCATTACTCTTGTGTTTCCTATTGTCTTCCTACTCACTTCTGTCTTTCCTTCATTTTTTTGTCTATATACTTGTTACATGTCTTTTGTTCTTCAGCTTTAAGTTTATTTATCTTTTTACTTATCCATGGGATTTCATGACTGTCCAGTTTGTTCTTGTTTTTTTACTTAACTAGAATATATTTCTTGTGGAGTCTAGCTCCAGCATTTAAATACTATCAACTGCTTTTGTATTTCTTTGTCAACTATTTTTTCAGACAGGAAAGAGAATAGAAACAGAAAATATGAGTAGGAATAGACCATTCAACCCTCCGAGCCTGCTCTATCATTTAATTTGATTGTGGCTGATCATCCAATTCAGTACCCTGTTCCTGCTTTCTCCCTTACCCATTTATCCCTTTAGTCCTAAGACCTATATTTAATTCCTTCTTGAAAACATTTAATGTTTTGTCTTCGACCGCTTTCAGTGGCAGAAAATTCCACAAGCTCACCCTACTTCTCACTGCCTCAGAAAGGCAGCCAACATAATCAAAGACCTCTCCCACCCTGGTTATAGTCTCTTCCAATCTCTTCTGTTGGGTAGAAGATGCAAAACATTATACACGCATACCAACAGATTCAAGAACAGCTTCTTCAACGCTGTTATTCTGAATGGATCTCCCAAATTTTAAATCTAATGTTGATCTCGCTCTTTATGCACTTTCTCTGCAGTTGTTACATTGTACTGTTCGCTCTGTTCTATTACCCTAATGCACTTTGTATTTATGATCTGCCCGTACTGCACGCAAAACAAAACTTTCCACTGTGTCTATGACAATAATGAATCAAAAATAAAACCCTCTGGGTAAAGACATTGAGCAGGGTGGCAAAAGGCAAAGTAGTCCGAAAGTAAGATGGCCAGCAGACAGACAACAGGTTAGCAGGTAAAGTGGTCAGAGGGTAGGACTGTCAATGGGCTGGATACTTCGAGCCAGGCAGGCAAGGGGCATAGTGATCAAAGTAAAAGATAGTCAGAAGGAAAGTGGTCAAATTGGAAGGTGGTGAGAGGATCAGACAGTTATAGAGCAGAGCAGCTAGAAATCAGGGTAACTTGCAGGCAGAATAGTGTCAAAGGATAACTTGAGGCATACGTTTTAACTTATGACTGACCCCACTAAAGGCTGTACAAGAAAAAAAATCAGCTTTATTATGAGCTCTGTTTCACATAGCTCACATGTTGCTTGAAAATGTCAAATACTTAGGCATTCAAATAAATTCTTGCAGGAACACCATTAAACTTTAACTAGATTCTGAGAACTGATAGTTATAAACAGTGTTTTATGGCATAGAAGTCTTCTTTTAAGAAATTGGAGCAATTATTCACAACAACAAATCTTTATTAAAACATTAATCAAGGTTAGGAACTGTTGGAAACATGAAACAAATTTATGCAAACTTGAACAAATGTTATAACTTTTGTAAACTTTTACAAATTGAAAGAAAAATGTAACTTCTTCATTGGAAAATGAGAGGTTGCCCTGGTGTTGCCACCCAAAGAGGCTCTTGGACAGAGCTGCCTCCCTTCCTCTATAGACTTGATTTGCTGATGGTTGGCACGATGACAATGGCAACCGTCAGATCCTACAAGAGGCTGGTAAGAGACTGAAAGCCACAATTCATGGTCCTTTCTTCCCCAAGTCTCAAGAGCAGAAAGTTGGGTTCCCACCGAAGTGTAAAGCCTGACGGTTCCCTCCACATCCTCTGTTGGTAAACTCGCTTCACCAGACCTGTAGCTTTCAAATCAGAAACCACCAAATCCCCCAGTTTGTGGTCACCCTTCCACAGTTATCTCACTCCCAATGGAGAGATGGTGAGATCTCCTCATAGCCCACAGTTATCCCGACAACCAGCTTGGTGAGCTCGACTCTCCATGATGCCCTTCACTAACTCTGATAGCATGTGTCCAGCTGGGGTGTCCTGAGAGTAGGAATGGTATGCACACCCTGGAAATTAGGGAGGTGTGCTTTAAATCATTTCCTTATCTACCAGTACAAAGGGGCCATGAAATGGAGATATGGACAGGCTGCATGAGGGGTATCAAATGTGCTGTTGTTGCTAAAGTTGAAAGACTCATCTGCAAATTTTAAATCTAAGCATCACTCAAGCATAAACCATTGGTGTACATCAATAAGCATCTAGACAAAATTGACACCTTCAATATTGAGAAATCAGCTACAATGGCTCTTACAGCAACAGGGAGGTGCAAGGACAAAGAACTCAGTAATATTGGTTGTGTTCCACACAACAGCCTGGCAGATTGAGTTACTGGATGGGTAAAGTGTGACAGTTGGAGCACTACCATGGAATTCTGGGAATGGTCCGCAGCAGTCGGGAGGAAGCTCTGGGTCAGAAGCACAGCCAAACATTTCAGGAAGGGGGAGTTTCAATGATCAGACCAATCATCAAAAGTGTCGACTGTGGATTCTGCACGTCTTAGAGGTAGGGGAGGCTGAGTCTGAGATGAGGGCTGAGTTGGAGGGTGGAAGAAATTCCTGATCATATTTGTAGCTGCTACCCCTGGCCCTCAAGGAGTGTTGTAAAGAGCTGATTGTATACAAGCGTCCTGTGATAAACAGCTAAGCATCAGGCACTGTGCCAATTTATTGGGCTACAACCTTTGAAGGATAATTTGTCTCCAGCTGTCTTTTATGGGAGTCTTGGTTGATGGCCTGATTGGCTTTTTTCTAATTTAAATGGCCAGGAATAGGATTGGGTTATGGTTTTGTTGTTTGATTCTGACCCACTCCTGCCATCACAGGGAGGAGGAATGGAATGGATTAAAACAGTGGTCAATGTGAAAGACAACTGGATTACCCTGTTAACGTGGCCAGAATTTGAGAGGCTAGAGCTAAAAGAAGTCAACAAAGGATTGAAACCTGGATATTAACTTTGAAGAATTTTGGAAATTATATGTTAAATAATCAGTTATGCAATACTCATGCACTCATTCATGTCTTACAGCCTGTCATTTCCTTTAAGATACACATACACCTAGACACCTGTATATTTGAAGTCATAAAAAAAAATATTGCATGGTTGTCTGCAGTTACAGCTTTTGTTGATCTGGTTTGTTGAGGCTTTAAAACATTAGCAACAATTCCTGTCAGGACTGAGTCTAACAGTCTTCACATTATAACACGCCAGTGAAGATGTTAACACCTCACATTATTTAAGAAAATGTGGCGAACATCATTAAATCCTTAATACTCAGAGAATGCTTTTCTGTATACCTAAAGTACAATTATAAGGTTTACAGGTCATTGCTTATTAACCTTTGGCACAGTTTGTGACTCCTGATTGATTGACTGTATGAGTTTGCATCACATTGCAAGATGAGTGGTCTCAGGCAGTCGTGTGTCAATCTAATTTGGAGCTGGTGACATTTTGATGTACTCTAATATTTTAAATTTGTTTTATTGTGCCTGAGAAATGAAAAAAAAAACTATCTCAGGCAATTGATTAAATTGTAATGCCTCCTGTAAAAGAAGAAACATTTTTGACAATTATTCAGAATACCGTTCTAAATGCTGGCAGACTATATTTATCTGTGTTACATGGGAGCAGCTGTATGCCTTTATCTGTAGTCACAGATGTATAAACTACAAATACCCGGGGCAATCTGTGTCATGCTAATGTTGCCATGGTGACAGTTTTCGTGGCTTTGCTGTGTTATCCTAAAAGTGGGTTATAAATAACTAAAGATGCCAGCTCCTGTAACTACTGCAGCCCAGTAAGGCAGAGGAAGTGCTTAGCAGCATGAGGGTAGAGATGGAATCAATAGGCAGCACATCATGGGATGAGCTTGTGCATACAGATGGGTGGATGGGGTTCCTCCACTGATTAGCTGTGCTTGGTGTCTCTTCCTAAAAATACGATACTCTGCCTTTTTCAGAATTTATTTCCTCACCCTACTCTTTCTCTTGTGCTGCAATGCCTATAGATTGAAGGGGAATAACATAGCTCCCTGAGGTCCACTGATACTGAGAACTGTAGAGACAAATGGAGCCTGGTGAGTTACTTGGCTTCGGATTTTGCTGATGGAGAGACACTTTGCTTCTTGCTGGCAGCTCCCTTGAGGACATGAGTCAGGTAAGGAAACCAGTCAATGAGCAATTGTTAGACCCTTCACCCATCACAATGTATTGAGGCTGCTTATTAGCATTTTATATATCTGGATTTCCATGGTTTCTGGTTAGAAAAGAGTTATGCTAACAATGGTGAAAGTAAAACAGAACATGCTACTGTTGATTTCCAACTTGATAAAGGTTGGCACAAATAAAGCATATCTGCTAATGTTTAATGAGAATGCAAACGTTAGTGACATGGTTGTACATATACTCATGTCAGCAGCCACATGCTGTTGAGATTCAAAAAGGTGAAGAACAGAATAACTATACTGCAGAGCTGTATCGCAAAGATCAGTATCTCAATGTTGGTATATAAATGAAAGAATGTATTAGAATTTGCAGATAATAATCACTGTTAGATAAGGCCAAGACAGAGATGCAACAGTCTCAGGGTAGGGACAGTTTAGTTTAAGAAAGCACCTTCTACAGTGAAGCACTGAACCCAGATGCTGAGACCTTATGGTGAGCAGAATCCATGACACCTCAACTTATGATGTGTTATGATTCCAGCTGATGGAATACTGGACAAGTCAGCTGGCAGAGTGAAAAATTAATAAAATCATAAGTTTTATTTTTGCAATTTGAGTACCATGTGGTCAGTGCCTGAACATATTCACAAAGGACCGTCAAAGCACATTTAACAAAAGAAAAGCAACATTTATGACTTATTCATTCCTACTTTCTGTTTTCTGTTTGCTTGTCAATTAATAATGGGATACTAGCAGTAATGGATCCTATTACAGATGTTAGGCTAATAGGCATTGTATTTTCCTGTTTTCTGTCTTGCTCACTGCTTGAATAAAAATATTTGCAAGTTGCTGTTTTCGAGCCCACTGGGACTCTTCCACAGTCAAAGGAATTTTGAAAAATGATAACCAACGCCTCGAGTATCTCTGCAGCCATTTCTTTTAAGAGAAGGCAGACCAACTGGCCTTGGGAAGTTGTCAGCTTTTAGATCGAATATTTCTCCCTAGTGATGGTGATTGTTTTAAATTCCTCTGCAGTGATTGTAATGAGGGTCAGCCAGTTGGATCTCATACAATATCAGTTCCCTGATCGTGGCTGTTAATCTGATCCAGTCACAGAGCCTTGGCTGACATTTGAAGGGTAAACATCAGTGATATTGAGCCTGATTCAGTGAGAGAAATTGCTATTGTCAAAGGCTATATTTGTAAATGAAGCGCGATTGGTGATAGGATGCCAGCCTCTGAAGAGTTATTTCATCCTAATTAGTCCCACCTGCCTGCCCATATCCCTCCAAACCTTTCTTATTCATGTACTGATCCAAATGTCTTTTAAACGTTTTAATTGTACCCACATCCACCACTTCCTCAGGAAGTTCATTCCACACACAAAACACCCTCTGTGTGAAAAAATTGCTTGTGTTTTTTTTTTAAGTCTCTCTCCTCTCACCTAAAGAAGTGTGCCCTCTAGTCTTGAAATCCCCCATCTGAGAGAAAAGACAATTTTTGTGACAATTTTTTAGCCAGGTAGATCTCATAGAATATGAGTTCCCTGACTGGGGCTATCAACCTGGTCCAGTTAGGGAGCCCTGGCTGACAGATATAAACAGGAGTGTCAGAGGCTCTTTTGACTCTGAGAGCTGGCTCTGAAGAAGCCAGACCAGTGCCAAGTATTATGCACACATAAATAAATGATAACTTGGCAATGGGATACTGGCCTCTGTGGAGTTATTTTACTATTCTCGTCCTTTTTTGAGGGTGAGAAAGGAGTTCATAAGAAGCATCAAACTGTCATCCTGGTTAGTATTTGCAATGACAGATGCCATGGGCTAGCACCTCTGACCCTGTAGTACAGATGTAAAGGATTTCAGCCCCTTAGAAATGACCCTTTTCCCTTTGCATTAAAAAAATGAAAGCCAAAGGTTTATTGCAGACTTCAAGAAACTTTGCTGGTCCATCTGCTCCTCATCCCCAAGCACAGAAAATAATATTTAAAACATTGAAGTTTATAAGAAAAGAAGGAGATCAATTGGCCCATTGTACCTCACTTAGTACTCTTTACAAGAGTGAACAAAATGTCAACACAACCCCTATCATCCACCACTTCTTGTATTTATTCACCCACATCTAATGAGAGAATGATCTCTACCTCAAGAACCCACAGTGTGACAGTCATCCCAAGCTCCCACAGTCCTTTGAATACAAAAAAATGAAGCTATACCATTTAAGGAGATTGAATTTCCATTGTAATGAGAGTGAAAGAATGATTGTTATACCAAATGTTCAAGTCTCCCACTACACATTGATTGTTTTATTGGAGTCTTTTGATTAGTTTTTGCTAGCTGTTTACATTGGCACGTGTAAAACACCTCCTGAACAGGGAAGTATTAGTGTGTATAACATGGGCTAGATAGGTGATGGGAATTTGAGTCAGAGATAGTGGTAAAATAGGGAAATCAAGCAAGATGAAGGGTCTAGGCCCGAAACGTCAGCGTTTCTGCTCCTATGATGCTGCTTGGCCTGTTGTGTTCATCCAGCTCTGCACCTTGTTGTCCAAGATAGGAAAGGGTTTCTTTTAGGTGCATAACTCATTGCAAACTCAACAGGAAGCCATAGCTCTTGCTTCAGTCTTTAACTTTCCTCTAAAGATGTAAACCATGGCCTCACTTTAACACCTCAATCTATATAATGAATTATTCGCTCAATACTACACTGAAGCATCACCTAGGTTGTGCGTTCCAGTCTCGCAGTTCAGCCTAAATCCATATTCTTCTGATCTGGAAAGCAAAGCACTATCAACTAAATCAAGTTGATAATTTAATATGAATTCTAATTTATGAATCTAACTTTACACTCTACTTATTCATCCCTGATATTTTGTAGACAATATTGCCTTCATTTTAGCAGCGTAGGAACAGTAGCAAATCAGGTAATATTCAATCAGATGGCAAAATCATTTAATCACTTTAATGATGAAATATTTTTCAGTACATTTTCCAGAATTTTATATTTACTTGAGCATCTTATATCTTATTAACAAAAGGCTCTCATATTATTGACAAGAGAATTCTAATTGGATTTATTTTCCTCAGTCATGACCATTATCTGAGAAACAATTGCAAAGAATCAAATTTACTGCAATGCATTGATGTCAATATAATATATTGATTCTGCACCAGTCTTCCAGATAGGGCCTTACTGCAAAATTGCCTGGGGAGCTTATTTGCCCACACTGGAGCTAAAAAGATCGTTGTAAAACAAGGGTGGGTGTGGTAATTTTTTTTCAATTTTTGCTGCATTTGCAGATATAAAATACTTCATAGGGAACCTTTCCCTGAGAGGAGAGAAAAACTTGACAGAATATAATGCTCACAACGGGATCTTTATTTTGTAAAGTGAGGACATTGGAACATATAGAGCATTTTGCTTTCACAAAAGTGCTGCATTATTTAGCAAGAAGCACAAAATTTCACCATTGTCCACCTGACTTCCCCAACATTTACCACTAGGCCTGCTGGAATTGAACTTCTTTCTGGATTAACTTTCATTCCTAAATTCAATTCAAATAGCAACAGGTCAATTGTTATATTTAGCAAAATGAATTAATTCGCACTTTCACCGCATTGCCAGTTAGGCAGCACTAGAATGAGCATCACAAAAGCACATTCATGTTGTTAAAGGCTAGCATACTCAGAATTAAGTTCTGAGGGTGGCATCAATAACAAATGTAGTTTCCCTTTCAGGTATGCTGTGCTGTGCAATTGTGTTCATTCTGTCAGTATTTTCTACAATGGGGCTGCAAACTTTGACCGCCTTGCCTCGACTGCTCATTGTCCTCTTCTGTTACTAAGCAACAAAGTCTGCCATTCCAGAAACTCTTGTGAAGACATTCCAGCAGCTTTGTCCTTCAAATGTTTTGGGGTGAAGATGTTGTGGTAGTGGGGTAGAAACTGGGCTCCAAGACAATGACAGGATTATGGTTGAGTGAAGTGCTGAAAGAGATCCACAACCCAACTTCAGAAATCTCCATTCTACCAATTTCTGGTGATGAAAATTTCTGTATATGTATCTAAGTCGCGCACTAATCCCCTAAACCTAGTGCTATCAATAAGCTACAGAAGAGAGGAACGAGCTAAACAAACAGCAGGATCTTTGAGCAGATGCAATCCAGAAGAGGTACAACCAACTGAGTAAATTTCTACATAACAAATTTTCAACCACATTAATCAGTTGTATGTGGATTTCTTTGGAAAAATTAGTGCAATGCTATGTATGCCATAGTTATGACAAAAATGATCATACCACTTTAGACCTATTTAATTCTCATCAATGATCTTCCCTCCATCACAGGATCAAAAAGTAGTGATGTTCGTTGATGTTTACAATTTGTTCAATATGTTTTCTAATTCCTCACATCCTGAAGCAGCCCACACCCTGGAACAAAATGTTGACAATATTGAGGTGATGGCTATTAAATGATAAGTAACAATCACACAATACAATTTCCAGGAAATGACCATTTCCATCAAGACAGTGTCTAATCACCTACTTTTTGACATCCAAGGCATATGGTCACCAAATATCCTATCATGAATATCTTAGCCATTGCCCAGAAAGCCATTTTGACAGCCACTACATACTGTGTCAACAATAGATCAGAGACTGCGATTTCTGAAGGGAACAACAGCTCTCTTGTGTCGCCAAAGTCTGTCCACCATCGATAAGGCACAAGTCAGGAGTGCAATGGAATAAGCTCCACACAACAGGATCAGTGTAGCTCCAGAAACAGTTAAGAAGTTTGAAAGCATCCAGTCCAAAGCAGCCCACTTCCATCCACCATTCACTCACCCACGTTGGCAGCAGTGTATGCTATCTGTAAGCTGTACTGCAGAAACTTCACAAAACTTCTTCGAGTAGAACATTTAAACCTGTGAACTCAATTACTTTTAAAAAAAAGCAAGGGCAGCAGATATATGGAAGCTCACCTCGAAGTCATTTAATGTCTGGACCTGGAAAAATTACACTGTTTCTTCACTGTTGTATTTTCAAAGTCATTTAACTTCTTCATAAGCACTGAGAGTGCTCATGTACCACATGGTCTGTAGTAGTTCAAGACATTATTGTTTGACATTTTGACATAAATATATTTTCCTCAAGTTATCTGTGATGCATTTTTAATGATAGTTAAAAGATTATTAATATACTGAAATACCTAGCACAAAAAGCAAGTGGAAACTTCACAATAAAATTTTAGACTATTAGAAATGATATTATCTTTTTGAAATATACATTTAAAAAGGAATGTTGTTTCATTATAAAAGAAATTAGAATGTTTGAGCTGATGTTTAGGCAGACTAATGATCTGTAAGGTTTTGACTTCTGACAGCTTGCTTTCTTGACCTGGCATCTTTGCTAAACACATCCTCAAGTCCCTGACAATATGGAAATTTCCTTTCTTTTAGGTTACAAATCCATTCCGCACCTTGCTTTGTTGATATAACAGTTTAAGATTAAAGATAAAACAATGAAATTTATTCAGATAGTTGGCATTGTATTTGCCCATTCTATCATCACAGTTGAGGCAAGATATAAAATAATATGTATGGATAGTGCAGGAATCAGATGAGCCAAGTAAGTACAGTCCTGCATTCTTTTGAAGCACTAACATCAGGAACTGAAGCCACTGAACATCACCACATCAGTCCTGAAGGAAAATGTAAGCTAATGAAGGAAGATGATCATTTGTAGTAATAAGCTGCTTCATTTCTTTTACATAATTGCTAGTGGAAAGAACAGAAAATGCATATTGATCAGTCTTAGATGACACAGAACAACTGAAGAGACACACCACCCCCCTAGAAATGTACCAGTGAAATCCACACCCATTTTTCACAGGCCATCGTAATGCTGAAATAATTGTTTTGTACAATTCAATTTCTGCACCCCAGAGAACATCATTCATCAAAGTTTAGGAGCTATTGCGGTGGTATTTCACTGAGACATTCCTAGGTAACATGAATCTTGACTTATTTCTATACTAGATCAGTAGCAGGGAGAGGGCGTTATAGTCTCAATCTCTTCATTGAAATGAACAAGCCACGAGGAAGCTCTCTCATTCCATGTCATTTAACAGGATGCGAAATGATTGTGTTTTGACTGATATTTGTTTGCAATAATGGTATCGTTATTTATTGTGTCTGCATGCAAATAATAAGATCATTTGCATCGAAGTTCTTTGAAGTTAACAAAGAGGACCTCTGGACTCTGCAATGCCTTAGCAGGAGGTACAGATAATTAGAAATTAACTGTAGAGAAGCTAGATATATAGGACTTTTATAATTAAATTGGAGAGAGATAATTATAATTATAGATTAGACATACAAGGGGACGGGCTTGTCCAGCTGGTGAAAGCATTTGTTCTTCCACCTCTCTCGGCAGTTTCAGAAAATCTCCTCTTACTTTCAATTATTAGGCATTACTCGGACAGAACCTGGACAATCTCTATCCAGCTCGGTTCAGTAAAAATTGTCCACGATGCAATATGAGTTAGTAATTTCAGTCAGAAATGTCACAAGAACTGCTGATGCAGGAAAATGAATATTCCCCATGGAGGCCAGTCAGAATATTCCTGAGTACACCTTGATAGTGTAAGACGGTGTGCTACTCAATTAATGTGCAACTTGTGTGCGATCACAAACATATCATCACTTACAGTCACTAAAAGATTATGAATGTACAAGAAGCACCTAGCACAAGAAGCAAGTAGAAACTTCACTGTATGACCTGTAATATTCTACTGGTGAACACCAGCTTTGCTGATTCTTTATCCTCATATTATCTACCATTTGACTATTGTTTGAAGAACATAAGAACATAAGAACTAGGAGCAGGAGTAGGCCGTCTGGCCCTTCGAGCCTGCTCCGCCATTCAATAAGATCATGGCTGATACTTTCGTGGACTCAGATCCACTTACCCGCGTTCTTACCGTATCCCTTAATTCCTTTATTGTTCAAAGAAATATTTACCTTTTTTTTAGAAACATTTACTGAAGTAGCGTCAACTACTTCACTGGGCAAGGAATTCCATAGATTAACAACCCTCTGGGTGAAGAAATTCCTTCTCAGTTCAGTCCTAAATCTGCTTCCTCTAATCTTGAGGTTATGCCCTCTTGTCCTAGCTTCACCTGCCAGTGGAAACATCCTCTCT
>NC_063342.1:61325549-61342627 GCF_021869965.1 Rhincodon typus | reverse complement strand
CTGCTGTGTTCATCCAGCCCTGCACCTTGTTGTCTCGGATTCTCCAGCATCTGCAGTTCCTAATATCTCTAAAAGAAGTGAACTGTTTCTTGTAAAATGCTTCACTTTTGGTGAAGCAAAATTCAGTTTTAACCTGCACTTTGATTACTGTGTCACTCTTCAGCTAACGCAGGCACACATAATGTCTCTTCTTCTGATGCCTATTAATATAATCTAATAGCCAAGTATAAAGGGCATGATTAACCATATGGCAGAGTGACAGCACAAGAAGCGAATAATTCTGACACTATGCAATAGTGTAGCAATGAAAAAAAAATGAGTGGTGAAATGGAGTCTGCCAATTTGCTATCATCCATTTTACAAAATTTCCCAAAATCAAAAATTACACTGTAATTGGAATATCTCTTGGGCTGTACCCTTTAAAATGACATATTCACAAAGAAATTATGCAGGGACTTTAATTTCTGAAGCCTGTTCTCCTGCATTCCCTGTGTGACTGATTTTGAAATTGTTCTCACTGGTTATATAATTAAGAAAAGCACGTAAGTGATCCAGCTACTGGTTAGACAAGATTCACTAAGTTCAAAATGATCAATATGCCACTGTGAACCTCGGAGCATGTTTACAACCTAATTCTAAGAATCTCTAAAATTTTGCTTTAAAAATTGAATATTTCCTCATTCCCAATTGCTGTATCAAAGATTAGTAGACCTTCTATGATGACTACTAAAGTACATAAATTTGAAGAAAATATTGCCTCCAAGAAAACGTTGTTGGAGTAGATTTTCAAGAATTATTGCTGCTACCAAAGAAGTTCAGATTATCCCACATCATTTTCTCTACTAATTTGTTTATCCATACAGAAGAGAATATCGTCCACTTTTTCTCATTGCTGTTGTGGCCATTGTAGTGTTAAACAAACATGGTTTCTGATTAAAGGCTGTAAAATCCCAGGCTGGTTTATGGAGAACAATTGATATAAAGCAGTTCCCTGCTGCGGCTATGATTAAAAATTTTCACCATGTATCTCTTCAAATTTTTGACTTGACTATATGAGTTCTGCTGATCAAGGTATTTTATTTCCCGTTCTGAGGAAGGGTCACTCAATGCAAAATATTAACTCTGATTTCTCTCCACAGATGCTGCTAGACCTGCTGAGCTTTTCTAGCAATTTCTGTTTCTGTTTCTGATTTACAGCATCTGCAGTTCTTTCCAATTTTGTTTTGTTTTCTGTGTTTTGCCATTGTCCCTTTTGCTAAAAGTGGTTAGTTCACAGAGAACTGTTCCTTCACTGTATTCTATAAATAGAAATTCTTGGGGTTGGTACTGTAATAACCTTTTTACTTTGGGTTCAGTTTTGCCACTTCCATTTAGCATTTACTCTTTGTTATTGAAACATTGTTTTCTCTCAGTCTATTATCACATTGCTGCCAGATTTAATCATGAAGTAACTATTCTCACATTAACCTGTTGAATCTTTATTTTTCAACACCTCCACCCCAATTTTGATCTTCCAAGCTGAGTCACAGCTTTTTATTCATTTCATCGCCTTCTTTCTCTCTCATGGAATTTCCCCACACTTCCCAATCCCCTATAAAAAAATTAATGCACCCTCAATATGATTGTCCATTTCTCCATTGCTGTCACAGGTACCGTGGTACGTAAAAAGTGTTGTCTAACATGCTATACAGGCAGATCGTACTATACAAGTGTATCAGGGTAACAGAACAAAGTGCAGGATACAATGTTACAGCTACTGAGGAGGTGCAGAGAGAGATCAACATTAACATTTAAGACTTCCATTCAAAAGTCAGATAACAGTAGGGAAGAAGCTATTCTTGAATCTGTTTATACGTGTATTCAAACTTTTTTATCTTCAGAAAAGGCTGGAAGAGAGTATAACTGGGTTGGGAGGAGACTTTGATTATATTGGCTGTTTTTCTGAGGCAGCAGGAAGTATGGATGAAGTCAATGGATGGAAGGTTGATTTGGGTAATGGACTGGGCTGTGTACATGACTGTTTGTAGTTCCTTGTGGTCTTGGGAACAGCATTTGCTGTACCCCACTGTGATGCATTCAGATAGGCTGCTTTGTGTGGTGTATCTATAAACATTTGTAAGAGTCTTAATGGACATGCCAAATTTCCTTAGCCACCTGAGGAAGTAGAGGCATTGCTGCACTTTCTTGACCATAGTGTCAATGTGGATAGACCTATAGAGATTGTTGGTGATCATCACTCCGAGGAACTTGATGCTGTCGACCATGTCCACCTCAGTGCCATTAATGCAGACAGAGGCGCTTCCTGAAGTCAATGACCAGCTCCCTTGTTTTGCTGACATTGATGGAGAAATTGTTGTCTTTACACCATGCTGTTGAGCACTCTATCTCTTCCCTGTACTCCATCTCATCGTTGTTTAAAACCTAACCTACAACAGTAGCGTCATCAGCAAACTAGTAAATGAATTTGGTACAGATAAGTGTGTATAAGGAGTTGCGTGTGTATAAGGAACATAGTAGGGGGCTGAGTGCACAGCCTTTCGGGGCACCAGTGTTAAGGATTATCGTGGAAGAGGCATTGTCGCCTATCCTTACTGACTACAGTCTGTTGGTCAGGAAGCCAACAATTCCAGTTACAGAGCAGGGAGCAGAGACCTAGTCCCAGAGTTTGGAGTTGAGTTTGTTTGGAATTATGGTGTTGAAGTCAGAGCTGTAGGCAATAAGTAGTGATTTGACAAAAAAAGATATCAGTCTCATTCAGCAAAGTCTATATATTTAATTCCTTCAGGGAATAACATTCATCTCATGATTTTTTTTTACTGTTTATTGGCTGACTCTTTTATCCTGTGATCAGAAAGTTGTTAAAAGCATGTAAGCAAACAAGAAGACCTTTCATCTGAAATAATAGTGAATACAATGGTCAGTAAATAAATGGAAATGTGATTTACAGAGCCTTCACTTTCATTTACAGTGTTGCTTGAAACAGAATAACCTGGTGTAGGAAGAACAAGTGGTGATTTACCAAAATCTACTAAAAAATGACAAAATTGTGAGAACTGACCTCTTACTCAATCACTATGAAAAAGGGCTTATTTGAAATACTGCATCTTGAAAAGGAAATCTAGCAATCAAAGGAAATCCAGACATCAGTACAGGGATATGTCCATGTTGGCCAGGATTGAGATACAGTTCAGGGGTAAGGTTTGTAAGGTAATCATCTTAGAAATATTTGAGAACTCAGGCAAGAAAGAAGCGGCCAGAAATGATAGGCTTACATTAAGAAAGAGAAACATGGGGTTGAATTTTACTGGAATTCGACAAAGTGTCAAATCATGGATGTTAATGGAAGGTTTCTCTCAGGGAATCCAAGCAAGATTTCTCACACTGTCTTCACAACTTGCCTCATTACCTACGCACCATGCACCTACAGCACCTACAGTTATATCATCACATTCACTAGACATACTTACCACTACTAGTACCTCCAGGATCCCAGAGTCCAGTGCTGTATACAAGACGCAGTTGTACACTGGTTGTATGGAGCCGCCATGCACGGATCTATTAATTGGCCCAAACAGTATGTCAGGCAAAGGAAAATTGGCACCCCATTTTGCCAATGGGAATCTGGAGCTCCTGGCAGATGTGGTGGTGCATCCTCTTCACCAGGACCGGCAGAGGAGGCCATGCCAATCAGAGCCCTCCAGCCTGGTCCAGTAGCCACCCAGGTCAGTGCAGTGGCCACTCTCCAGAGGAACATGCAGCAATGTTGCAAGGTGGTCAATAACCTTCTCCACTTTGGGAGGGTAAATGCTGCCATTTTCTTTCTGCTACCTCACACTCACCCTAAGTTTGCTCTGCTGATACTATCTCTATCTCCCACCAAGCCTCATGCACTACCACTTTCAGTATTCTGCACAACAAACACAATCTTCCCCTCTCACTCGTCAATCTCCACACCCTACTAACCCTCTGCACCGCATATTCATTTACTCAGGACACTACACCATCTTTCCCCCATCTACATCAGCACTTAACCTGGAGCATTTACTTTCATCTTACTCAGTCCCTCTCTTGGTCTCATACCAGGAGAAAACAGCCTACAATAGGTGAAGATAACAAGGTGCAGAGCTGGATGAACACAGCAGGCCAAGTAGCATCAGAGGAGCAGGAAAGCTGACGTTTCGGGCCTAGGCCCTTCTTATAGCTGGGAAGGGTAGTGGGGTGCCCAGCATTTAGTTCTTCACCCCCTACAAGGAGAGGATCTGGCCAGTGAGGACCGCAGTGCACTCACAAGGTGATGCCAAAACTCTTATGGCTCAACCACCAAGTGTGAACCATTGTCCATTGCTGTGTCTCTCTCCCATTACTGTCACGGTGACTGTACCTCATTTTTGCAGCTAGTCCAACATTGCTGGCACTTCTCAGAAGAGCAGGCGCCTACTCAGCTGCAGGCAGGAGAGGACACCATGTTGTTGGCTGTTCAGAACCTCAATGAAATGCATAGGCAGACACTAGAGCAGCAGGCTGGATCGTCAGAGGTTCTGCGCAAACCGCCTTGAAACTTGGAGGACTTCTGTGGTGTAGGAGATTGAGGGGTGACCTTATAGAGATTTGTAAGATCATGAGGGGCATCAATAAGATGGATAGCAAAAGTTTTTTTTTTCCCTATGGTAGGGGAGTTTAAAACTAGAGGGCATATTTTTAAAGTCAGAGGAAAATGATTTAAAAGGGACCTGAGGGGCAATGTTTTCACACAGAGGGTGCTTCATATATGGAATGAACTGCCAGAGGAAGTGGTAGATGCAGGTACAGTTATAACATTTAAAAGACGTTTGGACAGGTACATGATTAGGAAAGTTTAGAGGGATACGGGCCAAATGCAGGCAGACAGGACTAGTTTAGTTTGGAAACTTGGTTAGTATGGTCAAGTTGGACTGAAGGGTCTGTTTCCACGCCGTATGACTCTGTGACACTGTTTGCACCATGCTACCCTTAGTATGCAACTGTCTGGCTGCCTCTGTGCATAGATTGGCAGCTGCGATGGAAAGCCAGGTTCAGCACACTCAGCGTCTGCTGGATATGTGTATAGACATACACTCCATTGCTCTAGCCACTGGTTTTCACAACCAATGGGAAAGTAACAGTGGCATATGGCACCTTGACCTTACCCCAGGTGCCCCTTCTTCGCAAGGAAATGGGAGGATGCCAATCTAATTTTCTCTTCCAGGGTCCTGAGTCTGTGGAATTCTCTTCCTTTAAGAATCGTAGAAATAAGATCATTGATAGTTTTACAGCAGAGGTAGACTGACTCCCTTGCTAGTCGAGAATCTAAGGATGTTGAGGAAGACAGAAAGTGGATTTAAGGCCATAGTTAGAAGAGCTATTATCTTATGGAACGGCACAACAGGCTTGAAGGGGCTAAAGGGCATACTCTATTCCAACATCATATGTTCATAGAGAAACTTAAGGGCTAAAAAGTTCATGGTGTCAGAAGTTAACTCCAACGTATTGGGAATCAGCTCCAAAGCAAGAAAATGGTCAGCACACATTGTGTGAGCCTGCAGAAAGAGCTGAGTTCAGAAAGCTTGCATTTTCAAATAAACCTGTTGGATTATGATCTGGTTTCGTGTGATTTTTAACCTTTATTTTCCAGCAAGAGTCCATTTGGCTGTTCCCACCCATCCACTTTTAAGATGGCCACCTGTTGGAGGAGGTGCCAGAGAACTGCACCACTTCCTCGATCAGTGCCAGAAATCACCATCACTCCTTGCTGCAGGAGGTCTTGTTACAATAGTCATTGAGAACATTTAAATCTCAACTCTGTAAGACCATTGTGGACTTTCCCATGCTCTATTGAATGAGCAAGTTAAGTGTGAAAGTTGGTATAATCCTGCTGCCTACCCAAGATATCAGCAGCTCCTTGTGTTTTAACCTGTTGTCTGCTTAGAAACTCTCCACTCCCTAGCAAACATGTTGGCAGGTTAAAAATGTCCTCATTACCTTGAATTCAGATCTTTTGATCTCCTGCTGGTGTTAATGCTTCAGTTTTGGTGAAGAAATTTCTTTATGCATTGGATTATTTTGCGCTATCCGAAAGGGTAATGGAAGCAGATTCAATAGCAACTTTGTAAAGGGATCGTTGAAGTGTGCAACATGACAAGGCTACAAAGAAAGGGCATTGGTGTGGGAATAATTGATTAGCTGTTTCAAATACAAGCAGTATAGACCAAGTTGGCTTGCTGTAGTGATTCTATGTTTCTGTGTAGCAACTAAGTGTGCAGGCATTGGCATATTACAAGTAATGTACACATGAGTCAAAGCTGCTTCTGACTGCACACAAAGGCATTTACAGCAGAGCTAGCCAGTACCTCAAGGGTATAGTTGCATTTTTCCAAACAACAACATTCCAGTCCTTGTTTTCAGTGCACGTCTGACTTCTTTGTTTTATGTCTGTCACTGGCACATTCTTCTGAATTTGAATCCTTTAGTAAAGCTATTTAGCAGGGGAATGCATAGGCCAATGAGGGATTTCAGGCAGACTACTGCTATCATCGTAGCAGAAACTAGAAGGTGAGTGATGTGTGTGTGTACGAGTGAGAGAGTCACCGTGATCTTACCAGATCTCAGGGGTGCTTTCTTATTACAGAAAGGTGACTGATGATGATTTAACGTGAGGGCCACCATACCACAGGTGAGGAGAGACGTTGAGAAGGAGAGTCCTTCAAGGCAACTTCAGCTAATGATAGGAATTGAACCCATGCTGTTGGCATCACATTGCTTCACAAACCAACCGTTCAGCCAACTGAGCTAAACTGAACCCCACTGATTGGCATATAAATGTTCTCACTGTACAGGTTAGGATCACAGGGATTATTCAAGTTGACTGATTTTATTTTGTGTCACTTCTCTTCAGGGTTGAAACAAAATCAGATCTTTACTTACTTCACACTATCTTAATTGCTTTCCCAGCCATTTAAATCTCCACTTATAATTTGATTATGAGATTGTTTTGATTCTTTCTAGACATTTTCTATGAAAGAAATCAAGCAACAAAGACAATGAGAACCTGGTCTGATCACATCTGATCTCAGAGACACTTAAGAGCAACCCACCAAGATTACTGAAAATGTGTACTATTACAGGCGCAAATTACTGTAGATGCTGGAACTGATAACAAAAATGCTGGAAATCTCAGTCTGGTAGGTGGCATCCATGGAGAGAGAGCAAGCTTATATTTTGAGTCAAGATGACTCATCAGAGCTGACAAAGAGTGGCCAAGACTCAAAATGTTAGCTTGCTGTCTCTCCACAGATGCTGCCTGACTCACTGTGATTTCCGGTATCATGTGTGCTATTGGTCCCCATTCACTCATGCATTTTGTGAACAACGAATGTCAGCACATTGTTGAGCTCTGAGCCCATGTACACCATGCCTGCTGCTCAGCCCATTCCTACACACTCATCCCACCAGCAGCGGTCACAAGAGAGTGATCGGAAGTGGCAAGGTTGGCTGGGCTTCCATTAACTCATTGGGACACCAAATTCCATTAGCCCATCCACCGCCCTGGCTCAGATCATCACAACCCAGAATAAAGATGACATTTTCTTGATTTGTACAGTTTCATTCCTAATTCAGTTGAGTATTAGATGCGTTGGATTTCTTCAGAAAATCAGCTATGTATGTAGTACAGCAGCTGCATCATGTACACTGTTAAAACCATGCTGCCCACATCCTGCTAATCTTATTATAGACAGCAAGATCACAAAATCTGATTCTTAACAAAAATACTTAATTGTTACTGCCGAGGTGTGCATTTCTTTTTATCCATTAGTCATGTCATTCCAAAGTTTGAAACTAATGTTTCAAAGCCACAGTAAAAATGCTAGAAACACTCAACATGTCAGGCAGCATCTGGTAAGGAGAGGTGGAAGAAAGGCATAAATGTGCAGTTTTGAGAGGATGCGGGGAGAACAATTTGTCACTATTGAGTGAGGAGTGTGATCTAAGGTTTTGGAGTAGATTTGTAGCTCGGGTTGTGGGTGTTGAGGTTGGTTGGCTCGCCGAGCTGGTTTGTTGTTCCACAGATGTTTCGTTACCATACTGGGTAACATCATTATCATCATAACAACATTATGGGGAGTGTGATGTTGCTACAAGGTGCAGGTGGCGGTGGTGGGTCAGTTGGGGGATGTGAGGAAGTGGTTGGACAGAGAGGGATCAATACACTTGCAAAGCCTTTTTTTTTCACTTGTTCATGGCAGACGAATGTCCCTGACCAGGCAAGCATGATCGCCCTGGAGAAGGTGGAAATGAGCTGCCTTCATGAACCACTGCAGACCTTGATGTGTTTAGACACACTCAGTGCAATAAGGAAGGGAGTTGCAGGATTCTGACCCAGTACTTTTTGGGAGTTTTCAGTATCCATCCATTGGCTACTTATCTAAGTGATTCAGGGTGTGGATGACTGGCAAAGCCTGTGGTAATTGGTCAGATAAAAATTATCTGGATGGAGAGGAATGGATACACCTGGAATGTTTGCTGGTCTGAGGATTTGGCTTTCTGTTCTCACCCTGCTGCAAACAGTGTCAGAAGTAAATGTACTCATTATTTTTATTCATTCTTGGGATGTAAACAACATTTATTGCCAATCCTTATTTCATAGAATCATGAACAAATGCCTACAGTGTGAAAACAGTCCATTTGGCCCAACAGGTCCACACTGACCCTCCAAAGAGCACACCGACACATGGAAATTCCCATGGCTAACACACCTAAGCTACACATCCCTGAACACTACGAGCAATTTAGCATGGCCAATCCATCTAGCTTGCATATCTTTGGACTGTGGGAAGAAACCAGAGCACCCAGAGGAAACCCGCACAGACACAGGGAGAATGTGCAAACTCCACAGACAGTCACCCAAGGGTGGAAGCGAACCCGGGTCCCTGGTGCTGTAAGGCAACAGTGCTAACCACTGAGCTACCATGCCACCCTGTTCTTGAGAAGATGGTGATGAGGTCCCTTCATGAACTGCTGCAGTCCATTTTAGCGTAGGTAGGCCCACAATGTGTTAGGGAGGGAGTTCCAGAATTTTGATCCGGTAACACTAAAAGAACAGTGATATTTTTCAATTTCAGGGTGGTGAGTGGCTTGGAAGGGAGCTTACAGGTGGTGGTGTTCCAAAGTATTCTTCCAGATAGCTGTGGCCGTGGGCTTGGAAGGTGCCGTCTGAGGAGTCTTAGTGTATTTCAGCAATGGTACATACTGCTGTTACTAAGCATCAGTGTGAAGGGAATGGATGTTTATGGATGTGGTGCTTATGAATCAGGCCGCTTTGTCCTGGATGTTGTTAAGTTTCTTGAGTGTTGTTTAAGCTTCACTAATCCTAGCAAGTGAAGAGTATTCCATCACACTCTTATTTGTACCTCGTAGATGGTCGACAGTCTTTTGGGGAGACAGTTGAGTTACTCACTTCAGAATTAACAGTCTCTGCCCTATTTTTGCAATCATGCTATTTATATAGTTAGTCCAGTAAAACAACTTCCAGATTATGTAATTAACAAGGGGATAAATCCCCACTGGCATTTGTTGGTTTAGCGCTCATGAGCTACAGCTGTAGAAACCGAAGTTAAATGAAGCAAATACATGGTTTATGATCAATTCTTCCATAAAAGTTGTACTGGTTGTACAAGATGATAGATAACTGATGCCAGTGAGCTTAAGGTCATGAGTAATAAGTGAGACCTAGGCCAAAAATATTGTTTCCTGGTGGAAAATGCAGATCTGTCCAGTCAGAGGAACATGGCAGCAGTGAGATAAGAAGTGACTGAGCAGAAAGAAGGCATTATATTTCAAGATATGTTGGATTTGTCATAATGGGAGGGAGAGGGTGAATAGCAAAAAGATATAGGTTTTTGTAATGGAAAGTAAGAAGAGTGCAATGGAAAAGGTGCAGAGCAGGCTGGAACATATTAATGAAGTGGCAATAATTTGGAAACAATGGGATTCTCTGGACACCCAAATCCAGGGAATATGAAAGATATTTGGCAAAGCCAGATTCCAGTTAAGGCCCAATAACTTGCTTTTCTTAAATAAATGTTGTAGCATTGAGGAAAGACAACATTGATGGTATGTTTTGAGAATGGGAATAATTAGATTATCTTTCAGGGTCACGTATACAGTGGTATGTGCAATAAGAAGAAAAGAAAGACCAACGAAACATTGATAGACAATCTCAAAAACACTTTCATAGAAAGGAATATGGATTGAAATGGCCAGGCTAGTCCAGAAACAACAAGAATGGATGAAATTTGAAGGAAAGTGGAATTGCAATTTCTGTTTTGTCTACTTGAGGAGTAGATACCAGCAGTGCTATTGCAAATGTACAAATATTCAATCAATTCTAATATCTACATGTTTTTTATTGACATAAGCCTGCTTGGATTTTCATGATAGAGTCTAGATTTGAAAAGGGGGTTGGTCATTTGCAGATGTCCCCTGTGGGAAGCAGAAACTTCTTGGCACTTTGGTTGAGGTGAGATGTCAGCCAAGTTGAGTAAAGGTTTGCTAACTATTCAGCAACCAGGTGATGGGAATAGAGGTTGGTCACCAGAAACGAGAACCACATTCTGATTCACATCAGCAAATAATGTTGTGGCCATCACGAGGACAGGAACTTTGAAATTTGAAGAAATAAATATGACCCACAGACTGTGTTTTTTAACAAATCTGAATATTTTGCTATATTGCCATCACTGCTGACATGGAGTTGTGGCCCAATAATGCCTGACCACAGATGTGCATGTTTAGCTTTAGATTTCATTACAGGAGCATTTCTGCTTCTCCAGCTTCCAAATTTATTTAAGGAAATCTTAAATACTCAATTTTCAGGTCAGAGGTGTTCCCAGGCATTGGTTTTACATTAGGGAGCTGGTGCTTACATGGGTCAAAACAAGTCTGAATGAAAGTTTCAAACTGGCATCATCACTAGCGATATGGTCTAATGCCAACTTCAAGTATGGATGCTGAGCGCCCATGTCTTGATTCTCCCAATGTGGTGGACAGCTATTTTCTGGCAGCGAGAATATGGGTAATTACGACTCACAATACAGAGATATTAAGAGACCAGTTAGCACCCAACAAATGATGCTAGTTGGCAGATTTTGTAGGCTACTGTACTACTAGTAAACCCATCTCTCCACGTGCACCAACATTGTCATAATTTTGTTTTAGCACACTATCACCTTCTAAAAAGCTATACATCATATTTGACAATTGGTGGTGGGGAGGTGGGGGAGGGGAGGGGAAGTTATGAAGTGAGCATCTTAGCATAGCAATCTGTGGAGAAAAATACAGCTGAAAATTAGTGTTTTCATCCAGAAAGGAGGCCACACATTCAAATAACATAGTCATTTCCCTATTATTTTAAGAACCCTCCACCATTATAAAAGAATGGTCACATGATTAGCGTTATAAAACAGTTGAGGAGACATCTGTTAATCATTTAGACTTCATTCTAATGGTTTGTAACATTAGTCAAATTCCTTGAATGTTACAGTTTTTTAAACGTATCTATCATTCTCCAAGCATTTAAAACAGAAATCACATCAAATCAATAGAAGTTATAAATCATTTTATTCCTTATGACTATTTGGTTCTCCAAGCAAAATCAATGTTCTAGATATCTTTTATTTAATTATAAAAGATTGATTTTTGCCCAGTTAAAACAGAATCTCTGTGTAATCTCAAAGTGTAGACAAGAAGGTAAGTGTTGAAGAAGGTAACATCCTTTTAAAAATGCTCTTAAACATATTCAAAAATCAGCAAAAACATACACTGTGAGATATTTCACAAAAAAACACAAACAATTGAGAAACTTACATAGATATTCGATGGGAACTTCTCAAGTGGATTCAGTTTAAGTTGAAGTATTATCAATTTCATTCCACACATACTGATTGGAAATTCTTTTTCATTTTCATCTCCAGTCTTGGCTATTGTCCAACATTCACTTTTAGGGCTGGATTCTCCTTCGAATTACATCTTGTAAAATGGGTACCACCCCAGCACTACTCTTCATAAAAGCATCAGATTTATCCTCCTAAAAGTTCTTTTCAAGCTTACCAAGAACCCAGTCTGCTGCATATAAAGTTGGGCATTTCCACGCCAAATATTTTCAACCACGGTATAATTGGAGCTCAAAAGAGTATCCCCACTTTGGGGAGACTAGTGATGTGCTACTCCTGAATTTTAATGCTTCTTCAAACTATAATTTTAGTGTATTTCATTAGAATTTATGTAGATACTATTCAATCAGAATAGATCTATTATTAGACAAGAATTAGATGTAGTTGGTCTTTCAATCACTTGAACTAGTTCAGACAGATTGTGGCCGATCCGCATCATAACTCCATCTGTTTGCACTAATTTTATATCCCTTAAGACCATGGCTGGCAGAAGGTTTATTGATCACAGATATAAAATTATGAATTGAACAAATTTATGAATACATGCTCCTTTTTTTGATAAAGTCGTCCAACATTCTGTCAGAGATAGTAGGAACTGCAGATGCTGGAGAATCCGAGACAACAAGGTGCAGGGCTGGATGAACACAGCAGGCCAAGCAGCATCGGCTGATGAAGGGTCTAGGCCTGAAATGTCAGCCTTTCTGCTCCTATGATGCTGCTTGGCCTGCTGTGTTCATCCAGCCCTGCACTTTGTTGTCTCAACATTCTGTCATACCAGTTGATAAGATCTCTCCTCATAATCTTATTCACAGGTCTCTGCTAACATTCTGAAGTTTGTACTATACACCACCTAAGGCCTTTAATGTTCCATAGAGACATAGAATCATCAAGTCTTTACAGCATGGAAGAAGGTCCTTCAGCACATCTGTGCAGTCACGAAACATCCATCTCTGCTAATCTCATTTTCCAGCACTTGTGTGCGTGGTGTTTTAAAGCTTTACTTGGTATGTGATACTTCCAACTGTACACACTACTCCAGATATAGATTAGCCAAGGCTTTGTATATCTGTAGTGAAACCACCCTTATTTTATATTCTGGCCCTTTGGTTATAAGGTTAACATTCCATCAGCCCTTGTGGACTTTTTTTAAAATCAATAACTGCATGTTACTGACCTGTACACAGGATCTCTAAATCTCTTTGCATTTCCACTGTTCAAAGCATCTGACCATTTTCAAAATATTCAGATCTATCCCTTTCAGGTCTAAAACGGATAATTTCCCTTCTGTTGAATCCTGCCTGCCACAGTTTTACCCAATCATTGTCAGGGTCTGAACAATGTTGGAAATGTTGAGGAATGTGGCAGAATCACAAGAAAAGTCCTGCAAAGACATTGGGAACAACCTGTTATAACAAGGTGTCGAGCTGGATGAGCACAGCAGGCCAAGCAGCATCAGAGGAGCAGGAAAGCTGACATTTCGGGTCTAGACCCTTCTTCAGAACAACCTTGTTGTATCTTTTAATTATATTCTTGTTGGCAAGGTGAATTTCTCCTATATAGTGGCAAATTGTCTATTAAGAGGGATTATTGCTCATTAATGGCCTTATTGACTGCACATCTCACCTTGTTAAAGTGCAGTCACCTGCCTTAAAATCTGCATGAGCAAACAAGATGCCAGATTCTTGAAATGGAAAGCAGAGCAGGTACCTGACAACAAAAGCAGAAGTTGCTGGAAAAGCTCAGCAGGTCCGGCAGCATCTGGGAAGTAAAAAAATCAGAGTTAACATTTTTTCTCCATAGGTGCTGCCAGACCTGCTGAGCTTTTCCAGCAACTTCTGTTTTTGTTCTTGATTTACAGCATCTGCAGTTCTTTCGGTTTTTATTGGGTACCTAGCAATGGCTGGCTGTGAGGAACCTCCGTATTGCTCAACACACGGCAACTTGGTGCATAATTGATGGGCACCAACCGCACACACTCCTCGTCCATGAACTTTGGCAGGGTCCTTGCTGCCTCTCTAATCAACTTGCAGGCTGCTTAGGAAGCACAGAATTGCACTGCAGGGTGCACCAACAACGAGCATTAAAAGGCTGCTGCAAAGGACACTTTGCATACAGGGACAGGCAGCCTTTTAGACCAGGTAACATCCCAGGGCTGCTCACTTGTTGTATTAGCACTCACTAGCAACATCCATGCTTTGCCTTGCCTGCTGATGCAGTCACACAACTAGGCAGCTTGCCTTGCTGGTCACCAGTCCTGAGTCAATCTTGCACATGCACCACGTGAAATAGCTAATGTGGCAACCACACTGCATGTGCAGCAAGTAGGCAGTCATGTTTCAAAGTCTTAGCAGAGGAACCAATCAGTCAAAGTGTCCCAGCACTGTAAGGCAAGTGCAGACTCTTAGAACAGTCCAGGGGATGGGCCATAGTTAAGTATCAAGTCGGGTACTCTTGGTAAGAGGGCCTATGCTCTTGCAGTGCAGGAAGTGTGTCATGGTCAGTCCTGTGGCTCGATAGCAGCCAGTTTGGAGATGTTGGGAGATGTATTGCCATCAGTCAGGGCTCTGGGCACTTTTCCAGAGGGACTGTCAGGTTTGGTCCAGAGCATGGGTCACAGTCAGTCTGTCAGGTCCATCCACAGAAACCAAAGGGAAGGGGTTTGGAGAAATATGTCTCAGTGTTGTTCTAGGTTCTGCAGCAAAAAGTGAAGGAATCTACTCCTCCATGGAGCCTGTTGGCCTTGGAGATTCAGTCAGATCACCTGGAGGGTGTCTGTGTCCTCTTGCCAGAGGCACCCTCCTCCACATGAACATTCAAGGGTCAGAGGGGGAAGGCAGGGCGGAGCTGGAGGGACTGGCCACACCTGAAGTGTTCTAAGAAAAGACATCTGAGGCGGCTGTGTGTGTGGTTCTTCCTCCAGTTGGGTGCCTCCTGGCATTGCCCTGTCTCCACGTGAGGATGGGACACCTGGACAGAGGTCAAGGTTCCCCATTCCCCTATCACCTTGCGTACCTGAGGACCAATAGTTGAACCGATGTGCCTAGCAGATCCTGAGATTGCTAGTTGCCCCTCCTCTGTCCACAAGGACCTGCAGGTCCCTGCCAGAGAACCAGGGCACTTTTCCCCTCCTCAGACATCTTCAGAAAAACTGTCTTTCAACAAGTAGAGCAGCTTTGGAATGCCAATGCTTGTCCAGCTACACAGTAGTGTTTTAAAGATGGCATGGATGCCAGGAATGCTGGATTTCTGGTGGATTTTGGTGAGTGCGAGTTCTTCTGGGAATGGCAGTGGTAGCCTGAGTCTAGGATCAGGCACTAGTGAACGAGGTGGGTTTGGTCAGGTGCAGCGAGAGAGGGTTCAAAGAGAAAGCCTTGGTGAAACTTTATGAAATTGAGACTTCGCCAAAGTAAAAATAAGATTCAGTCCATAATATATGAACGTCTCTACTCGTATCAACACCACTTACTATGCTACCAATCATTGTGTCATAGGCAAACTGGGATATATGGCTTTCCATTGAATTATCCAAGTCACTAACAAAGAGCTGAGGCCACAGCACTGTAAGTCACTTCCTTCCAATCTGAGAGAAAATGGTGACTCTGTTGGCAACGCCCTTGCCTCTGAGTCAGAAGGAGGTAGACTCAAGCCTCAGTTTCAGAGACATGAGCACAAAAATCACTGTCAAATGTGTAACCTTTCAGGTAAGGTTTTAGAGCCAAGGCCCTGTCTGCTGATGTAAAAAATTCTGCAGAAGAGCAGGGAAGTTCTCCCACTAAGTGTTCTGGCCAGTATTTATTCCTCAGTCAACATTACTGAGATAGATTGTTGTTTGAAGGAACTTTAATGTACACAAATTGGTTGTTGCTTTTCCTCCAACGTTGGCAACATTTCAAAAGTATTCAGTTTGTTACAAAATGCATTGGGTTATCTGAGGTCATGAAAGATATTGTGCATGGATTGTGCGATTCCCACACAAGCTGAGGTCACCATGAAGGACTCTTCTACTCAACCTTTCCCCTCACCTGAGGTGTGGTGACCCACAAGTTAAACTCCTCACCAGTCATCTCTCTCTAATGAGAGAGCAACCCAGTTATCCTCTAGGGCTATGGTGACTGTAATGACTAGGGTTTATAAAGCACGGAAAGCGGATCTTCAGTCCATCATGTCCTCTTCAGTCATCCAGCACCTATCAACTGTAATCCCATTATCTAGCATTTAGCCAATAGCCTTATATACTATGATGTTAAAAGTGTACATTGGAATACTTCTTAAATGTTGTGAGGATTCCTGTCCCTCCCATCCTTTCAGACAGTGAGTTCCAGATATCCTTACCCTCTGATTGAAGACATTTTTCCTCAAATGTTCTCCAAACCTCCTCAAATCTAACCAGGCAGTCCATGTGGATGTTAAAAGAACTAAAAAGAAGGGGATACATGATTTATGGTAGGACCGTAGAAAGTACAATGGATCAGAGGGACTAGTCAGGTGATGGCCTAGTGGTATTATCACCGGACTGTTAATCCAGAGACCCAGATAATGTTCTGGGGACACAGGTTTGCATCCCACAATGGCAGATGGTGGAATTTGAATTCAATAAATATCTGGAATTAACAATCTAATGATGACTGTGAATCCATTGTCGATTGTCAGGAAAAACCCATCTTGTTCACTAATGTCCTTACCTGGTCTGGCCTACATGTGACTTCAGACCCACAGCAATGTGGTTGACTCTCAACTGCCCTCTGGGCAATTAGGGATGGACAATAAATGCTGCCTAGCCAGTGACACCCTCACCCCGTGAATGAATAAAGAAAAAAAAATTTTCAACTATTCACAATCACAGCCAAACCATTTTCAGTTATTCACAGTTATCGCCTTTCCAGGATTAACTTCTTCCCTAATAAAAACCAAAAGAACTGCAGATGCTGTAAATCAGGAACAAAAACAAAGTTGCTGGAAAAGCTCAGTAGGTCTGGCAGCATCTGTGAAGGAGAAAACAGAGTTAACGTTTCGAGTCCGGTGACCCTTCCTCAGAAGTTGGCAAAGACGGCGGAAGAACAGATCGGCGTCATGTCGTGCCCGAAATTCGTTAAGGTGGGGACGCAAAGGGATAAA
>NC_063342.1:61307479-61325149 GCF_021869965.1 Rhincodon typus | reverse complement strand
ACCCTTCCTCAGAAGGGTTTGTGGAAGGGTCAGTTCCAAGGAAGGGTCACCGGACCCGAAACGTTAACTCTGTTTTCTCCTTCACAGATGCTGCCAGACCTGCTGAGCTTTTCCAGCAACTTTGTTTTGTTAACTTCTTCCCTGCTTTACTATCAGCAATCCTTTTGTCTGCTTCCCTTTGTTCTTTCTTTCTCTGGATACCGTTTCTACCTATCCATTTCAGTCCTTTCCCCCAATTCAAATCCCACCCTTGTCATCAGCATAAATACCACCATTTCTTATCTGCATTCCATTCTGTCAAAGAATCACCGAACTCAATAAATTGACGCTTTTTTCCCACCAAAGATACTGCCAGACCTGTTGAGTTTGTCCAGCACTTGCTGTTTTTGTTTCAGATTTCCAGCATCTACAGTTCTTTGTTTTATCTCTTTAAATCTATGACGCTGGTTATTAACTAATAGGAAGGGTTTCTTCCTATCTACCCTATCTATTCCCCTCATAATTTTGCACACCTCAATCAGTACACCCTCATTCTATTCTGGTGCAATCAGATCCATCCTATTGTGTGGTGACCAGAACTACAGTACTCCAATTATGGCCTAACGGATATTTTACTCAGCTCCATCATAACCTTCTTGCTGTTGTTTTCAATAACTTCACTAGTAAAGGCAAATATTCCTTCTTAACTCCCTTATACTCATGTCCTGCTGTTTTTAGGGATCTATAGATATACACACCAAAGTCCCTCTGATCCATTCTACTTCCTAGGGTCCTACCATAAATCATGTATCCCCTTCTTTTTAGTCCTTTCAAAATCCATCATCTCACACTTTTCTGGATTAAATTCCATTAGCCAATGTTTTGCCCATCTCACCAGCCCATCTACATCATCCTGTAGTTTAGGGCTTTCCTTCTTTCTAGATATCAGACTATCAACTTTTGTGGCATCTGTGAATTTACTAATCATACCTCCTACGTTTGTGTTTAGATTATTTATGTGCACCACAAACAACAAGGGACCCAGCACCAAACCCTGCTCTATGCGAGTGGACACAAGTTTCCAGTCACACAAACAATCTTTGACCATTACACTCTACCTCCTGCCACTAAGTCCAATTTGTCCAGAATTCCATGGGCTTTTAACTGTTTGACCAGTCTGCCATTGAAGACCTTGTCAAAAGTCTTACTAAAATTCATATAGATTACATCCACTACATTGTCTACTCCCACTACTCTCGACAGCAAGCAGGAAACTGTTCACCTCCTGTTCAGAACCAAAGCACCCCAATCTATCTCATGGAGTTGGGTTCTCAGATGATACTTGCGTGTGAGCACCATCTGAGGCAGGGCTCCCAAACCACCGTCATCACATTCTTGGATGCATATAGCAGAATGGGCCTTAGGCTAACCATCCACAAAGAAAAGTTTCTATCAGCGTGCTCCCACTGCACAACAATGTCTCCTAACTATTCACACTCATGGCAAACCAATGGCCAACGTCAATCAATTCTCATGCTTTGGCGCCTCCTCTCAACAGGGAAGGTATCAACGATGAAATTCAACATCATCATTGGTGTGCCAGCGCAGCCTGAGAGACAGACCGTTTAGTAACAAAGACCTCAAAGTGGCACCAATCTCATTGGCAATGGAGTAGTAATGTTTCCTTCCCTTCTGTCTGCATTGGAGACATGGACAGCATGCAGCAGACATCTGGAATACCTGGAAAAATATCACCACTGACGCCTCTGCAAAATCCTACCAATCCATTGGTGGGATGGGCACTCCAAAAACAGTGTCCTCTCTCAGGCCAGCATCCCCAGGTTCGAGGCACTGATTACAGTCACTCAGCTATGTTGGGTGGCTCACATTATCATTGTGTCTGACACAAGTCTTCCAAAATAAGATTCCTGTTCTGAGCTCCATCAAGGCAAGTGGTTACCAGGACTGCAGAGAAAAAATTTCAAGGACATCCTCCAAGCCTACCTGAAAAATGCCCAGAATTGCACTGGAGAAGCATCTACAAAGGAGCCCATTACCTTGAGCATTTCCAACAGGCCCAGGTGGAGGTCAAGAACAAACAGCAGAATCACAGAATCAGAGAAGTGTTACAGTGCAGAAGACTATTCAGCCCATTGTGCCTGTACTGGCTCTTGCAAAATGAGCATCATTACCTAGTGCCAAACTTCTGCTTTTTCCCCAAACCCTTGCACAATATTTCTATCCAAATAATCATTTAATGCCCTATTGAATGTCTCAATAGAACCTGCCTTTATCATACTTCTCGAGCAGTGCATTCCAAGCCCTAACTACACATTGTGTAAAAACTTGTCATTTTTTCTCACATCACCCTTGCTTCTTTAGTACATCAGTTTAGATCTATACCCTCATGTTCTTGTTCACTTACAGCTTCTCCCTATCTACTCTATCCAACCTGCTGACGATTTTGAAAAACTCTATATGCTGACCTCTGAGCTTTCTTCTCTCCAAAGAGAGCAGTCTCAACTTCTTCAATCTATCCTCACAACTGAAGCTTCTCACCCCTGGAACCTTCCTTATAAAACAGTTCATTCTCTCTCTCTAATGAATATACATCTTTCAAACGATGCGGTATCCATAACTGTTGGCAAGACTCCAGCTGAGGTCTTATACAAGTTCTAAATCACTTCATTGCTCTTGTGCTCTATGCCCCATTATTAAAGGTGAGGATACTGTATACTTTATGCCGCTCTTGAAAAGCGGCATCCAAAAACCTGAGCATGCCACCCACCTACCTCCTCAACATAACACCTGCCCTACCTGCAACAGGGTGTGTAGATCCATGGTTAGAATATTTAGTCAGCCCAGGACCCACAACTCCAGAGTGGAAGACAGACATCCTCGGTCCTAAGGGACTGCTTTGAAAGAAAGTCAGACAGATGTTTGCCATTCTGTCAAGATAATAACTGATGCTCTTTTCAATTCATATCCTTCCCAGTGGAAGCAGAGAAATAAAGAGATGGAATTATCTCATTCTACAGACTGCCTGAATTCCCACTGCGGCAAGAAGCAATTGATAAAACCCACGTCAGTCGAAGCTTCATATGACAGGTTGTAAATTTTATGAACAGAAACAAACTTTCAGTCTATTGATGTCCAGCAACTGTGTGAGGCCAATCATCTTATTCTGCATGTCAATGTCAGAGAGGGGAGAACAATAGCTATATTGAGGCCCAGAAGAAATATCATAGTGCAAATTGGAATAATGTTAAAGTCTTGATTTGGATGCATGAGCAAGCCCGATAGGGTCCTGCAATGATTGAGAGTTCAAGCACTCATTGTAGCATGCTCCGTCACACTGTGACAAAGAGGATGAAAAGCAGAAAGCAATTAGAATAAAGAAAGAATGGAAGCATAACTCTATGCTCCAGCATGGAAAGCATGTATTAGAAAGAGACAATTGGACTGTATATACAGTAATCAGACAACAGAGAACAAAGATTTTTTAAAAAAGGGATTGATTCCACACAACCTTATCACCAGACTCAAAGCCACCACCAAAGTCCTTTAGTGTCAAATCTCCAGGCAAATTCCTTCACTTGAGGTAAGTCTAACAAGCATATGCAATCATTCAAGCTTTCATTGAAATGAACTCAGAGCTTTCTTTGCATAAGATGTGTTTATGTTTCAAAATAATGTGCCAAGGATTCCAGTCATCCCTTTGTCATCCCTCCAGTCATTGGACCTTCTTCCTAATGCCAGAATGGAAAATGATCAAGGAGGAAAACAGAGACAAGTACCAATTGTAAGACACAATGTTCTATACCTTATTTTTGCCAGTGAGATGGATGATACTTCTTGCACTGGTACCTGTTTGTAGTAAACACAAGTGGTATTCTTTTACTAATGGCATGCTGCCGTCACACCAAGAAGATTTATCGTCTCCTACACAAATAAGTAATGTGGATATGAATTTCAGTGTCACAGTGATGTTAAGTATGTAGGCAATATGTCCATGACCAGTGGATTGCATTAAACAATCCACCCTTTTATTTGTCCATAGTAGGAAACATGCCAAAAGTGATCTACCAGACCATGCCTGTAAGCCTCTTCATCAAATATGAGATGCAATTCTGCTGTTGGACAACATTTATTAAATAACCCTGACTATGCTAAGTATTATACCAGAAACCAATTTAAGATTAGACTCGCTGAGTAATTCACTTAAATCTGCTAGAAGCTTCGTACATTCATATAGTGAATCATTTAGATTGTAGGAAAAGGAACCTGTCCATACATTGCAAGCAATTTTTCATTGAGGAAAAGCTAATAGGGACTACCAATGCCTGATATGTTCCCCATGGCAACACAATGACCAGTTAGACTCTACCTACTTGGTGTGAGGTTAATCAACTAAGATTGACAGTTTCAGTTTCTGCTGCATCTCCCTGCTAACCATGGTCCAACCATGATCAGCGCCCTCTTCTCAAGGTGAAAAAATTGATATTCCCTTTCTAAGTTTCTTGCATGTCAGTCCTGATCAGTGCAAGATATACAGTTTTGACTTCCTGTCACTTTTTAGCAATCTTTACCATAGAATTCCTGATCACAGCTATCTATTGGAAACAATACATGGACACTACGAATTGAATTAAAGAGGGGTAAACAGAAGGCAATTATGAAACCTATAGGAAGAAGTTCATACACCTGAATCAGCTTTGAATTTAAGAAATGTATAAAATATGCCCACAGTTCATTACTTGGGTGGTTTGCCATGCAAAAATTTGATGAAAAGTATGAAAATGCATGGTGTCAGAATATTGTGTAGTAAAGAAGAACTTGCATAGTTTTACTTCTTTTAATTGTCCTTCTTTGAAACATTGCCATGCCGACATTTTCTGAAGGAAAGAAACCCTGAATGCATTCTATCTTATCTGCTTACTTCCAACAAAGAATTCTTTTGATAATGGAGCAATTTTGCTAATGCAGCAAAATTGTGTAAAAAATATCACCAGTGTTTGATAAGGCTTTTCAGCATAAAGTATACCCAGAAGAGTAAAAATGTTCTAAGGAGAAAACCCTCGAGTAAAGTAATAGGAAGGTGGTAGGCAGCAGACAGCACAGGATAATTACTATCATTTATATAAACTAATAGACAGAGGAAACATGCACAGGACAGCAGGATGTAGTCTCTCCAAATTTTATGTGAAGCCCCCCATGAATACTGTAAAGTGCTGTTGTAGTAGGTTGAGATCCAGAATCAGCTGCTTCAGCTTACAACGTAGAATCATTAGTTCACCTCTATCCTCTCACAGTGCCTTTAAGCAGCACATTTCATATAAATTTCTGTCTAATGATTAAAATGTATTCCTCAAGGTACAGAAGATTTTACATTCTGTGCACTTTCTGCATTCTCTGTTATTTTGAAATTTAACCTGAGGCTCCATCTCCATTTTAAAATGATGTGTGCATTTATCAGTCAATCTGTCCTCAGTTTATTGAATGTATTGAGGCATTTTCTTTTGCCTGCATGATATCTTAAAGCAACAGGCCATATAACTTAGCCAGAATACGATATAAGCTAACGTGAGGCAGATTTCCTCCTTATGATTTCTCCTGTTCAAATGTACAATTTCACAGCAAACAAATTCAATCAAGGAAATGTGTGTCTTAAGCCCTTTGAAACAATCATAGGAACGTTGTTACAAATAAAATCCACAAAAGCTCTATAATATCACAAAACCCAACAGATTCATCAGTAATAGAGGTACTGGGAAGGGTTGGAGGAGGGTCATTACCTCCCCTAACCTCCAAACATCTTCAGGTTTATGAGGGACAAATCTTTTACACAGATGGTGGTTTGCCTGTGGAATGAACGTCCTGAGGAAGTGGTAGATGCAGGCACAGTTACAACATTTAAAACACACTTAGATGAGTACATGAATAGAAAATGTTTGGAAGGATATGAGCCAGAAGCAAGTGTGGGACTAGTTTAGTTTGCAATTACATGTGGCATGGACTGGTTGAACTGAAGAATCTGTTTCCATGCCGTATGACTCTATGACCCTGTAACATGATTTGGACAACTGATTCTGTTTTGTTTTCAAACTGGCACCTGTTTTCAGTCTCCAGATTTAACCAGCTGCAAACTTATGAAATTTCCATGTCGGCCTTGGAGCTATAGGCATGAGTCTATTCTCCAGCTCACATCCTTTCCAAGTTGACCAAACCGTGAGTTAGATCCTTGCTCTCCCTGACTTGGCCAAAGCTAACTCTACTACTGTGATTTACTTTTTTCTTTCAGGAAGTGAACCCTACCTCTTCTGGTTCACACCTATTTACAGACTGACACTGTGTAGACAATTCTTATTGCTTTCTAGAATCACTGGTATGCTCTGCAGTTACAAAATCAATTGCGGCTCGAAGAAGGTCCAACACCAAGTAGACAAGGGTAGTGCCACCTATCGGTGGTGAATGAATGAAGGATAGAGTATTCCTTTGTGAAGGACCAAGGGAGTAAAACTCCAATCCTGTTTAACCTGTTGAGTGTCACTTCTGTATTATAGGAAAATACATCAAGACTGAATCATTCCGTCCGGAGCTGGTAAAACTATTCATGCAGTTTGTATGAAGCAATTATATTTATCTAATATTTAATGAAAAGCATGATTTATTACTTTTCATGTTTTGATTAACCTGCTAGAACCAAGTTAAGATGTCAGTGGCTGTCATACATAAAAATGCTAATGGAAGAATGAACAGTATAAATTAATCACTTGAAACTTTGTAAACTCCCACAAGGATGTGAGATATGTTGTAGAGAATTAACTTCATATTTCAATGAAAACAATTGTTGAAAAGGAAAGCACGTCTTGGCTGAACCACCATTTACATTCAACAACTTGATATCAAAGAACTTGGGCTAAATTGGCTCCCACTATCTTAGAAAATTTGAATAGAAACAAGAACAGGAAGAAATTGCTTCACAAACAAGTAGGCACGAAGGTAAATGCCCCAAAGAGTGTTTGTCTCTAACACATTTTGTTACATAGATTGAGTAAGAAGGGGGTGCTATGGAGGGATTAGGATGGGTGCAGTCAGTCCACTATTTCTGATCAAATGCTATTCTACCCTACTTCAAATCATAAACCAAGAAACATATTGCAAGCTGAATGTGAGTCAAAAGACATAAATTAAGTTTACAGTAGCCTCTCAGACTGGCACAAGGTGAGAAGCGCTGACCCACAAGAATCAGCAATCATAGAGTCGTAGAGCTGTACAGCACAAAACAGGCCCTTCGGTCCAACTCATCCATGTCAACCAAATATCCTAAATAAATCTAGTCCTGTTTGCCAGCATTTGGCCCATATCTCTGTAAACCCTTCCTATTCATACACCCAAAAAGTCACCTTTTAAAAGTTGTAATTGTACCAGCCTCCACCACTGCTTCTGGCAGCTCATTCCATACATACAACACCCTCTGCATGAAAAAGTTGTCCCTTAGGTCCCTTTTACATCTTTCCACACTCACCTTAAACCTATGTCCTCGTTTTGGACTCTCCACCCCAGGGAAAAGACCTTAGCTATTCACCCCATCCATGGCCCTCACGATTTTATAAACCTCTATAAGGTCACCCCTCAACCTCCAACACTCCAGGGAAAAAAGCCCCTACCTATTCAGCCTCTCCCTATAGTTCAAACCCTCCAATCCCAGCAACATCCATGTAAATCTTTCCTGAACTCTTTTAAGTTTAACAGCATCTTTCCTATAGTGGGGAGACCAGAATTGAGCACAGTATTCTAACAGTGTCCTCACCAATGTCCTGTACAGTCACAACATACCTCCCAACTCCTATACTCAATGCACTGACCAATGAAGGCAAGAATTCCAAATGCCTTCTTCACCACCCTGCCTACCTGCGACTCCACTTTCAAGGAACTAAGCACCTGCATCTCTAGGTCTCTTCATTTGACAACACTCCCCAGGAGCCTACCATTAACTCTATAAGTCTGATCCTGATTTGTCCTACCAAAATGCAAATACCTCACATTCATCTAAATTAAACTTCACCTGCCACTCCTTGGCCTATCAGCTCATCTGATCAAGATCCCATTATACTCTGAGATAGCCTTCCTCACATCCATTACACCTCCAATTTTGGTGTCATTTGCAAACTTACTAACCACACTTTCTATATTTATATCCAAATCATTTATATAAATGATGAAAAGCAGTGGACCCGGCACTGATTCTTGCAGCACACTACTGGTCACAAGCCTCCTGTCTGAAAAACAACCCTCTACCACCACCTTCTGTCTCCTACCTTCAAACCAACTTTGTATCCAATTTGCTCGCTTTCCCCGGATCCCATATGATCTAAACTTGCTAAGTCGTATATTATGTGGAACCTTATCAAACACGTTGCTGAAGTTCATATTGGACTACAATTGTTCATCATCTACAGAAATGATTTGGACTCGGAGATTAGAAGGAGACTTTCAAAATTTGCACACAATGAAAGTGCTTGAGGCAAATAAAGCAGATATATTTAAGGGGTGAGAAAATAAGTGCATGAGAGAGAATGGAATAGAGCAGAGTTTTCCAAACTGTGCTGCAGATATACCTCGGAATATGTGAGTTCACTCTAGGAATAAGCTTGATAAATTGCCTAAAGGTTTATTTTGTATAAATTGTTTTATTAATTTATTTATTGCTTTATTTGTAACAGGCTATTAAGATGCTATGAAACACTGGCAATTTGTTATATAAAGTTTTTAATTTATTTCAAGATGTACTAATGAGAATATAGATATAGAGATATTACACAGAACCCTGATTTTGGATCCCCATGCAGCATGTTTGATCACTATACAGCATGCTTTCAGCAACTGTGTAGCTGCCTAAGCTCAGAGCTAAACTGAGTTTCTTAACTCAGCTACATGTATTGCACTGTGACTATAACTGTCAGGACATAACTGTGGAAAATGGACAGTTAAAAACAGGAAGTGTTAAGTTAAACACACAAAGTATCAGTGATGAGAAGCAAGTGGCAAAATTTGTTTTGCCTGTAACCAGTGCTGAAATGAGTTGATGACTGACTCAACATGTAAATCCATGGAGTGAATGATGAGACTAGACAGGAAGTCCAGAGAAGTACAGGGATTTATTTTGATTGGATCAAGTGAACACCCTGAGCTGCAGTATGGGTCATATGGTGATATTCTGTCAAGCAGCAGTCAAAAACTATTTCTCTTGCTCAGACGCTCAGAATTTAAACTTGAACATAAAGTCAAACTCTGAAAGACAAGACAAAAACAAGCCACGAGCCTGTTTTAAGCATACAAAGGAAAAAAGACTGCTATACTTTTCTCTTTGATGACAATGTAAAGGCCCTTTGAAGTCTCACACTTATATAGTGAGTTAGAATTAAGAAAACCTCACACCATAGCAGAGGAATTAATACTATACATTGTTGCAGACATGGTATAGTGAATGAATTTAAAATAAAATGAAACATTCTACAAAGTGATTTGGTGTGTTGCTGATAAACTCCTCAGTTCAGGGAAATGCACATATGACCTCAAGTCACCATGGAGCAGGAAACTTGAATAGAAACTCATTGAGGTGTCAAATAGTAGTTTTAGCACCTTTCACAGTTGCACACAGACCAATGCACAGTTTATTGCTACCAAGTAGCAAGGAGAAAAATTGTAGCTCTTCCAGCTGCAGCTCACTTTTCTGTAACAAGTAGTAGGGTGCTCGAATAAAGTTCCCTAAGGTATTATGAGCAATAGCTTCTAAAATGATCAGTTTTTCCCTGTGACCAGGATAAATTACCAATGGATAAGATTTCACACTTTAGGACTTTTATTATTGTTATTTGGCAGTACAGAACTTGAATATTGCGGAAAAAGGACACCTTTATTGAAGTTTTTCATCTTGAGCTCATCAAAACAATTCTCAAAATTACCAATTAAGGGGGAGAAACCAACCTGTATACTGTACATGAGGAGAGTGCAGATTGGGTCATTATTTCTAGAACTATCTCTGCTACAGCACCCACAACCCACCAAAGCTCAAAGATCCACGATTCTCAATGTTGCCCGCAACAACTTCCCTCACCCACTTTGTCCATACCCCACCCTCCAACACCACAGACCTTGTATGGTCTTGGCACTGCCTATGTACTCCTTCTGGTACCTCACCACCCATTGCACCAGCCCTAACTCAATTCTTTTCTTTCTTCCAATACAGGGGAAGACAGCTCACAATAGGGCAGTAAATGCCCATGTTGCAGACATACGGGTTCCTCACTAAAAGGAGACAATCCTGCCCTCACAGGAGAAGATCAGGACCACAGCTGTGGGGATGACAAAACATCCATGTCCTATCAAAAAAGTCAAATTCTTCATTCCACTGCAACTCTCACATTGACACCACTATAAGTGTCATTCATTACACACCACTTGTCTCTCTTTTGTCTTCTAGGTACCACCACCATCTTCAGAAATGACCAGCTTTCCCAAAAGCAACCTCCCGGACCTCTGAGGGTGAGAGTATCGAGGGCACAAAGGGAACATCAGCAATGCAGCCAGTCACATCAACATCTGGCTACCTCCTTGAACAAATTGGAGAGACATGTCGAGCAGACTGAGAGCCATACACACCTGCAGGCTAGTGTCCATCCATTGGTCCTCAGGACCAAATACGTGGTAACAGGGAGATAGTGAAAATCCTCAAGCACTCCAGATAGTCCATCCTCATAAGAGACAGGGCGGTGCAGGAGACAACAAGTTAGAGGGTGCAACACATGCTGCCCTTCAGAAATCCCGTTGCCATACACTCCAGAGGTGGCCAGGCCCTCCACTCCACCCTGCCTGTGCCCCTCCGACCCTTGAATGTTCTAGCAGAGGAGGGACCATTAGCCTCTGCCTGGTTATGTGACTGTACTAATTGGCCAGACATATCAAGGTTTAGATCCTGCGAACATGTAGGTAGGTGCTAAGTGAGTGAACACCAAGAGAGCAAGTGAGCAGCCCTGAGATCCAACCTTGTCCGATCCTTCTGCTCAAACCCTGTGCACAAAGTGTCACTGCTGCAACCTTTTAATGTTAGTTGCCAGTGTTCCCTCCAATGCAATTCTATGCTTTAAGAGCACCATGCAGTGTATCGGAAAGGTACCATGATGGGGTTTGTGAGAGGTTGTGAAGAGTCAGATGCCAATATCCAAGGATGAATGATCCATGTGGCTGGTGCCTGGTTTATGCCCTGAGAGGCATGTAGAGGTCCTTCAGAGCAAGTGGTGTGATGAAATCACAAGGTCCACGCTTTGGTTTCCATGTCAACATTTTCGACGTTTAGCTTGTTAGTCACATTCAGTAAGAAAGAAAGCTGAATATTACTGAAGTGAGTTGGATCATTACGAGCAATGGCCCCACCTAATTGGCAATTCACTGCTACCTAGTGAAAAACTCAACTTGCCGCTTGTCAAAAACATAAAAATGGAGCGAAAGGTTTTAGTGGTACAGAGGTATGTACACAATGGCCGGAGTTCAAATCCCACCTGCTGCAGAAGTACGTCAAAATGCATCTGAATGAGTTGATATAAAAATACCTCAAAGATAGTGCAAAACGAAGTTGAGCTCCAGACATTGAGATTGGCCTCTCTGAACTTCTCATCTGATTCTGCCACAAATCTCACCATAGCCCATATCACTCAGACGCCGAACAATATCCTGCCCCCAGAATATATCCTGTTCTACAAAATAAGATGAGAAATTAGAGTTTTAATTTATTGCACCGTATGGAAGTTCAAAGGCTGTTATATAGCATGGTCTTAGTATGTAACTTAAAAATGAAGTCTACGGTCAAATGATTCACCAGAGATCACCCATTCCTTTTTGTATGACACAACCTGGCTCCCACAACTAGGCCACTTGTCAGATTACATTCCTTCACTGGTCCGGACAAAAGTGAGTCAATAAGTTAAAAAAAGGTGAGATTCTAGACTTACTTTGGAGAGGAAAGCAACACTGGTGTTTCCTCAAATCTACATGGATCCCAGACATTGGATGAACTACAGTTGCCGAACAATGTTAAACATCATCTGACGCGATCTGGACAATTATTTATGCGGTTACTTTTTCTCAATGGGGAATGAAATATTGAGTTCCACTATGGTCTTCCACAAGTTTTGCTGCAAGTAGCTGAACCTGAAAACTTGTTAATGAAAAACGCAGGTGAAGCTCCTTGACATCTCAACTGATGTAAGACTCAAGGTTGAGTTCCAACAAAAGCAGGTGTCTGGGTTTGGGATGCAACTGCGAAGAAATCTCCCAGAATTGTCAGACTTGTCTTTCAAGGCTTTGATACTGACTGTTGCAACTAATGTACCCGTGAGAAAGTGGATTTACATCCCTCCCTGGAAAGGAATTAAATTATCGATAGTGCCTCTGTGTAAAATAAAGCAATTTACCACGTCATCTGTTATTCATCATGCATGTTATGCCTCTTTGCTCAAAGAAACCCATCTGTCACTTAAATGGCAAGTTGTACTATTAACCATTGTTTAAACTTCAGAATGTGATAAGATTTCCGGATGTAATATCTATTGTATTGTTTATACATGTGCATTAAAGGAGTAAAAACCTAGTTAATCTTATGCTGGTAAGGGCATATCAGAAACTGCTGGATCTGGAAAGATGAATAAAATTTTGGGAACTTCTGGAATACAGAGTAAAGCTGGCAGAGATTGATGTACAAGGATGCACTAATTGAACATTTTCAATATGAATGTATTGATCTTGAAAAGGAGTACAGCATAAATTCACCAGAATGTAACAGTTCTGAGGAAGGATCACTCGACCCAAAACGTTAACTCTGATTTCTCTCCACAGACGTTGCCAGACCTGCTGAGCTTTTCCAGCAATTTCTGTTTTTCTCCGAAAGTGTAACAAGGGCTCCACAGGTTAAATTTATATCGTAAAAAGAGATTACACAAACTAGGCTTGCATTCCTTGGAGTTCATAAGTACAAGGATTAGACTGATTGAAGCTTTTAAGATTTTGAAAGGATTGGATAAAGTGATAGAAGGAACGTTTATTCTGCTAGTGCAGGTATTTAGAACAAAAGAGTATTATCTTAAGAACAGACTCAGGAATCAAGTTAGGAAAACTTCCTCATGTAAAGAGTGGGAAGCATTTGGGAATCCCTCTGAGTAAACTAGTAAATTCTAGCTCAATTAACAATTTTAAAGCTCAGCTGGATGGATTTTGACTAAGGTGCAGGCGTTAATGGCTCAAGAGGCAAAGCAAGTGTATCACAAATGGAGAAACATCATCCATGATTTTTATTGAGCGATGGAAGAGGCTTGAGGAGATGAATGATCTATTCCTATTCTTATGTTCCTAACAGGTTTAGCAATGTCCTGATAATGTGATAAGAGTCTATATAAATGCAAGCTCTTTCTTTCTTCACTGGGATCATTTATTAGAAACAGGATCTGTTGAGAAACATTGAGAGCAATCTTGTTGAGTCCTTGGGGTATCATTAACTGGCTGGAGAGCTAGCAGAAGACCCTTGCTCTTGTCCCAGATGAGGTCCGATAAGCCACAAACAGTGGCTTGTCAGGCAGCGTCAAGGGAGGCCATTATTGCACCTTCCTCTTGAGGTGGATGGGGGTATCTGTCCTACACAATGGGATTGGTTCACAGGTCTTGCGCTCAACAATGTCATGAGGGTGGCCGTGGCTACTGGAGGAAGAGCAGCCCTGAAGGCCCAGGAGAGCAGAGGATTCATGACAATGATAATTGATGTGGGAGGTGGTTGGTTCTTGAGTTTAGGGTTCTTGAGGAGAGCAGGGTAGGAAGCAAGGGCAGGGCATCGCTGTCAGTGGACCAGAACCTCTGCCCAATGTCCAGTCCCTCCACCGAGCACTAAATGCCTTTGATCTAGGCGACACCAAAGTCGCCAGCTGTCCAAACATTAACTTCTATCAGGAATGACATATGGCAACAAACTAGTATGTAGCTGGGTTAATCTTAGCAGCACTGAGCTGAAGCCCTTAAACGGCCATTTAATTAGCCATTTAAATGTTTCAAATGACAGAGGAGTGGGAGGGTTGACCGTGAACCATCTGTTAGGAAGGTAATTCTGGTTGAAACAGGAAACTGGCAGGATTTGGGTACATTGTGGAGCCAGAAGATTCTAGCCATTTTCTATTTTAGATCTGTTTTTTTCAAAGCAACAACTGAGAAAGACCTTTGGCAGTTTTTTTTATCAGGTACAACAGAATGTTTATTATCACACCATGCCATTAATTCTCTGCATCAGCACTCATTCAACATTTATCAGACAAGCCATGGAAAAGGTAACCCATTACAATCTCAACAGCCTTCTGAGGGGATGGCTGAAGGTTCCTCCCCTGGTACAAAGGCAAAGATGCTAAAGAATTGTTTTTCCGACGTTTGAAAATATCTGGAATTCCTTACTAGAGAAGACTGTTGAGACAGGCTTATCTAGTACATTCAAGGCTGAGATAAACAGAATTTTTATCAGTAAGGGAATTGTGGGTTATGGGGAGAAAGCAAGAAAGGGGAGTTGAGGATTACCAGATTAATCAGGCTGTTATTGAATGGCAGAGCAGACTAGGTGGCATGGTGGCTCAGTGGTTAGCTCTGCAGCCTCACAGCACCAGGGACCCAGGTTCAATTCCAGCCATGGGCGACTATCTGTGTGGAGTTTGCACATTCTCCCCGTGTCTGCGTGGGTTTCCTCCGGGTGCTCCGGTTTCCTCCCACAGTCCAAAGATGTGCAGGCTAGGTGGATTGGCCATGCTAAATTGCCCGTAGTGTTCAGGGATGTGTGGGTTATAGGGGGATGGGTCTGGGTGGGATGCTGCAAGGGTCGGTGTGGATTTGTTGGGCCGAAGGGCCTGTTTCCACACTGTAGGGATTCTGAATGGCCTATTTGTGCTCCTATGTCTAATGGTCATATGGCAATGACCTAAATGTGCTTTGCTGTCTTTCGTCACTGCTGCTATTCAGGCTACCCAATGACTTCCACATGAAACTTGTTGGGTATCTTGGAAACAAACTTCCATTTTAGATCTTAAGGGATCTAACATTTGTTTATCCAACTGCTGGGTACACTTCTACGGTCTTCCTGTTGGTCCTAGTGAATGGCAGCTTCAGTCTAGGCATAGTTCTTCAGAATCACATAGAGGAGAAACGCAAAGTGTACTTTTCGCTTTTATTGTCCTGAAATGACTCAAGAAAGATTAAGCTTGTCACATAACCAAAATGTCAAAATGTTCTCCTTCAAAGTTCAAAGTTGTTAAGCATGTAAGTAAAGGGTTTCCTCTGGTCCCCATGGGAAAAAAAATGTTCAGTTTGATTTGTGGCAAAAATGGAAATGATTTCAAGGATTTTAGAATCAAACTTAAGCCAATGTGTCAAAAAGTATTTAAAATTGATAAGGAGGTAAAATAAATAGTCAGGAATTAATGTTGATGAGGATGAGATGCATCTCAAGATGTTGAAGGAAGTGTGACTTGAAATTTCAGAGGCACTGGTGATTATCTCTCAATCTTCCCTGGATAGAGGGCTAATGCCAGGGGATTGGAAAATTGCAAACAATATCCAAGAGTCAACAAAGATTTGTTAAGGGTAAATCATGGCTAACTAGCGTGCTAATGTTTTGTGATGAGGTAACTGAGAGAACTGATGAGGGGAAGATTGTTAATTTGGTATACGTGGACATCCAAAAGATGATCACAACAGTGGCACACAGCAGACCTGTGGGGAAAGTTATGGGGCATGGAATAAACATGGAAACAAAATTATCTGAAGGATAAGAAACAGGGTTTAATGGTTTATAGGTAATTGTTGAGCTGGAACCAGGTTTATAGCGGAGTTCTCTAAGGATTGTTATTGGGATCCTGGCTTTTCCTGATAGATACTATATATAAATTAATGATCAAGAGCTTGGTGAGCAGAGGACAGTTTCAAAGTTTGCAGATGACACAACATTTTGGAGAATTGTAAGCTATGAGGATGTTGTAGAACTTCAAAAGAACGTTGATAGTGGAGCAAGCAGTTATGTGGCAGATAAAGTTCAGTGATAACAAGGTGTGTAGCTGGATGAACACAGCAGGCCAGGCAGCATCAGAGGAACAGGAAAGCTGATGTTTCGGGCCAAGACCCTTCTTCCTCTGCCTGGCCTGCTGTGTTCTTCTGACTCCACATTTTGTTATGTCTGACTCCAGCATCTGCAGTTCTTGCTATCTCAGATAAAGTTTTTGCAGAGAATTGTGAGCTGTTGCACTTTGAAACAAAGCACATGGAGAGACATATTTTAAAAAGTGTGTGCAGGAGCAAAGAGACCTGTGTGAATACATGCATGAGTCACTACAGGTGGCAGAGTAGGTACAGCGTATGGTTAATACAGTTTACAGTATTCCATGCTTCATAAATAGGGGCATAGAACATAAGAGGTTACGCTAACCTTACATAAGATAAAGGTTAAATCTCAGCTAGAGAATAGTGCACATTTCTAGGTGGCCACATTATAGGAAGGATATGAATGCATCGGAGAGAGGGCAGAAGACATTTACAAGAATGAGACACTTCAGTTTTGGGGAAAGATTGGAGATTTTAGGACTATTTTCTAGACTGGAGAAGAGATTTGTTTTTATGAAGTTTTTGAAGTTTTCAAATCGTGAGGGATCTGGACAGAGTATACAGGGAGAAACCGTTCCCACTCATAAATGGATCAAGGACCAGAGTGTTTGAAGTGTTTTGCAAATAAGAGGTGAGAAAGAAAACTATTTTTGCTCAATGAATCATAAGGGAATGGAATGCACTGACTGCAAGTGTGGAAGGGGAAAGTTCGATGGAAGCATTCAAGAGAACATTGAATGATCATTTAATAGAAACAACATGCAGGGTTACCAAGAAAAGGCAGGAGATTGGCACTGAACTGAAATGCTCAGAGAGTTAGTGTAGACACGATGGGACAAAAGGCCTCCTTTGTACCATAACAATCCTGTGATTCTGTGTTACATTACTGAGGCAGTTTCACAATGAGAAAACTACTGCCAGGAAATGTCAATGATGCATTTGCTAATGATGTGGCTCAATGAATAATCTGATTGTGCCGATGTGATGTCGACTCCTCATTTGTTTTAGGGAACGCTGTTATCTTGAATAATTTCCAATCAAATGTATGTTACCAATGCAGGATAATGGTAGATGATTCTTACTTTGTAGCAGCGTTACCAAACCATCAACTCAGGTTTTCTCTGTGTGTGCTCCAAAGTTTGAAATACCCCATTAACTCAATAGCTGTCATGCATATTGAATTCACAATAACAAAATAGATAAAATGACAGATGTTACACATTTTCCTGAATGATGAAGAATTAGTAAAGGCCACCAAACTGCTTGATAACCCCTGCATTCTGCTTTACAAAATGCATTTGAAAAGTTTGACACCAATCAGCTTGTTAAAGAAAAACCCTTGAAGGAGCTTTGCGATCTCCTTTTCTTTATAATCTTTGACTCCATTAGCTGTTTGTTACCGTCTTTGAAATTTAAATAAAAGCAACAATCTCAAAGCTCCGTAGTAATCTTGCAGAAGTGTCAATGTGATTGAGAGATAGCAGGAACTGCAGATGCTGGAGAATCTGAGCTAAC
>NC_063342.1:61274540-61307079 GCF_021869965.1 Rhincodon typus | reverse complement strand
GTCAATGTGATTAATGGGTTTCCTTGCACATAATGTAAAGAAAGAATACAGCAAGTAATTCCTCAGAAAGACAAAAAAAAATCAGTGCTTTACTAAAGTCTCAGGACTTCACAGACAAATCTAGAATATAGAATGGCTGGCTATTATATAAAGCACAGCACATTAAATAACCTAAGGGTAGAAATTTCAATTTCTAAAATGAGAATTTCAAGGCTTGAAAAATGCTGCAATTCCTCAGCGAATGATGTGGGAGGAGGGGAGGCTCCATTACAGCAGAAGAAATGGGGGTAGGGGTCAGGCATTGCTACCTCAGGGCTTAGCAACCTCAAAATTTCAGCCTGCAACCCCATTTGGGCTCCAGGCTCCCATTTTGGGAAGCCCAGTTCTAAAGATAGATTGTTCACTATATAAATCTTGACTACACAAAAAGAAGCTGCACCAGATGGTTATTGTCAGACAATTCCCAATGATCAGCATCTTCGATATTCCTATGGGTGTTTTACTTTCATTGTGTATTCCATTTCCTCCATTCTCAGAATGCACATTAGCAAATGAAGGTATTATTAATGCCTTGGCCTCCAGCAGTTTGATCAAGCCATTTCACCAGTAGGAAATTGAGCAATCGATAGGAAACAGAGTCCTTAGCTTATATTTGAAAGCACTGTCTGCAAAAGCAAGCTATTAATGTTTAATAATCCAGTTTAACATTGTAATGCAAGTTTTCAACTTCGATCATTGCAGCACAGTCTGCTTGGATAATGTAAGACTAAGTACTGAGTAGATTCAAACCAGCAGTACACAAACGATATGACATTCTGGTAAATTATTTTCATTTCTTGAATTTTGTACAGCTTTTTGATATGTGGGTTGAATGTGTTTATCTGCCTAACCAAAGAAAGAGAGAAGATTTTGTATGTTAAATGCAGAGAAGCAAAACAAATGAAGAGAAGCACTGCATTTATCAGATTTTTAAAATAGAACTCTAAAATGGATGAAGGCAATCAAATATGTGTGGATAATTAGACATGTTATTTAATCAGAGAGCAAAGTAGAATGGAAGTTTAACAAACCTATATCTGGAAAGTGATGCTTGAACCATGATGTACTTTCATTCAATTACATTGAATGAGGAAGTTGCACTATTTGTGGCTCAGACCTTGTCGTCACTTATTCTGCATGGCCTGTTCTTTTTGTCCTGAAACATTAACTCAGCTTCCCCCCACAGACGCTCCCTGACATGCTGCATGTTTCCAGGATTTTCTGTTTTTATTTGCTAAAGTATAAATTTGGATTGTTTACTATCAGGCAAAGTCATCAGAAAAAAAACATTTGTAAAGAGTGCTTAAGTGCTCAGCATAGAGTACGGATATAAGACAGAAACATAGGTCTGAAGTCATTGAGTGGGCTAAGGCCTGGTCTGAAGGTTGGCTGGAATAATCACAATCATACAGAATGCCATGTCATTTATAAATGCCATTTATAAATTAGTCATGTTACTCAACCTCAGCACCACCAATGTCCATAAATTTGTAAACACATCATTAATTTTGCCCTATTAGTTTTAATCATTACAATTCAAAGAACTAGTTTTAAAAAAGGGGTTTTGTTTCTCCTCTATCCAGTCCAATCTGGTGAACTAACGGAGCTAAATAGTGGAGGATTGGGAAAGAAACAACACATTTTCAAAACAAAAATGTGTCGATAATGTTGCAGTTGTTTTATTAGGATAATGCCGAAAGTTCTACTATACTGGGGTTGTTTTGTGTTTCACATACTACACGTGAAGGGATCCATTGATAGCCCCCTCTACCATTAGCTTGAATTGAACCATCAACAGAGAGAACCAAGAGTCTACCTCACCACATCTTTCCTCCAACACTGTCATTTCCTTAAGAGGTTTTCTATAGGATCTGTTCCGTAACACAGTTACATTCTGGAACTTGGGGTCTTCGAAAACATTCCGCAAGATATGCATTCCGCATTTGTTTGCACTGTGGACATGCTACTTCTCAGTGGTACTTCTTTAAATGGAAGTTTAATCTCTGTGGCCTGCATCAACACAGTAGCATAGTAAAACAGTAGCTACAAGAGCGGGTCAGAGGCTGGGAATATTGCAGTAAGTAACTCATTCTTTGATTCCCCATATGCTGTCCACCATCTACAAGGCACAAGTCAGGACTGTGATGGAATATTTCCTACTTGCCTGGATGAGTGCAACTCCAATAACACTCAAGAAGCTTGGCACCATCCAGGACAAAACAGCCCGCCTGACTGATACCACATCCATTCCCTCCACCACCGACACTCATTAGCAGCAGTGTGTAATGTTTACAAGATGCACTGCAGAAATTCACCAAAGATCCTCAGAGAGCATCTTCCAAATCCACAGCCACTTCCATCTAGAAGGACAAAGGCAGCAGATATTGGGAACACCATCACCTGCAAGTTCCGCTCCAAGCTACTCACCATCCTGACTCGGTAATATATCATTGTTCCTTCAGTGTTGCTGGGAAAGTCTGGGAATTCCCTCCTTAACGGCACTGTGAATCAATCTACAGCATGGGGACTGCAGCAGTTCAAGAGGGCGGTTCACCATCACCTTCTCTAGGTCAACTAAGGAAGGGTACTAAATGCTGGGCCTGCTGGCAATGGCCCTATCCCATGAATGAATAAAAAAAAACAAATCCAGAGATCACACAAGGGTTATCCTTTACAACTGAATTATGAATCTTAAACAAACGCAACATTCCCGATGAGATGTGGAAATCACTTGACAACTAAAGAAGAAGCAAACAAGCAGATTCCAATTACTTTGAGTGTCACCGAGTATTGTATGATTCTATGATTCCAAGTGGAGCATGTGGAAGCCAAGTGTGAATGATGGAAAGCATTCAGAATCCAGAGTGTCCTACCCACCCACCTCTTCAAACATTACCTGCCCCAACTATGGCAGAGTCTGCAGCTCCAAGGCCACCACAGAATCACCCCCCCTCCCCGCCTCCAGAGGGGAAGCAAGTCATCCTCAACCCAAAAGGGCTGCCAGAGAAAAAGAAGATGAATAAGTTATTCCCACTGATTGTGATAGACTAACCTCCCCCATATGGATTCATAAGTCATAACCCGAAAAGGAAAGGAATGTACATTATGTAAGGAGCAATGTAACCTGTTGTACCACCAATGGCTGTGCTGGACACAATTTCCTGAAGAATTTGTATTTATCTTATCTCTGTCATTGATTTAAATCTATCCTCATGTCGTCTTTTATTCTGTCTTATTCATGTGATTCCAACCTAATGACTTCTGAATGAGTGCTTTGACTCACTTTTGAAAACTGTATTTTCATCTGTTTGCTCTTGGACTACTTGCATTCAGTACAGGAACCAGACATGTTCTTGCTGGTTTGAAAAGATCTTCAGACATCCTCTCCATTTTTGTGTTATAATGTCCAGGTACTCCTACAGTTTACTACCAGCACTGTAAACTTCTGCTGTTGATGTTTACCATCAGTAGAATTTCACAGTGAAATAAATAACCATATCTGTCAGATTTGTAGCAGTCAATAACGCCTATGGATTGTCTCATCCTCGTCCACCTTTCTTGGGCCTCAATGACAGGCAGAATCAAGAGGTCTAGGTCTGTTGGGCCCAAGGTGGGGTTTTTCAACTGTGTCACTGAATGGCAAAAATGAGAGAGCCTTGGATTCTGTAGCCCTGTAATATTGTTTACCTCAATGGGTAGAAGACATCTAAATATTAAAATGTAGCGAATTCCTTCAATTAATGTAATCTTTTTCCTTGCGTTTAAAGCTGGAATTGAAATATAGCAAAATACTCGTCCACTTATAGCAAGGGTCAGGAGTTCCTTCAATAAAATTGTGCTACATTTCTGAACTTCCCCACAAATTATCTACTTAACAATCTGTCATGGATATCATTGTGATTGAAGTCCTTGTGGCCTTACTCAAAATCCACCTAACCTGCCCAACTTTGGACTGTGGGAGGAAATCGGTGCACCCAGAGGAAACCCACACAGACATGGGGAGAATGTACAAAATCCACACAGTCACCCAAGGGTGCAATTGAACCTGGGGTCCTGGCACGGAGAGGAAACGGTGCTAACTACTGAGCCATTGTGTCATCCCCAAACTTGCAAATCCAATGTCTAGGCAGCAATGTTTAAACGGTGTCAGGAATTGTCCAGACTTTCTGCACCCAACTCACGGATGAAAATCCAGATCAAGATCAATAATCATCAAGAAAAGCTGTTAAATAGGTACAGAAGTATTCTATATTTCCTGCTCAATGAATTCCCTTAGAATTACAACAAGTTACTGAGAGAAACAGGGATACCAAGCAATTATAAAGATCATCTCATAGGTAATGGCAGAGAAATGATCAAAGGTTGTGAATAATCAACTCACTTTACAAAAATCCATTCATTTACAGAGTTAAAATTTGTCACAAAGGGGCAGTCACTTCACTTAGGCTGAGCTTATGGTATGTTAATGCAGTTGGAATAGAAAGAAAGAAAATAATACAATCTAAGAAAACTGTAAGAAGACAAAATTTCAGGTCCCAAAGTTATGCCATAATGTATACTTGGGAAAATTGGTGAGGAGAAAGCAGAGGAACTAGTTTATACATACAGAAGTTACTTGTAAGGGCTGGAAGTGTCAGAGGAGTAGTGGAAATACAAAACAAGAGACAGCACAAAACCTCAGAATGATAGGCTGGTCAACTTAACAACAGTGGAAGGTGTTGAAATTTATACTAAACGAAATGATACAACACAATCTAAAGCAATAAAAAAAAATAAAATTCAACATAGATACTGCAAGACTTAGAACTTTTGAACCTGTAAAGGTAGCAGAAAGGGTGGACAAAGGTAGTGTGCTAGATTTCATATGCTTGGATTTTCTAAAGGCCTTTGAAAAGCTTACTCTATCTAAGACTGTCCACCATCCAACATACACCATATCACTCGATCGTTAATGAGAGACCCAGATAATATTCTGGGATCCGGGTTCAAATCCCACCATGGTAGATGGTGGAATTTGAACTCAATTTCAAAAAAAGAGTCTAATGATGACCATGAATCCATTGTTGATTGTCAGGAAAAACCCATCTCGTTCAGTAATGTCCGTTGAGGAAGGAAACTGGCATCCTTACCAGGTCTGGCCTACATGTGACTGCAGACCCACAACAATGTGGTTGACTCTTAACTGCCAACTGGGCAATTAGGGATGGCCAACAAATTCTGGCCTAGCCACCAATGCGCTCATCCCATGAACGAATTTTTTAAAAATCTACAAAGCACAGTTCAGGAACACGATGGAACACTAGATGAATGGAGCTCCAACAAACTCAAGAAGCTCCAAACCTGTGGCACCTACAACCGAGATGGATAAGGATACAGACATTTAGGAAAGCCACCACCTGCCAATTCCCTCCAAGTCACACAATGTCCTGACTTCAAACTGAATCATTATAGTTACTGAATCTAAAACATGGAAGTCCTTGTGTGGAAGTGCTGGGCCAGCAAGCAATGCCTACATCCCAATAATGAATTAAAAAACAATTTGATCTTTGGAAAAGCTAAGGTGCAATAAGAATAAAATGAGTCTGCAAAGAGATATAGATAGGTTAGGTGAATGGACAAAAAAATTGGCAGACCAAGCATTAAATGGGAATCTATGTGGTTGCCCAATTTGGCAGGAAGCAAGAAAACTGTAGAATTATTTAAATGGAGGGAAATTGCAGAATTCTATGGCACTCTGCTGTCCTTGGAAATGAATCACAAAAACATCAGCATGCAGTTACTGGAAGTAAGTAAGAAGGCAAATGAAGTGTTGGCCTTCATTATAAAGAGGTAGGCATAAAATATTGGGAAACCGTGCCACAGCTGTGCAGGGCGTCTGTGAGGTTGCAACCTGGAGAATTGTATAGAGTTTTGGACTCCCTACCTAAAGAGGAACATGTTTGCATTGGAAGCAATTTTGAGAAGGTTCACTAGGCTGGCCCTTGGGATGAAGGAGTTGACTTATGAGACAAGGTTGAGTAAGTTAGGCCTATATTCATTGGTGTTTCAAAGAATGGAGGTGATCTTATTGAAATCTATAATATTCTGAGGGGACTTTGGCATGGTAAATGCTGAGAGGATATTTTCCCTCATTGGGAATCTAGAACAAAGGGGATCAGTTTCAACATAAGATGTATTCCATTTAAGACAGAGATGAGGAGCAATTTCTTCTCTCAGAGGTTCCAAATGTTTGGAGTTGTCTTCCACAGCAAGCAGCGGAGGCTGGGTCACTAAATATATTTACAGCTGAATTGGACAGACTTGTTAAAGACAAGAGAGTCAACTATTATGGTGAGACTGTCAGGAAAGTGAAGTTATACCACAACAGACCAGCCACAATTTCATGGACTGGTGGAGCAGACTCGGAGGGACGATGGGGGAGGTGCATCATTTGGCTAACTCCTGCTCTTGTTTCTTATGAGAAACAAATATATAAAATAGGAGCCGGGGTAGCCATTCAGCCCTCTGAGTCTATTCCACCATTCAAAATGATTATGGTTGATCTTCCCACTTTATACCCTGTCCTCACTTTATCTACACACCCTCTGATCCCCTTAACCCTAAGAGCTATATCTAATTCCTTCTTGAAAATATTCACTTTTCCATAGGCTCACCACTCTCTGGGTGAAGAAATTTCTCATCTCAGTCTTAAATGGCCTACTCTGTACTCATTTATTCTCATTATTTATTAACAACTTAGAAAATGGCATGAACAGTCATATATCCAAATTTGCTGATGACACAAAGTTAGGCAGCACTGTAGACAGTGTAGATGATAGTGTAAAATTACAAAAGAGATATTGAAAGACTAAGTGAATGGGCAGAACTGTGACAGATGGCATTCAATGCAAAAAAGTATTAGGTTATCCATTTGAATCGAGAAAGGATAGTTCAGGGTAGTTTCTGGATGTTAGGAAGTTACACATACTGGATGTCAAAAGAGACCTTGCAGTCCAGGTGCATAGATCTTTAAAATGCCATGAACAGGTGCAGAAAATAATCAAGAAGACTAATGGATAGAGGGTTGGAGCACAGGATTCAAATGTTATGCTGAAGTTATACAAAACCCTAGTTAGACTCCACTTAGAGTACTGTGAGCTGATCTCGGCACCACACTTTAGGAAGGATATATTGGCCTCGAAGGGAGTACAATATAGGTTTACGAAAATGATACCCGGACTTCGGGGTTAAGTTATGAGGAGAGATTATACAAATTAGGCCTGTTTTCTGTAGAATTTAAAAGGTTGAAAGATGATTTGATTGAAATCTTCAAGATATTAACAGGAAAAGACAAGGCAAATAAGGATCACTGGACCCGAAATGTTAACTCTGATTTTTCTTCACAGACCTATTGCCAGACCTGCTGAGCTTTTCCGGCAACTTCCGTTTTTGTTCCTGGTTTACAGTACCCGCAGTTCTTTCGGTTTTTATTTAGCAAATAAAGATAAACCATTTCCACTGGTTGGGAATTCTAGAACTAGAACATAGACTGAGAATTAGGATCAGACCATTCAGGAGAGGTATTGGAAAGTACTTCTATACACAAAAAGTCTGAGATGTTTGGAGCTTTCCTACCACAAATGACTGTGAGTGCAAGATCAGTTGTTTAAATGTTTAATCTGAGATAGATTTATTTTTGTTAAACAGAAGTATAAGGGCTATGGGCCAGAGGTGGGTGTATGCACTTAGGCTGCAGATCAGCCATGATCTCATTGAATGATGGAACAGGAGTCAAGGGGATGAATGGCCTACTCCTGTTTCTATGTTTCCTTAAACTATGACCTCTGGTTCCACACTCTCTGGTCATCAAAAACATCCTTCCTGCATCCCTCTGTGTACTCCAGTTAGAATTTGTAGGTTTATATGAAATCTCTCCTCATTCTTCTAAACTCCAGTGGATGTAGTTCTAATCTCCCTCATACATCTGTCCTACCATCCCAGTAATCAGTCTGGTAAACCTTCTTTCCCCTCCCTCCATAGCCAGAACATCCTTCCTCAGATTAAGAGACCTAAACTGCATATATAACTCCAGGTGTAGTCTCAGCTAGGCCCTGTACAATTGCAGCACGACATCCCCGACCCTGTATTTAAATCCTCTCGCTTCGAAGGCCAAAATACCATTTGTCTTGTTCACCACCTGATGCACCTGCATGCTTACTTTCAGTAGCTGGTGTATCTGGTGACTGAGGTTTCATTGCCCCTCCCCTTTTTCTAATCTATCACCATTCAGATAATAATCTGCCTTACCGTGTTGATACCAAGGTAGATAACCTCACAAATATGCACATTATACCTCTTCTGTCATGGAGTTTCCCATTCACATATCTTGTCAAAACCAAACTGAAGAATCTCTCCTACCCTCCTCACGATGTAGAACTCATGAGTTTTAGGACAAATTAAATGAAATTAAGAACTGACAAATACAAGGAAAGAAGCAAAGATTAACTAATGAATTTAGTTCAACACTTCAACCCTCTGCCTATCTATAGAAATTATTACCTCACAGGGCCAAAACTGACACAGTTCGAATTAATGTTTTAATAGAATACTGCCTTTCATTCACTTTCACTCTTCTGAATAATCCATCCACTTTATTTTTATTCACGTAAGGACACGGTGAATCCAACATTATCTTATGTTGAGTTGTTGGATTAAGACCAGGGGACATACGCTAAAATTAGTAAAAACTAAATTAGAAAGTCTTTGTACAAGGAAAGATTAGGTGACCACATCTTTTTGTTTTTCTGTATTTTTGACAGTGGACTGAAATGGAAAGAAGGCTGTTTTAAACCAAAAAGGATTATAGAACAAATTACTGCACTTTATAAAAGCAGACGACTAACACTCATTGTAAGTGCTGTCTACACTGTTGTTTGTTCAAACAGTCAGAGATGTTACTACAGGTGAACTGGAACCAGCGGGTATACAAAATGAAGTTTATCCGGTAGGAAGTAGCTGATTGGTCTGTGGAATGGTGATCAATTGTCAATGTCAAATAACTTCTACCTGCCAAAAATAATCTGATTTGTTCCCAAGGAGCCGAACAGCTTATGGATGTGAATATTTGGTCAGACGTGATCGGACCTAGAGAATGGAAGGTGCTGCCCTTTATTCTGTTATGAAAAAGCATCTCAAGCCTGAAAAAAGCCATTTTATTTCCCCTCATCAGTTGCCGTAAGCTGTGGCTTTTAACCAATAAGTTAGAGACTGTTATAAGTGTGAACCAGTTGCTCTGTGCCTCCAAAGCAAGTGAAAGTACGTTGAGAAGAAAAATCAAAGAATAGCATGTCCTGACAAACCAAAAGGAACATCTCAGTGAACCCTGTGGACAGGGACCATCAAACTACCACCCCAGTCTTTCTTTCTGCCCTGGCACACAATTTCTTTCATTCAGTCTGTAAGTGTATGTGTTGGGGGGTTAGTTTTATAAGGGAGTTAGAGTTTTAATTAATAAAGTTACATGTCAATGATTCATATTTATCTGAAGTTGGAATCTATTTACTTGAAATAAATAGTAATTCCTGTTAAGTACAGAAACCTCACCTATGCTTTCTGTCAACGTGGGTCTGAAAGACAGGTAAACTGGGGATTTGGAATTAGAATTAGAATTAGGTTTTATTGCCAAGCATACTCATGTAGAGTACAGGAGTACAGTGAAAAGTGTACAAAGCCAACAATCTCTGGCACCATCTTAGGTACAAAAAAAGAATTAACAGAAACTACCATCTTACGTACAAAACCAAAACAACCATTTTAGATACAAAAAGCAGAAAATCAAGAAATAGAGCCAAGAAGAAAGGGAAATGCTTGTATCTCAAAGTCTTATAAAATCTTTATCTTCTGTGACAGCTCCAGGAAAAACTGGGATTGATTTCTGACATCCTAGCCCAGTGAGGCTTAACAATAATCAACACTTGAGATGAATATACAGATTGAATAATGTAATGAACACCATGGATAAGATAAAATACAGCAATAGGAGGAAGTGGGTGAGATCCTTAATGAATATTTTGCATCAGTATTCATTAAGGAGAAGGACACAATGACATGGAATATTAAAGAGGAGTATGTTGATTTTGTGGGCAATGTTGATCCTAAGAAGGAGGAGGTGTTGGAGGAGTTGAGGGTAGATAAGTCCCGAGGGCCTAATGGAATCGATCCCAGGATATTGAGGGAGGCAAGGGAGGAGATTGTTGAGGCCTTGACTGAGACCTTTGAATCCACTTTAGTAACAGGCAAGATCCCAGAAGACTGGAGGGTAGCAAATGTTGTTCCTTTGTTTAAGAAGGGCAACAGAAATAATCCAAGATACCATTAGCCGGTGAACCTTACAACAGTGGTTGGGAAATTATTGGATAAGATTCTTAAGGAAAGGATTTACGTGCTTTTGGAAAAGAATGGACTTATTAGGTATAGTCAGTATGGCTTTGTGTGAGGGAGATCTTTGCCTCACAATTTTGACTGAGTTTTTGGGGAAGTGTTGAAGATGATTGATTAGGGTAGGACAATGGATGTTGTCTATATGGACTTTAGTAAAGTTTTTGACAAGGTCTGTCACAGTAGGCTGGGCCAGAAGATTAAGTCTCATAGGATCTACAATGAGTTTGTAAGTTGGATACAAATTTGGGTTGGTCATAAAAGGCAGAGGTAGCAGTAGAGGTGTGTTTTTCCGACTGGACCTCTGTCACTGGTAGTGTTCCACAGGAATCAGTGCTGAGACCTGTGTTGCTAGCAATATATATAAATGATTTAGATGAAAATGTAGGTGACCTGATTAGTAAGCTTGCAGATGACACGAAAATTGATGGAGTTGTGGATAATGAGCAAGGTGGTCAAAAGATACAGCAGGATATGGATTAGTTGGAAAGTTGGGCAGGGAAATGGCAGATGGAGTTTCAGCTGGACAAATGTGTGGTGATGCATTTTGGGAGGTCAAATGCAAGAGGAAAGCATACTGTAAATGGCAGACCCTTGGGAGCATTGATATACAAAGGGATCTTGGAGTACAAGTCCATCGCTCCCTGAAATTGGCAACAAAGTGGATAAGGTGGTAAAGAAGGCATACATCATGCTTGCCTTCATCGGTCAAGGCAAAGTTGGCAAGTCATGTTGCAACTGTATAAAACTTTAGTTAGGCTACATTTGGAGTCTTGTGTGCAGTTCTGGTCACCACACTATAGGAAGGATATGGAGGCTTTGGAGGGGATGTAGAAGAGCTTCACCAGGATGTTTTTTGAAGAAGGGTCTAGGCCCGAAACGTCAGCCTTCCTGCTCCTCTGATGCTGCTTGGCCTTCTGTGTTCATCCAGCTCTACACCTTGTTATTTCACCAGGATGTTGCCAGATTGGATGGTATTAGCTATAATGAGAGGTTGGACAAACTTGGACTGGAGAGTGTCAGAGGCTGAGGTGTGATCTGATAGAAGCATATAAAATTATGAGAGTGATAAATAAGAAGAATAGTTGTAGTCTTTTTTTCCAGGGTGGAAATGTCAAATACAATGGGGCATTGGTTTAGGGTGAGTGGGGGAAAGTTTAAAGGAGAGGCACTGCCTGGGGAGGTGGGTGAAGCAGTTACAATAACAATGCTTAAGAGGAATTTAGACAGACACATAAACAGGCAGGAAATAGACAATAACCGACCATGTGCAGGCAGGTAGGATTCCTTTAGAAAGGCACCATGTTAGTATGGACATGATGGGCTGAAGGGCCTTTTCCGTGCTGTACTGTTCTGTTAATAAGAATAACTAGAGATACTTACTGAACAGACGAACTGAGAGGGCAAGCAACCTTTTTTGTAAATGCATATTTCTGACTTTAAAACTGCTGCAGCTCTCCTCTCTGTTCACTTGTGGGTTTTCAAAGATCAGTCAGTATTTTTTTTGCCCTTAATTAACTTGACGTGCTGATTTTCCTGCAGCTATATTATGTTCAGCAAAAGTGTTCAATCCCAGATTGAGTAGACGCAGCACATGAGAATATAGTTGGAATGAATCACAAAATGAAAAGGAAACCACTCAACTTTCTACAAATAGAAAATATCCTGTCAGCAGAACACTAATTAGTTGAAGCTAGCTCCTCAAACACAGCATAAAAAGTACACGTCAACAATATTGCCACAAAAAATGATATTCATAAAAGTCTGTGGCATGCTGAATAGGGTGGAAAAGCTGCAGGCATTTTAATGTCATGTGAAGCTATCATTGTTTTGCGAGACTAAATGCTGTACAAAATTGCCATTCCTTAAAGCTAGTATTAACATTAGCCTTAAATGTGGGATGAATGTCAAGCACCTCAGATTCTATTGAATGTTTATAATTAGGCATCAGTGGCAGGAAGCATGGAACACATACTTAAGCTGAGAAGTGGCATTATCGGTGAATCAATTAACACTAGTTTGTTTCAGAGCAAAAAAACTAATAATAATGTGGTAGTGTTGAAAGCTAAAAGCAATTGTAAATAATTCATTATTGCTATAATTCAGCGCAATCCAATTTGTTGAAAAACATGTTGAAATGCTTTTGTAGCAAATTCATTAAGATACAATGGCGACTTTTTTTCCTTCTGCCTGATCATTCCACTTAACACGATCTATCGGCACTGGAATAAGTAGATGGAGAATTCATAGTTACCTTGGGAAATATTTCATAACAAGAAATCTCCCTTTGAAGCAAATTACAAATGGACTATATTGGTGGTGCCAATCTAGTGCATTGTACTCATTAATCTAGCTTCTCAGCTGCCCTCTATTAACACAACTGTTTTGCTTTGTACAGATTATTTTTTAATTGAATTTATTCTCTACCATGGGAATGGGTACAAAGCAGGTAAAATGCCAGAGCATAGATTGAATGCACCAGCGTAACAAACTTTAAATACTAATTAACAGGTAAGAAAATGTAAACCACAGCAAATCTGCATGTTATGGCAAAAGAAAACAAGGCTCAAGAAATGCTAAATTATTGATAATTGTGACCGAAAAAAAGGATTATTTCAACTTTTAGATACTATTAACATTTAGAGAATGAACAGTCAGGTATGTTATTATGTCCCAGATTCTTTGTTAATTATAGTTTTGAAAATAATTAGAGTCGTGTGAGTTTGGGATTACCATGTTTAATTTCTGACAGGTCAAAGTTTATCTGATGCCTACTTTAGGGCTGATCATGTGTCTTTTCAGACATCTACATGAAAGAGTGAGAGCTACAATTTCTCTCTTCTGTTCTCTTTGGATTGTTTTCCTTTCTTTCTGTTGTTTATTCATAAATGGGATGCCATTTATAGTTCTACCGTTGGATCCCAGCTTTAGGACCAAGCACTTTCAGGTTTGGTCCCACACAGTCGGGTGAAGACTAAAGCTCTCTCTGTCCTTCCTCAACCTCAAAACATCATTACTTGCTATGCTAATTATTCCAATGATGAAGGTGGTCCAGGCACATTAGTAACTCAGTCTACTCTCCAACATTTTTAATATGTACTTGACCTCTAATCTTATAAATGTGCAACATCATAAAGGAAACACTATACATTCCTGTATAGAACTGCACGTTGACAGGTAAATATCTTTTGCTGTTTATAATAACTGTCAGATTAACACTTTTCAATTGCCTGACATCCTGTACCTATGTGAATCCAGCCATCAGATTTGAATATAAGCACTCATTTATTCTGGTTATTGTCATCACAGGATATTTGTACAATTGTCAGTCCAGACAACGAAAAAAATGGTAAAGTTAAACTGTACTGATTCAACTCATCTTGTATACTTCAAGGTGAAGACTGAGTATAGCAAATATGTTCATTTCTCAGGAGTAGTGGGTGGTATTTCTGATTTTCAGTACAGGAGACTGCCTTCTCTACCTATGTGCAGCTGACTGGAAAATTGAGCAACATCTTTTATAAATATGTATAGCTTCTTTTACAGATTGTTTATGTTGTTTCAGAGCTCACTTTGTTTTCCAAAGGAGCTAAGTTTGTTTGTGAAGCATGCTCATTGCAATACTTCATGGTTAAGGTAACACAAGATCAAAGAAATCGTGCCCAAGAAATGGGCAACCATGATTTTTCTATAATTTGTAAATCTTGACATACCTACCTCCCAATGACCAAGAACAACTGCTGAATCTTACTCAAGGTGAGCCAGGTTCAGTTTTGCCATTTGTAGAACATGGATACAGCAAATTAATACCACATTCAGGAAAACTCAACCACCATGTGATCCTGGGTGACTTCAAGTGTTACTTCTCCTATTCTACTTAAATTCAGCAAGCACTTTTAAGTGTATATCTGGAGGTACTCCTTGACTCCAATCCACTAAATGACTCCCAAGAGGCATGGTGCTAACTACTTCTCTAGAAAGCAGGTGAAATTCTAAAGTGAGGCCTAAGGTTCAAAAAAAAATAATAGAAATCAATCCCAAAGTTTGAGCCACGTAGCGCTGGTGATCTGATTGAAGAAATAGTTCTGCTTTAACTCTTTTTGTTTGAGTGTCTATGGCTCAGTAAGTTATGGTGCCTCAGCGAGGTAGATTGCCTCTACTGGCTGTGTCTACGTGGGTTTCTTCCTGGTGCTCCGGTTTCCTCCCATCATCCAAAGACGTGCAGGTTAGGTGGATTGGCCATGTTAAATTGACTGTAGTGTCCAGGGATGTGCAGGTTAGGTGGATGGTGGATTAGCCATGGGAATTGCAGGGTTACAGGGATAGATTAGGGGATGTGAGCCTGGGTAGGATGCTCTTCAGAGAGTCGGTGTGAAATTGTTGGGCCGAATGGCCTGTTTCCACACTGTAGGAATTCTGTGAATCTATGAAACTATTCACAAATAATTTCATCCCCAGTTTGGGCCAGGGCCTGAACAGCAGTGGAGTTCCTCTTTTTGTTTAATTCTGCACAAAGACACTTCTCATACCAAATTTGGAATCCCCTGTACGTTCATTCCTCTCTGCTAACCCATAGGAATTTATTCTATTAGGTTTTATTACTCTGACTTCATTGTGTTTCTATGGATACCATCGCAATAGGCCTGCCCAATGCAAAAACTGCATTTTGTTAACAACAGTTTAGGGTATTATTCATTGCTTGCTGTCTTCACAACCCAGCATGAGATTGTTTACTTGTCAGTTTATGAATAGCCAAGTCTATAGTTCATTAAAAACCAATCATATATGTGCAACACTGACAGTTATAATGACTGAATTAGGAGAATGAGTATCACACAGTCAATATCAAACTTCAGGAATGAATACTGTATAACTAATTGTTTTGCAATTTGCTGCATATATTAAAACAACACAATAATATTCCTCCAGGTGAAATCCTCAACTTTATTTTTAAAAATCTGGAAGCAGCTTTATTTTCGGCCACCTGGTAATGTAAGTTCAGCTGACATGGTAATGATTTGACTTTAGGTTGATGTTTTGTAAAGCAACATTCTCATTTCCAGGAGGTTATTTCAAGACAAGACTTCAGGATAACCGTTCACTGTAGTAACGAAGTGTCACATTGTCAGAAGTGTTTTGGTTCTAATGTGTTGTTTGAAGAAGAGTAGGGAATTCTCAAACTGTTTCGTCACTATTTGACCCTTTAGTAATGTCAAAAAAGATAGAGGAACATGCTTCACCCCAGTGATGATGGTGGGACTGTATTATGTTTCAGTAACTGAACTTGCGTTTAATTTAACATTAATGAAGCAATTCAGATTGTTTCTGAGAATTGTAAAAAGCTATTCCAGAGTAGATTCCTCAGTTATTTATTCCAGCCGTGGAGATCAGCTAGCAGGGAATGTGCTATAGAATGAGATTCACGTAAATCATGATGATGGAACTGATTATAAGATTCTGAAATCAGTAAGAGGGAAGACACCATTCTAGAATAAAATGCAACATGACTTGATGACAAGAGGTATGTTCTGCAAGGATCAGTGTTGGCACCTCAGTTGTTTGTAATTTATTTCAATGGTATGGATAAAAATGTTGGTGGTCTGATTCATAAGTTTGCAAACAACACAAAAATTAGTAGATTTGTGGATAGTGAGAGAGATTGTCAAAGGATACAGCAGGATATAGATTAGTTTGAAAGTTGGACTGGGAAATAGCAGATGGAGTTTAATTAGGACAAAAGTGAGGTGATGCATTTTGGGGGGATCAAAAGCAAGAGGAAAGCATACAGTAAATGATATGACTCTGAGGAGCATTGATTACAGACCGATCTTGGGGTGCAGGTCCATAACTCCCTGAAAGTGGCAACACAAGTGGATTTGGTGATAAAGAAGTTGTATGGCATGCTTTCCTTCTTTGGTTATGGCACTGAGTATAAAAGTTGGCAGGTCATGTTGCAGATGTATGAGACTTGTATTAGTATTTTGTTAGTGCTGCTTGCCACATTACAGGAAGTATGTGGAAGTCTTGGAAAGGGTATAAAAGAGGTTTACCAAGATGTTGCCTGGATTGCAATGTATTAACTATAAGGAGAGATTAGACAAATTTGGATTGTTTCTTTAAGAGTGTTGGAGGCTGAAGTACCTGGCAGAAGTAAACAAAATTATGAAGGCAAGGATAGGGTGGGTAGTTATAGTCTTTTTCTTTAGGTGGAAATATCGATTATTAGGGGACATAGATTTAAAGTGAGAGGCAGAAACTTTAAAGGAGATGTGTGAGGCAAGTTTTTTACACAAAGTGTGGTAGACTCTGGAACGCACTGCCAGGGGAGATGATAGTAGCAGGTACAATAGCAATATTTAAGAGGCATTTAGACAGGCAAATGAACAAGCAGGGAATAGAGGGATATGGACCATGTGCAAGCAAATGGGATTAGTTTAGAATAGCACCATGTTTGGCACAGGCATGTGGGCTGAAGGGCTTGTTCCTGTGCTATGTTCTGTATTCTACATGAAGAGTGAGGTCTAAGACACTATACTGCATTCAAGAATCTACTTTGGACGGATGTAAGTAGAGTGAGTTATAGTATGTAACAAGTTGAACAGCCTTACTTTGAGATAAGGAACAAGCAGTCTCAGGGGCAATGTATGTGCAGACACGCATTTCCTAAAATACTTGAGACCGGTATCTCAATATGTGTGGTCTCGTAAATCTATTTCCTTTGCATAAAATGCCACCTTGGGCTGTCAATTCATCTCTATAGATGAATTGACAGCCCAAGGTGGCATTTTGTACTGTCTTAGAGCAGCAGGTATGTCTTTGATGTTTTCAGGCCATTCTTGCATCCCCACTTCATCAACACATACATCAAGTCACCTGATTTGCTTACATTTACTTCTGAATTATATCTCTGCAAACAAAGTATCTTTGCAGAATTCCACACATTGGATAAAATAGAAGTAATTTGAGGAAGATGCTTTGAAGTGACTTGTGGTCGAATTCTACTGTCACTTTAACTCTCCCAAACTGATATTGAGTAAAGTTCTCACAAGCGAAAACAATAGCCAGGCACACTTTCTCAATCTGTGCATGGCATAGTTGAGTTTCCATTATCAACCTCGATGTAAGTACAACTGGATGTCTCCCAGCATAAGAGTTTCTCCAAATCCTGTCTCACTGGCATCATACTGCAAGGTGACTTCATCATTGTTGTCAGAGTACATCAGTCCTTAGAAGTGATATCACATCGAGGTTCACACTCTAATGACAACTGCTGACAATTATGAACTTTGCTTGATAGTTCACAAATCCGGCAAATCATTGCACCACTTTCACATCTATTTGTCACTCCTTCTCTGCTAAAGCTCTCAAGTTGTTCAGATTTGGGCAAAAGTATTTTTGCTGTCAATATGTGACCAATGTATTTGACTCCAGACATCTTCAGTGACATAGAACATAGAACAGTGCAGCACAGTACAGGCTCTTCAGCCCACAATGTTGTGCCGACCTATTATCCAAATAAGATCTATCTACCCTGCATACCCTACATTTTACTATCCTCCATGTGCCTGTCCAAGAGTCGCTTAAAAGTCTCTAAAGTATCTGACTCCACTACCACTGCCGGCAGCACATTGCACATGCACACCACTCTCTGTGTAAAGAACCTACCTCTGACATCTCCCCTATCTCCCCTTCCTCCAATCACCTTAAAATTATGCCCCATCGTAATAGTCATTTCCACCCTGGGAAAAAGTCTCTGACTATCCACTCTATCTATGCCTCTCATCATCTTGTACACATTTTGTTTGTTCAGCATTATGTTCACTTTTCAAGTTCTCTCCAGCAATTGTGCTAAATTATAATTGTGGTCAACAATGGCTTCTTCCATCATATGTCCATATCATCCACAATAGTTTCTACTCAAGAAAGATCATTGACTATCTCAATTTCCAGACCAAATGAAATGCCCAACCATCTGTATTTCCTGAATGACATTTAGAATGTAGTTAGATAACTATTGCTTTCATCCAGTTTCATCTGCCAGTAACCATCCCTCACACTGAGGGTAGCAAAGACATTCTGATGAACTCTCAGCTTTCCAGATATTTTCATGTCTACCATGCTATTTACCCAGTTTATAGAAGTAGTAACCTCTATATCCACGAGGGAGGGGATCTTATTGATTAATCTTGTTGGGAACAATTAAGGGGGCGATTGAATAAAGAAGGGGAGCCAATTCATTCCTCGTTACTCGGGAGCTTGATAATTTGGGGTATCCCATCTTGAACTATAACAAACCAGGAAACCTCACCTATGGACTAGTTATAACACTGTTACAGGCTATTTATCATTTTTCAACCTGATGAAGTCAATCTGCTGTGTGATGTAGAGTGATTTCTCTGAATCATCATCTGACATCTCTCCAGCAAGCATCTTTATAGATTTACTTCACTTCTTTTTAACTAAATACTTGCAATTGAAGTGATTCAGGTTCTTGCAGTTAGAACATTCCTTTCCTCACACTGGATCATTTTTGTTTTAACCTCTTGTATGGTGCCTCTGCCTTTGATTTTATTTTTGTTGGTATTTCTGCAAACATTTTGGAATGGAGAATACAAAACGTATCTTCAAGCCTTCCAAATCTCATCAGGCCAGCTGTGTTTCTGTTCAGTGGGGTCTAGATAAGAACACAGCCTGTAGCATTATTTCTCCAACACTGATAACAGAGTTGCTACTCTTTATTTGTTCAGGGTTTTTTGTTCGGTTCTTCACCTCATATCCACAGTACCATGGACTGGAATATACACAGCCATTCTGACTTATCTAGTATTTCAAAGTTGCAAACTACTGTTCTAATTCTTCCTTGTTGTCTTTACAGTACCTGGCTCACTTACAGCTCAGAAAATTCACAACTTCAGCTAAACATTTTTGACACCATGTTTCATGTAATGTGTTTTATTTACTACTCATTCTAAAGTGAAAGTAAGTTAAAGCAGGGGTCTTATGACTATGGTAAGCCATAAGTATATAGTGTACAAATGCATTTCTCCTGCAATACAAACGTACATTTTCAGCAGTCACATAATTAAGCAGGATTCCTATCATGCAGGAAAATTAAACCATAATGGAGATAATTGAAGCTTACTTCAAAAAGCAAGTAAATTAGCATTTATATTGCATCTTTTATGACCTCAGACCACTAAAGTGCTTCAAATTATTTAATATTTAGAAGTGTAGCCACACTCAGGATGAACTGAAATGCAGCATCTAATTTATGCAGAGTACTGTCCCACAGCTATGAGATAAATAATAGCAATAGTAGACAATCAGTTTAAATGATATCGGTGGAGCGATAGAGTTGGCCACAACACAAGGAGAATTCCCACCTTTTCTTTGAACAGTGCTGCAGTCAGACAGACCTTTGTTTCAGCACCTACGTCAGTACCTCAGACAGTGTAACATGTCTGCAGTAATTCAATTAAGCATCATTTTAAATTATATGTGCTCGAGTCTCTGGCATACTGCTTGAAGCTGTAAACTTTTGATTCTGAGGTGAGTTTGCTACTAATGAGCAAAGATATAGAGATGCCGAAAAAACATGCAACAACAGAGCCACAGCTTGAGTATATATGAGATGAGGCGATCTCTCAGTCCATCATTGTATCTAGCAGCCTTCTCTTCACAAAATTAACAATTGATGTACGAGAAAGCAAGTGAAACCAGCCAACCAATCGGGCAGTGGGATGATTGGAACAGTTAGAGGGCCATGTCAGGAGGCAGCACAAAAAGGTACAAGGCATCATTAACTCAAACAACTCCCAGTAGTGTGTTGCACTCATACTGCTTCAATTGCTAAGTAGCTAGTTCATTGATTAAAGGGTAGAAGGTGCATAAGTCATAGTACTGGCCAAAAGACGGTAACATATAATGTGTATAACATAACAAAAGTGAATAAATTTGATGCATTTCATTTGAGCTTAGGAAAACTTCCTTTTGATGGTGCAATAGAAAGCAATGATTCAACATAGTGTAGGAGTTGAGATGGTACAAAGGACAGGATTGAGTTTGATGGTTTCACTAACCTCAATGAGTGTAGATGATAAATAGATTTCATAAAAGGGAAGCATTCAAATGGATAGCATTATGCAGCAATATCTGATGTCTTAGAGTTCCTGGCTGGAAAGGCACTCATGCAGCAACATTCTCTGGATCATTGTTTTTATCCTGTTTCAGCTTTGGTTTCAGATTAGCTCTTCTTTTTCTTCCATATACATGATAGATTTCTTTGGGCAGCGAGCCACTATGGTGAATTTGGAGAACTTTGCAACCTACAAAATAAGACAATGCCTGGCTTGTTGAAACATCTGCAAAACTGCCTCAAAATGCTAATAGGATATCCTATTGTGGACCTAGCAGCTTCAGGGGTCTAGTCATATTTCCATTCTGCTTCTGGTGAAGGCTAATACGAGGCCAACATTAACTAGTGTAGAGGATAACCTTGGTTTCCATGAAACCTTTCTTGCAGGCTGCCTTCATACTTAAGTAAGGCTGGTATAAAGTATAAGACTGCATGTATTTTCCCTAAAGAATATTAAAAAAACCATTTTATTAAAAGAGAATCAGCACTGTTCTTGTGGTCACCAGCACTGAAACTAATTCCCAATCTATTAATTGAAATTAAATTCCCTGTTGTCATGAGCATTAGCCTGGATTTTTCGATTAGCAGTTTAATGAAACTACCGTTTTGCTACTGATTTCCCTCATTTTGTTTTAACCACTAGCCAATGGCACATTGTAAGAATGGAATTCCTTTCACAAATATAAGCCACGCCCTTTTGTTAGTGAGCATTTTTGGCCATAAAGGTATCATCAGTGGTACTGAACATCTGGACAATTGGACGCTGCAGTAAAACAGGGCAGATGTGACATATTGCTGTTGTTACCGAAAGGGAAATTAAAAGTGACAGTTATATTGAACAAAGCATCAGTCACCTATTTAATAATGCATGGACCAGAAATCACAGATGAGCTTCAATAGGAGAAGAAGTCATAATAATTGCGAAAGGAAATGGACTGCCATGACCTCCACACTAAGTCAGAGCCTGCAGAGTAACTTACCTGCAGTTACTACCAGCTAGATGCAGCAAGACTTGCAGATAAGTTGGTGACAGAAGAACACTGTGGACAGCTCAATAATAGCTGACATGCCAACTGATCAATCCGACATATCTTCTTTTATCCTTTAATACCTCAAGCATTGAAGATTGTAGTCAGAGTGCTTTATAACAAACCTCATGTTTGGTAAAAATAAGTTTCCATATTTCATTAAATATTTACATGAAACAAACCTGTAAGGGAGCTCCAGTGACTCCTGTTTGTAGTCACGTAGCTTCTGATGGAGAGGATGCTTGGCAACTCAAAAATGATGCAAGATAAAGAAATGCACTTAGTTCTCAAACTAAATATGAAGTAATGTTTATATATGCTGGCGAGAGCAATCTTTAGAGGTTTAAAAGGCAAATTTTTCTTCAAATTCAAGGCAAATGCCAGTTTGTTGATGCTGAAACTCTTAACAATGCAAGTCACTAAAAGGAGTCAAGGAGAAACAGTAACAACTGATGACTCACAATGATGGTGTTTTGCAATGAAATGGGACATCTACTGAGTTACATGGGCTGACACGAATCAGTTGAATGGAATTTCTGCCTCTGAAGCAAATGCAAGAGACATATTGGAGAGATTTGACAGATGGTTTGATAAAATGTCAACAAGATACATCTAAAACCCTTTTCACAGCCACTACACTAATGCATTTTTGCTGTTTCTTGAAAATGACCTGAGTTGATCTTGGTTATTTTTAGTCTAGTGCTACTTTGATTTAATTAGGGTTCTCCGGATTTAAAGCTTAGTGAAGGGTAGTAACATTCTGCACATTGAAGAAGCCACTGACTGTTCTATATGACAATGTTATGTCTTGCAGATATGAAAAGCTTACAGAATCCCCTGCTTCTAGAATTTGTTTCACTTGAAAAATGCTTGTTCTGACTGATTTATATATAGCTGTCATGGAAGAGAGATCATAAAACATAACGATCTTTGTCACTCACAGGTTACACAGCTGAGTCATTCATGATATAAAAACTTTGTATAACAAAATTCAATCTTATGTTTTCTGACCTCCAGAATTAAAAATTGTTGTTCCACTGACATAACGTTATATTGAATAATGGCAAGAATTCAAATTTGTTTTGGAATTGTTTTCGGCGCAGGATTGTTAAAGTTGAAAGGATTGATGCCTATCTCACAGTAAACAACAGTGACCTGTGGATCTACCATAGTATTTCTGTTTATCACTTTCTGATTCCTTTCTGTGATGGTGATCTGCTAATCAGAATAATACATAAGATTTGCTGCATCAAGCAACTGACACTTTTACTGATTTAAAAAATGGAGCAACTCACAAATGCATATTAACGCAATGCAATCTCTGCTTACTAATCTGGTCAAGAGCAAAGCCACAAGACTTGGAGTGGAACTCGAAGGAACAAGAGAACATCTTCAATAACACAAGACAGAAATATCAGCTAGGAGGATGCCATTTCACTGAGGCACAAAGGGCTAAATTATTGCACATGAGAAGAATATTTGCTACATTAGAAGGTTTTGACATTTTTAGAAAAGGCACTCAAAACTATTTCTCTCATCTTTTGTTTTTCTGATTTGTACATGGAGAATTATCCCCAAGATGTTTCACATGCTAAATTGGAGATTGTTTTCTTCAAAAGGTCTGAATTTATTATCTACTTTCTCAAACCACTCAGGTCTGTATAGTTAAGAATGGAGTTGTCTTGAAATATTGTTAGACTGGTTAATGACCTGTGATTTCCTTTGCTAAAGGAACTTGATGAATCAGATGGATTTTTACCATAATCCAGTCATCTCACAGCCAATATTTTGTCATTTTTTAAAATATCCAATTTATTTAAGTAAATAATTGAACATAAATATCCCAGTTGCATTGGTGGGATGTAAGTTCATTATCTTTGATGATTAATTCATACATTTTGGTCATTAGTCTAGCAATAGAACAACCATACTACAGTACCCCTTTATACATTTTTACCATTCTTTATACCATTTTCTGTTGTCTTTATATTTTTATTTTCTTCTATTTCAGTCCTTTCTTGCTCTTCTCTGCTTCTTGCTCCATAACTCTTCTTGTTTCCCTGTTTCATCTTCTAATTTTCTCTGTTTTAGGCTTGTCTTTTAAAAGCTGGAACATTTTGTTGATCTAAGATGTAAAGATTGATTCTTTTTTTTAATAATTGAAACTCTGACGTGATTTCAGTGGATTACCAATCTATGCTTAGGTGCTTGATTTCCATTTTACATTGTAATTCTATGCTTTTTAAACTGCCACGATAAAAACCTGAATTGCAGTGTAACTTTTTTGTTGGCTTCTCTTTCCATGCCAAAAGAGAAGTCAGGATGATGTCATGTATAGATTTTTTTTGTGGCATTGGTACAATTTACATCTGGATAGAGGAAAGATCTGAGCAGCATGCAGATTTTTTTTTCAAACATCCTATTTTGGTCTGAATGTAAATCTTTCTTCCTTGCTCTACAGGTAACAGCTGCTCTACTACACCCTTTATGAGCATTAATCAACATTTCCTCCTTTTCTTTCCCTCACAGTTGCTTCTTTATACTCCACAGGTACTGGAACAGCTCCAACGTTTAGTGAAGGAGAACATCAATTTTTTTTGTTTACTTATTTCCAAAATTTAATGCTATAATTTTAATTTCTCACAATGGTCCAAACTTGTGGATAAATTGAAAGATTGATGAATGACTCAAATGCATCTTTATCTGCTGTGACTCAGAGGCATTTACAGCACACAAGGTGGTTATTCTGCTCATTGTGCCCATGCCAGTCAACAACCATTTGACTACACTAATCCTAGTTTCCAGTTTGTTCCAATATTGGGAGTGAATTCCATGCATCTTGGACATTATTTTAACACAAAATTGGTAAAAATAACCCAATTTAGTGGTAAACTGAGGCAGAAGTTATTCATGCCAGTCTTTACACAAAGTTGATTTTGCTAACTTTCCTCCATCCTGAATATTTTGGCCTTTTCTTGATCATCTTTCCAAATCCCAAGTGACCTAATTTTAAATTAACTATATTGAGGAACAGTGGCAATGAAGCTCTGAGTTTCCAGCTTTTATGCTCACAAAGTTCGCAGGGTAAGTTAGACTGAGAATTCTGCTGACAGAATCAGCTAAGCTAGGAAAATGTGAAAAATCCATGAGCCTGAAATGTGTGGAGGGTTTCCAAGGCATTATTTGCAGTGGGGAAAGGTATTTCTAATGAGTTTATTTTTTCTGACAGTAGGAGTCCCCTGGGGAATATGGCTCTGAGTGAGGTTTCTCAGGTCTAATTAGGTCATTCTCTAAGGACGTAACCTTGTCTGCTATAATCATAATCACAGATCATGTAAGGGCCTCATTGAGGAGATTTTATGAAAAGAATGCTACTGATTGTATCTCTGGAGTTTGCTCTTAGGCAACTTTTTTACTGTTTCCTAGACATTAAGTAATAAATGTTTACACCAGGGCACACACAGACAAATTACACTTACTGGAGTGACCGGTAAGAGTGAATAGGCCAGATTCTCTGATATAAAGAGAGAAAGATTTGCATTTCTATAATCTCTTTCATAACTTCATGGCATCCCAAAATGCTTTACAGCCAATGCAGTACTTTTGAAGTATGGTCACTGTTGAAATGTGGGAATGGCAACAATTGGGTACAAATAGCAGCAGTGTGACAATATTTAGATGTTCTGTTTTTCAGTCTGATGCTGGAGATCATGACCTCTGAGATCTCAGCAGGAGAGGCCTGAACAAGTGTTTTGTCTAATATACAAATAAAATATTACAGATGCCTGAAATCTGAAAAGAAAAACAGAAAGTGCTAGAAATATTCAGCAGGTCTGACAGCAACTGTAAAGAGAGAGACACACACAGAGTTAACACTTCAAATTCAACGTTACACCCTTTCAGAACACATCTTCTTCAGAAGAATCCTTTCCAACTTTTCCCTAATCTAGAAGTCTATGCCTTCTCACTCTTCTGATTCAGAGTAATTCATGACAGCCGCCTGTGAGTTATGTTCACAGTCAGCTTTTGAACGAGAGCTCAATATCCACTTTTGCTATTCAAGATTAACATGCAGTTAGCACAATCTTCAGGCTTTCATGATCTGTGAAACTGCCCTATCGCTCATTGCCACAATGTGTGCATTGTTGATTCAAATACCTTAGACAATTGGCTGGGCAGAATTTAAATTAGAAGCAAGGAATACTCAGAGGGAGAATGCAAGCCAAAGGTTTGGAGCATTAACCTTTGTTAAAGATAGACATCAGTTTGACAGATGAATATTGATACTAGTTTAGATATTTAACTACCATTAGAAACATGATCTTTAGAAGGAGTAGCAAGAGTGGGTAAAGTGTTCTCAAGCTTGAGTTCTATAGTTGGATTAACATTTACATACATGTCAAAGAACTAGTTTACTGACAAAATAAAATACACATTAATTCCACCCTTCCACCTCACCTCTCCCTGAGACCAGTGACGAATGCAACAGAACAAGGCTTTATCTCATCCCAACCTCCTTTGCAGACCTATTGGCAGAGCAGAAAGTTAGCACATCTTAATTGAGTCCAATATTCAGTGTAATTCTGTCCTAACTACCTGCTGCTGGAACTGTAGAATGTAATTGAAAATGCATAGGTACACATCAGAAAATTGGCGTTAACGTGGTGCTAGTTGGGAATCTTACTCAGAAAAGTCTCCAACTGGCCAATGTAAAATACTGGCCCATAACAGCCAACCTAACCTTTCAGTCACCGCCCATTTCAACTCCCCGCCCCACTCCCCCTCCGACATGTCCGTCCTCGGCCTCCTCCAGTGTCGCAGTGACTCAGAACGCTAATTTGAAGCACCTTATCTTCTGTCTGGGCAACCTACAGCCCGCAGGACTCAACATTAAGTTCTCCAATTTCAAGTAACCTTCCTACCCATTCCCTGGCTTCCCTTCCACCCCCACCTCCTCCCTTCCATTCCACCTTCTGACCCTCCCTTCCAGCCACCAACTGGATTCATCTCTCCCATCAACCATCCAGGTCGTACCTACCACCAGTGTCCACCTCTCACCACCATTCCACCTCTACCCCCCCCTCCTTCATCTGCAGCTCCCCCAACTCCCACATCTGATCCTGAAGAAGGGTAATACCCAAAACGTTGACCCTTTCCTCCAGATGCTGCCTGTCCTGTTGTGTTCTTCCAACCTTCTGTTTGTCTGCAATGTAAAATACTGTCAGTTTATCACTATATGAGTTGTTATTTTATGTGTGTGCTACATCTTGTTGGTGCAACATTGTGAAAGGAGTTTATAGACATGAGTCATGGAAAACCTTACACCCAACCATCAGCAAAGCATCTCAATCTGCAATCTTGATGTCATTTTTGTCCCTAAAAAGTTTTCAACCACACGTATCCACACCATTATTAACACTGTGCCTTGGCTTGTCAGCTGCGGAAGCCCTCATTGACATCTTCTTGTGTTGGAGCGATTAATCCTCATATTTCATTCACACATTAATCCTATGTTCATGACAGTCTTTAGCTTCCAGGTACAGAACACTTTGGTTTTAAATTTCTCATTCTTATTCTTAAATCCTCCCAAATTCTCATCCCTCTATCCCTGCAATCTCCCTCCATTATATAAATCTCTGAGCTATCTGCACTCCTTCAGTTCTGTCCTCTTGAACATCCTGATTTTAATCACTTCATTATTGGTAACAACATCTTCAGCTGCAAGGCTTCAAATTCTGGAATTTCATCCCTAAAATGCTCTATCTCACTTCAACTATTCCTTTCTTCAAGAAGCTGCTTAGAACCTATTTCTGTTTTGGCATCAGTTTTCTCCTTATGTGTCTCAGTGTTGAATTTTGTCTAATAATGCTCTTTTCTAAAGCATCTTGGGACATTTCACTATGTAAACTGTACTATACAAGCTGCTGTTTTTGGACTTAATCATCATTACACTGGGGCATCATTAATGCTAACGCTGAATGCTCATGTAAGAAAACATTTTATTTCCGAGCACTAAGAACCTTCATCTGACAGATTGAGCACTCTTAAATGAAAAGCTTATTTTCATTTCTCAGCAGTAGGTTTAGAAACTCCCAATATAGGGACGGGTGGCCGAGATGTCATATATCTACCTCATCAAGTATTATGATGAATACAAAATTTAATCGAGCTTTAAAAAGACACAAAACTTTTCTAATGCAATGTGAAACTTAAAGCTCTTTCAAATATCAGCAACAAAGATAACATTTTAGTCAACCAGGACACGTAGAGGACAGTGTGGCCTGACTGAACTCATTTAAACAGGAAGATGGATTTCTCACTGATTGTACACAGGACTTGCATTTATCTGCCAGCACTGATGAATGACTGCAACCAGTGATTGTAGTACATCTGCATCTTACCCTGAGGGGAGCTGTGGCAGCATTCACAGTTCATCTGCTGTGTTCAGACACCTAGAAAATGCTTATGGCTTATCCCAACATTCATCCAATCTATTTACAGATCACATCTTAAAAAGTAAACATGGCCTTTTAAGTCTAATAACAAGATAACAATAAATTCCATGCAAAGCCTACTGTTTTTGATAGCTGGCATAAAATCGAATAACATTTCAAAGCATGGTTCTAGAAATTTGATTGCGTGAGCCCAATCTTCTGGCAGAAAACAGGCACCTAGGGGTACAATGTGGTGAGTTATACAAGCACAGCAGCAATTTTTAAAGGTCAAGACCCACATTGGGCTGCATAGTGTGTGCAGAATAATTCGTATTTTAGTGAAGGTCCTAGGTGGGGTTCTGTCCCTGGTTTCCTGACAGTCATGATTCACTCACCTCACCGTAGTCCTCCCTGCAAACTTTATTCTAACCAGCCTGACTACTCGGCAACGATAGATTTCATCTTAGTGTATGGTTCACATCTCCTTTCAGGAAACCAGCCCGAGTTGGTTAATGAGAGCCTTGGGGCTACCAGTCATCTCACTGAGCAGACAAGTTCCATTGTCCCCATAACCATTTTGCTGTCCACACTATTCAAAAGGTGCTCGGCAGTACATTAACCATGCTCTCAGATGTGGAGTGGTGTGCTGCAAGCAGCATAATTTTGCTGTGGTGACAGATTAGCCCACATTACCAGTTACACATCAAGAAGTGAAGGGGGGGAAAGCAGAGAAACTGCATGAACAACCAGTGTCCCCAGCTGACAAAGCTCTCAGGAAGCAACTCTTCCAAAACAAGGATTAGCTTTTACTGTGATTGTAGAACAGGGTGAGATGAATGGCTACTGAAAGTAGTCTGTCACATAAGGTGAGGTATACAAAGCAAAGGAAAAAGAGAGTAGAATGTGAAGAGATCCTCCAGTTTTAGCACTTGTCAGCCTCACCTGTAAGGTCCAATCATCCTCCTCAAAAGGCCTCTGATTTCTCCAGTCACTGTCTGCTGCTACATGATGTATGTATAATCTTTCCCTACAATCTGCCAGAATCAACCAATCGCTGCAATACAGATGGAAGCAATTCAGTCCATCCTGTCCGTGCTGACCCTCTGATGGAGCAACCCAGTTAGTGGTACATTCCTGTCTTGAGCCCTGTACATTTTCTCCCTTCAAATAATGACACAATTCTATTTGGAATTCTCAATTGAGCCTATCTTCACCATACACTCGGCAGAACATTCCAGATCCTAACCACACACTGTATGGAAAAGATTTCCTCGTGCCCTTGTGTGACCTTGTTATGAGATTCATGACTGAACAGTATAGGACTTAGTTATGTCAATAAGTGAGAGTTGAAACAGTTGAAACAGCGAGAAGAGTAGAAAGCATAGAGAGTGCAAGTATGAGTGGAAGTGGTTGTGCTGTGGTGCAATGATCTTAGGAGGGTAAACGGAATCTGGAGAGAGGAGAATTATGAATAGTGAGGTTGCAGATTTGAGCAGAGAATGACAGTAAAATTTAGTACCTTAACAGTTTGGTGAGGCCATTAAATTGATTTTATCATTGCAGCCATATCTTCTCTCAATCTCATGCAGCTATCAGAAAATGTAAATACTTTTAATTATGAGCTGTCAACAAATAGTAATTAAAGTTTTAGTAATTTAAAGCATTTTTAAATACAATGAAAAGGGTGTTGTGTGCGTCTCTGTATCTAAAATGTCTTTGTGATTAAAATGAATATTTTTCTATCAGCACAAAGCAGGTGATAATTAGATTGAATAATTACAAATTTCTACAAAATTCGATATATTTTATAAACACAATGAGGAAAACATTGATGAAGGAGCACCAGAGGAGTTTCTTCTTTAGCTTCATGGTAGACTTTCAACACAGAATCAGAAGGTTGTAGGTTCAAGTCCCAGTCCAGAATGTGGAATGATCAAGTGCTTAATCATTGGCTGGAACTGTTTGATCTAATTTATTTGAATTGATTTGATTTATTGTCACGTGTACCTAAGTATAGTGAAAAGCTTTGTTTATGAGCAGTACAGGTAAATCATAGTAAGCAAGGATGTACAGATCATAGGTTGAAAAAAAACTTGGACAGAGTAGACAAACAGGTTACACCACACAGGACATGTGCTCGGCAAGATCAAGATGAACAAGATCAGCATTATTTGAAGTTAGAGAGTCCATTCATTAGTCTAAAAATGGAAAGGATGAAGCTGTTCTTGAACATGCTGGTGGGTGTGTTCAAGCTTCTGTATCTTCTGCCTGACAGGAGAGGGTTGGAGGAGAGCATCACCGGGATGGGATGGGTTTTTGATGATGTTGGCAGCCTTTCCATGGCAACAAGACATGTAAACGGAGTCCATGGATGGGAGGTTGGCCTCTGTGATGGCCTGGGCTGCACCCACAATCTTCTGTAGTTTCTTACGGTCCTGGGCAGAGCAGTTGCCGTACCAGGCCGTTATACACCCAGATAGTATGCTTTCAATAGTGCATCTGTAAAATTTGGTGAGGGTCTTTATGTTGTTCAGTATTGAAGAAGTGCTGTGCTAACAGAGGTGCTGTCTTTCAGGTGGAATATTATGCCAAGGAGTTTGTTCTCAAGTAAATGTGAAACATTCCATGTGACTTCTCAAAGAAGGATACAGAACTGCTCCAGTTAGTTCAGTTAATATTTACCTCCCAACCAGCAGCAATGGCCAGAATTTTAGGTGCTGTGTTTGTATTGAATTGCCTGTCCATTCCCCAGATTACAAAAATAACTGCACTTCGCAAGTACTTCATTGATTGTGAAATACTTTGACATGTTTTAAGGTCATGAAAAGTGCTATATAAATGAAAGTTCTTTTCTTCTTTTCATATTTTACTCAATAAATCTTAGCAAAAAAGTATATTTTAAAATATTGATAATAACATAATTTGGACATATTAACTGTAAGAGGTGTTATTGGTGTGTACAAAACTGCAGCATGCCTCCATTGTATTTATCTTAAAGGATGAAATTTGTTGGAGAAATTTGACTGATGGTAACAATATCACAGCACAAAGGATCCCTGTGCCCCCCTGTGGGGCTATGTCTCGCACAGATGTGCAACATGCCTTTAAGAGATATGCTCATGATGGCAGCAACATAGCATGGCATGTGACCCAATGACGCACATCTCTCAGTCTCCATCTTACTGAGCACTCTTTTCTTGCAGCATGACATGCTGATGAAGTATATGCAGTACACCTGAATTATTTAGCCAAAGCCCAGATATGCAGGTGCCTGTGACTGCACTGGACATGCGTAAATAGCAGATGCCTTCATAAAATTTCATTGAATATTTCAGTTCAACATGACCCACATCTCATATTTATAATACAGAACCTAATGTAAGTATCACAGCATGATAGTTGAGCATCATTAGTGTATCTCACCGCTCCATGTTGGGGTGGCAGCACAGGTGTAAATAACAATAAATGTTTATAGAAGAATCTTCACTGAAGATTAGACATCTATCATGACGCATTTAAATAATGAACCACAATATGTTTACATAGGCACAAATTTCCAACTTAAATAGTTGGGAGGCAGACTTACCTTTGTCCTACTTAAAGTTTAAAACCTATCAACCTAGGGAAGCCCTCTGTCTATTTAACAAAATTAAAAACAAAGTTTTAGCCTAATTCCTATCATAAAATTAAGGCACAGCAGTTAAATAACATCTTGTGGGTTTACAAGTAAAATCTGCAGCTAAAAGGCTTCCTACAGCTATAAAAGCACCATCAACAGTTAAAGGATGCTATCAGCTCAAAATACAGTCCTCTTCTGCAAAGAAACAGAGTTTTAAACAAAAAACAGATAGTTTACCACATTAAGTATTCTCCAGCTCATCTGTGTGCAATAGTTAGTTGGTTCTGCCACTTTATTTCCTTTAATTCAGTACAAAAGCTGATGAGACATCATCACTCCTTATTTGATGCAAACTCCCTCTAGTAATTGAAACCTGTCATTTTCACACCTTTGTTTCAGAGATAGTAGGAACTGCAGATGCTGGAGAATCTGAGATAACAAGGTGTAGAGCTGGATGAACACAGCAGGCGAAGCAGCATCAGAGGAGCAGGAAAAATGACGTTTTGGGCCTAAACCCTTCTTCAGAAATGGGGGAGGGGAAGGGGGTTCTGAAATAAAAAGGGAGAGAGGGGGAGGCGGATAGAAGATGGATAGAGGAGAAGATAGGTGGAGAGGAGACAGACAGGTCAGAGGCAGGGATGGAGCCAGTAAAGGTGAGTGTAGATGGGGAGTTAGGGAGGAGATAGGTCAGTCAGGGAGGACGGACAGGTCAAGGGGGCGGGATGAGGTCAGTAGGTAGGAGATGGGGGTGGGGCTTGAGGTGGGAGGAGGGGATAGGTGGGAGGAAGGACAGGTTAGGGAGGCGAGGACAAGCTGGGTTGGTTTTGGGATGCGGTAGCGGGAGGGGAGATTTTGAAGCTTGTGAAGT